>NC_133325.1:223182873-223784123 GCF_042186555.1 Aquarana catesbeiana
GGAAGATTGCTAGCCTACTTGGCTCATATGGAACACAAACCACCCACTGTTGTTGCCCTACAAGATAATACGGGGGCTCTGATACAGGACCCTGACAAAGTGGCTGATGTGTTTCGCTCCTTTTATGCTTCTCTATACTCGTCCACAACTAACAAATCTAGACAAGAAATAGCAGATTTTCTATCCAATGTAACCTTTACACAATTGACACACTCCCAAATAGAAATGCTGGAAGCGCCTATCACCAGAGACGATGTTGCAGAAGCCATGTCACATCTCGCCTCTTCAAAAGCTTCTGGGTCCGATGGTCTCCCATTGGAGTTTTATGATACTTACAGTGAGATTTTAACCCCCAAGCTCCATGCAATATTTACTTATATATTTAAATCTGGTTCCCTCCCAAAATCAATGAGCGAGGCATTTATTGTACTCATACTAAAACCGGGTAAAGACCCAACACTCCCAGAATCCTATCGTCCCATCTCCCTACTGCAATTAGACATAAAAATACTGGCCAAGGTCCTGGCACTAAGTCTGAATAAGGTGATTCTGAGCCTTATACACCCCGATCAAACCGGATTCATGCCGGCAAAAAACACAGCGTATAATTTACGTAGACTGTATATGAACTTACAGGCCAGACATGACCGGACGGGCTCCAGAGTGGTGGTGTCCCTGGACGCTGCTAAAGCGTTTGACTCTGTCGAATGGAACTATCTTTGGGAGTTTCTGACCAGGTTCGGTTTCGGACCTAAATATATTCGTTGGATTCAGCTTCTGTACCGGCCCCGAGTGCCAGGATCTTGGTTAATGGCAAAACGTCGCAGGCATTCCCACTAGCCAGGGGCACAAGTCAAGGCTGTCCCCTTTCCCCTCTACTGTATGCCCTGGCGGTAGATCCCCTGGCGACATCACTAAGAGAACATCCAGGGGTCAAGGGTTTAAGCCGGGCCACTTGGTCGAGAAAATCAGTTTATATGCGGACGATATGCTCCTATACCTAGAAGACTCAGAACACTCCCTGCTAACGGCCCTTGAAATTATCAAACGGTTTGGGAATTACTCAAGTTTAAAGATCAACTGGGAGAAGTCTCAGATACTCCCTGTTGATCTTGGAGCCCCATCAGAGACGCAGGCCTCTTCCCCATTAATGCGTGTCAGTGAAATCAAATACTTAGGTATAAGAATTACACGTTCTCCAGAGGATTTTATCAGACTAAACTTGGAGCCGTTGTTCCAAATATTAAAAACCAAAACACAGCTATGGTCCAGACTACCACTGGGAGTTATGGGTCGAGTAAATTTAACAAAAATGATTCTGTTGCCCAAATTTTTATATGTCTTCTGGCACGCACCTGTCTATATACCCCTGAGATTTTTTAAATCCATAGGAGCGATTCTTAACACATTTGTGTGGGGTAAAACATGACACAAACTGTCCTGGCAGGTGCTGAAAAACCACACTGATTTAGGGGGTACAGCACTGCCAGATTATAATATGTATTATCTGGCAGCACAGCTGTCCCATTTTTTCCATATAGATAAAGGAGATAAGGAACGGATCATGGCCCTAATAAGTTCTCAAGCCACACGAATACACACCCACCCCTTTCAGCTCATCCTTAGAGACAATAGAGAACGTGGCAACCTGGATGATCACAAAGGCAAAGGCCTGTTATACAATTATTGCAGGGTATGGGAGATTATCGGACGCAAACTTAAGATCCCTCCAACACATAGTCAGACACCATTATGGAATAACCCAGGCCTCTCCGAATTATCTCATCTACCGATAATGATTTATGGATTTCTAATGGGGTGGTTTACCTAGCAGACATGTACAATGGAGACATTCTCAAATCATTTCAACAACTGAAAGACCAGTTTGGTCTTCCCAACTCTATGCATTTCCGATACCTCCAGCTCCGCCATGCTCTCCAAGCCCAATTTCGAGATTCCTCACCAAACTTGGAGCAATTGGATATCCTGGCTGTGATAAATGGCCCAGAACACCAAAAATGAATCTCCATATTTTACTCATGCTTACTACGCCCTACTGCGGTAACAATTGCCTATAAATTAAAAGATCGCTGGGTGGGGGACGTGGGTGAGATGGAGGAAGAAGAATGGGAAGAGGTCCTAGACGCCTGCAAAAAAGTCTCTCATAAGCCTTCAGACCGTCTCACACAACTGTTTATTTTATACAGATCCTACCTGACCCCCCTACGATTGGACAAATTTAGAGCTAACCATAGTCCACTTTGTCCTAGATGTGCAAGTCCTCAGGGAACATTTTTTCACCTCCTGTGGCTTTGTCCAATGATACAGGATTATTGGGCCCAAATAGTTAAATTTATTCATGATAAAATGGGCTCTCCTCTAACTCTATGCCCGAAACAATGTTTATTGGGGTTGTTCCCAAATCCCGAATCGGATAAATTCCATCACATATTTCTACAAGAAACATTGTTTATTGCCAGAATGCTCATTGCAAGGAAATGGCTTAGAGCAATGCCGCCCAATATCAAGGAATGGGTTGCATCAGTTAATGCTGTTTTGCCATATAAAAAAGAAATTTATGCCCACAGAGGCTGTCCCACAATGTATAATAAGATCTGGGATACTTGGTTAAATGATGCCTCCACTTGTGATGAACTAGATGCCATACCATCTGACTAAAATAGGGATAAAGAGCTAGTACTGTTAGTAGATCATAACAAATGAGATTACTGAAGCGAATCAAGCATGATTATGTGTATAAATGTATCCGTTGTATATCCATCATTTTGCTTCAAAAATTGGAAGGCCTCGGTACACTTGTTATCCATATTATTCTGTATACACCTGATACCTGTACCACAAATTTATTGTCCTGTACATATGAATAATCTCTCAATAAAGAACGTAATTTGTAAAAAAAAAATAATAACAACAAAATTGAATTTAGATGGAAATAAGTAAAGCACAGGGCTGATAAAAAAAATAAAGAATTGTAATACATAAATATGTAAAAGGTTAAATTGTAAAAATAATAAAAATAAAATAAAAAACACACTGACACTGTCCACTCCCCCCCCCCCCCACCAAAAAAAAAGAAGAAAGTATTGTAAAAAAAACCAAAAAAACACAAAAACAAAGAAAAAATAAATTGTAATAAATAATAAAAATAAATTGTAAAATATAAAATTGTAAAAAATAAAAAAAATACTGACACAGTCCACGCGTCATCAGTGCTGCATATTAGGGCCGCTGTCACATGACATTAAAAAAAGTATCAATAATCGGTCTCAGCGAGTGCTTGAAAAAAGTATCAGTACTTGTACTCGGTCTTAAAAAAGTGAAATCAGTCCAACCCGAATAGGGGAGAAACCAATTGAGAAAAATAAAAAATTGCCCTGAGCAAAACTACTACCCAGGGAAAGTAAGTTTACTAGAGACCTCTGAAATATAGGGTGCCTAGATACAAATATTTGGCTCCACAGAAGAATGCCTACCTCCATGATGATGCACAAATGTGTCAGGCCATCTGTAGCAGGTTAAGATATCAGTCCATTTCCACCACCACCTTTACAGTTAAATGGGCATAAACGCGATAAACATTTTTAATCTTGTTCAATAAAAGATCTTTACCTAACATTTCCGTGTGTTATATAATGCCATGTCTAAAAACCCAGAGGTTCTTTGTTACATTATAAACACGATAAACATTTTTAATCTTGTTCAATAAAAGTTCTTTACCTAACATTTCCGTGTGTTATATAATGCCATGCCTAAAAACCCAGAGGTTTTTTGTTACATTATGTGGCTTAGAATTTCAAAAGAAAGATCTAAACAGTAAATAGAGTTTGGAAAGCTCTTTATGATGAGATCAAATACCACTTTCATCTTTTCAGTAATGATAAAGATTCTTTGTAACACAAAAAACATGTACTTACAACAATTTCCTAACAGATGGGAAAAAGAAGACAGGGATCAGAATATATCATTTCTTCCACAAGATGCACCTATAATAAATTGACCACTTACAGACTGCTCTACAGGTGGACCCTGATTTTACAGAGACATAGTGATAACAAAAAATCCCCTTTCCTTATGGTGGTGTCCTGGTTTACTTTGCTTTCAAAAAGACTATCTTTTACGTCTGTGAACATATAATGGATCTCACAGTTGCACCAGATTTACAAACAATTCTGTTTAGCTACAACAAAGAACAAGAAAAGAGATCAAACAGAGAGAGATCTCAATCCTGTCAATGAAAGTCTGACAGTTAATAATTAAATTCAGAAATATAATAGAAACACCAAGTTTGAGGAACTGGCTATACTCAGTAATTAAGTACTTCCAAATGAAGGAATAGTCTTTGCAAAATAATTAATTTCTACAAGTGTGACGTGAGGTAAAGTGCTCCTTTGTTGACTTCAGGCATCCAGTCATGAGAAGAAGCTCTATTATTTTAAATTCTAATGCATTTGATATTTGCTGTAAACCCAGGTTCCCTTCACTTTCCTTCATATCACTTCACTGAATTTCACCTTTGTTTGCACTTTAGTAAAGCAATCCCAGAGACTCAAATAATTTAGCAGTATCTGATGTATCTGGAACAAAAATCAAAACAGACATTAAAATCTCCTTTGGGAAACCAAGGGCAAAATATTTTATATGTATGCTTTTTTCTTGCCTAAATAAAAAGCAATTAAAGTGGTTCTGCAGGCTAAAGGGATTTTATTTATTTTTTTACCTTAATGCATTCTCTGCTTTAAGGTAAAAACACCTTCTGAGTGCAGCTCCCCCACCACCCCCCCTTATATTTAGCTGAGCACGATCTTGATCAAACAATGTGCATGAGTGCAGCAGCTCTCTCCCTCCTCATAGGCTCAGAGACAGCAATGAGAGCCATTGGTTCCCACTGCTGTCAATCACAGGCAGTGAGGAGGGGGTGGGGCTGAGCCATGCTCTGTGTGTCTATGGATATACAGAGCTGGCTTGGGAGCAATCCCGCATGAGAATGCCCATAGCAAGGGGTTTGCTATGGTGGACATGCAGGGGGAGGAGCCAGGAGCACCAGCGGGAGACCCAGGAAAAGGAGCATCAGGGCTGCTCTGTGCAAAACCGCTACACAGAGCAGGTAAGTATACCATATTTGTTATGTAAAAAAAATTAGCGTTTACAATCAATTTAAACACAAAGGTGTTATTTCTTATGACATCAGTAATCAATTTTTAATCAGTTTAGGATTTAAGATTTGCTGCTATTCAATAAAATCACGTTGTGAGTTTCTTCCTTTTATGAAATGATGCGTAATACATGTAAATTGTGTAGTTAAAAGGTTGTGTGTTGCTCCTTTTTATGAAATGGTGCGTAATCCATGTAAATTGTGTAGTTAAAAGGTTGTGAGTTGCTCCTTTTTATGAAATGGTGTGTAATCCATGTAAATTGTGTAGTTAAAAGGACTAAAGTTAAAAGGTTGCTTTCCTGTTCTCATTAAAGTGATTGTAAAGTCAGAAGGTTTTTGTTTATCTTAATACATTCTAAAAGCCTTCTGTGTGCAGCAGCCCCCCTCAGCACCGCTAAAACTTACCTGAGGTCCCTCTGGATCCAGCAATGTTGTAGGAATGTCTCAACTGCCTGGGACTGTCCTCCTCATTGGCTGAGACAGCAGCACAGTGCCATTGGCTCCCGCTGCTCTCATTTGAAGTCAGTCAGCCAATGAGAAGAGAAAGGGGACTGGCTGCGGTTCTGTGTCTGAATGGACAGGGAGCTGTGGCTCGGCTGCCCCCATAGCAAGCAGCTTGCTTTAGGGGAACTCAACAGGTGGAAGGGGCCATGAGCACCAAAGAGGGACCCAAGAAGAGGAGGATCCAGGCAGCAATGTGCAAATTCACTGCACAGGACAGGTAAGTATAACATGTTTGCCTTTTTTTACCTAGAAAAAACGAGACTTTACAATCACTTTAAGCTAATATCCAGCAATTCCTTTTTACTGCTTTCTTTTTTTTAAATATTTTATTAACTGAATTTCAAGATTTGATTGTTGAATAAGGATGAGCTTCAGGTTCAGGTCAACTACTACTTCAACCTAAACCCAAACTATTCATAGATTGTGAAAAAGGTGACCTTCATCAAAACTGGATGGACAGAAATACAAATATTTTGTCAAGTAAAATTGCTCCTTTATATCTATTTTATCTGTGTATTTAGATGCCTGGAGCTCAGCTTTAATCTGTAGGTGATAGCATTAAAATTGTGTTTAGTGCTCTTAATTCTGTTTGGGATGAATTCGCTAGTTCTTAAAGCAGACCGTGAATTGCCCAAAGGCATGTGATGTAACCCTTGGCTACATTTTGCAGGAGCAAGTGGAAGTTTATGGTAAGTAGACTTTTCCTTTTTTCTTTCCTGTTGTATATTTTTTCTAACATGTAATGCTCTTTTTTTACATAGGGGGTAGGAGCATGGTCGTAGCATCAGGGGTCGCAATGGTGACCTGGCCCCTGCTTCAGGGAGCCTTGGCGGCCTCCCTGTCACATCAGATGTTACGCCACTGTGCCTGTATGTGGGCAGCGGTGTTACTAGAGGGGCCAGTACATGAGGAATAATATGTGACAGACCACTCTCCTCAGGCACCAGGTGGAAAGGGGCCGCTGAGTGGAATGGGCGGGCCATCTGCTCTCTGTTCTCTTTCACAGAGCTTTGCGTCCCTGCTGCCTCCAAGCAGCGTGCATGTTCTGCCTGTCTGTGCAGCTCTGTGAGCTAGTTCTGCCTCCTCCTCCCTTACATGTGCAAGTCCATGAGACCTGATCTCTCTTTAGCTGCATGTGCAATTATCTTGCTTTATTTGCACAATTTTTAATATTTGCAGTACTGGTGCTTTTGGTTGCAATATCCAGTAGGGTACTATTGATTTTTATGTCTTATATATATATTTGTTATTTTGCACAGTCACTTGAACTTCATTGATGAATTTTATCTGTATATGGAATTTTTCCTTTTTATCTATTTATTCTGCTTTGTTTGCACATTTTTAATTATGTGCAGCACTGGTGGTTTTAGTCGTAATATCCAGTAGTGTATTAATGATCTCTGTTATTGATATTCCTTACGTTATTTGCTTGTTATTTGTTCATTCATCTGAACCTCTTGCAGCACTGGGGTTTTGATTTAGTATCCAATAGGTCTTTTTGTGTTATGTATTTCCACACTTTGTTTTATTAAATTAGGGATAGCGACACCCATTTATTTTTAGTAAGTGTGGGGACACATTATAGTGTTGGCAACTGCCCTTGGCTGTTTTTTGTCGTTATATTAGTTGGTATTGGTTAGTGCAAAAGTGATCATATTCTCTTTATGCACTGCCCTACTGACACCATCCACTGCCCTACTGACACCGTCCACTGCCCTACCGACACCTTCCACTGCCCTACTGACACCGCCTACTGCTCTACTGACACCTTCCACTGCCCTACTGACACCGCTCACTGCCCTACTGACACCGCTCACTGCTCTACTGACACCGTCCACTGCTCTACTGACACCGTCCACTGCCCTACTGACACCATCCACTGCTCTACAGACACCATCCACTGCCCTACTGACACCATCCACTGCTCTACTGACACCACCCACTGCCCTACTGACACCTACCACTGCCCCACTGACACCATCCACTGACCTACTGACTGACACCATCAACTGCCCTACTGACTGACACCGTCCATTGCTCTACTGATACTGTCCACTGCTGTACTGACTGACACCTTCCACTGCTCTACTGACACCCTCCACTGCTCTACTGACACTGCCCACTGCTCTACTGACACTGTCCACTACCCTACTGACACCGCCCACTGCCCTACTGACACCGTCCACTGCCCTACTGACTGACACCATCCATTGCTCTACTGACTGACACCATCCAATGCTCTACTGATACCATCCACTGCTCTACTGACACCGTCCACTGCTCTACTGATACTGTCCACTGCCCTGCTCTACTGACACCATCTACTGCTCTACTGACACCGTCCACTGCTCTACTGATACTGTCCACTGCCCTGCTCTACTGACATCCTCCACTGCTTTACTGACACTGCCAACTGCCCTACTAACACTGTCCACTGCTCTACTGATACTGTCCACAGCTCTACTGACTGACACCGTCCACTGCTCTACTGACACCGTCCACTGCTCTATTGACACCGTCCACTGCTCTACTGACACCATCCACTGCTCTACTGACACCGCCAACTGCTCTACTGACACCGCCCACTGCTCTACTGACACCGTCCACTGCTCTACTGACACCATCCACTGCTCTACTGACTGACACCATTAACTGCTCTACTGACACCATCCACTGCTCTACTGACTGACACCATTCACTGCTCTACTGACTGACACGTTTATATTTTTACAGTGACATTTTTTTAAGTTTTCCTTACTATTTAGTTAGGCCTTGCTGAGTAATTTCTTTAAAACAAGGCACTGAACCCCAGTGATAATTGATCTCTTTCATGTTGTTCAGGTAGATCTGCACCTCTCAAAGGTTGTCTACCCCTGCTTCAGGGCATTTAAAAGATTTTGGAGAAACTGTCCACATTTTGACATTCCTCTACAGTTCTTTTCAATTACCCTCTCAATATGTAAATAAAGATCTGAAATAACTGTTTAGCCACTTGGAGTATCTTGGCACTTGGTGGAAGTGGCAAGTAGTAGTGGAGTGCCCCAGGTCAACTTTTGCATTGGGGCCCACAAGCTTTAAGCTACGCCTCTGGATAAGGGTTTTAAGAGTTAAATGAACCCTGAGGCAAGGTCCTCTTTACCATGTCAAAGTATAATTATGCAATCTTCTCTAGTCAATGATCTAATTCTAACTTCTCTGTCTACCACCTTTTTGTCACCAGTTTTTAAAGACTGTTGTGTGGCATGTAATGCTGCTTTTTACATAGGGGTGAGGATTTTAAGAGTTAAACAAACCTTGAGGTAAGGTCTGCTTTAACAGGTCACATTATAATTATGCAACCTTCCCCAGCCAGTTATCTAATTTAAACTATTTGTCCCCCATATTTTTTCACCAGTTATTATAGAATATAGAATATACTCTTTTGTGGCATAGTGATCAGATTTATGTTAAAGTTTAAAAAGCCCATCATCATTTCAAGTATCTTTACAGCATATACATCCATAACAGATTTCATTCAGTACATGAAAGTAATGCTCTTTGACTTAGCCTTGGAAAGTAGAATATTAAATAATTCTACATCCAAAGGTCCTTTCTGATTTTCAGTAGCACACATCAAAGATGTTCTTTCAGGTTAATTTCACTATAGTTGCGACAGAAAGCAGACCTAGTGAATGTAAATTAAGTGGGAATTGAACATTGCATCCCCAGACCTTATAAACAAAGGAGAAAATTCAGAGGACAATAAATTGCTATTAGGAGACAGAAAAGTGCAGCCTGAGACAAGTGAAGTCAAGGAAACAAAACTAATGACATCATTTGGTAAAAGCAATGTATTATACAGTGGCAACACAAGCAATAATTGTCTAGCTGGAGAAAAAAAAAACAAAAAAAAACCACAAGCTGTAAATCAAATGCAGAGCACACAATTCCACAAGATGTCAGCACAGCACCAGAAAATAATATAGTCACAAGGCTTCTACACTAATCAGAAATCTGTACGGATTACTTTTGTTGAAATAAAATTATCCATAGTTGCTACCCATGCCTGATTTCCAGGAATAGTACCAGATATTCAAGATTCATCCTTAAAAACATTATTTTTTCGGCATTGGCAACGAGATTAAGATGTAACCTAAGCTGAACAATGATTTAACCCAAATTTCTACAATTTGCTTGATATAAGTATTCAAATATATGCCATTTCTGAGTTTTAAGCATTAGCCAAAGGCATTGCAGGGATACAACATTGTTATTTTCTGAGATAGGGCCGTCTTTATTATTGATTGGACCCTGAACAAACATTTTCTTGCCCCCCCCATGGTAGATAGCTCATAATGGCTCAGCCTATAGCAGTAGTGACAAGTAGCGGTCACGTTTTATCTCCAGACCCAGGGACACAGCAGCAGTGATCCCTCCGATCAGGTGTTCATCACTTTGGGTTGCCCTTGGTGACTCTGGTGGGCAGCACAGCAGGTCCTTATCCTGTCAGCAGGTTTGTCCCTCTGCACTCAGGTCACGCTCTGTACTCTCTGGTAGTCCTACACATGGTGGGGTGCTTTTGCTACCACAGGCTCTCTCAGATGACATCCCCAGCATTGTCCTCTCACACACTCCACCAGATAAACAACTTGAGGCGCAAACTTTGCTTGGGAAAGTCTGGTTCTCTCCTCTTTACTGTTGCAAAGCTTGGCGGGGGCTGTAGTTCACCCTCAATTATTTTTAATGGGCAGCCTGTCTCTGGGGATAACATGTCCCATAACGCTTCTCTTCTTCCTGCTGATTGGTCCATTCCTGTTGCTAGGAGGGAGTGAGAAGAGACGGTGGCAAGCCAGGATTATTATAGGCAGCCCACTGCCACATTCCAGTGTCCTGCTCCAGTCCTCTCTACATGGGAAAACTATTTTGTGGGCTCAAAGGGCAGCTGTTTTGGGCCACCTAACAATGACTGGGCTCAGGGCAGCTGCCCCTTTTGCCCTGTGTTAAATACGCTCCTGTTCTGTTTTTACCTTGATGCATTCTCTCTCTCTCATCATTGGTTCAGACACAGCAGCGGGAGCCATTGGACACTCTCCATGATGTTAATTACAGGCAGTGAGGAGGGAGTTTGAGTGGGGGCTTATGGACACACAAAGCTGGCTCAGGACCGAGCACGCACAAGCAGGGCTGATCCTAGGGTCAAATGCCTGGGTGCAGAAATATTTCTGGTGCCCCCACATGGGCGTGGTAATCTTACTAACCCCTCCCCTTTACAAATGTTTCTATGGCAAACACAGAGATCCTTCCCTTAGGAGTCTTCATTACCCTGGGATCCTCCCATGATCTCTTAACAATAAACAAAATACATGAAGAGAAGCAGAGTACGCTACTGGGACCTGGAGGGGGGCTCTCTGATGGACACAGAGAGGGCTTCTGTTAGAGAGTCTGTTAGAAAGAGCCCCAAGACATACTGCAGATATAACACAAGAGATGGTCAAAGACTGCAGACATGATACCAGAGATGGTCAGAGACTGCAGACATGACACAAGAGATGTTCAGAGACTGCAGACATGATACAAGAGATGGTCAGAGACTGCAGACATGATACCAGAGATGGTCAGAGACTGCAGACATGATACAAGAGACGTTCAGAGACTGCAGACATGATACAAGAGATGGTCAGCGACTGCAGACATGATACAAGAGATGGTCAGAGACTGCAGACATGATACAAAAGATGGTCAGAGACTGTGGGCATACTACAAGAGATGGTCAGAGACTGCGGAAATTATACAAGAGATCAATGCATCAAATGCAGCCTTATCAGTGCCCACCAAATGCAGCCCACCAGTGCCCACCAAATGCAGCTTACCAATGCCCATCAAATGCAGCCTTTTCAGTGCCCATCAAATGCAGCCATATCAGTGCCCACCAAATGCAGCCTTATCAGTGCCCAACAAATGCAGCCTTATCAGTGCCCAACAAATGCAGCCTTATCAGTGCCCACCAAATGCACCCCACCAATTGTAGCCTTCCAGTGTCCCTGGATAACACAGAGTAGGGCGATCTCCTACTCTCACAAAGCTTGGATTTGAATCTCCCGGGCGACCACTGTAACAAAGTCCCGCCTCCTAGACCGCCTCGCGGCTCCTATGATACACATCACACTGATTCAATTTCACTGCATTGGATCAGTGTTCCGTATATCTCATAGGAGCCGTCTAGGAGGCGGGACTTTGTTACAGAGCCGCCGAGCATTTCAGACCAAAGCTTGTGCGGTGTGTGTGACACACATAGAGCTGGTGCAAGGATTTTTGCCTACACAGGCGAAGGTGTAGGCAAAAATCCCCTGATTGTCCCAAACTCCCCCTTCCACCATAAACAGCAAAAAATGTTTTTAAAAAAGCTGACAGGAGTTATAACGCTCCTTTTTTGACATTATGTCTACTTTAAAGCCCCAAAAGTGTTCTGATTGATGTGTAGTATGATACTGTGTTGTACACATTGTACAAGGTTTACCTTAACCACTTCCCGCCCGGCCCATAGCAGATGACGGCCGGACGGTGGTTCAGTTATCCTGACTGGGCATCATATGACGTCCAGCAGGATAACATGCCGCCGCGCGCACGCGGGGGCGCGCATCGCGGTGATCGGTGTGTCAGTCTGACACACCGCTACACCGATCTTGGTAAAGAGCTTCCGGTGGAGGCTCTTTACCATGTGATCAGCCGTGTCCAATCACGGCTGATCACGATGTCAATAGGAAGAGCCATTGATCGGCTCTTCCTCACTCTGACAGACGCGAGTAGAGGAGAGCCGATCGGTGGCTCTCCTGGCAGGGGGGGGTCTGCGCTGATTGTTTATCAGTGCAGCCCCCCTCAGATCACCACACTGGACCACCAGGGATTAGGGATGAGCTTCGAGTTCGAGTCGAACTCATGTTCGACTCGAACATTGGCTGTTCGCAAGTTCGCCGAACAGCGAACAATTTGGGGTGTTCGTGGTAAATTCGAATGCCGCAGAACACCCTTTAAAAGTCTATGGGAGAAATCAAAAGTGCTAATTTTAAAGCAAGTTATTGTCATAAAAAGTGTTTGGGGACCCGGGTCCTGCCCCAGGGGACATGGATCAATGCAAAAAAAAGTTTTAAAAACGGCCGTTTTTTCAGGAGCAGTGATTTTAATAATGCTTAAAGTCAAACAATAAAAGTGTAATATCCCTTTAAATTTCGTACCTGGGGGGTGTCTATAGTATGCCTGTAAAGGGGCGCATGTTTCCCGTGTTTAGAACAGTCTGACAGCAAAATGACATTTCGAAGGAAAAATTCCATTTAAAACTACCCGCGGCTATTGCATTGCCGACAATACACATAGAAGTTCATTGATAAAAACGGCATGGGAATTCAACACAGGGAAACCCCGAACCAAAATTTAAAAAAAAAAATGACGTGGGAGTCCCCCTAAATTCCATACCAGGCCCTTCAGGTCTGGTATGGATATTAAGGGGAACCCCAGCCAAAATTTAAAAAAAAAATGACATGGGGTTCCCCCTAAATTCCATACCAGACCCTTCAGGAGCAGTGATTTTAATAATGCTTAAAGTCAAACAATAAAAGTGTAATATCCCTTTAAATTTCGTACCTGGGGGGTGTCTATAGTATGCCTGTAAAGGGGCGCATGTTTCCCGTGTTTAGAACAGTCTGACAGCAAAATGACATTTCGAAGGAAAAATTCCATTCAAAACTACCCGCGGCTATTGCATTGCAGACAATACACATAGAAGTTCATTGATAAAAACGGCATGGGAATTCAACACAGGGAAACCCTGAACCAAAATTTAAAAAAAAATGACGTGGGAGTCCCCCTAAATTCCATACCAGGACCTTCAGGTCTGGTATGGATATTAAGGGGAACCCCGCGCCAAAAAAAAAAAGACGGCGTGGGGTCCCCCCAAAAATCCATACCAGACCCTTATCCGAGCATGCAACCTGGCAGGCTGCAGGAAAAGAGGGGGGGACGAGAGTGCGGCCCCCCCCTCCTGAACCGTACCAGGCCACATGCCCTCAACATTGGGAGGGTGCTTTGTGGTAGCCCCCCAAAACACTTTGTCCCCATGTTGATGAGGACAAGGGCCTAATCCCCACAACCCTGGCCGGTGGTTGTGGGGGTCTGCGGGTGGGGGGCTTATCGGAATCTGGAAGCCCCCTTTAACAAGGGAACCCCCAGATCCTGGCCCCCCCCTGTGTGAAATGGTAACGGCATGAGGGGAGGCTCCCGCTCTTCTCTTCATCTTCATCCTCTTCTCTTCTTCCTTCTTCTCTTCTTCTCTTCTTCATTTTCTTCTCTGGGCCGCTCCGCATCCATGCTGGCATGGAGGGAGGCTCCCACTGTGTGACGGTGTCTCCTCGTCTGACGGTTCTTAAATAATGGGGGCGGGGCCACCTGGTGACCCCGCCCCCTCTGACACACGGAACATGACGGGACTTCCCTGTGGCATTCCCCGTGACGTCACAGGGAAGTCCCATCAAGTCACAGTGCGTCATCAACATGGGGACAAGGTGTTTTGGGGGGGCTACCCCAAAGCACCCTCCCAATGTTGAGGGCATGTGGCCTGGTACGGTTCAGGAGGGGGGGCGCACTCTCGTCCCCCCTCTTTTCCTGCGGCCTGCCAGGTTGCGTGCTCATATAAGGGTCTGGTTTGGATCTTTGGGGGGACCCCGCGCCGTTTTTTTTTTGTTTTTTTGGCGCGGGGTTCCCCTTAAAATCCATACCAGACCCTCCGGGTCTGGTATGGAATTTAGGGGGAACCCCATGTCATTTTTTTTTACATTTTGGCCAGGGTTCCGCTTAATATCCATACCAGACCTGAAGGGCCTGGTATGGAACTTAGGGGGACTCCCACGTCATTTTTTTTTTTTAATTTTGGTTCGGGGTTTCCCTGTGTTGAATTCCCATGCCGTTTTTATCAATGAACTTCTATGTGTATTGTCGGCAATGCAATAGCTGCGGCTAGTTTTAAATGGAATTTTTCCTATGAAATGTCATTTTGCTGTCAGACTGTTCTAAACACGGGAAACATGCGCCCCTTTACAGGCATACTATAGACACCCCCCAGGTACGAAATTTAAAGGGATATTACACTTTTATTGTTTGACTTTAAGCATTATTAAAATCACTGCTCCTGAAAAAACGGCCGTTTTTAAAACTTTTTTTTGCATTGATCCATGTCCCCTGGGGCAGGACCCGGGTCCCCAAACACTTTTTATGACAATAACTTGCATATAAGCCTTTACAATTAGCACTTTTGATTATTCATGTTCGTGTCCCATAGACTTTAACGGTGTTCGCGTGTTCGAGCGAACTTTTTTCCTATTCGCATGTTCTGGTGCGAACCGAACAGGGGGGTGTTCGGCTCATCCCTACCAGGGATCGCCACTAGGACCACCAGGGAAGGGGCAACATGTGGATGGCCAGGTATGTACCCCATGGCCATCCACATGTGCCCAGTGCAATGATTGGCACCATTATGTTGCAGTGATGCCCAGCAATGCCACCCTTAGGGGCATCAGTGCAAACATTCAGTGTCATCAGTGCCACCCATCAGTGTCCATCGGTGCCACCTGTCAGTGCCCATCCCTGCCCATCAGTGCCCACCTATCAGTGCCCAGTTTAACAGAAACAAAGAAAAACTTGTTTTTTTTCAAAATTTTCGGTCTTTTTTTATTTGTTGCGCAAAAAATAAAAACCGCAGAGGTGATCAAATACCACCAAAAGAAAGCTCTATTTGTGGGAACAAAATGATAAAAAATTTGTTTGGGTACAGTGTTGCATGACCGCGCAATTGTCATTCAAATTGCAACAGCGCTGAAAATTGGCCTGGGCGGGAAGGTGTCTAAGTGCCTGGTATTGAAGTGGTTAAAAGTGGTAGTAAAGCTGGCTTTGTGATTTCTACCTACAGGTAAGCCTATAATAAAGTCTATAATAAGGTTTATCTGTAGGTAAAATGAATATCTCCTAAACCCGTACTGTTTAGGAGATATTCACTCTGGGTAGAGCCTGTGATGTCACCAGTGCATGTGCTCCGTACCGGACCTACAGAGCTTTATGCCGGAACCAAGGGCTCCTACGCTCATGTGCGGGAGTGACGTAATTGCAGCTCCAGCTGCTCATACAGCCAAGGGCCACAAACCCAGAAGACAGACTGGGGGAAGATGGAAGCCCTGTCAATGGTGACAGCGCAGCGCTGGAGGGCTTTGTTCTAAGGTACGGTTTTCATGATGTGCTAGTATGCAATGCATACTAGCACATTATGCCATTGCCTTACAGGTTTTTTTTTTTTTAAGTGCTGTGGTTTTCTACTGCTTTAGGCTGAGTTCACACTACATGCCAATGTGGCTTACAGCAGGGGTCCCGTGCATCCCTATTCAAATTTTCAGGTCCGATTTCAGCCCGAATTTTGGGCTGAATTTGGACCTGAAATGGACCAAAAGACACGCACAGGGCTCCTGTGCAAATTCACACCGGCTCCATAGAAAGCCGGGCACAATCTCCTGCTATGCAAATTGGATGTGGGGATCCCACATCCAATTTGAAATACTGCGATCCCAGCCTTAAGGCCCCTTTCACACAGATGTTCCGAAAGAGTCCGCCTGTCTGTTTTTTCAGGCGGACATGATTGGACCATCTATTCTCCTCTATGGAGAAGTGGATGTAAATGGACATGTGTCCATAAACACCTGCCTGCATCCAATTTAATCTGCTAAAAACATTCCCCATCTGTCTAGTCGATTGGATCTGGTGACAGTTGGATGTAAATGGATGCCATCCTCCAGCACACAGCCGACTGAACATTGTGACTCACCTGGTTCTCTCTCTGTGCAGTCTGTGATAGAAATGGGAGGGGGAGGCATTCCAGCTGGAGTTGGCAGAGATAGTGCAGGGTCCCAGTGTGAGGAATTCATTCCCGAACATCAGCAGCCACTGAAAACAGAACTAGAAGAACCCTCGTGTCAGGAAGAGGAGCGGCCCCTCCCCCGAGCACTGCCTGGCTGGACGGGCTGCCCTATGCTCGCACTGGTGTTGTTCTGGACTCACACAAGGAGAGGAGGAGGGAGGGGAGAACTCTGGCACTTCAGTGCCCCCAACTCTGAGGTGCCTGGGTGCTGTGTACCCTGTGCATTTGCCCAGGATATGCCCTGCGCACAAGTGCCCCCATAGCAAGCGAGTTGTTCTGAGGGCAGTTAGTAGGGGGGAGGGACCAGGAGCACCAGCAAGGTACCTGAAAAGAGGCTGCTCTGTGCAAAACCATTGCCCAGAGCAAGTAAGTATAACATGTTTGTCATTTAAAAAAAAAAAAACTGAGGCTTTAGAATCACTTTCAAACAAGTAAACCTGCAGCATTTGTAGTTGTAGATTGTTGTTTCAATTATGATTATGCAGCAAGCTTTAGTGTAAAAAGATTTTTAGGGCCCATTTACATTCATTAACATTTGTTATGCCAAACATTATTGTGTGTTACATTAAAACAGCCTATTCATTTGAATATTTAGACTAGGGCACCACAAGGCACCAATTTAGTGTAAGCAGCATTTTTGACAGTACACTACACTGCAATAGGGTTGCCACCTGTCTGGGATTCACCCGGACAGTCCGGGTTTTGAATCATGTGTCCGGGTTTCAGTTCACCTGAGACACATTATTCAGACAGGAATGTGGCTTGGAAAATGGCCTGACAGGAGGGTGAGGGGGCCCTATGTGAGCCGCATTACTATTCTCTTTGGAGTGCCCAAAGGTGTCCCAGGACTGTTACAATCCTATAGTGTATACTAAAAAAAATGTTTTTACTGTGCGCTGCTAAAGTGTTTGGGTTTGGCTTGAAGAAAAAGTGGCAACCCTACACTGCAATGTACCCCATACTGCACTGCACCTCAACGCATATCTCATTGGGGTGCTATTCAGAATGAATAGCACCACCTCACACCAAGACATATTGCTGCAGTGCAATAGTGTGAATGGGCCCTAAATGTTTCAATGAATTAGTACATTTTACAAAAACATTATATATAAGGTTCAGATACAGAGATTACACAATTCAAAGGATCATAATAGGGCTGATTTACTAAAGCAAGTGAACAAGAGCAGAGAAAATTTGATTGCACGAGAGAGTGGATCAATGTGTGCACATTGATATAGATCCATGACCTATGCAACTGATGTTACATTAAATGCATACAGTACAGTCCTAGCTCATTGTACGTGTTGAACATCCAAAACATTCTGTTCTTATGTCTTGTTTACCACTCCTTAACAAGCAATGAAATATGCATGTGCCACACAAAGCAAAGCAGAAGGTCTATGAAAAGCTGTATTTACCATTGCAATTCTTATTCAGAGCTCTAGCTTATGAAATTATGTATGCTACGCCACATTAACAGTTCAAAGTTGTTTTTTTTTTTTTTTTTTTACAATCTCCTTTACTTGACAGCATTTTTATTCCTATATAATATTCACATTTAAAAAGGTTAACAGCAATTATTTGGACCCAATCATGTATCCTAGACATGCCATGGTTTAGCTGACATACATTCAGATATGTACATTCCATGTCACACCACAATTGTTAGTAAATTCAGCATATACATATGCTTTGCCATACAATTTGGTTTCTGTACACAGTCAGTACACCAGGTTACATGCATATGTGTTTATTCAGAAAAAAAGCAGGACATACAGGTAATAATAGCTTCAGACATCACTGTCCTATAGTATATCAAGACACAACTAACCTTAGCAAGGAACAGATAGCAAGTTATGTATATTTCAATCACTGGGACAACTCTTTATAAAATATATTGAAAACAGCACTGATACAGAGACACAGTTACAATAGTTTGAAAAACAATACGTCTGTGGAGTTGAAGCATGTTAATAAACAAGTGACTTCAAGTAATATTCAAATTATATCATTGCTTACTCCATTATAGGGATGAGCCGAACACCCCCCAGTTTGGTTCGCACCAGAACATGCAAACAGGCAAAAAAATCAGCAGAACACACGAACACCATTAAAGTTTATGGGACACGAACATGAAAAATCAAAAGTGCTAATTTTAAAGGCCTATATGCAAGTTATTGCCATAAAAAGTGTTTGGGGACCTGGGTCCTGCCCCAGGGGACATGTATCAATGCAATTTTTTTTTAAAACGTCCATTTTTTCAGGAGCAGTGATTTTTTTAATGCTTAAAGTGAAACAATAAAAATGAAATATGGTATTCCTTTAAATATCGTGCCTGGGGGGTGTCTATAGTATGCCTGTAAAGTGGCGCATTTTTCCCATGTTTAGAACAGTACCGCACCAAAATGACATTTCTAAAGGAAAAATTGTCATTTAAAACTGATCGCGTCTGTAATGAATTGTTGCGTCTCGGCAATATGGATAAAACTCATTGGAAAAAAAGGGCATTGGTTCCCCCCCAGTCCATTACCAGGCCCTTTGGATCTGGTATGAATATTAAGGGGAACCCCGAACCAAAATTTTTTAAAAAAATGGCGTAGGGGTCCCCTACAAAATCCATACCAGACCCTTAACCGAGCATGCAACCTGGCAGACCTGAGGAAAAGGGGGGGTGAGAGAGCAGCCCCCCTCCTGAACCATACCAGGCCACATGCACTCAACATGGGGAGCTTTGGAGTAGCCCCCCAAAGCACCTTGTCCCCATGTTGATGGGGTCAAGGATCTCACCTCCACAACCCTTGCCCGGTGGTTGTGGGGGTATGCGGGTGGGGGGTTATTGGAATCTGGAAGCCTCTTTTAACAAGGGGATCCCCAGATCCCAGACCCCCTATGTGAATTGGTAACGGGTACACTGTCAGACCCCAAAGCACCCTCCCCATGTTCAGGGCATGTGGCCTGGTACGGTTCAGGAGGGGGCCCCCCTTCTTTTCCTGTGGCCTGCCAGGTTGCGTGCTCGGATAAAAGTCTGGTATGGATTTTGGGGGGACCCCTATGCCATTTTTTTAAATTTTGGTGCAGGGTTCCCCTTAAAATCCACACCAGACCTAAAGGGTCTGGTATGGATTTTGGGGGGACCCCTACACCATTTTTTTAAAGGCGACTAAAGATGCTGCATTTACAGCCCCGGACACTTGATGGGTCTGTGCAACTCACAGATTCCACCCTAGTAAAGCTGGGATTAATAATTCAACTTTAAGGACCCCAGAACGAGAAGAACAAGTGGTCCACAGGGAGCAACTTCTTATGAAACAGGACTTTGGAAAAGGTGATCATTTATGTCTGCCAGCCACTTTTCCCCTTAATTTCAATTCCAGACCTGAAGGGCCTGGTATGGATTTTGGGGAGACCCCCACGCAATTTTTTTTTTACATTTTTGGTTCAAGGTTCCCCTTAATATTCATACCAGACCCAAAGGGCCTGGTAATGGACTGGGGGGGGGGGGGAACCCATGCCCTTTTTTTCCAATTAGTTTTATCAATATTGCCAAGACCCGACAATTCATTACAGCCGCGATCAGTTTTAAATGACAATTTTTCCTTTAGAAATGTAATTTTGCTGCAGCACTGTTCTAAACACGGGAAACATGCGCCACTTTACAGGCATACTACACCCCACAGGCATGATATTTAAAGGAATATTTCATTTTTATTGTTTCACTTTAAGCATTAAAAAAATCACTGCTCCCGACATAACGTCCGTATTTAAAAAAAAAATTGCATTGATACATGTCCCCTGGGGCAGGACCCGGGTCCCCAAACACTTTTTATGACAATAACTTGCATACAAGCCTTTAAATTAGCACTTTTGATTTTTCATGTTAGTGTCCCATAGACTTTAACGGTGTTTGGGCAGCTTTCGAATTTGCCTGAACACCGCATATTGTTCGGTGTTCACAGAACATCCGAACAACCAAAGTTCGGCCCGAGCGTATACTCGGGCTGAACCGTTCGCCCATCCCTACTTCATTACATGTCCGTTCACAAGCAAAGTGAACTCCACTCAACACAAGATACTTACCACTTTAACATGTAAAAGTCACTTCTATATTGTTCACCCTGACACCCACCAATCTTCAGCATGAAGAATCAATGGGACAATGAAGACAAGTCCATGTACTGCAGTGACACCAGGTCCATTCTGCAAACAGATCATCTGCAACTGTTTGTACCAGGTACTTCTGGTCTAATATGATGAATGACTTGTGTGAAAATTTCTAGATTTCTACATTTTCTAGATCCCTCACTAGAAGGATCACCAACAGGAGGGAGGCGGTCCTGATTTCATATGAGGGGAGACTCCAGGAACTTATTTGATGCAAATCAAATACCCATGGGACTTTAAACGAGGCATTACATTGACTAGATTATAAATTAAAAAAAAATACATTTAACATGAAGACCTCACAGATTAAAACAACAAACTGGTTAGTTATATATTCCACATATAGCAGCCTAGGGTACACATTATAATAATAGAATTAATACATACATATATTGCCACATAGTCAAATTTCTAAAAGGGAAGGCAAAAAAAACTTTACGTACTTCATAAATCTTAACTTCTTCAGGAGTAGATGTCATCCACATAAAATCTGTAAGCTAGAAAACAAGGTTTGAGAGTATATTTGAACATTAGTGTCATTGATTAATGAAAAAAAAATAATTACAAACCAGTTTGATAACAAGATCATTGTTATGGCGCCTCCAAATGGTGACCACCGCATAGTGTCTGGCCTGGGAGTTGTAGAAGGGGTACGGTACACAAGGATAACAAAGAGCAGCACAGGGAGGCATAATGATGGAATGTGAGAACCCAAACTTAGGCACCAGATCACAACCTATTTTTTTGCTACAGGAACTTATTATGCACTGTCTTGAGCAAAGAAAAGAAAGTGGAAACCGTATCAAACTTTTGAATATATTAAGGGGTCTGTTTATGAAAGAAAATTAGTTAATAACTCAGCATTCGTGCAAGTGTAATGAATAATTCCTGTAACGTTTGTAATATGCGTGTAATAGTTTCTTTGTTGCCTTTTGATAGGTGAATGTAACAGTCCCTAAAATTCAATCCTAAGAGAAAAATAGCCATAAGAACATTCAACAATGAGAGTTAACATTCATCAATAGAGAAAGTTGCCCAACACTATAGGCTAAGAACATTTGACCGGCAGGGGAAATAATATGAGGAAGACTTCAGCACTGTATACAGTCTATGGAGAAACCTGTGCCAGTGGCTGAACGAATGAGTGTTCGGACGAGTATCCCTCCAGCTGCAGTATGAAGTGAAACATTTAGTGGTGGTATTATTACTATCACTAAATGTGACAGCACCCTCCTAGTTTTTAGGCTTATTATACCCTCCTGTGTTAACAACTAGTAACTCACCCCTGCCTGGCACATTTAGCTTAAGAGGAGTTTTCCCAAACATAGTGTCTTACAGGGGCGGACTGACCATTCAGGCTCTCGGGCACTGCCCGTGGGCCCCATGCCCTAAGGGGCCCCATCAGGGTTGCCAGTGACTCGATTAAATTGATGATAGGCAACTCCTATCCTCATATTGATAAGTGGTTCCAAATTATTAATAACTACTGCAGTAGGGAACAGACACAAAAGATACGCTCAGCATCTTTCCAAATAACTGTTCTGCCTTATTATGAGGCAATTGAAGGTTTTTATGCACATGATTACGTAGGTATCACATTAATATTACAATTGTACATTTATGGTAACAAGGGGCATTACATAGGCAGACTAATTCTAATCAGGACTTGAAAGAATGTAAACATTTACTGAAAACATTATTAGTGCTGTGTTCACTGTGAGGGCAGTGTGCAATACATACAAAATACAATACAATTATTTACAGAACTTACAAATTTCCATTACAGTCTCCCCTCTTTTGATCAATATTTTGATCACTATCTATACCTGCTATCACCTTTAACCTGGAACCTCCACACGCTTAGGTGGAGGTAGTCCTGGCCAAAGAGGCAAAAAAAACTCCATTGTGGAGAAAATAATAGCTGAGCAACTTTTTCATTACAAAATGACTTTTCATTGTGAAAAACAAATGATTGATAAGACATATTTACAGAGTACTGGCTGTGTACTCCTGTGGCCAGAATGGCCTTCTAGCTGAATTGTGGGCATGCTGACTTATCAGCATATGTAAACACAGACAATTCTACATAAAAATGGAAGACGTACAAGAGACAAATATGACTTCAACATGGCTAAACTACTTTTCAAATATATAAATCCCTTACAATTAAAGTAATTGAATCAAAAAGTACCCTAGACTATGATCACAAGAGGGAAACAAATCAAACACAGAGATTTCTTTAATTTAGTCATTTTTGCAGTGTCTGGTGTGGATCAGGTGACTTTTCCTTCAAGTTTTGCAAAAACTGTACATGAAATAGATGCTGTATTGAGTCTCCAAACATTTCCTTATATATATATATATGCACACTCCCAAACCAAATCTCATAGGGAGAGAGTCCAACATCCCCTTAAGGGGCTTCATAAAATATAAGAAAACATTCAGGCAAAAGTTTTCTAGTTTCTTACTCTACTTTGTCCGCTACATTGTAGACAGTAGGGGGTGTAAAAATAAAACCTCAAAACTTCTAGTAAGGACTCTCCTATAAAAATGATTTCCTCTGTTACACTCTGTACTTACAAACTACTTCTGATAACACTTTTTACTGTGGCCTTTGCAGTAGCATTTGCCACTGGACATCCAGAAAACATGTCCATACAGACAAAATGCATACTCTTAAGATCTTGACTTGGGCATCTGAATATATCCTTTTTGTAATCTCTGGAAGGGATGTTCAGCTTTTGGTAACACCTTTGGTAACAGGTAAAACAAGAAGTGGTATGTTATAAAAACAACTGTGGTGAACCCTGGCTCTATCCCACGCTCATTTACTAAGGCAGCCATAACTGCTTGTGACTAATGAGACGGTCCATGTGTCAAGCTGGAGGGAAAAGAGTGGCTGGCAGACATAAATGATCACCTTTTCCAAAGTCCTGTTTCATAAGAAGTTGCTCCCTGTGGACCACTTGTTCTTCTCGTTCTGGGGTCCTTAAAGTTGAATTATTAATCCCAGCTGTACTGGGCCAGAACTAGGGTGGAATCTGTGAGTTGCACAGACCCATCAAGTGTCCGGGGCTGTAAATGCTGCATCTTTATTAGCCTGGTCTGCTTCCATGTGTGAAAGTTAATATGGCTACCTCAGCAAGAACCCGGAAGGCTGAAAACAGCCAATCAAATTAACTTGGCATGCTTTATTGGTTTACCTGCCGAAGTAAAAACAAACTTCTGGCCCTTCAAATGGAACCAAAAGCTCTCTAAATCTCAACTATCTATATAAATATACACTCTTTTTATAGCTCACAGGCTTTGCTAAAACATGGAGCTCTGCTTCTTGAGCTGGGGAAAAAAAGATCCAATGACTTTGAATACAGAATATCCTTCTGGGTGATAAACTGCATACTCAAATCTACAAAAAAATTAATATCTGGGTCTTCAGGGAGTGTGTCCTGCACTGGGCTCACAGCAGCTGATTCCTACACCATCAATTTAACACATGTGTCTTCCTTTGTCTCCAGCCTCCTCCAATAGAGGCAATAAGGTGGCTGGATTCAAATGTAGGTATTTTTCATTGTTAGATTTGTACATAAACAAACTCATATTTTAAACCTTTCATTAGACAAACATTTAGTTAGCTGTATATTTGTTGCACAGAATGTCGGACCATTAAAAATTAGATGTTTGACCAAAACAATATCTAACTTTGTCTAATAGCACCTTTGCATAAAAGCTGCAGCTCTGATATATCGGGATGAACCCTTCATTACTGGGTCCAGCTTGCATAAATATATTACAATGGCTTGTTTTCTATCACGCTGTTTGTGTAAGAACTTCAGTTTCATGTTTCAAAAGACAACTTTTTCCTGGCAATATTATAATAAATGATAACAATACCCTGCGGTCATGGAGAGATGCCCATAAATCCAAAATATGCTTCTGCTTATACCACGGCACTTACAAGGAAAAGGGGCACATCATTTCACAATCCACACATTCTGCTTTGGATTTCAAAAATAAAAATAAATAAAAACAAAAGGACCAACAATCTGTATGATGGACCAGAAAGCATCAAAAACTAAAAAATAACTGGCTGCAGGTGGCATCTATCCTAACAGGGTGTGTGGACTTGATGTGATGGGTCTGTTATATTTAAATTTTATTTATTATTACTCTGACATCATGGACCGCACATCAAGTTATTATCAAGAACCTTAAAATTTTATTTTTGTAGAAAAACTTCTTATGTATCCCATCCATCTTGGCTTTGTTAAATATTATGGTAGCTGTATTTCAAATAACAACCTCATCTTAATATTTTTTTCTCTCAATAAGGGCTTATTGTATAAATGTAAAATTACAAAATTGTTATCTTAATCTAAACTAATCCCATTTTTACAAATTTCCCCAATAACCTGGATTTCATTTCCAACCAAAGGTTGTGTAGCCTCCCTGGCGGTTTTCCCGAGTGTGGCTCGGGGTTAAAATTCAGTACCATTAGCGGTAACCCCGAGCCACACTCGGGATCGCATTGCAGGATCCTGGGGCGGCGTTACTTACCTTGTCCCCGGGATCCTGCGATGTCACCCGCAACGTCCAAGGGCTCCGTCCTCCTCCGAAGCCTCTCCGTGCCAGGCTCCGTTCCCTGCGAGCGGCGCGACGCACGGGGGCGGAGCCTGGCGGCAAATTAAAAAAAAAGTAAAAATCATAACACATACAGTACTGTAATCTTACAGATTACAGTACTGTATGAAATGATTTCACATCCCTTTTGTCCCCAGTGCTTTGGCCCATGCCCTGCATGCAGTTTTACATGATATACACTGTTCTTTCTGCCTGGAAACTGGAGATTGTCCATAGCAACCAAAAAGTGTCCCTTTACGTCAAAAGTGGCTTTAGACCAGCTAGAAAACAGCGATAGTAAATTAGAACACTTGCAGAATTGTGCGATAGTGAATTGTGGGGAAATTTATTTTATTACTATTTTTTTTTATTTTTTTTAATTATTTATTTTTATTTATTATATTATAATTTATGTTTTTGTGTTTCAAACTTTATCATACCCGGGATATCTACTAGACTCTTGTTTGGACAGATTTAAGTGTGTTATTGTTAAGATTTACAGACCTACAATATAAAACGCCAAATTTCCATGCAAAATAATGGTACCGCTTTCAGCACCTAAAATCCGAAATAATCATACCGCCAGGGAGGCTAAACCAGTTTCAATATATCTACATTATTAATAAAATTGTTAAACTCATATTAGAAATGAATACTCATTATTGCTTAATTTTACTTCATTTCCCTTTTTTTAAATGCACTTTCCACTATCAAAGGATATTCAATTTGTATAATACACGGTTAAATGTAACCTTCATTTTACCATGTCTGGAAAACAGATTAAAAAAATTGTGATCACATTGTTTACCATTAGATTTGTTAACCTGGCACATTTTGTTATAAATGTTTTGTCTAAAAAAAAAACTGGAATTGGCATGGTGTCCTTCCAGCTTATCACTGACCTCTCATCTCAGCCACATTGTTTCATGAGAGCGCAAAGGAGGGGGTCACATCTGCGTACATGACACACACAAGGGATAGAACTAAAGGTCCTAGCATTCACACACGTACACCAATATCTCTCTAAAATCGCTTAAATTTTTTCCCATTTGTACACAACATATGCATATCATTCTCTCACTTTCTTTTAACTCTTTAATATTTCCCTGCCTTAAATTCTGCATTCCTTATTTTGTTCAGATATCTTTTATATCTATCTTCTATGATCAGACAGGCAGCCACAGTGCTCATCCCATCTTCCCTCTCTGACAACATACAAAGTATTCTGTTTTAACTCTCATTTCTCTGTTTCTGACTCTAATAGTTGTAGTGCCTGACCCCAAATTCATCCCACAACTTAACATGAAAATGTCACTTTCTGTCTAGTGTTAATGTCACCCTTGATCCATCCTGCTCACATAGATAGCTGTTTCTCTAGCTGTTTACTCTGCATGATTCTTATTCCCTGTGTACTTTGGTAACCCAGTTACCCATTGTGGATCCCTGTCCACTTTTACCATTAATCTAGGGGCTCAGTATAGGCGGAACCGCACCTTTGGTTCATATATAGCGCTCCTCTTGCGCTGGGCATTTTTGAGGGTCTCTTACCCTTCATTCCCTTACTTAATTCAATGCACATAATGACTGGCCAGTCTTCTCTACATGTGCCTATACCCTCTTGCCTCTAAACTACTTTATCTAGCAGATGTACTACATATACCTGTGAACAGCACTATTCTTCCCTTTCTTATCTATAACATTCCGATGGACAATAGACAGGGACAACATAACATATAACCACCAATCAATACAGTTTGATTAAGGGGAGTAAAATAGGAACCTTTTGTTCCGAAAATGCCTTACCAATCAAGGAAGTCTGATAACTCAAATGTAAGCAAAAGGCTTACCTCAGCCGGCTGATTATCAGAAATTCCCGGATCGTCTCAAGCTCCTCGTTTCGGATACTAAGGGTCACCTGGAATCCCCTCCTAAGGCAAAGCTCGCCATGCTGACTATTGATTAGTTTTTCCAAATTATTAATAACTACTGCAGTAGGGAACAGACACAAAAGATACGCTCAGCATCTTTCCAAATAACTGTTCTGCCTTATTATGACGCAATTGAAGGTTTTTATGCACATGATTACGTAGGTATCACATTAATATTACAATTGTACATTTATGGTAACAAGGGGCGTTACATAGGCAGACTAATTCTAATCAGGACTCGAAAGAATGTAAACATTTACTGAAAACATTATTAGTGCTGTGTGCACTGTGAGGGCAGTGTGCAATACATACAAAATACAATACAATTATTTACAGAACTTACAAATTTCTATTACACCAGTCTCAATAAAACCAGGGACAGTATGTAAAAATCTGTTGTTTTTTTTGCAAAAATCCCAAGATTATAGCTGCCCCGCCTCTCCAGTACCTTTTTAATGTGTGTATGTGTATTCTGTGTGTGTATACTGTATGTGCATATTGTGTGCCTGTGTGTATATACTGTATGTGTGTGTGTGTGTGTATACTGTGTCCCCATAATCTATGGCCTGGGGGCCCCATAATCTCCTATTGCCGGGGGCCCCATAATCTTCTCTTATTGCCCGGCAGCCCCATAATCTCCTATTGCCCGGGGGCCCCATGAGTTGTCAGTCCGCCCCTGGTGTCATAAGACACTATTTGGAATGCCATTACAAAAACCCAGCTGGCACTTCTTTTATTGGTATTGACAGGTTCACCCCCCATTAGAGGGGAAGCTTTGTCAGACGGGAAATTTCTAGGCTAGAGACACGCTGGATCCTTGAAATTAAGAGTTATTTCCCCTATGGACTCAATGTGGACTGGGACATTAACTATTTTATCAATAATAGTTGATGTGCATTTTTCTGGTCATTCTTCTGTAGGGATGAGCTTCGAGTTCGAGTCAAACTCATGTTCGACTCAAACATCGGCTGTTCGCAAGTTCGCCGAACAGCGAACAATTTGGGGTGTTCGTGGCAAATTCGAATGCCGCGGAACACCCTTTAAAAGTCTATGGGAGAAATCAAAAGTGCTCATTTTAAAGGCTTATATGCAAGTTATTGTCATAAAAAGTGTTTGGGGACCTGGGTCCTGCCCCAGGGAACATGGATCAATGCAAAAAAAAGTTTTAAAAACGGACCGTTTTTTCGGGAGCAGTGATTTTAATAATGCTTAAAGTGAAACAATAAAAGTGTAATATCCCTTTAAATTTTGTACCTGGGGGGTGTCTATAGTATGCCCGTTAAAGGGCGCATGTTTCCCGTGTTTAGAACAGTCTGACAGCAAAATGACATTTCAAAGGAAAAAAAGTCATTTAAAACTACTCGCGGCTCTTAATGCATTGCCGGTCCGACAATACACATAGAAGTTCATTGATAAAAACGGCATGGGAATTCCCCACAGGGGAACCCCGGACCAAAATTTAAAAAAAAAATGACGTGGGGGTCCCCCTAAATTCCATACCAGGCCCTTCGGGTCTGGTATGGATATTAAGGGGAACCCCGGCCAAAATTAAAAAAAAAAAATTACGTGGGGGTCCCCCTAAATTCCATACCAGACCCTTCAGGTCTGGTATGGATATTAAGGGGAACCCCGCACCAAAATTGAAAAAAAAACGGCGAAAAAAATCCATACCAGACCCTTATCCAAGCATGCAACTTGGCAGGCCGCAGGAAAAGAGGGGGGGATGAGAGAGCGCCCCCCTGAACCGTACCAGGCCACATGCCCTCAACATTGGGAGGGTGCTTTGGGGTAGCCCTCCAAAACACCTTGTCTCCATGTTGATGAGGACAAGGGCCTCATCCCCACAACCCTGGCTGGTGGTTGTGGGGATCTGCGGGCGGGGGGCTTATTGGAATCTGGAAGCCCCCTTTAACAAGGCGACCCCCAGATTCCGGCCCTCCCCCTGTGTGAAATGGTAAGGGGGTACTACCAATTCACTAAAACACTGTCAAAAATGTTAAAAATGACAAGAGACATTTTTTGACAATTCCTTTATTTAAATGCTTCTTCTTTCTTCTTTCTTCTATCTTCCTTCATCTTCTTCTTCTTCTGGTTCTTCCTTCGGTGTTCTTGTCCAGCATCTCCTCCGTGGCGTTTTCTTCCCTTCTTCTCCTCGGGCCGCTCCCCATCCATGGCATGGAGGGAGGCTCCCGCTCTTCTCTTCATCTTCTTCTCTTCTTCATCTTCTTCTCTTCTTCATTTTCTTCTCTGGGCCGCTCCGCATCCATGGCATGGAGGGAGGCTCCCGCTGTGTGATGCTTCTGCTCTTCTGACGGTTCTTAAATAACGGGGGGGGCGGGGGACAAGACGGGACTTCCCTGTGGCATTGCCCATGACATCACAGGGAAGTCCCGTAAAGTCACCGTGAGTCAGAGGGGGGCGGGGTCACTGTGTGGCCCTGCCCCCCGTTATTTAAGAACCGTCAGAAGAGGAGAAGCGTCACACAGCGGGAGCCTCCCTCCATGCCGTGGATGCGGAGTGGCCCGGAGAAGAAGATGAAGAAGGGAAGAAGATGAAGAAAAGAAGATGAAGAAGAGAAGAAGATGAAGAGAAGAGCGGGAGCCTCCCTCCATGCCATGGATGCGGAGTGGCCCGAGGTGAAGAAGAAGGGAAGAAGACGCCGCGGAGGAGATGCTGGACGAGAACACCGGAGGAAGAACCAGAAGAACCAGAAGAACCAGAAGAAGAAAAAGATGAAGGAAGATAGAAAAAAGAAGAAGCATTTAAATAAAGGAATTGTCAAAAACTGTCTCTTGTCATTTTTAACATTTTTGACAGTTTTTTAGTTACCATTTCACACAGGGGGGGCCGGGATCTGGGGGTCCCCTTGTTAAAGGGGGCTTCCAGATTCCGATAAGCCCGCAGACCCCAACAACCACCGGCCAGGGTTGTGGGGATGAGGACCTTGTCCTCATCAACATGGGGACAAGGTGTTTTGGGGGGCTACCCCAAAGCACCCTCCCAATGTTGAGGGCATGTGGCCTGGTACGGTTCAGGAGGGGGGGCGCTCTCTCATCCCCCCTCTTTTCCTGTGGCCTGCCAGGTTGCGTGCTCGGATAAGGGTCTGGTATGGATTTTTGGGGGGACCCCACACCATTTTTTTTTTAATTTTGGCACGGGGTTCGCCTGAAGTGTCTGGTATGGAATTTAGGGGGACCCCCATGTCATTTTTTTTTATTTTGGCCGGGGTTCCCCTTAATATCCATACCAGACCTGAAGGGCCTGGTATGGAATTTAGAGGGAACCCCCACATCATTTTTTTTTTAATTTTGGCTGGGGTTCACCTGTGGGGAATTCCCATGCCGTTTTTATCAATGAACTTCTATGTGTATTGTTGGACCGGCAATGCATTAATAGCCGTGAGTATTGTTAAATGACTTTTTTTCCTTTGAAATGTCATTTTGCTGTCAGACTGTTCTAAACATGGGAAACATGCGCCCCTTTACAGGCATACTATAGACACCCCCCAAATTTAAAGGGATATTACATTTTTATTGTTATTAAAATCACTGCTTCCGAAAAAAGGTCAGTTTTTAAAACTTTTTTTTGCATTGATCCATGTCCCCTGGGGCAGGACCTAGGTCCCCAAACACTTTTTATGACAATATCTTGCATATAAGCCTTTAAAATTAGCACTTTTGATTATTCATGCTCGTGTCCCATAGACTTTAACGTTGTTCGCGCAAACTTTTTTCCTGTTCGCATGTTCTGGTGCGAACCGAACAGGGGGGTGTTCGGCTCATCCCTTTTCTTCTGTATATGTGTTTGAACATTAGTTCTTTTTAATTTGTTAATTTGAGCACTTGACCACTAGATGGAGACATTCCTTTGGGTTTGTCGGATGCAGAAGACAAGCATTTCATAGGAACAGCTGTGTTCTAAGTTTATATTTGATTATTAATATAGGTATGTGTGTATGATTTTTTTAACCATAGGAGCCCTTGATGATTGAGACTTCTTCCCGGATATTGGAATTAGTTTTCTAAATATCCATTCTCAAGTTCACGGCCTTTGGAACGCAGGGATTCCTCCTCCTTCCTGTTTGGCCATCAATCTATTGGCCCATGTGATTTTGGGTGTCACATGATCGGCCTGTGTAACGTAGGAATTCTTCCTTTTTCCTGTTTGGCCGTCTATTCATTGGCCCATGTGATTTTGGGTGTCACATGATCGGGCTGTGGCGTGCAGGAATTCTTCCTTTTTCCTGTTTGGCTGTCTGTTTATTGGCCCATGTGATTTTGGGCGTCACATGCCCGGTAATGAGAGTTCCAACCTATGTGTATTTAACTGCGTGCTTGCATCAACTGACCACACCTCTGAAGATGGCCTATTGGCTGAAATGCATAAGGTGGTCTGCTGATGCCATAAGCAGGCTATGAACCACTGTATTTTTGGATTTGTATCTGTGATTTTTATGAAGACAGCTGTATTTTGCATTGGATTTTAATAAATCCCTCATTCCTACATACTTCACCATGAGAGCTTTATTTTTATGGTGGTGACTCTTTGATTTATCAAGTTTTTTATGATCTGTGAAAACTCTGGAGTCCAGGAAAGAGGAGGAGGAATTCTGATGTCAATCCTGTGGCTGTGATATCTGCTCTGCATTGGAGGGATACCTTGATGCCTAGCCGTACAGTCGGATCGTTCTGGTGGATTACTGGAGAAGGATTGAGCTCCCTGTGAGGCCTGACTTAATCAACTTTTTGGTAAGGGCATTTGATATCAGCACGTTGGTGTGGTGTGTGGGCTCACGTGCTGAAGTCGGTGCAGGGGACTCTCCTTCTTTTCCACTTGTCCATTTGGGTTTCATACATCCATTTAAGTGCTGCATATGAACTTTCTACTATTACTCATATTGTGATCAATAATGTTTATGCTGGCTGCTGTTTTGTGTTTTTTGTCCATCTGAGACAGTTTTGTTATGGTCTTAATATATAAGCTGTGAGTGCGGATATTACTATATTTTTTATTCTATGGAGAAATCTGTGCCAGTGGCTGAACAAATGAGTGTTCGGTCGAGTGAACCTCCAGCTGCAGTATGAAGTGAAACATTTAGTGGTGATATTATTACTATTACTAAATGTGACAGCATCCTCCTAGTTTTTAGGCTTATGGTACCCTCCAGTGTTCTAACAACCAGTAACTCACCCCTAGGAAAATATATAAACTCGCTGGTGGTGTAAAAAAATGGGTGATAAAAAAATTAATGAAGCTGCTATACACAAAGTGCTAGACACCTAGGATGATAGTGCTATAAGTCTTTATTGACTCCCAGACTGCAAAGCTGGGTGTTATTGTGATTTGGTGAGTGGGGACAGATGTGGGGGTGTCTTGGTACACTTAAAAAATTTTTTTGCAACATTTTCTCTGCACTTTCTGCACACCAGATGTGAAGCATTCCCTGCATTTTTACACATTATTTGTGAAGCACCTTCACAGTTTCATACGGACTTTATGTTATTTTTTTTGTTATCACTTATTATGGGTTTTTGTTTGTGAGCGCTGTATTTATATTTTATCAGGAACTCACCCCTGCCCGCCACATTCAGCTATCAGCCAGAGATTCCTTACTGATAGGTGGATGTAAACAAACAGTGTGGATAGTGTAAAAACAAAATGGCGTGGGGTCATCCCAAATTACATACCAGAAACTTTGAGCCTGGTATTGATATTAAAGGGGCACCCTACACAAAAACAAGAATGAATAGCATGAGCTCCCACCTACACAAAATACATACTAGACCCTTATATGAGAATGCATCTTGAGTGGTCAGGAAATAGGAGGATGAGTGTGATGCCCCTCCCCCCAGTCCTGGACCATACCAGGCCGCATGCCCTCAACATGGGAGGGTAGCTTACTGGGGGAGACCCCCAGCAAAGCGCTGTATTTACATGTTGACAAGGACAAGGGTCTCTCCTCCACAACCCTAGCACCGTGGTTGTAGGGCTCTGTGAGTGTGGGGCTTACTGGAAGATACCGCCCCCAATGAAGCACCACTACTCATTTACCAAAAAGTCAATAGTAAATAAACATACACACAATTTTTAACAATTCCTTAAAAAAAAGGCCCATGATGTAAACCACCATCAATCACGTCATCCAGTGATGTAGATCCATTTCAATGATAATGTCAGCCAACCCACCGAAAGAAAAAACAACCCTGATGCCTGCCAAAATGTCCAAACCCTTTTCTTAGCTCCTGCTGAACTTCCCAGTTCCTGCCACCACAATAAAGGCAAAAGGGTGAGGTCTCTGGGTGACGTCATTAACCATATATTGAGATGACTACAGTATATTTGTTGAATGACATCACTGGGATCCCAGTGGCATCACTGATCAAATATGGTCCTGTCCCTGTATAGTCAATGCTGTCACCCAGAGACCCTGCCCCTTTGCGATCATTATTATTGTGATCAATAATGTTTATGCTGGCTGGCTGAATGACATCACTGGGATCCCAGTGGCATCACTGATCAAATATGGTCCTGTCCCTGTATAGTCAATGCTGTCACCCAGAGACCCTGCCCCTTTGTGATCATTATTATTGTACTCAATAATGTTTATGCTGGCTGCTGTTTTGTGTTTTTTGTCCATCTGAAACTGTTTTGTTATGGTCTTAATATTTGCTTATATATATATATATATATATATATATATATATATATATATATATATATATATATATATATTTGAATGGGGCCCAGGAAATGAGCCAGGTCTGGGCATGTCAGCAGGTGCTGGGCTTTTCTATTTCGGCGGTTCAACAGGGATGACTAGATGATGTGATTAACAGTCAAAAATCCTGTGTGTTAACTATTGTTTTTTAGAATGACTTGGTGTACTATATTCTGTAGGTTTTCTATGTAAATGCACTCATTCACGTTGGGGGGGGGGGAGTAGTAATGTCTGGGGGACCCATTATTTTTAAAGAGACTTCCAGATCCTAATAATCCCCTACCTGTAGACCGTGAAAACAACCGGTCCAGAGTTTCCCCTGGCAAGGTACCACCCCTGTTGAGGGCATGTGGCTAGATATGGCTCAGGAGGGGGTCACACACATGTTATGCCCTTTCCTGGCCACCCAGACTGCATGCTTATATAAAGTCTGAGATGGAATTTGGGTGGACCCCACACTTTTCTGTTCCTGTTTTTTTGCATGTAATTCCCCCTTGAAAACCATATCAGACTTGATGACGCCCTGTGGGAGGGCGAAATGCATTGACGCAACGCACTTCTGGTACTGACGTCATTTCCGGTCTCGTGGGAACGCTAATAATGGTGTTTGCTGCATCCTCTGATCATTTCAATGCCTGATTTTAACTTACTTTTGTAAGTATAACATTTTATGTGCAATACATTTTTAATCTTAGTATACTTCACTATTGGTCCCCCCTTTTTTCTTCCTTTTTGGGTACCTGTTTTTGTATGGCTGAGTATTAACGTTGAAGAATCGTTTATCATATCATCAGTGAACCTGCCATCTTGCAACATTCTCTGGATATCGCTATAAGCCTATATTGACTCCCAGACTGCAAAGCTGGGTGTCATTGTGATTTGGTAAGTGGGGACAGATGTGGGGGTGTCTTGGTACACTTGAAAAATTTTCTGCAAAATTTTCTCTGCACTTTCGGCACACCAGATGTGAAGCATTCCCTGCATTTTTACACATTATTTGTGAAGCACCTTCACAGTTTTATATGGACTTTATGTTATTTTTTTGTTATCACTTATTATGGGTTTTTGTTTGTGAGCGCTGTATTTATATTTTATCAGTAACTCACCCCTGCCCAGCACATTCAGCTATCAGCCAGAGATTCCTGACTGATAGGTGGATGTAAACAAACAGTGTGGATAGTGCAAAAACAAAATGGCATGGGGTCATCCCAAATTACATACCAGAAACTTTAAGCCTGGTATTGATATTAAAGGGGCACCCCACATAAAAACAAGAAAGAACAGCATGAGCTCCCACCCACACAAAATACATACTAGACCCTTATATGAGAGTGCATCTTGAGTGGTCTGAGATGGAATTTGGGTGGACCCCACACTTTTCTTTTCCTGTTTTTTTGCATGTAATTCCACCTTAAAAACCATACTAGACTTGAAAGTTTTTGAACCAGACTTGGAACTTTTTTTTGTGGGGTCCTCCTTAAAATCCATATTTCTTTTACACTATCCCTGCTGTTAGTTTGTGCTCACTTATCAGTCAGGAATCTCAAGCTGACAGCTGAATGTGCATCACCTGTTGTTAGGATGCTAGCAGGTACCGGCTGCTTAGCAACCAGGAGAAAGCTGTCACATTTTTCTACATGTTTCACTTCACACTGCGCTTGAAAGATGAACACCCATTTATTCAGCTGTTCACACAGGATTTTCCATAGGCTGTAAACAGTGCCGAGGTCTCCCCCATATCATTTTCCCTGCTAGTTGAATGTTCTTAGCCTATAGTTTTAGGGAATTTTCTGTATTGGTGAATGTTAAAGTGGATGTAAATCCTCACATATAGTCTTCTCCTCTCTACATCCTTTCCAAAGTGCAGATCGCGTTAAAAATCTTTCTTCATCTGTCAGCAGCACAGGGGAGAGGCCAGGTGGGGCTGCAGTTAGTGCGTGAGAGCTGATTGGAGGAAGGGAACAAACCCCCTTAACACAGCAGCATAACTGTGTTGTGAATAGACAAGCTCCGTTCTGAGCTCTTCCACCCCCTACTTTTCAGAAGTGACTCATGCTGATAACAGAGGAACAAAGCACTTTCATTAGCGAATGCTCCTATGGCTAGTTTTCTCTTAGGATTGAGGCTCTGTTTCCACTACTGCGAGTTGTTGTGTGACTTGACGTGAAGTCGCATGACAAGTCAAAACCCATGTATTTCAATGGTCCCTGTTCTAATTGGTGCGACTCCAAAAAAGTTTTTTGCACTACTTTGTTCTGACTTCGGTGCAACTTTTTCTCACTAGGTTCTCACCAGTTGTATGACATTGCATCCAAAAAATGCATTGCAAAGTCGCACTGTAAATTGTGTGACTTTGGGGTCACAATAGTGGAAACCTAGCCTGAATGTTAGTGAATGTTACATTCATCTATTCTAGCAAAAGGCAACAAAGAAATCATTACATACATATTACAGTTGTAGCTGTGCCCCCGTGGGGTCGCTGTGTGTAGTAGTTTCACACGTCACCCTGCTTGGCCAGGCATTCACTTCAGACACACTTTGCAGTCATTGAACAGTCCTTTAGCTTGTTTTTGTTGTTTTTATTTAGGGGATTAAACTTGGATGGGGAAAAGGGACATGGGATGCCCAAGTAATGAAACTTGCTTGTTTGAACAAAGTTGGTTAAATCTATATGAAAAGTCTCTAAAGCTCCACACTCCTCCAGCAAACTACTCGAAATCGCTTTGCTTTCTCTACTGTACAATCCTAGATTCCTGTCACCATCAGCACATGATTAGGCCTCACTCTGAATAAGTCCCAACAGTTCACTAATAGCCATTTGCTGGCAGGGGTCTGCTGTCCCCTATGGTGTAGCAACCAATAGCAATGATAAAGGACATTTGTGCTGACTGAAACTTGGTGAACTACTGATCCCAGAAAGTCCGGTGCAAATCCTGCCAACCCTCTTGGCTGCAGCAACTTGACTTCAACAACACCACAGTCTCTCCCTCTGGCTTCACATCCAATCCTGGCATGTTCCTCCCAGAGCTTCTCACTGTGCTTCTCACTCACCGACCCCGGTATGGATCCCTCCTGAATTACTTTCCTGGCAGTGCTCTCCACCGTCCTCTTCCAGGACGCCTCTCAATGACCCTGTAGAGAGAGACTCCCGAGCTCCAGGCCCGAGGTCACCACCCAACAACTCCTCCCACAACAGGCTGACCATGAGTATATATAGGAGGCCTGCCAATCCTAGTTGGGGATTGGCCAGGGCTCCCAAATACACTCCATGTCACTCTAGCCGTCTGCCCTGCCTCTTTTCCAAATCTCTCTGGAAACAAAGGAGGCGCCAGATAGATGACGTAAATGTCAGTCATCTGCTGCTACACTAAACCTCTCTCCAGCCCCCAGATAAAAGAAAACAGGCCTAGCTCACAGCTAGGCCTGCCTAAATTTACCTGCCCTGGCTGTAACAAAAAAAAAACACACACTACTCTAGCAACCCACCTACCTAAGGTAAAGGGTGCTACACAGTCATTACAGGTATTAAACATTATGACTAGGTGGATTTGTCAACAGGACCCACACTAGTCAGCTTGTAGTACAAAATAAAATTCTGTGTTATAGTGTATTTATTTCACTGTAAAAAGACCCCATTATATTGTACTGCCTATGTGCACAGAGCTGAATCACTTGTACTGTGATGAATCAGAACCTCAATCGGGTTCAAGTTAGATGTCTGCTGCTGTTCCTAATTATGTAGTGTAGATGTGCATGCACGCCGGGAGTAACCACTCTGACATCTGCTCAGGTCGATTACTTCCTCATCTCTGTTTATTGCAGGGCGGTGCCCAACGTTTTATACACAAAGAACAATAGATTATACGTCACTACTATGTAAATGTGGTCAGTCTAAAAGGTACATCTTATTGGCTGAAATGCAAGAGAAATGCAGAAACCTGATGCTGGAGGCTTGGTTGTTGTTGCTTCTTCTTCTTTACTTCCTCATACCTCCAGTGTGGGGGCTGCAGGGTGTAGACGCCATCTTTGGTTCCATAGCAAAGCTGAGCTGTTTTTCTATATAATAAGTAAGTAGTTGCATAGAAACATGTATACACATAAGAAAATAGGCATTTTTATGATTATAATTATGTTCATTACATTCCTTCACAGTCCCCCCTAAAATGGCTATTTTATTTTCTCTTTTCTGTCCCTCATGCTAAAGGTCCTACTCACCTGGCCCATTCTCCTCAGCAACTCTTTTAGGCTGTATATAGAGACGGCAGCAACTAGTTCACTACCCCCCTCGATACAGCTAGAGAAGGGTAGTCAGGCACTATCTATCCCTATAACCCTATAGGATTGTGAGATTATGGACAGGGAGTGACTGTAGGGGGGGTGAAGGGTTTGTCCTCTTCCATCATAAGGGGGTCCTCCTCTTCTTGGTGGAGAAATGTAGGTGTGCTGTTGTCTACAGCCTTGCTCATTAACTTCTTTACGAAAGGTAGAATACAGCATACAATCAGGCCTAAAAGAACCAGGATTATTAATACCGTTACCCCTATCTGGGCGAGCACCTTTTGCCACCCAGTCATCCAGCTAAAATATTGATCCCATGGGTCTGTAATACCTGAGTTCTTCTTCAACTCCAATGACAGATCTTCCAATTTCTTTATAGCTAGAGTAACCTTACCATTTGGGACAATATTATCAGGAATGTAGGTGCAACAGGTTCCCGTTTTTTCTATCATTTTACAGACACCTCCTTTCTCAGCTAACACCATGTCTAAGGCCATCCGGTTCTGGAATGTCATGTAGGAATTGGGGGCTAACTGGTCAGCAATTCCCTGGAGGGTATCTCTGGTATAATTCACGAATCTCTGTTGGTTATAGTATATGTAGTTAATCCAGTCTACATTCTTGTTGACAGTTATTGGTTTTGATATGTTATACATGTCTTTCAGATGAAATCTTGTTATAAGAACACCATACGATGGGTACCTGCCTAACCATGTCCTGCATCACCGGAGGTGGGATTCTCAATGTTTAAGACAAGTCTTTCTCCGTCATCACTGCACCCTGACTTCCAGATGGACATATGCTTAATGAGGGGCTTCCCCTTGTTATCTTTCCTATTTAAGGTGCTCTGTGGTTGATACCCCCAGCCTGCTCCGGTACTCCATCCCACTGATCCCCAATGGTCACAGTTTTGTCCCCAAAAATCATCCGTTATACATATATATATCTCATCTGGGCGGGTTGCCATGCAAGCCCGCTGTGCCCAACCTGGTCCATACCTGTTGCAATACCTGAGTATTATACTACAGAAATCAAAGGAAAATGCAACCACTTGTGTGTTGGATGAATTTTACCACCATGTGGTGGTGCCATTTATCTTAGTGATGGCCACCTGTTGAGTACCTGTTTTGGTGATAACCACCTGCTGAGCTTTTATCAAACTTATTAGAAAAAGGATATACAACACGATCATTGTGATGCAGAGAGTCTTGTCTTTAGAAGATGGGGCTTTCTTGCAGTGGGAGGTGTGTATCCAGGTGCTTTTCCCTTCTAGCCTGACTGATGTAGCTGTGGTCAGCAGCACCTGGAATCGTCCTTCGAATCGGAGATCAAGTGAATTTTTCCTCGTGAATTTCTTCACCGAGTCCCCTAGCTAAAGACTGTGGGTTCCCGAGTCTGTCTCTGGATTTGGAATGAAGGAAAACACTTGAGAATAGATATTGGTTAATTCTCTAGACAAATGTGTGACATAGCTAGTTAACACATCAGATTGTAACTGCAACTGCTGTGGGAAGTAACAGCCAGGTCTGGGGGCTGAACCAAACAAAATTTTATAAGGGTATAGGGCATAATTCCCCGGGGGGAGATGTCTGACACTGAACAGGGCAATGGGCAAACTGTCTGGCCAACTCATGTTAGTCTATTGGGCCATCTTTAACATCCTGTTTTTTAGAGTCCCATTCATTCTTTCTACCTTCCCACTACTTTGAGGGTGGTATGGGGTGTGTAGAGCCAACTGAACCCCCAGTGCTGCCCAAATCTCAAGGGTTGCTGTGAAGGCTGGGCCCTGATCGCTCTCTATCACCTCTGGGACCCCAAATTGACATACTATCTCACTCATTAGTTTCTTAGCTGTGGTCTTGGCTGTCAATTTTGTAATGGCATAGGCTTCTGGCCAGCAGGAGAACATGTCCACCACTACTAGGGCATATTCATATCGGCCACTTCTTGGCATCTGTATATGATCAATCTGTATCCTCTGGAACGGATAGAGGGGTTTCGCCAAATGCTTCTGTGGTGTCTTTATTGTTCTCCTCTGATTGCATTTTGCACATACTGCACACGAGGCTCAGTAATTTCTGGTTAAGGTGGTTATCCCTGGGACCCAGTAGTATTTGCTGATCAGTGAATTCATTAAGTTCTTAGAAAGATGTGCAGGTCCATGCGCCTATTGGACAACTGCTAGATACATATCTTGGTAAACAAGTTTTCCCTTTCATCGTATACAGATCTCCATCGTAGTCTGCTCCTTTATTGATCCATTCCAACTTTTCTTCTGTGTGAGCATCCCCTTGCATAGTGGCTAGGTATTGCTCGTCAGATGGCACATGCTCTGCCAAAAGCATCTGTGCTGAGGATTCACTCTCCTCTTCGGCCACTTTGGCCATTTTTTGCTGTTTTTTTGCTGCTTGTTTAGCAGTTATATCCACCAAGTGGTTCCCTCTGGCTTCTTGAGCATTCAGTTTGCCATGTGATTTAATCTTCAAGACAGCCACTTTGTCAGGCAGTAGTAGTAGTGCATCCATTAAATCCTTAATGGCTGGACCGTGCTTCACCGGTGTTCCGGCCACTGTCAGAAACCCTCTGGCCCTCCAGATGATACCGAAGACATGAGCTACTCCAAGGGCATACCTTGAGTCTGTGTAAATGTTGGCTCTTTTACCTTCCGCTAATTTACACGCTGTAGTGAGGGCTTGGAGCTCCGCTTCCTGAGCAGATACAGTTGGTGGTAATGCTCCTGCTTGTAGGATTTCAGATTCAGAGGTCACAGCATAACCTGTGTGGTACTTGCCTCCTTCGTCTGCATATCTGGAGCCATCCACAAAAAGTGTATAGTCAGGGTTTTCCAGAGGAATTTCACTCACTGTAGGAAAATGTGTGGTTTCCATGTGCATCAGTTCAAGGCAGTCATGTGAAGTAGTACAAGGGTCTCCTTCGCCTTCTCCTTCTTGTCCCCCCTCGAAAAATGGCAGAAGGGTGGCCGGATTGAGAGTGAGACGCCTTTGGAGGGTCACATTGTCAGGAAACAGTAGGGAGATGTGCAACCGTAGATGACTGGCCATGGACAGGTGTCTGGGTTGCATCTGATTCAGGATGGCAGCAATATCCTGTGGTGCCAGAAGAAGCAGGGGATGTGCTAAAACGAGATCTGAAGTTTTGTCCAGCAGTGCTTGGGCAGCAAAGACAGCTCTTAAACAGGAAGGGCCACCCCTAGCCATGGGGTTCAAGTGGCAAGAATAGTACCCAATGGGTCTAGTTCATCCTCCATGTTTTTGGGGTAGGACCCCTGTGGCGTAGCCTTTCCTTTCCGACACAAACAGTTTGAAGGGTTTCCCATAATCTGGAAGGCCCAAAGCAGGAGCGGTGGAGATTGCTTGCTTCAGAAGAATAAAATTGTCCAGGGCCTCGTTTGACAGGGTAAATGGCACAGACTTGACGGCATCATAGAGTGATTGCATAAGGATTGATGCATCCGGGATCCACGCCCTGCAGTAAGATATGAGTCCAAGAAAGGCATGCAGTTGTTTAGCTGCTTTTGGTTGGGGAATATCCTCGATTTCAGCTACTTGGTCCGATGTGATATGTCTTGCTCCTTTGGAAATACAGTTGCCCAAAAAGGTGACTGTCTTGGAACACCACTGCATTTTGGCTTTGGAGGCTTTACAGCCTTGTTCTGCAAGGTAGCATAGTAGACTTTCTGAATTTTCTTCTGCAGCATGTTGGTCATCTGCGCAGAGGAGAAGATCATCCACATATATGAGGAGAGTCACTGCAGGGTATTCTTTTTGCCATGTATCAAGTATGGAGGCTATGGCTTTGTCAAACTGGCTTGGAGAATTTTGCGCCCCTTGTGGCAGTTGGGGTGTCCAACACTGTGACTTTGTTAATTGCTCACAGATCCTGCGCCATCCTGTATCGGTCCGGTTCTCCCTTAGGTGTTTTCTTCTTGACAGGGAAAAGAGGTGTATTACACGGTGAGGTACAGGGGATCAAGGCTCCATTCTGGACCAAAGCAGCTGCATGTTTTGAGATAGCTGCTGATTGAGTCAACTTAAGTGGGTATTGTGGTTTCCGGGGCAATGATGCGCCCTCTTTGAGGTTGACTAAAACTGGTGGCACTTTTAAGTGACCAATGTCTTCCGGTCCTGTGGACCATATTCACGCAGGGATTCTGTCAAGTACTTCCTATGGTATTGAACTTGGACTTATCGCTTCATGAAGTGTCATCATGAGAGGCAGAGAACACAAGGCAGATGAGTCTTCTAAAGATAGGGGAGTGTGTAACTTCACCCCCCTTCAGGCGTGAAGATGATTGAAGCCTGTAGTCTGGACAGCACATCAGCTCCTAGCAGATTCAAGGGACATGTAGAGGACACCACAAATCTGGCAAGCAAATCAGGAAATGTCCCCACTTGGAGTGGCTCAGCAAGTGGACTGGAGCGGGGCACCCCATCCACTCCCATGCAGGAAACATCAATAGTGGAAAGGAAAGAATTATCAGGCAGGTCCTCAGCCCTCAATATGCTTTTGGCTGCAGCCATGTCAGTGAGAAAGGTGGTAGGTTTTCCTTGTATAGGTAACGTGACCTTTGCTAGGGGTCCCCCAGTCCCATTCGAGGACACTGCCATAAGGGGTGACACGGGTTTGCCCATTTCCTAGCGAGAGTTGGGGCGTGGTGGTGGTGGTTGATGTCCATGTTGCCCTTCACAGGGGTCCCTGTCTTGTCTGGGATGTCTTGGGGCTCTGCATTCTCTTCTAAAGTGACCTTATTTCCCACAGTTGTAACAGGTGATCCTTTTCCTGGTATTGGGCAGTGGTGGTGGACATTGTGGGATCTGCGTCATGGGCTACCATGAGGGGGGTTGTTTTTTTTCCCTTTTTGGTTTTCTATACCTCTGGCCACCAACAGTAAATTAGACATTTTCATTGAGGGGTATTCAGGGCGGGCCGCCATCAGGCTTTTTCTGGTATCCTCTGAGCCCTGAGACAAAAGCAGTTGATAACGTGTGTGTGTGTGCCTTTTCATAGTAGGAGAAGCCCAGATCATCAAAGGCCTGTATGAGTCCAGCATGATACTTCTCCACAGACTCCCCTTTATCTTGAGTAATATCTTGATTGTGGTAGTCTGGTCCGCCAATTTCTCTTTTGCCCAGTCGCGGAGTTGGGCACAGAACTCCACGCCGCCTGAGGTATAGGAAATGGCACTTGTCAGGCAGGCATCATTGAAGGCCGCCTGCATGACCAGCCAAAAAACATGTCCTGCTTTAATTTGGCATAGGCTGATCAAGTCTCTTCAGGCAGCTGAGTAAGTTTCTTGTATCTGCACTATCCTGCAGTAGAAGGGCATTGGCTGTTTCTCTGGGTCAGGCAGACTTGTCACTAAGGCCGCTGCTTGTGATGGGGTAAAAGCGACATATATCACCGGTGCCCCTATTGGTAACCGAGACTGGTGTTGGGGCGGGGGCTGAGAAGGGGCACTGTTCCTTATGGTTGCCAGCATATGCTTTAGATCCTCTCAGAGCTGTGAGTCCAGAGCTGGATTGGGGTTTAAATCAGTGGGTGGCCTTGCCGCCTGCTGTTGGTCTTCCCACTCGGACGCTTCTCCATCATTAATATATCCAGCCTGTGAAGGTGGTGCTTACATATTGGGGAAGACAGGTGTGTGGTAGGAACCATTCTGGTTTAGAACAGGGAGAACTGAGTATAGGCCGTGGTTGAGCCTTCCGGGTGTACCAAGATGGCCGCCTGCAGGAAGTATACTGGGCTGGGCAGGAAGTGAAGGTATGGGTGCACTAAGATGGCTGCCTACAGGAAGTGCACTGGGCTGGGCAGGAAGTGAAGGTATGGGTGCCACAGGAAGTTGTCACAGTGAGTTGTGCTTGGGCTGGAGTGGTGAGAAGGAGTTGGGCATTAACTCCTCCTTTAATCCAGGTTCTATCATAGGGCGGTGGTTCAGACACATTATCAACTTTGTGGTACATACACATAATACAATCGCCATCTTTCTTGATTTCCTCTATCCAACCCTCTTTGTGCAATGTCTTTGCCGTTCTATACCAAGCCTCTGCCACATCCAGTAAGTCTTTATCACACAGAATTCCTCTCTGTTCCCTTATCAAGGTATGCCTCTCCTCCGGCTGCAGTCTGCCAGCACAGTCTTTCAAATCACAAACTTTCGCTGCTTTAAACATCTTGTTAACTGTTTCACTACCTTCTCTTCTCTTCACAATAGAATTCCCTTCTCCGTCTTGGTTGTCCTCTGACCCATCCTCCTCTCCCCTCCCTGGGCCACCCAACTCATATCCAAGCTTTGTCACTCTATTCTGTTCCTTTGCTGCAGTCTCGGCTGGCGGCTTCAGGGGGGAGTATGGGCAACTAATGGGTTGATATCCCTCCTGTGCTGCTCTCTGTTCTCTTTCTTCAAGAGTCTGCCTAAACCCCTGTTTCACCGGGTAATGTACGTTTAATTTCAGAACAAGCATGTCAGAGGTGGTTGGGAGCAGTGGCTTGTGGCCCAACTGATTCTTAGAGTAGCCACCTTCCCTCACCTTCACCAGTCCCCAACCCCTCTCATGTATGGCAAACAGTAATCCACAAATATACTCAGAACAGGACATTACACCTACCGCCCTTTGGACCCCGAAGCTTCAGCAGCTGAGCTAAACCCTCAGGGGTCTCTCACACTGTCAACCCTAAGTCACTGTCCGTAGATGCTTGTTGCAAGGTTCCGTCTTCTCAGGGGCCAACAGCTCACCTGAGTCAGGACATTCAAGAGGCTCCGTCTTCTCAGGGGCCAACAGCTTACCTGAGTCAGGACACAAAATTGCAACTGTAATTTCAGTCTGCTGAGTCGCAATCCTTCAGGATGACAGACACTGAACAAATAATACACAGTCAGCAGAGATCCAGTGGCAGGTTCGTTAAACAGCCCCAGGAGAGGAATAAAGGTCACCTGCCTCTGAAAGATCCCCGGGAGCCAGCAAGACCAGCGGCCAGACCGGACAGAAACAAGTCGTACAGTGGTAAATATAAATATGCTTACCATACTCTCGGGGTTGCGCAAGCCCTCTTGGTCTATCCTGGCCAGCCACTCAGTCCCTGGTTCGCGGTCTCTCTTCGGTCGAAGCCTGGGTGTCCCACGTTCGAGAGCCAGTTGTGATGGATCAGAACCGCAATCGAATTCAAGTTAGATGTCTGCTGCTGTTCCTAATTATGTAGTGTAGATGTGCATGCATGCTGGGAGTAACCACTCTGACATCTGCTCAGGTCGATTACTTCCTCCTCTCTGTTTATTGCAGGGCGGTGCCCAACGTTTTATACACAAAGAACAATAGATTATACATCACTACTATGTAAATGTGGTCAGTCTAAAAGGTACATCTTATTGGCTGAAATGCAAGAGGAATGCAGAAACTTGATTCTGGAGGCTTGGTTGTTGTTGCTTCTTCTTCTTTACTTCCTCATACCTCCAGTGAGGGGGCTGCAGGGTGTAGATGCCATCTTTGGTTCCAAAGCAGAGCTGAGCTGTTTTACTATATAATAAGTAAGGAGTTGCATAGAAACATGTATACACATAAGTAAATAGACATTTTTATGATTATCATTAGGTTCATTACTAGGGATGAGCCGAGCACCCCCCCTGTTCGGTTCGCACCAGAACATGCGAACAGGAAAAAAGTTCGCTCGAACACGCGAACACCGTTAAAGTCTATGGGACACGAACATGAATAATCAAAAGTGCTAATTTTAAAGGCTTATATGCAAGTTATTGTCATAAAAAGTGTTTGGGGACCCGGGTCCTGCCCTAGGGGACATGGATCAATGCAAAAAAAAGTTTTAAAAACGGCCGTTTTTTCAGGAGCAGTGATTTTAATAATGCTTAAAGTCAAACAATAAAAGTGTAATATCCCTTTAAATTTCGTACCTGGGGGGTGTCTATAGTATGCTTGTAAAGGGGCGCATGTTTCCCGTGTTTAGAACAGTCTGACAGCAAAATGACATTTGGAAGGAAAAAAAAAACATTTAAAACTACCCGCGGCTATTGCATTGCCGACAATACACATAGAAGTTCATTGATAAAAACGGCATGGGAATTCCCCAAAGGGAAACCCCGAACCAAAATTTAAAAAAAAAAATGATGTGGGAATCCCCCTAAATTCCATACCAGGCCCTTCAGGTCTGGTATGGATTTTAAGGGGAACCCCGCGTCCAAAAAAAAAAAAAAAACGGCGTGGGGTCCCCCCAAAAATCCATACCAGACCCTTATCCGAGCACGCAACCTGACAGGCCGCAGGGAAAGAGGGGGGGACGAGAGTGCGGCCCCCCCTCCTGAACCGTACCAGGCCACATGCCCTCAACATTGTGAGGGTGCTTTGGGGTAGCCCCCCAAAACACCTTGTCCCCATGTTGATGAGGACAAGGGCCTCATCCCCACAACCCTGGCCGGTGGTTGTGGGGGTCTGCGGGCAGGGGGCTTATCGGAATCTGGAAGCCCCCTTTAACAAGGGGACCCTCAGATCCCGGCCCCCCCCCTGTGTGAAATGGTAAGGGGGTACTTACCCCTACCATTTCACTAAAAAACTGTCAAAAATGTTAAAAATGACAAGAGACAGTTTTTGACAATTCCTTTATTTAAATGCTTCTTCTTTCTTCTATCTTCCTTCATCTTCTTCTGGTTCTTCTGGCTCTTCTGGTTCTTCCTCCGGCGTTCTCGTCCAGCATCTCTTCTTCTCTTCTTCATTTTCTTCTCCGGGCCGCTCCGCATCCACGCTGTGTGACGAAGTCTCCTCGTCTGACGGTTCTTAAATAATGGGGGGCGGGGCCACCCGGTGACCCCGCCCCCCTCTGACGCACGGTGACTTGACGGGACTTCCCTGTGACGTCATGGGGAATGCCACAGGGAAGTCCCGTCATGTCCCGTGCGTCAGAGGGGGCGGGGTCACCGGGTGGCCCCGCCCCCCGTTATTTAAGAACCGTCAGACAAGGAGACGCCGTCACACAGCGGGAGCCTCCCTCCATGCCAGCATGGATGCGGAGCGGCCCGGAGAAGAAAATGAAGAAGAGAAGAAGAGAAGAGGATGAAGAAGAAGATGAAGAGAAGAGCGGGAGCCTCCCCCCATGCCATGGGTGCGGAGCGGCCCGAGGAGAAGAAGATAGAAGACGCCGCGGAGGAGATGCTGGACGAGAACGCCGGAGGAAGAACCAGAAGAGCCAGAAGAACCAGAAGAAGATAGAAGAAAGAAGAAGCATTTAAATAAAGGAATTGTCAAAAACTGTCTCTTGTCATTATTAACATTTTTGACAGTTTTTTAGTGAAATAGTAGGGGTAAGTACCCCCTTACCATTTCACACAGGGGGGGGGCCGGGATCTGGGGGTCCCCTTGTTAAAGGGGGCTTCCAGATTCCGATAAGCCCCCCACCGGCAGACCCCCACAACCACCGGCCAGGGTTGTGGGGATGAGGCCCTTGTCCTCATCAACATGGGGACAAGGTGTTTTGGGGGGCTACCCCAAAGCACCCTCCCAATGTTGAGGGCATGTGGCCTGGTACGGTTCAGGAGGGGGGGGCCGCACTCTCGTCCCCCCTTCTTTTCCTGCGGCCTGCCAGGTCTGGTATGGATTTTTGGGGGGACCCCACGCCATTTTTTTTTTTTTTGCATTGATCCATGTCCCCTGGGGCAGGACCCAGGTCCCCAAACACTTTTTATGACAATAACTTGCATATAAGCCTTTAAAATTAGCACTTTTGATTTCTCCCATAGACTTTTAAAGGGTGTTCTGCGGCATTCGAATTTGCCGCGAACACCCCAAATTGTTCGCTGTTCGGCGAACTTGCTAACAGCTAATGTTCGAGTCGAACATGAGTTCGACTCGAACTCGAAGCTCATCCCTATTCATTACATTCCTTCTCCAGTACTAGGCCTCATCATTTTGTACAGATCAGCACCATCCATTACAAAATCCAGAAATCAACCTTAAAGTGATTGTAAAGGGTGATTTTTTTTTTACCTTCATGCATTCTATGCAAGAAGGTAAAAAAACATTATTGTGCAGCTCCCCTGCCCACAGTCCCCCCTAATACTTACTTGAGCCTGAGCCCAATCCAGTGATGTGCACGCGAGCCAAGGATCTCCCGGGTCTCTCCCTCCTTATTGGCTGAGATACAGCAGCAGGAGCAATTGTCTTCCGTTACTGTCAATTACAGCCAGTGAGGAGGGAGTGGGGGGAGGGGGACTGAGCCACGCAGACACACAGGGGCAGCTCAGGAGCGAGCACACACAAGCAGTTTGCTATGAGGGCACTTGGCAAGGGGGAAGGGCCAGAACCACTGGCAGGGTCCTGAGAAGAGGACGATCAGGGCTGCTCTGTGCAAAACCATTGCACACAGCAGGTAAGTATAATGTGCGTATTATTTAACAGAAAAAAAGGAAAATTTAGAATCACTTTAAGATTGTATATACTAACAGGAAAAAAAAGAAAAAAATCTTTGTGTGACAATGTACTCAGTATTTCATCATTTGTAGCAGGCCCCATTTTGAACGGGACCCCCACCTACCATTTTAAAATCAACAAATAAAAATTGTTGTGTGATTTTTTTTTTTTTTGTCCAAGAATCACCCAAACGATTGTACTGCCTATGTGAAAGGTATGTAATTATTTGTAGTAGACACTATTTTGTACAGAACCCCCATTAGCCATGTTAAGATGAGCAACATTCAACATTACACTTAAGATGAGCAGCATTCAACATTACACTGCAAACTAAGCAGATTTTCTTGGCCTCATTTTCAATATCAGGCATAATTTACAGTGAAAGGAAATGACAGTGCACTGTGCTAGCTATGGCCAGTGGTCCAAACTAGGCCCCCAATAGTTCAAGATAAGTGAATCATATGATTTAAAAACATTTTTGTTAATTTGCTGATACAGAATTTTCTCGACAGCTACTAGCTGTGCATGCATAACCTCTGCCTTGTACACAAGTTCATGTGCAGTATTGAATCACTTGTAGTAGGCCCTATAGTAGCTAGGTGCCAGGTCACAGCAACATGGAGCAGGAGACACTGCCTTTTAATTCTTGTCTACCTCTACTGAGATACTGATGTTATGCAACATCATTCTCCTCTGGCCAGCAGGGGGAGAGCTAAAGCCATTGCATCTATCATAAAATTAGCATGCATTGATCTAGGAAGCTGTAATAAACAGCGGTGTTACCATTCAGGCAATACAATGTAGAAAAAGTGTCTGATTATTTTGTAGGCTGACAGTATTGCAAAGATTTGGGCATGTGTATTAGCTGATTGCCTCCAAATTAATCTTAAAGTGTTTGTAAAGGGGGAAAAAACATGGTATACTTACCTGCTCTGTGCAATGGTTTTGCACAGAGCAGCCCTGATCCTCCTATTCTTGGGTCCCCTGCTGGCGCTCTGGGCCCCATCCCCTTGCCATGTGCCCTCATAACAAGCCGCTTGCTATGGTGGCACTTGTGCACACTCGCTCCCTAGCTGGCTTTCTGTGTCCATAAAACACAGAGAGCGTGTCTCAGCCCCGCCTACCTATTCCCTCCTAATTGGCTGTGATTGACAGCAGTGGGAGCCAATGGCACCTACTGCTGCATCACAGCCAATGAGGAGAGAGAAAACCTGGGGAGACGCTGCTCTTGTGCACAGCGCTGGATTGAGATTTGGCTCAGATAAGTATTGGAGGGGGATGAGGGGGGAGCTGCATGAGAATGCATGAGGGGGAAAGACCTTCAACCTTTAGGACCACTGTAAGGTTTAATCTATTGCAACGATTAAAAACAAAACAAAAAAAAAACCTTCCATGTTATGACTTAATCAAGCCTGTTGTAAAGTCACCAGTAAATAAAGCACATTAACAGCACTACTACAGCATAGTAAAAAAAAATCCATATCTATTGCACAGGCAGAAGTGATCTGAATGAATATATTAAAGTAAAAGCAGTGGAAAAAATATAATAAGGCAGAAATGCTGGGCTCTTATCCAAGAGCTAGTTCTTCTTTCAGGAGCGGTCACACTTTAGACAGTTAATACAAAATGAAATACCTCCTATGAAATATGATATTATTTTAACATCAGAGCCTATATATAATCCTACTAACTACGGTGCCATGCACAATATATTTCAACATTTTTGGTCAATGATGAGACTGTGAACCTTAACAGCAAGCCTTATGACTTTGGCAACAGATAGAGTGCCCATCTGTTTGAGAAATGTATTTTGAGCTGAAATTGTTCCACATGCTCACATTTAAGGTCCACCCTGTTGTGTTTGCAGTGCTGATTTTCACATAATCTTTAGAATATCTAAGGAGCAGTTCACATTTTGTTTTAAACTACTATGCTCCCAGCTAATCACAGCATACAGTATTATTGTTCTTTTTGTGAACATGCCAAAAAAAAAAAAATTGCTGCCTATAGTTTTCAGGATTTGACCTGCATAAATGATGTTTACTTAAAGGGCAAACACTAACCCAAAAAGCTTTGAAAAAAAAATTGGTAAGTAATTTATAATTAATTACCTGAAAAGCAATTTTGGATATGACTTGACAATTTACGTTGTTACTATCCCTTAAGTTCATGATTCTATCACAAATACCCATCGTAGATCTGAAGATTATGCTGTATAATTACTGAATCTGCAAAATGGTTATGGATCAAACACACAGACATTTGGTCCACATGCATTGACATAAGAGGATCAGAATCACTGTGGAACACTTTTAGGCATAAAACACATTCTCTATATGTAATATGCAAATATGAATGTAATCATACACATACTTATTTTCCTACCTAATATTGCAGCAATGATAGGTCAGGCTGAACTGCATTTTTCATTACTTTTTTATGTCTTTGCATTTTTTTAGTATGTCTTTAATAAAATGTATATTGCATGTTTTATTTAAATGTCAAAGTCTAAGGCAGGCCATACATGGGAAAAAATCAATGCTTGATTCCCCTATCATCTTAGTCAGTGTTGATGGTGGAAATCACTCCCACAGTGCTATTGTGTTCTTCCTGTGGGGAGTGCAGGGAGCCTTCCCTGCCAGCAGAATACAATGATTAGTGTTTCTGGCTGTAGCCAGCAGGACTAATCATTCAGGAAAAACCTGACAGGCTGGTTCTACACAAGGCAATCGATGGATTGACTTGTGTACAACCAGGGTGCCCATACATGGATTGAAATTTAAACATTCCCTGCTGAACCAGACAAATTTCGATCCATGTATTGGCTGGCTTAATTATACCAAAACATACTGCTCTAAAGCATCATGCAAACATCAGCTGAATACTTTTTTAAGCCACTGCCAACTTACTGGGAGTATTGTGAGTACTGAAGACTGTGAGTATTTAGACGTATTGTGAGTACTGAGAGTAATTGGGAGTTGTGTGTGTACTGGGAGTAATCAGAAGTCATTTGGAGTATTGTGAGTACTGAGGACTGTGAGTATTTTGAGTATTGTGAGAACTGAGAATAATTGGGAGTATTGTGAGCACTGAGGCCAATGAGTAATTTGGAGTATTGAGGGTTGTGAGTACTGTGAAGCAACTGGGAGCGTTGCGAGTGCTGCATTGGGAGCATTGTGAGGACTGGGTAACTGGGAGCATTGTGTGAGCTGAGGACTGTGAAACTGCGAGGTCTGTGATTAGCTGGGAGCATTGTGAGCAGTGAGGGCTAAGAGTGTGGGGAGTTGCAGACGAGAGCAGAAAGGGCACACCACAACAAGAACTGTGTTTTTAAACTTTTAAACTAGGTGGTAGGGGGAGGGATCAGATGAAGCGATAGCCGGCAGTGAGTTAAAGTCAAAGGGTACTAGTGGGGTCATTAGTGGTAGCATAACCAGAATACTGAAACCAAAGGTGAGTAGGTCGGCAGAACTGAAATATAGGGTCATAATAACTATGGAGGAAAAAATATGTGTAAAATGAAAGAATTGGAGCTGCTGATATACAAAGAGGATTTTGACTTTGTGGGGATATCAGAAACCTGGTTTGACAGCTCACATGACTGGTTTGCCACTGTCCAGGGGTACTCCTTGTATCGAAAAGACAGGGAGGGTAGAAGAAGGGGAGGGGCATGCCTGTATATAACAAATTATTTGATAGTAAATGTGAGGGACGACATAGCTAATGGAGCAAGGGAGGAGGTGGAAACCTTGTGGCTGGAGCTTCAAAGGGAAGAAACAAAGGGGAATGAATAGTGGGTGTATGCTACAGGCCCTTTAACTTGAAAGAGGAGATTTCTGATCTCTTTGGACAGTTAGGGATGGTGGCAAGTCAGGTTATCATTATGGGGGATTTAAATTATCCATATATTGACTGGGCAGAAGAAATGGCTTACTCAATTAAAGGCCACTTCTTAAATGTTTTGCATGACAACTTGATGGGTTAATTAATGGATGCCCTGACCAGAAATAATGCATTTCTAGACCTACTGATTACAAAAAACATTGATCTGATCAAAGATGTGGAATTACGGGACAACTTAAGAAACAGCAATCTCTTTTTGGAAAAAAAAAAAAAGAAACAGCAATCACAGGGTAATTACATTCAATGCAGTTCATAGTAAAAAGAGGCATGAGAGTAGTGCAAGAGCATTAAATTTCCAAAAGCCAACCTCTCTAAGACCCCTTTCACACCGAGGGCATTTTGCAGGCGCTATAGCGTTAAAAATAGCGCCTGCAATCCGCCCTCAAACAGCTGCAGCATTGTCTCCAGTGTGAAAGCCCGAGGGCTTTCACACCGGAGCGCTGCGCTGGCAGGATGTCAGGAAAATTTCTGTCAGCAGCCTCTTTGGAGTGGTGAAGGAGCATTGTGTTTACCGCTCCTCCACCGCTGCTCCCCATTGAAATCAATGGGGCAGCACTGGGATACTGCCGGGAAAACGCTGCTATTGCGGCACATTGCGGACGGTTTTAACCCTTTCTCGGCCACTAGCGGGGGTAAAAGCGCCCCCGCTAGCGGCCGAAATGCGCCGCAAATCCGACGGTAAAACACCGCTATTAATAGCGGCGTTTTACCGCCGATGCTATAGGCGGCTCGGTGTGAAAAGGGTCTTAGCTGCGCTCCAAACTACAAGATATTAAGGGGTGAATTCACTAAGCGTTAAATAACAGCTAATAATATGCGGTAAAATACCGCATGCTGTAACAATTGTGCAAGTGTACAACTCACCAAGAGAATTTGGAGTTAAATACCGAATGCGGTATTTGTCCGATTTAATGGTAATTGCCACATTACTTAATCACTTCAGCCCCAGAAGATTTGGCTGCTCAATGACCAGGCCATTTTTAACTGACAATTGCGCGGTCGTGCAACGCTGTACCCAAACAAAATTGACGTCCTTTTTTCCCCACAAATAGAGCTTTCTTTTGGTGGTATTTGATCATCTCTGCGGTTTTTATTTTTTGCGCTATAAACAAAAAAAGAGTGATAATTTTGAAAAAAAAACAATTTTTTGTATTTTTTTCTGAAATAAATATCCCCAATTATCCCCCCAAAAAAGCTAATTTTTTCCTCAGTTTAGGCCAATATGTATTCTTCTACATATTTTTAGGAAAAATAAGTACCCCCCGGTACTGTGGGACTATGGGGGCGAACTTTTGAAGACACAATATTATAGAAACATAGAAAAATGTATTATTGCTTAAAGCAATGTGGTGGTGTAGAACAGCGCCATACATAAAATAGTACACGATATCCATATAGTATGAAAAAAAAACACTTCTCCTATAGCCTGATGCATTTCGGGAAATTTGGGGGAAGTCCCTTCTTCAGAGACACGGAGGGGATAGTAGTTGGAGATACTCTGGAATAGAGAAACAAAGTCTAGAGTTCGAGAATACAGCAGGGCAAACATTGTGTTAAATATGGAGACATCACAGCCGAAAGAAACATGCACATACCAGTACTACATTCATGAAATCGAATGTTTATAAAAAAAATTGTTAGGATGGAGCTAAATTTGTAGAGAGACACATATCCAAAGTAAAAAGAATGACCAAACGGATGGCAAATCCTCTAGGCTCAGATAATCCCTCACAAGGATCCCCAAAGTAGGTCTCAGCAGCCAACTCACGAAATCCAACATGAAACTGAATTATAGGAATATCAGTCCTACAGAAAAAGGTGCATTTCTTATGAAAAGCAGAATAAGGTAAAGACAAGGGGGAAAAGTTCCATAGCAATGGATTTTATCTAGATTAAGAAGCAGGACTACAGATATATGAACATCTCCTGTAATGATATATGACTTGGTATAATATGATATGACTTGGTATAATGGTTGTTTAATCTAAACAATCAATAGAGGGCTGGGAGAGAAGCCCATGTCTAGTCCCTCAGACCACTGTTTTAAACAGAAACAAAGGGTGTATAAATGCTATGGCTGCATATGCAACATATATATCTTTACCTTAATAAGGAATTTCGGAGTTTGTCTCCCAATAAACCCCAGAGCAGCAGTGTCCACATGGAGCAGATGCGCAGCCTGGGGTTATAAGGAGACGCGGGCGCATGTGCAGTGCGGAGCATGGCGACTTCACGCGTCACTGAAAGAAGGTCAAAGCGCTCCGCATGATCACCATCTTCACATGATGGGACATGGTGTTGTTGACGTCACACGTCACTGCAGGAACATGATGACGTTCCACATAAACACCGTCATCGCAGAAAGGGATGTGGTGTTGTTGATATGGCAATGAAGTCAGTGTGCCGGAAAAGGTGACGTCACACGTGTAGCGGCCACATTGTGAAAAGGACATGATGGGGACGCATGTATCACACTGCCTAGGAGAGAAAAAAAGAATCAGCTGTCAGCACTAATACAAGCATGCAAATACAACAACACATAATGTGCCCGCAAATGCGGATGAGTCCAATTAGGGGAAAAAAAAAAAGGGCTTTTGAGGACAAAAAAGAGGGGATCCCCAGAGCGGCCACACACCCAACATGAGAAGGAAGGGGGTTGGGAGGGCACCATGCAGACCCTGCCCACCGGTGGAAAAAGGGTGACAAATGCGGGGGGGACAGGATGGCCCCAGTCAGAGCTGGGACTGAACCAGAGCCCACCACATTGTCACACATAACATGGGCCCATCTCATAGAGGGAGGGCCCCTGTGCACTGGGCAGGGATCAGAGGAGCCAAAGAGTGGGGGCAGAGGGAAAAAGAACCCCTATACCTCAAAACGGATCGATGTGACCAAGAACAGAACCATCAAATATAATAGAAAAAAGGCAGACATAAGTCAATATATAATACTGGTCTTGGATGTACGTGTAAATAACGCTGAGATGCACCCCCATAAAACTTACATGTGGTAGTGAAAATAGCAGACAACAATATAGCAAAAACATAACAGCATCAAATGATTGCTGCTATGAAGATATCAAAAGTACAAACATATAGGTGAACATTTGAATAAAGATAACCATTATAGAGCATATACATTGTGGTTATGTTGGAACATGCAATGCATAATATTGTAGTCATTACAAAACATATACATTATAACGTGTTTATAACGAAACATACAGTGGCAGATGCAGGTGAAGAGCAGAATAGGCACAGGGGATGTGTAAGTACAGACTCACAAATTGAATCTATTCCTCTTCACAGCCCCCTGAGGCAAAACCATCTACAAAAAGGTGATAGCTCAATTGAGTATTTAGACCTGGAGGGAGAGTAGCATTTAACTCAGCAATCCAACGTACTGCACATTGAAGGAGAAGTTTATTCCAATCCCCGCCTCTGTTATCGGGGTGCACCTGATCTAAGATGGTAAAATGTACACAGGGAGATCTGCTTTGGTGACAATCTCTCACGTGTCGTCCAAGAGGGAGGTGTCGTGCCTGGCAGCCCTTCTCCAGAATTTGTTTTTTACCCACATAGAAACATTGGCACTGGCATGTTAATAAATAAACAATCCCTACAGTTTTGCAATTCGCATAATGTTTAGGTTTGTAAAGTTTTCCATTAGGCAAAATTGTATTGGGTTGTGTGTTCATATATCTACTGAATGAGCACCCCCCACAAGTGAAAGTACCCAATCGTTTGCATGGGTTGGATCTAAACGTACCTACATAATCGCTTCTGACTAGTTGGTCTTTCAGAGAGCAAGTTCTTCTATATGTGATAGCCGGAGTGTTAGGTATATGTAAATTCAAAATAGGATCGATTTATAACAAATGCCAATGCGTTTCTATTATTTTTTTAAAAGCTTTGTGTTGTTTATTATAGGTAGTGATTAAATGAATAGTTTGTATATTATTATCACGTTTTTTTGTGAGAAAAAAGCAAATCCTGTCGTAGCTGTCTATGTGCTCGCTTTTTTAAGACATGTCAGGGAGTAACCTTGCTCAAGGAGTCTGTCTCTGAGTGAATTTGCCTCACGGTAAAATTCTTCTTCAGTAGAACAGTTCCTCCTTAACCTCAAGTATTTATTGTAAGGAATTAATACTATCAGTGATTGGGGATGTGAGCTGGATGCATGCAGGATGGTGTTTCTGGCAGTTGGCTTGCAATATAAACTGCTGGAGAGAGACCTGCAATTTGGAAATAGTTACATCTAGAAATGTGATTGATCTATCGTTAAAGTTCATGGTGAAGAGTAGGTTGGAAGCATTGTCATTCATGATACAAACGAAAGTGTGCAGAGCCTCAGGTGTACCATCCCATATCATCCCATATCATCAATATATCTAAACCATGACAATACATGAGTAGTGAAGGGTGCCAAGTCATCGCTAAGAAAAAGCGAGCGTTCCCACTCCCCCAGGTACAATTTGGTGTAGGATGGGGCACAACAAGTCCCCATTGCCACCCCCTACCTGGAGGTAGTGGGAACCATCAAAACAAAAGACATTGTGTGTTAGAATGTATTTGAGTGCCTCTTATAAATGTATTAAATTTACGATCATCCGTATGGGATTGGGATATGATATGTTTTACAGCAGAGAGGCCAAGATCATGGGGGATGGAGCTATAGAGAGCTTCCACATCAATGGCCACTAAAAGAGAGCCAGGTGGAAGGTGTAACCCATCCAAATTTGGTAGAAGAGGAATTGTGTCTTTGATGTATAATGAAAGATTAGTAACAAATGGTCTTAGATGGTTTGCTTACATTTTCAGTGATCGACCCATTTCCCAAGATGATCGGGCGGCCTGGAGGATTTTTAAATCTTTATGTACCTTAGTGAGGTGGTAGAACGTAGGAATACAAGGAAGTCATGTTCTTGTATATTCCCATATATTTTTATCAATTGCCCCATGGGAGAACGCCCCATCTATATGGTCATAGAACCTATCATTGAATTTCTCAATGACATTTTTAGAGATGGGTTTGTACCAGGATTTATTGGAGATAATTTTTCTGCACATAGTTCCATATTATTTGTTGTTCATGATAACAATGTTTCCACCTTTGTCGGAAGGTTTTATAGTTAATGAGTGCTCATTTTTTAAAGATTGTAGAGCAGTACGTTCACTGTTAGTGAGGTTACTCTTGGGGAAGTGTACTTTTAATCTCCGTATTCCTGCCGTGGTAGATGATACAAAGACTGCCAGGTTAGGGTTGCTTGAGAAGGAGGGAAACTTATGTGATTTCATTTTGAATTTGGGTGTTTGGGATGGTGATGGGGTAACTTTATCGATATGTTCATCTAATAGAGTTTCAATATCGATAGTGCCTATAAGATCACTAGGGTCTTGTTCTTCCAACAAAGTTAGAAGATCATTAAAGGCTTCGTCTGATTTTTTTGGGATCTTTTCTAATAGAGTCCGCTTCCTTGGAATACAGACTCTTATAGTAAAGTTTTCTCTCAAAGAGGTTAAAATCTTTAATCGTTTCAAAGGTATCTAAACTTACATCAGGACAAAAATTAAGACCCTTTGTTAAAAGACTTTCTTCCGCTTGAGTGAGTGTGTAGCTGGAAAGATTAATGATGTCAAGTTTATTGGATGAAACGTGATCAGATATTGTCAAGGATAATGTTTCTAAGCGTTGTGAGGACTGTCGTCCATCTGATATAATAAAAAACCTTTGTCTATTGTTGAAGATGTTTTAGAAATAGTAGTGTCACCCGAAAGTGTGGAGATAGCAAAACTAGCCCCTAGAGAACCAGGAGGACGGATATGATTACCACCACGTGAGTTACCTTTACCCATGGTTGCAAGGGAAGAAAGAATAGATGGTTGTTGCATTTGAGTAGAGTCAATAGATGATTTCTTGTGTGAAGAATCGCCACCAGACATCCAGAGATCATTTAGATTTCTGAGGTTTCCGATTCCTATGTCTGAGAGGAGGAAGAAACCGAAGAGTTTAATGATGAGTTTGACCCTGAGTCTCTAGACATTCATCCCAAAGCGCTATTATTTAGCGTTGTGGTTGATTGGTTTGATGCCATTTGTAGGCTTTACCTTCCTGAAATGCCCTCTTGTCATGCCAGCCCAGGCGTGATGCACTCTTGTCACGCCAGCAATTATCTTTAATTGCTAGTTTTTCTTGGATTAATTGATCTAGATGGGTTTTGATTCTCTCTTCATGCTCTTTAAAAATGGTTAAGTCTTTGAAAGGGAGCAGTTTGGCTTGGATAGCTTCAATATCTCATGGTTTTCGTGCATTGTTGTAAATTCTTTTCCCATTTGGATTTAAAGGTGGAATCCACCTCATCCAACATGCTACTGTAGTTTTCGTTATAAACATGTTATAATGTATATGTTTTGTAATGACTACAATATTATGTATTGCATGTTCCAACATAACCTACCATGTATATACTCTATAATGGTTATCTTTATTCAAATGTTCACTTATATGTTTGTACCTTTGATATCCTCATAGAAGCAATCATTTGATTCTGTTATGTTTTTGCTATATTGTTGTCTGCAATTTTTTTTTTTTTTTTTTCAAAAAGATTTTATTTAGATATTCAAAGCGTACAAACAATATACAGCCGTTTTTGTAAAATATTTTACATAGTTATTTGAACTTAGGTACATGTTCGTGTTTACCTGAGGGATATACACTTATATGCCAGGAAGGGAGGGCTGGATAACAGATAACAAACAGATCATAACATTCCAATGTCAAATTAGTAATAGTAGATACCTGGATGGATCTGTTTATGGAAACCCTAACATTTGCTAGGTAATAACAGAAACGAAGGGAAGTGTAACACAAAAATAGGGGGAGGGGTAGGGTAATAGGTAAAGCATAATGAGGGGGGGTTGGGGACTGCAAGGTTGGAAAATAGAAAAATGTCCAGGTACATATTGCTAAAGTGGATAGCTAGTGATAATCTAATGTTGAAGATAATCTATAGATAATTTAATGAGGGCACAGTCAGTGTTCTGTGTTTAGGACTTTAGGTGGAGGGTGCCCTTTGGGAGGTGGAGGTCGCCTCTTTTGGGATTGGGGAATGAGAGTCGAAATATGAGAACGAGGATTGGCTGAAGTTGGCTATTTCCTCCTGGGAGAGGGAGGAGAGCATGAAGGAGTGCCATTTGGAGTAGAAGTTGGCTTTAGATTTTTCTTGTTTGAAATCCGTGTTTAGACGGTCTTTGATTAGGAGATGTAGAAGCTCTCATTTGATGTGGGTGATGTTGGGGCTGAGAGGGGAGATCCAAAGTTTCAAGATGGTTCTTCTTGCAATTAGAAGACAAATCAGAGTCCATTCTCTGTGGGAGAAGGTGGCGTTTAAAATTCCCGTGTGACCTGTATTTGTAGTGGTATGGGACCAAGGTTGCCGTTTGGGATCCCAGTGGCTAAAGATGAGGAGTAGCGGGTCCTTTAGTAGTTTTAACAGGGTTACTTCAAAGATGTAGGCTAATACTTGGTCCCAGAAGGTAGAGATGTAGGAGCAATTCCAGAAGCGATGAGTCAGAGATGGCTTCGGTAGATTACATAGAGGGCAAAAGGCTTTGCTCTGATCTGATTTGGAAGATAAGAAAGGCATGTAAGCTCTGTGAGCTATTTTCAGTTGGGTTTCTCTCCAGATTTCGTTTGGTATTAACTTATGCACGGTGTTGAGGCCTTGTAGAATTTTTTCCACTAGGTTCGGCTCCGGGAAGTCTTTGCGCCAATTTTCGACAGATGAGGATGAGAGGGGAAGAGAGGACTTGTGTAAGAGAGGTTTGTATATGTCCGAGATTTTGTAGGAGTCATCCAGGATCATTTGGTCTATGATGTTAGGTCGAAACCTTTGGCTATTTTCTTTACAGGCATTCTTTAAAAAGCTGATGCATTGGCTAAAGTGGAGAGCATGTGTTATAGGTAGAGAGAAGGTTTCCGCTATGATTGCAAAGGGTAATGGCCGTCCCGTCGTAGTATTGCAGAGGGTAGAAAATTCTGTGAGGCCATTTTGTTCCCAGATGGTGAAGGGTTTGTATTCCAAACCTGGAGGGAAAACCGGATTCCCCTGAATTGGAAGGTGGCTTGACATGAAAGGAGAGACCTTGAGCAGCTTCCTGGCTTCTCTCCATGCTATTGCAGTATCTCTTAGTAAGAGGTTATGTTGAAAAGGATGGGGAACTGACTTCCACCTGCAGTGTAGAAGTGCCACTAATGAATACGGATGAGCCATGTCAGATTCTAAAGAAAAGTTGGAGTATCGGGAGGACTGTGTAATCCAATCTAGACTGGTTCTAAGCAGACATGCTAAATTATAGATTCTGATATGAGGGAGACTGATGCCCCCTTCGCGCCTGGGAAGATATAGTTTTTTGAAAGCTATACGTGGTCTTTTGTTTTGCCATAGAAATTTTGATATCACTGAATTGAGAGATTTCACATCTTTGTGATGGAGAAGTAACGGTAAAGTTTGCAATGGGTATAATAGCCTAGCAAAACTGACCATTTTTATCAAATGACATCTTCCCAAGAGCGAGAGGGGCAGATCCATCCAGGTAGTTAATTCTTGAGTTATTTTTAAAAACAGAGAAGGGTAGTTGAGGTGGTAGAGTGAGGAGGGGAGTTTCCCTATTTTAATACCCAAATATGTAATATATGAATTTGCGACAGGAAAGATAGAGTTCTGGGCCTAAGATGGTTTAGAGAGAGTGCCTATGGGAAGGATATTGCTTTTGTTGTAGTTGATGCGGAGGCCTGAGCATAAATGGAATTCGTCGAAGACCTTTTTTATGGTAATCATATCTGATAGGGGGTTGGCTGAGAATATGAGAACGTCGTCTGCAAAAAGTGAGGTGCGTAAGTTGTGTGAACCAACTTTTATACCATGTAGGGGAGCTGTCAATGTTAGGTATCTGGAAAGTGGTTCTAGGGCGATATTAAAGAGGAGTGGGGATAGGGGGCAACCTTGGCGTGTGCCCTTGTGAAGGTGGAATTCATCCAAGAGAAGGCCAGCTGCCACCAGTCTTGCTGCCGGTGCATTGTACATGGCGTTTATGAGATGGTGGATGGGATCATTGAAGCCCATAGCAGACATGGTCATGGATAACCAGTCAAAGCTGACGTTATCGAAGGCTTTCTCCCCGTCTAATGTGATAATGGCATGGTCTATGTTTGGGTAGTGGTTAGCGTGCTCCAAGGCCAGCATGACTTTGCGGATGTTGAGGGTGGCTGTTCTGCCTTTTACAAAGCCAGATTGGGCAGGGTGTATCAAAGAAGGGATGATATCTGCTAGTCTAGTGGCTACAATCTTGGATAGAATTTTTACATCGAGATTGAGAAGTGATATGGGTCTGTAGGAACCCGGGTCCTGGGGGTCTTTACCCTTCTTGGATAATAGTTTAATAATGGCCTGATTCCCCGATTGTAGATATGTACCCCCTGACCAAATACCATTGTATACTTGGTGAAGAGTAGGTTCTAATAGGGTTTGTAAGGTTTTGTAGAATTCACTAGTGAATCCGTCAGGGCCAGGGGCCTTGGAGAGGGTTAGGTTATGAATGGTGGTTGATATTTCAGAAATGGAGATAGGGGCATTAAGTGCCTCTAGTTGTTGAGGAGAAATTTTGGGCAGATTTATTTTCTCGAGGAAGGAGCAAGCTGTCTGTTTATCTATGGGGTCTGGGGCGTATAGTGTGGAATAGAATTTAAGCATTACCTTATTAATTTGTTGTGGAGAGGAGTGAAGGTTACCCATGGCATCTTTGAGCGATGTGATATGTGTCGGGCAGAATTGACCTTTGCATAGTCTGGCTAGGAGTTTGCCTGCTTTATTCCCAAACTTGTGGTAGGTGGCGTCTAGATGGGCCTTTTTGGTGAGTTCAAGGGTGTTTGCCCAGGTTTCGAAGTCTCTTTTTGCTGCCTGCCATTCATTTCTGGTGGCTGGGGAATCTTTAGTGTGTAGAGAGCGTTGTGCTTGGTGTAGGCGTGCGCTGGCTGCCTTATATTTAGTTAAGGTGTTACGTTTAAAAGAAGTGGCATAAGAAATGATTCGGCCCCTATGGTAAGCTTTGCCGGCGTCCCAGAAAAGGTTAGGGTCGTTCCGGTGAGGGGCGTTGGTCGAGGAGTATTCAGACCATGACTCGGACATGAACTGCTGGAAGTCTGTATTGTTGTGTAGGTAGGAGGGGAAACGCCATATGTTAGGGTGTGGGGGTAGATCTAGATTGTCGAGTGTTACCTCAATGGAGGCATGGTCAGAAATGATTATGTCGTGGATGTCAGTGCTGTGGAGCATGGGGAGAAGGTTGTCAGAGCCAAAGAGGTAGTCTATCCTTGTGAAGACATTATGTGGATTGGAGTAGAAGGTAAAATCTCTGTCGGCTGGGTGGGAGAGACGCCAAAGATCCTGGAGGTGGATGGCATCCATAGTGGTTGCAAAGTATGAAGGGGTGGGGGGGTCGGAGCTAGTTTTGGAGCGCTTAGTAGATGACTTGTCATCCGTCTGATGGAGAATATCATTAAAATCTCCGCCAACTAAATGGGGGAGATGGGTGTTGCTAAGTAACCAAGTAGACAGTTCCGTGTAGAACTGTCTGCCTGGGCTGTTTGGAGCATAGACATTTGTTATCACAAGTTCCTTGGAACCTAGTTGAACATGTGCCGTAATGAAGCGTCCTTGCTTGTCAGTTTTCACAGACAGAACTGTGCAGGGGGTTTTTGTGTATTAGCAGGAGTACACCAGCTTTGCGACCCACTGCGTCAGAGCCTAAGACAGTGCCTACCCAAAGCTTCTTCATGCAATGAAAATCTGGGGTTAGTAAATGGGATTCTTGAATTAGGGCTATGTCAGTTTTGATTCGTTTGAGATGTCAGAGAATTTTCATTCTCTTGTGAAGGGATCTAAGACCTTTAACATTTCAGGAGACTACTTTCATATTGGGGGGGGTCTTGAGAGGGATATGGGCCGGTGTATGATATTTGTCACTGTGTAGGTGGGGAGAGAGAATATCATAGCTATATTAGGAGGTATGGTGTTGGTGAGCGGACTGTGCAGTGAAGTAGCGAGGTACTGAGAACTACTTGAGCCCCGGGGTAAAGGAAAATGGGGGGAGGGGGGTAAAACAGGGGGGCGGATCAGAAAAAGTAACAGAACAAGCACATGTAAGAACTTCTCTTTTTTCCGCATGGAGTCACTGTGTAGGACAACTCCCATGACCGGACACCAGGGGTTGCTTCCCAAAAGAGCCCATGATAGGATGGCTGATTCTTACGTGGGCTCCTCCTCCAGACCGAGCATGTGGGGGAGGGTGAATTGAGCCATACACAGTGAGGCCAATAAGGAATGTAAAATGTACTAAAAGACATTTGTAACAGTAAGATATTTGATAACTGAACCATAAAACTTAGCATCAATATAACAGAGCACTTGACAGAATACCTTCCAAAACCTCTCTTGAATTGTGGTTTTTAGTGTGAATAGCTGCTAGATGAGAGGATGAAGATGTGGCATCAATACATTGAGTAGTAAAATATTGAAAAGTAAAATATTGAAAAATATTGAAAAGCATGGGGGTGTAGGTATATGAGTAAAGTCAAAGATCGAACCTGAAGTGGTGTTATAAGAGCTGCCTCAATGGTTTTCGGATAATCACAGCTGCGAGTCCTTGGTCAGCGAAGGGTGTTGCGGTGCTGGTCCGGGTATGATGATCTGAAGTGCTTGGGAGAGTCTTTGCGTGGGCTCCTTTGGTCCAGGGAGCGATTGATAGGGGCAGCTTTTGATGGGGTATGAGGGTGAGGGTTTGGATGTAGAGATCGCAGGTAGGCCTCCGCTTCAGAGGGATCTTGGAAGGATAGTTGATCGCCGTTCGGTGTCTTGAGGCGGAGGGTAGCCGGGAAGGCCAGCGTGAATTTTATTTGTTGTTTAAAGAGATCTGTGCAAACCTGCTGAAAGGCTTTGCGTTTTTTTGAGACCTCAGTGGAGTAGTCGGCAAAGATCAGGACCCTTACGCCTTCTACTTGGAGTGAGCGTGATTGTCTGAACTTTTGAAGGATGAGGGCCTTGTCTGAATAGTTCAGGTATTTAGCGATTATAGGTCGAGGGTTTTTGCGTTCTTTATTGTAAGAGCGGCAAGGATGTGGAATTCCCTTCCACAGGCGGTGGTCTCAGCGGGGAGCATTGATAGCTTCAAGAAACTATTAGATAAGCACCTGAATGACCACAACATACAGGGATATACAATGCAATACTGACACATAATCACACACATAGGTTGGACTTGATGGACTTGTGTCTTTTTTCAACCTCACCTACTATGTAACTATGTAACTATGTAAGAACCCATACGGTGCGCACGTTCCACTGTGCAAGATCCTGTAAGGCCCAGTGCTTCCGGAACGCGGTGTGAGCAGAATTCTGACAGGGCAGAAGCTTGTAGGGATTCGGGTATCCCCACGAATCGCAGGTTACTCCTTCTAGATCTGTTTTCCAAATCATCGAGTTTTTGGATAATGTATTGGTTTGTCTTGTCTTGTGCTTGTTCTGTGGCCTGGGCTTGATACATCTCCTCTTCCACATTGGACATGCGGTGTTCTAGCTCGTCCAGCCTGGTGGAGTGTTCTCCCAGTTGGGCCTTTATTTGTTTCATCCCCGCATTTACAGCCTTTTCCACTGATCCTGAGATCATAGGGGACAGAAGGGCTGCAACAGCCTGAGCTATGCACTCTGTATGCTGGTCCTCAGCATGTTGTGGGGTGGATGCTGGTAAGGAGAAGGCTTGGGAGAGGGATACTTGAGGGAAGGAGACATGGTGAGGCTGTGGCTGCGTAGATGGGACTTGTGGAGGGATGTGAGTGGCTGTGTTGCCGCTTATCTCCATTTCCGCTGCCTGTGTATCAGAGCGCGGCTGCGTGTAGGCCGAGACCGGGGCCTCGATTTGCGGCTGGGCCGGCGGCGCCGTCGGAGCAGTTTGTGTGCGGGAGCCGGTTTTTTCTACCAACCGGTCCATGGGCTGGAGGAGTGTGTCCGGAGGTAGCCGAGGGTGGATGGGGGCTCCTGGGCTGGTTTTATATGCCGTTTTTTTTGTCCGGTGTGCGGGAGCTGAGGAGCGAAGCAGCTACTCCATGCAGCGCTGGAACCGGAAGTGTCTGCAATTTTTAATACCATAAAAGTCCAAATGCAGCGCTAAAATAAAATAAATGTCCAAATAATGATAATAGTCCATAGAACTCAATCAGCAATAAAAGATGATGTGAAACCTCCACCAAGCTTCAGTGTGTAAAAGGAAAGCACACCACACCCACGTGCTATCAGTCTGCTTACCAGAAAGATATAAAAAATAGGCGATGTACTCATATATTGCAGAGAGTCAGCAGCAAATCCAAATGGCACACTCCATCATGGGCAGGCACAGCATGGAAACAATCAGGTCACCACATATCAGAAAGCTCAGGACTCGTATTAACGATGGACAGGTTGGTGCAGTCATCAGCAGGAACAAACCAGCAAACAGAAAGCAACAAATAGTGAAGCCCGTAAGGTAAAACAGTAGTAGTTTATTGTAGTCTACTTACAGGTATGAAGTAAAAATCATCACAGAAAACAGGAACAATCCGCGGTTCTCAGCGTACTTGCATTGACCAGCCTGACATGTTTCATCCTATGTGGATATCATCAGATGACATCCACATAGGATGAAACATGTCAGGCTGGTCAATGCAAGTACGCTGAGAACCGCGGATTGTTCCTGTTTTCTGTGATGATTTTTACTTCATACCTGTAAGTAGACTACAATAAACTACTACTGTTTTACCTTACGGGCTTCACTATTTGTTGCTTTCTGTTTGCTGGTTTGTTCCTGCTGATGACTGCACCAACCTGTCCATCGTTAATACGAGTCCTGAGCTTTCTGATATGTGGTGACCTGATTGTTTCCATGCTGTGCCTGCCCATGATGGAGTGTGCCATTTGGATTTGCTGCTGACTCTCTGCAATATATGAGTACATCGCCTATTTTTTATATCTTTCTGGTAAGCAGACTGATAGCACGTGGGTGTGGTGTGCTTTCCTTTTACACACTGAAGCTTGGTGGAGGTTTCACATCATCTTTTATTGCTGATTGAGTTCTATGGACTATTATCATTATTTGGACATTTATTTTATTTTAGCGCTGCATTTGGACTTTTATACTTATGTTTGATGCAATCTACAAACTATGCTAGCTGCTTTTTGTGTTCTTTTCAGTTAGCGCAGATATTTACTTGTTTTTTCACAATTTTTAATACCACATGTAAGTTTTATGTGGGTGCATCTCAGGGTTATTTACATGTACATCCGAGACCAGTATTATATATTGACTTATGACTGCCTTTTTTCTATTATATTTGATGGTTCTGTTCTTGGTCACATCGATCCGATTTGAGGTATAGGGGTTCTTTTTCCCCCTTGCCCCCCACTCTTTGGCTCCTTTGATCCCCGTCCAGCGCACAGGGGAACTCCCTCTATGAGATGGGCCCATGTTATGTGTGACATTGCGGTGGGCTCTGGTTCAGTCCCAGCTCTGACTAGGGCATTCCTGCCCCCCTCCCGCATTTGTCGCCCTTTTTTGCGCCGGTCACTTAATTGGGGTGTGGGGCGGAGAAAACAGCAATAAAACCTTGACAGTGGTCCTAATTTCTTCCCTTTTTCACTAAGACTTGAAGAAAAAGTTTTGGCTTGACATGCATGTCAATTTCCATGGTAGGATCTTCCAGGAGAGAACCATATGGCTTCAATACTGTTTCCACAAAGCTGAAAAAAATCCTTACTCAATGACAAAAAGAGGAAAAAAATAACATTAAGCACTTGTGTGGAAAAAAAAAAACCTACACTGAGATCTTTTGCATTGTGTATATACAAAATTATTGTATAAATTAAAGGAATGTTAAAATATAAACTATTGACCAGTTATTTAAATTAAAGTCAAACTCCATGCAGACATGCTTCTCCTTTTACTGTCCAGTCAAATGGTGGAGAGGAGACCTATAATGCCGCATACACACGATCGGATTTTCCAACAACAAAACCGTGGATTTTTGTTCGAAGCTTGTTGGCTCAAACTTGTCTTACATACGCACGGTCTCAGAAATGTTGGCCAACAATTCCAAACGTGAGAACGCGGTGACGCACAACACGTACGATGAGCAGATATAAAGGAAATTCAATAGCCAGTGCGCCACCCTTTGGGCTCCTTCTGCTAAACCCGTGTTTGTCTCGTGTTAGTAGAAGTTTGGTGAGAGAAAATTTGCACTTTTCAGCCTCGTGCTTTGCAGTTTGTTTCTGCTTTTCAGTTTGTGCTTGTCGGTTCGTATCTGTTCTTCAGTGCGTGTTGTCAGTTCGTTCCTGTCTTTCAGTGCATTCTATTTATAGTTTGTTTCTGTTTATCAGTGTGTTCTTGTCTGCTCGTTTCTGATTTTCAGCTCGTTCTTCTCAGGTCCTTTCTTATTTTCAGCGCGTTCTGTCATTCAGTTCTGAGCAGCTGACTGGCTTTTCTAGCCACGTTGCGGTTACGTTCTCGTCGAAGTGCTCGTACCGTTGTTGGGCTTGGTGTTGGAGTTCTTGCTTTGACCCAAATCCAGTCCATGAACAGGGGGGAGGAGGAGTTCATAGACCAAGAATTGGTTACTTAATCGTGACCAATTTTCTCATATGCCTTTGCTGCGGGAGCTCCAGGAGAATAATCCTGATGATTTCATGAATTATCTCAGGATGACGGACCCCATTTTTCACCGTCTGTTGGCTTTGCTTACCCCCTATATTACCAAGCAGGACACCTGCATGCGGCAAGCCATCACTCCTGAGCAAAGGCTAATTGCCACCTTATGGTACTTGGCGATGGGAAGAAGTCTCCAGGATATTACGTTTATGACTGGGATCTCCTCCCAGGCTCTGGGAATCATTATTCCAGAGACCTGTTCTGCCATCATTCAGGTTCTGCAGAAGGACTGTATTAAAGTAAGTTTTATCCCTTAACATCACATTCGATGTATTTAATGTTTGCTAATGTATTGTATTTATTTCATCATTTCATAATTACCATGATTGTAATATGCTGTGACTGTCCTCTTTGTCCTCATGCACACTGTAAGCTTTTAATGCTACTTTTTTGTTCTTCATGCATATTTGCTTTCACTAACCTCCCCAGCATGCTATCCTGGGCCCATACACACCTAGCCTAGTCACTTAACAATGTATTTTGTCAGCTCCATCATAGTGCTTACCCTAAACACCCCCTAAAATGCGTACAAATGTTATTGTTGTCCTTAAATTCAGGCAGAGTGCCTGACTCCCTCCCCCCAACTGCAAAGTCAACCAATACCAATGCTCTATCTGCTGACTTTGCCAAACCAATACACACTATACCTACCTCTTTTGTGGTCATATTTATGGATTAATTCACCAAAGCATGTAGTGTAAAGGCCTGCCTGAATACTTTCAAATGGTACTGTTTAAAGTTTTGTTCTATTATCTTGATAGTTAATTGCAGAATGTTAAAAATGTGCTTCAATTTGGACAGTGTGTATTCATATTTTTGGATTATGACACTCCTTACCTGTCCAGTGGGCTGCCAATAATGTAAGGAGGGGCTGGCCAAAGTAAAACACATTATTTATGCATTCACCTCTCAATGAAGTGGAGACGGTTACCTGTCCAAAACATCTCCCCCCCCTAAAATGTTTACAATGGGCCATCAGAGGGGGTGAGGAATCTCATAAGTGGACCTTATACTTTTGTCTTTAAATACTCATTTCAATAAATGTTATGTTGGCCAAGAATGTTTGTGTCTAATCTGCTTGCAATGTTATGTGCAAGTACTAATTTTCTTTTCTTGCTTGACTCCACAGTTTCCTTCCAACCCACAGGAATGGCAGACTGTGGCCTCCCAATTCGCCCAGCATTGGGACTTTCCCAACTGCGGTGGTGCAATAGATGGGAAGCACGTCCGCATCATCCCACCCCCAACTTGGGGTCATACTACTACAACTGCAAGGGGTATAGTAGTATTGTGTTGTTGGCGGTGGTGTCAGCGACTTACGAGTTTTTTCTATGTAGACATGGGGAAGAATGGCTGTGTGTCGGATGGTGGAGTCATCGCACAGACTGAATTTTACAGACGGCTCCAGAATGGCAGCTTGGGCTTGCCCCTCCAGCAGATAACGTGGCGGGCCTCCCATTTGTGTTTGTGGCAAATGAAGCATTTGCGCTGGGGACTATCTGATACGGCTGTTCCCCATGAGGACCCTCACCCCAGAGCAGAGGGTTTTTAACTACCGGCTGGCCAGAGCCAGAAGAGTGGTGGAGAATGCCTTTGCGATAATGGCCAGCCAGTTCCGGCTATTCCTAAGGTCCATAAATATGGCCGAATACAAACTGAACTATATTATTCTGTGCTGCTGCATTCTACATAATTTTCTGTGAAAGAATGCAGCCAACTCTGTGGCCTCAGTTGTGACTGAGGCCGACTCACCAGCAGAAACCTTGACAGCGCTTAAACCTGGCCGTCCTGCTTTGCCCATCCAAAGGGCCCCCAAAGTATGGCAAAGCTATGTGGAGTACTTCCTGAGTAGGGGGGCAATTCATATGCCAGAGAATGTTTAAAAGCTCTTTAAAATAAATTTGTTCCGAAAAACTGAACTCATATTTAATTTGATTTACTGCTTGTGTTTCTTATCTGTCTCCTAGGTTCTCCAATGGCCTTTTATCTTTTTGCCATTTTCATCAATAGTGCAAATGTAACTTATTTGATACATGAGGTGGAGTACTGTCCGTGATACTTTTTTTTTTTTTTATTTGCACTAACATATCATTTTTCATGGATGAGCTTTCGGGGTGTGTCCCCTTCTTTAAGGTCCAAACCTTGAAGAAGGGGACACACCCCGAAAGCTCGTCCATGAAAAATGATATGTTAGTGCAAATAAAAAAAGTATCACAGACAGTACTCAGTTTTCTCTGTCACAATTGCACTAATACGGCTTCAATAAGTTCAAGTATACATGAGGTGAAAATCTCTTCTTCAGCTAATTGTTATGTTGTGCTGTGGGTCTGCTACACACACACACACAATGTTTTTGTTGTTAATGTATGTAATGCATTAATGATAAAAATAATCATCCTTTTCAACTCCATGAATGAATTGCTTGGAGTCCCTAAAATGGCCTGATTGGGGGAAATTTTAGAGCACAGTGGGGGTTATTTACTAAAGGCAAATCCGCTTTGCACTACAAGTGCACTTGAAACTGCACTTGTAGTGCACTTGTAGTGCAAAGTGGATTTGCCTTTAGTAAATAACCGCCATTGTCACTGTAACTACACCAACTTACTAATAAACTGGTATTGAGCATTGAAAGAAGAAGTCACACATTGTTGAGTATAAAACATTTTATTTCAAGCACATTAACATGTGCGTAATAAAAGGGTTTTTTAACAAATCAACATCTTTGGTGTAAAACATGTATGTCTGACAGTAGATATAGCCTTTTTTGTGGCTAAACAGGCATGTTTAAAAAAATAACATCCACATCCCCATCTCAGGAACTTACAAAGTTCAACTATGTTAAAGTAAAGGCCATATGAGACATTAGTATATCTAAACTGTGTTGATTTTTCATCAGATGGGGCGATCTCTATTTGTTAACATTCAATTTGCAACAGTTATGAGCTCAAAATTGTGTGTGATTGATGACCAAAAAACTAAAAGTATGTACCATTTTCATACACAGCAAAGTTTCAGCCAGGTGGAGGCCGTGGAAAGCAGCCTGACGGAATCCCAGGTTCCTACCCTCCGCCCGCCAACCAAAAGGACCAAGAAGGCGAGGAGCCTGGAGGAGTCCACGACTGCTTTAATTCAACAGGCTACTGCGGTACTTTCAATGACCCCTGGTGGCCCCGAGTCATTTGGAGGTGTGACAGCAAGTAAGCTCAAACACATAGAGAAGGGCCAACGCCTGTTCTGTGAGGAAATAATTCTTCAGGCCCTAAACAAGGGGACGAGGGGCCAACTCACAAATCAAACCCACCTGTGTGAGTTGGACCATACTCCTCCACCACCTCCAGCAACACCATGAACACCCCAGCCACCCAACCCACCACAGCAGCATGGAAGGAAGTGTGGAAAGAAGTGTTAAGAGTGATGGCCTGGCTTTGGTGTGGTCTGGCAAAAGACGCAGGCTGTTGTAAGACCACAGCCTCAGGACTAGGGATGAGCTTCGAGTTTAAGTCGAACTCATGTTCGACTCAAACATCGGCTGTTCACCAGTCCGCCGAACAGCGAACAATTTGGGGTGTTCGCGGCAAATTCGAATGCTGCAGAACACCCTTTAAAAGTCTATGGGAGAAATCAAAAGTGCTAATTTTAAAGGCTTATATTCATGGTATTGTCATAAAAAGTGTTTGGAGACCTGGGTCCTGCCCCAGGGAACATGGATCAATGCAAAAAAAAGTTTTAAAAACAGCCGTTTTTTCGGGAGCAGTGATTTTAATAATGCTTAAAGTGAAACAATAAAAGTGTAATATCCCTTTAAATTTCGTACCTGGGGGGTGTCTATAGTATGCCTGTAAAGGGGCGCATGTTTCCCGTGTTTAGAACAGCCTGACAGCAAAATGACATTTCAAAGGAAAAAAAGTCATTTAAAACTACTTGCAGCTATTAATGAATTGCTGGTCCGACAATACACATAAAAGTTCATTGATAAAAACGGCATGGGAATTCCCCGCAGGGGAACCCCGAACCAAAATTAAAAAAAAAAAAATGATGTGGGGGTCCCCCTAAATTTCATACCAGGCCCTTCAGGTCTGGTATGGATATTAAGGGGAACCCCGGCCAAAATTTAAAAAAAAATGGCGTGGGAACCCCTCAAAATCTATACCAGACCCTTCAGGTCTGGTATGGATTTTAAGGGGAACCCTGCGCCAATTTAAAAAAAAAAACGGTGTGGGGTCCCCCCAAAGATCCATACCAGACACTTATCTGAGCACACAACCTGGCAGGCCGCAGGAAAAGAGGGGGGATGAGAGAGCGCCCCCCCTCCTGAACCGTACCAGGCCACATGCCCTCAACATTGGGAGGGTGTTTTGGGGTAGCCCCCCAAAACACCTTGTTGATGTTGATGGGGACAAGGGCCTCATCCCCACAACCCTTGGCCGGTGGTTGTGGAGGTCTGCGGGCGGGGGGCCACCCGGTGACCCTGCCCCCTCTGATGCTCAGGGACTTGATGGGACTTCCCTGTGGCATTCCCCGTGAATTCAGAGGGGGGCGGGGTTACGTAACGGGTGGAACACCGGGGGAAGAACCAGAAGAACCAGAAGAAGAAGAAGATGGAGGAAGAAACCGAAGGAAGATAGAAAAAAGAAGATAGAAGAAAGAAGAAGCATTTAAATAAAGGAATTGTCAAAAACTGTCTCTTGTCATTTTTAACATTTTTGACAGTTTTTTTTGTGAAATGGTAGGGGTACTTTTGTACCCCCTTAGCATTTGACACAGGGGGAGGGCCGGGATCTGGGGGTCCCCTTTTTAAAGGGGGCTTCCAGATTCCGATAAGTCCCCTACCCGCAGACCCCCACAACCACCGGCCAAGGGTTGTGGGGATGAGGCCCTTGTCCTCATCAACATGGGGACAAGGTATTTTGGGGGGCTACCCCAAAGCACCCTCCCAATGTTGAGGGCATGTGGCCTGGTATGGTTCAGGAGGGGGGCGCTCTTTCGTCCCCCTCTCTTTTCCTGTGGCCTGCCAGGTTGCGTGCTTGGATAAGGGTCTGGTATGGATTTTTAGGGGGACCCCACGCCATTTTTTTTTAAAATTTTGGCCGGGGTTCCCCTTAATATCCATACCAGACCTGAAGGGCCTGGTATGGAATTTAGAGGGACCCCCCATGTCATTTTTTTTTTTTTTATTTTGGTTCAGGGTTCCCCTGTGGGGAATTCCCATGCTGTTTTTATCAATGAACTTTTATGTGTATTGTCGGACCGGCAATTCATTAACAGCCACGAGTAGTTTTAAATGACTTTTTTTCCTTTGAAATGTCATTTTGCTGTCAGACTGTTCTAAAAACGGGAAACATGCGCCCCTTTACAGGCATACTATAGACACCCCCCCAGGTACGAAATTTAAAGGGATATTACACTTTTATTGTTTCACTTTAAGCATTATTAAAATCACTGCTCCCGAAAAAACGGCTGTTTTTAAAACTTTTTTATTGCATTGATCCATGTCCCCTGGGGCAGGACCCAGGTCCCCAAACACTTTTTATGACAATAACTTGCATATAAGCCTTTAAAATTAGCACTTTTGATTATTCATGTTCGTGTCCCATAGACTTTAACGGTGTTCGCGTGTTCGAACAAATTTTTTGCCTGTTCGCAAGTTCTGGTGCAAACTGAACAGGGAGGTGTTCAGCTCATCCCTACTCAGGACCTATATTTCATCTGCTGCTGCTCCCGATCTCTGGACCGTATTGTGCTCCCTATTAAATAGACTGCTCAGGTTACCAATTTTGACATGTCAAATAATTAATGTCTGCCCTGGGGTACAAAGGCTTCACCAATTCCAACTGTTTCTCCAGCTTTGCCTTAATCTTTATTTTGTTATGACCCCTATTAAATTCCTAATTTTTTGTTTGAACAAATACTTGGCTATGTGTTTTACTTCAAAAAGGACAATTTGTTTGTGAGTAGACAGGTACATTTCAAAAATACAATGTCAAATTAAAACAAGGGACACCAACATAGTTGTATCTCTTTGAGGTTAAAAAAATACAAGATAATAATGGTATTGTGGTAACTTGACACACAAAACTACAAAAAATATTAAGGAGATCACTAAAAAAAAACAATTATTCTGGAGATCCTGAGAAAAAACAAAATAAAAAATATGGAGATCACTAGAAAAAATAAAATAAGATTATTCTGGAGATCACGAGAAAAAAACCCCCCAAAAAACAAAGATTATTCAGAAGATCACGAGAAAAAAAAATCAGTTTGTCAGAACTTCATTATTGTAGCATTATAAAGAAGAAGAGAATGCGCTGCATTGAGAGATTTCAAAATTTGCCGCGTGATGGATGTGCTATCTCCATTACGAACGCTAGTTTTACAAGACCGAGTGCTTCCGGCTCATACTTGATTCCGAGCATGCGTGAACTTTTGTGTGCGGACTTGTGTACACACGATCGGACTTTCCGACAACAAAGTTTTGTTCGTGGAAAATTTGAGAACCTGCTATCAAACATTTGTTGGTGGAAAGTCCGACAGCAAATGTTCGATGGAGCATACACACGGTCGGACTTAACGACAGCAAGCTCACATCCAACTGTTCTCGTCGTGTGTATGCGGCATAAGTGTTATTGAACTGAAGCAAAGAAAAGTCAGGTCTCCTCCACTGACAAGCAGGGCTGTGCTGTGTAGCAGAACTGTGCAAGTCTCAGGACTGGATAGAGAGGAATACAAAACATTAGACAGGTAAAATATTATATGTATATCATCTGTGTATTTAGCCGTTTACCTGGAGTTCGTCTTTATTCAATATTAAAGTCCTCAGTCTGAGTGCTAAATTTTACTGGTCAAGAGAGCTTTTTATTCTTTTATTATTTATATTCTTTTTATTCTATCACTCCATTTTCATTTCAATCCCTCTGCAGTCACATAAAATAATAAATCCTTACAAAAGAAAAACAAAATATACAAGTTTTGGTTACTCAAACATATTGGTTAGCAATTGTTGCTTTTAGGGTTATACTAAATGATTTTAAGGCTTGTAAATGTTTCATAATTTGTTATGTTCAAATGCCAAACTGACCTCCACATTTGTTGTAATCAAATTATTTGACACATCATGGTAAATCGTTATGCAGCTCAACATAAAAATAGCTGAAGTATGTTCCAATCTGTGAACTGGGCCACCTTTGCTGCTTGTCCGCATAGCAGTTTCTTTAGGTTGCTATGGTTACAGTGATACCTTTGGGTTCTTATAGTTCTGCTGCTAATAATTCAATTTCATGCTTTTGCAGACCAGCATTAAACATACATCTTGTTTTTTTATTTATGCAGTGTAATGCCTTATCCACATGGACAAACTGCCACAAAATTGCTAATTTAGCGATAAAGATAGTAAGTAAAATAATCTAATGGCATTTGCTTATGTGTAATTATATTTAAATCAATAACCTACTGTAGCATTTCCCTTCTGGATTAAAATACCTATCAAAATAAATAATTACTATTTGTTTTACTTATAGTACACAGTTATACCACTTCAACATTATATTCTAACCTAACAGCTTTGGTCTTTGAATTTTTTTGTAAATTTCTTTCTAATTCATTGCCTTCCATTGGGTTCAAAATCCTTCTAATATCATCGCTTTTGCTAAAATCATTTGGGTAACTTCTCTATAGCTATTTGAAAATATAAATGTAAAAGACAATTACAGCTGAGAGTACATTTTCTTTGCAGCTTCCAGTGTTAAGTGTTTGTATAAAAGTTGTCTGTTATATTTATTATTGGCTTTGAAATGCTAAATAGGCAGGATGTACCATATCAAAAAGTCTGTAAATGTTTACTGTATGATCATTGTATAGCTGTTTTGCCAGATAAAATCAAGGTCTCTGGCAAACTTTCCATTCTCCTTCTCCTGGTCCTAATAATTTTTTTGTATTAGGCTGGGTTCACACTATTGCGAATTGGATGCGTGTTTCCCTTCATCCAATTCGCATAGCAGGAGATTGTGACCAGCTCTCAATGGAGTCAGTTAACACATCTCTGCAGCAGCTCCGGTGTGAATTGCACAGGAGCCCTGTGCGTCTTTTGGTCCATTTCAGGTCTGAATTTCTAGCTGAAATCTGACCTGAAATGGTGAATGGAGACGCACCGGACTCCTGCTGTGAGCCGCTGTGTTCTCCAGTGTAACCCAGCCTTAAAGTGATTGTAAAGGTAAAATAAAAAAAAAAAATAACAAACATATCATACTTACCTCCACTGTGTAGCTCGTTTACACAGAGTGGCCCCAAACCTTCTCTTCTGGGTTCCCCCAGCGGCTCTCGCGGCCCCTCCCCACATCTGATAATCCCCTTGGAGAAGCGCTTCCCCGAGGGGTTACCTTGTGGGCACGCTCCTGAGTCCAGGATTTGGCATCCATAGAGGCCGAATGCAGGACTCGACCCCGCCCCCCGACGTTCACGTCATTGGATTTGATTGACAGCAGTGGGAGCCAATGGCTGTGCTGCTATTAATCTATCCAATCAAGAGCTGAGAACCCCAGGCAGAGAGACAGCGCATCCCTGTGGGTCAAGTTCGAGGGTTCAGGTAAGTAAAACGGGGGGGCTGGGGGGCCGGTCACTGACAGGTGTTTTTTCATCTTAATGCATAGGATGCATTAAGGTGAAAAAACATGAGGGTTTACAACCTCTTTAAACTTCTTGTATATATAATATAACAAGAGAAGAATGGCTCTATTTTCTTGTCTAAAGCATTGAAGGGTTCTTGTATCCTTTCAGTTTTAACCTACAGTAAGCATGCTTGATCTGTTCTTCTCCTGGATGTTGGGCTCCAGCCTCCTAGCCATCCTTTGCAGAAATGCACCCCATGTTTGCTGTTAGCATTGTAGGAAGCTTTTTGCACACAATAAGGCCCCTGTTACACAAAACATCAGAACTGTGGGCAGAATCATTCAAATTTGCTATCAATTCCAAATCTTGCTAAAATTGTGGAAGTGCGCATTTGGATGTAATTCATTGTTAATGGCCCCCCTAAACCCGGGTAGCAGTTGCTCTACTCATGCACCAAAATGGGCATTCAAAAAAGCTTGTGACGCTTCATGCCCAAAAAGGTGCAGGAGCTTCTTTGGTGTGTTTATCGCACATAGGGCAGCTCATTCAAGTGAAAACATCCCGCTATATGAAGTGTGAATGAGGCCTAAGATTTATACTGCTGTGGCTCATGGTACACCTCCCTCTCCAGTCTCTTTCTCTGTTCACTGTCCCGTCCCAGTTGTAGAACACTACCTATTAATTCCTATCAGCAGTACTGGACGTTTCCTGTATGCTATTTACACCCTCATGTCCCATGCAACACCTTAGTATCTTAATACATGCAGTCAGGGAACACACAGTTACAGAAAACACAGTCATAGCACACACAAAGTCACACCAAACATATGCAGTCAAAGCACACACAAGGTCACATCAGACATGCATAGTCACAATACTGTAGATAAAAGCAGTCACAAAAGACATGGGGAGGTGCAGCGTTGTCCTGCGGAAGTAAACACTCAGAGTCCAATTGCAAAAACAGAACTGTATTTAAGTTAAAGTTCAGCAAGCCAACTAACCCAGTGGGAAGATAAAGTTCACATAGACACACACACACACACACACACACACACACACACACACGGGATGATTTACTAAAAGCCAATAGACTGTGCATCTTGGAAAGTGCAATTGCACTCTGCAAGTGCAATTGCTCCAGAGCTTAGTGAATGAGGTAAAGTTTCACTTTGCAAAGAATACCCAATCACATGCAAGGAAAATAAAAAAAAACAGCATTTTTGCTTACACATGATTAGTTGATGAAAGTCAGCAGAGCTTCTGCTCATTTAATAAATTCTGGAGCAACTGCTCTTGCCGTGTGCAACTGCACTTTCCAAAGTGCACAGTCTTTTAGCCTTTAGTAAATCAACCCCACAGAGTCACATCAGACAGATGCAAAGGTACAGCAGACCCATTCAGTTAGAATAATAGAGTAGACAAACTCATTAAAAGTTTCCATGCAGTCTAGACACACACACAATGTAAGCAAACGTGCTAATTGAGCAGACCCATGCAGTTACATCAAACATAGCACATATCCATGCTCTTTCTCTACTCATCTGGAACCTCTCCCTACCACTAAACACTGTCCCTGACAGACAGTCTGTCCCTGCACTACCCACACGCAAAATGCACGCCAAGCTCAGGAGCCAGGGTCTTAGACTTTGGCCGACCCAAGATGTCAACCAGAGTCACATAGGCTGCCAGCATCCAACTGCCCCAGTGACCCAGAAAACAGTAAAAGAACCATGTTCCTCTCAACTTCCTCTCCTTCGGCAATGCTGCTGCAGTTGAGCGCCACCTGCAGTGAGGAAAGCAGAGTGCACCTGCCTACACAGACACAAGAAGTCACAGCAGACACAGTCAGACCACATATACCCAGTCACAGCAGACACACAAAGTTCACGTAGACACACACACACACAGAGTCACAGCAGACAGATGCAAAGATACAGCAGGCCCATTCAGTTAGAGTAATAGAGTAGACACACTCATTTAGAGCTTCCATGCAGTCTAGACACACACACACAATGTAAGCAAACGTGCTAATTGAGCGGACCCATGCAGTTACATCAAACATAGCACATATCCATTCAGAGCAGACACACACACAGTTATGGCACTCATGCAGTCAAATTAGATGCAGGCACCACACATGTAGTGAAAGTACACAAATAGTGCACATGTGCTCATGGTGGTGACCTCCTAGGTGTATGTAAGTAAAGTGGCAACTGGTATTTAGTAAGCCGTGGTGGTGCCAAAGAAAAGGTGCCCAGCAAAATACGGGAGACGAGGACAGTAATCAGACAAACCTGCTGCGTCCTCAGCATATACAGTCCATACATTATGTTTGTGATGTTCATTTGACATTATAGTGCATATCTTTGTGACTTGGTCCAGCCATAATCTTAAACAGTCATTCCTATATTTCCAAAGTGTTACTAAAACCACTGTACATACCAAGGTATTATGAAACACTATGTAAGCCAAACTAATGTAAATGAAATAAAACACATCATTCCAAATTAACCATATCAGGAAGTTCAAGAAAGTATTAGAAATAAGATTAGAGAAAACACACCTATAGCGAAAAGATGTGATTTCATGTTTTGCTCCCAGGACAAAAAGTGAGGAGAAATTCCAATCCCCCTGATGGGTAGGGATGAGCTTTGTGTTCAGGTTAAATATGAAATAAACCCCAGAGCCTAGCTGTTCATAGATCAGAAAAATGCTAAATAAATAGCTCTTCTCCATAGTAACAATTACCAATCATGCACTTTTTGGCCTCTGAACTGTGGCCATGTAGCTTGAAAGGGCCAATCAAGAAGATTTCCTTATGCACCAGCTCCCTCCCTATAAAAGTCCATATTGAGTCACATGGGTTGATTTACTAAAGGCCAATAGACTGTGCACCTTGGAAAGTGCAATTGCACTCTGCAAGTGCAGTTGCTTCAGAGCTTAGTAAATGAGGTAAAGCTTCACTTTGCAAAGAATACCCAATCACATGCAAGGAAAATAAAAAAAACTGAATTTTTGCTTGCACATGATTGGTTGATGAAAGTCAGCTGAGCCTCTGCTCATTTACTAAACTCTGGAGCAACTGCTCTTGCCGTGTGCAACTGCACTTTCCAAAGTGCACAGTCTTTTTGCCTTTAGTAAATCAACCCCATAGTGTTTGATTTTAAAGCAAAATGTGTGGGATTTTTCAGGCAGACATACTTCTCTATGTGCTTCACAACAAGAATTTCAGCTGTTATTTGGCTTCTGTACCCCTCTTGTGTTTTTTAGTGTTTAGTAAATGTGTTTTAGGACTGTTCATGCACTCACTACAATATTTTGGTGACTGACAGTGGAACAAAACTCTAGAATGCTAGTTTTTACATTAAAACGGACTGTTTTTTTCTCCTGTTAACAAAGTGGCATAGTAAAAGTGTTGAAAGACATTGAACATACTCACTACAATGGTTGGGGGCTACTTTCTTCAAATAAATGACACTGTAAAGTTGATTTCTAAATTAAAAGGGCAGTTGAGAGTCCTGTTCGAAGGGACTAGTGCAAATAATGTGTTTCTTTGTTTCTTTTATAACATTTTGCAAAAAAATAATTTTTCTTCATAAATTTTGACCAACATTTATACTGCTACACTTCTTTGTTAAAAATAGCCCAAATCAGTGTATATTATTTGGTCTGTGTGAAAGTTATAGAGTCTACAAGCTATGGTAGCAATTATTGAAAATTGATCACACCTGATGTACTGATGACCTATATAATTTCTTGAGGCCCTATCATGTCAAGACAGTACAAATACCCTCGCAAATTACCCCTTTTTGGAAAGTAGTCAATCCAAGGTATTTAGTAACAGGCATGACACGTTTTTTGAAGTTGTAATTTTTTCCTACAATTCTTTGGAAAATTAAGAAATTAAATTTATTTTTATGCTTTTACACAAAAATGTAATATTAACTAGTTATTTCTCACACACGGCATAGGCATACTTGCAGCTACACACCAGAATACATTCTGCTACTTGTCCTGAGTATGGACATATCACATGTGTGGGACTTTTTCACAGCCTGGCCACATAGAGAAGCGCAACATCCAAGAAGTACCTTCAGGCATTATCCACTTTAACGCCTCTTACACAAGATCAGATTTTCCGACTGGAATTGTGTGATGACAGGTTGTTGGCGGAAAATCCGACCGTTTGTATGCTCCATTGGACAATTGTTGTCGGATTTTCCGCAGACAAATGTTGGATAGCAGGTTTTAAAATTTTCCATGGACAAATGTCTGTTGTCGGATTTTCCGAGCGTGTGTACGCAAGTCCATCTGACAAAAGTCCAAAGTACAAACACACATGCTCGGAAGCAAGGACGAGCCAGAAGCGGTTGGTCTTGTAAACTAGCTTTCGTAATGCAGAATTAACATTCGTGACGTGGCAAATTATGAAATCTAGAAATGCAGTGCACATTCTCTTCTTCTTTAATGGGATAATAATGAAGCTGCTTTGCTGGTGATACTGATGGAGTTATTGCAAACAAATGTTCAAAGGCTTTTTTTTCTAGTGATATCAAGAATAATATTATTAAAGTGGAGTTCCACCCACTTTTACAACTCTTCAGCATCCCTCACTAAACTGTGCACTGTAAACGAATTGGATATTTTTTTTTTTTCTCAGCACCTCCTGTATATCTGCTGAATTCATTTTTCACTTCCTCCACCCTGGCCGCGGCCCATCGCATCATTTCCTCTTTGCAATGCCTTCTGGGAAGGGGCGGCAACTTCCTCTGACACTGCTGTTGCTATGGAAACCTGACCTGAAACCTATTACACTGCTGTTGCTGCACTGAGCATGTGCGAGATCTGCAAGGATGAGATCCAGGAAGAAATACAGTCTGGCTTCAGATGCCCACACCTAACATGGCCACAGCCTGCTGTAAGTTTATAAAATAACAAACTACTGCTAGAAACCAACAAAACAGACCTCAGTTTACATACTAACTTTACTAGAATACATTAAGCTTGTGTATTATAGGGGTATTTTTATTTAAAAAGTATAATTTCAGCCGGAACACCACTTTAAGCTTTTTTTTTTTTTTTTTTTTTGGGGCAAGTTACCACAACACCATTATCCCGTAGTTTTTAAGATCAAAGATACAACTATGTTGGTGTCCCTTGCCAATTTTACATTGTATTTTTTGAAGAGTAACTGTCTACTCCCAAACTGTCATTTGAAGTAAAACAAATAGCCAAGTATTATTCTACACAAATTTTTATTGTGCATTAAAAAAAGAAAACAAATAAAATTAGACATGCTATCTGTCAACAGAACTTAACCAAAAAGTGCATTCTATGCATCAAAAAATATAGAAAATATACCAAATCAAATCATTATTATTCAACCAAAAAAATAAAATAAAAGCCTCATGCATGTGTCCTGGTTCTTAATATAGGGGGTCAACAATGCCAAGAGTTGGTGAAAGCAGGGGTCCGTCATCCGGAGATAATTCCGAAAATCATCTGGATTATTCTCCTGGAGCTCCCGCAGCAATGGCATATGGCATAATTGGTCATGATTAATAAAACAACCAATTTTTGGTCCAAGAACTCCTCCTCCTCTTGTTCCTGGACTGGACTTGGATCAAAGCAATAACTCCAAGGCCAATAATAAATAACACGTTATCTCCTCCAATTCTGCAACATGTCTGGTTGACGAACGGCCACTCAGAAATGAACTGAAAAGCCGCGAAATGAAAAGTGCGAATCAACACTCACCAAACTTCCACTAACACGAAATTAGCAGAAGGAGCCCAAAGGGTGGCGATAAAGAGCTGAAAGACCACGTAGTATGTCAGTACCTTCGTGTTTGTTTGCCTAAAATTCCTTGCCGTTTGTATGCAAGACAAAATCCAGGCACACGCCTTCAGACAAAATTCTGAGGTTTTGTCTGCGGAAAATCCGATTGTGTGTACGAGGAATTAGACCAGACCTTATTCCAACACTTTTTGTTTAAAAGTAAAAATCTGTATTTTTGCTAGAAAATTACATATATATTTTTGTAGCAAAGCCCCAAGAGAATAAAATGATGGGTTTTGCAAATGTCACACAGTATTTGCACAGCAGTTTTTCTAACGCAATTTTACACACTAAAGCATAAATAAATGTGAATGAATTTCAATGCACACAGAGACAATATAATACCCAATTTTTTGGTAAAATATAAAATATGATATTGTGCTGGGTAAATAGATACCAAACATATCACGCTTTAAATTTGCGCACGCTTGTAAAATGGTGCCAAACTTCGGTATTTAAAAATCTCCATAGGCAACACTTTATAAGCCTTTATTGGTCACTAGTTTAAAGTTACACAGAAGGTCTGGTGCTAGAATTATTCCTCTCCCTCTGACATTCGCGGTGATACCTCACATATGTGGTGCAATCGCTGTTTATGTATGCGTACAAGACCAATGTGTGAGTTAGCTTTTGCACGCGAGAATGGGGAAACAGGGGCACTTTAAATGTTTTATTTATTTTTTGGTGGGACACTGGTACACTGACAGATGTTGATTGTTCACTGGCAGACACTGGCAAATGTTGATTTCACAATAGAACACTATTGCAGATGTTTTTGTGCAGTGGTATAGATGTTCATGGGGACAATGTGACAGATGTTTTTTGCACTGGTACAGATGTGATGGGGACACTGACAGATGTTTTGTGCACTGGTACAGATGTGATGGGACACTAACAGATGTTTTGTGCACTGATACAGATGTTTATGGTGGCACTGTGACAGCTGTTTATGGGGAAAGGGACAATGGTGCTTGGTGTACTGTGTGTGAGGATCTGTGACAGCTCTCATTTCTTACACACAGAGCTGTCACAGACATAGCTGATTCCCTTGCTTCCCCCCACCCCCCGACACTGAGCTCTTACTGATCTCAGTGGGGAGAACAGACACAGAGACACATGTCTCTGTTTACACTGTGAAGACTGTGATAGGACACAGCCATCACGTGATCGGGATGGCAATTCACAGTGCCCATATCCGGATCCCATCTTGGCTGTGTCCTGTGACCACAGCCATCACAGGATCGTGCCACTGCTTGACATTGCAGCAGCGAGCAGGCACATGTTCTGAGGGATGTTCCTGTACGTCCACTCAGAACAAGGAATGCTCCACCCGGCTGTCTATGTGCAGTGACAAATCGCATGCCAAATGCCAAATCGCTGCAATGTGAACCAGGGCTTAAATCCCTCTTGACGTACATGCACACCTCTCCTCCTCTCCTACATATCCCCTCCCTCCGATATGGGGAGTATCCCTGGATAGTTGCAAGCCAGTCATGTGTGCTGTCAAACCAGGTTTCCTATTAAGTCAAAATCCTCTTTATGTACCATTAGTTCTAGTTCTGTCATTTTATTCACCAAACTCCTAACATTTATGAACATGCATTTTTATTTTGCATCAGCACATTATAGTTTCTCCACGTGTGCTCTGAGGCTGCAATAGAATTCTGTCATCATATGTGCATTGGTCCTAGTCACTCTAGCTACACTACTAACATTGACCATAGTAGCACCCTCTAATCCTTGCTCACTCAACACCACCAATAGCTAGTTTAAAAGATCCCCTAATTTTTTGGCAATCTTTTTTCCTAACAGAGTTACACCTTCCCCATTTACAGTAGGTGCAGTCTTTCCCTGCTACAGTGCTGGTAACTGACTGAAAAGTCAGCCCAGTTGTTCAGGAACCCAAAACCCTCTTTCCTGTACCAGTTCCTTAGACCCTTGTTAAGTTCCCCAAAGCTTGCATTGTCTCTGTGATGTGTCTCCAGATACAGGCAGTATTTTTGAAAATACTGCCTTGGAGGTCCTTTTCTTTAGGACAGCTCCTAAGTTCCTGAAATTGTTTTTTTTTTAGAAAGCTTACATTTTCTCTAACTTTGTAATTAATGCCAATGTTTACCAGGACAGTTGGGTCCTCTCCAGCCCCAACCAACATTCTATCTATCCGATCCATGGTGTACCAAACCTGAGCACCAGGTAAATAACATACTGTTTGGCAATTAGTCTTTGTGACAGATTGCCCTATCCTTCCTCCTAAAAATTGAATCCCCTACCACCAGTATCTGTCTGTTCTTTTCTGTAGCCTTGCAGTCAGGGGAATCATTCTGCTCCAGTAATACCACTTCTTTACTGACATCTCCAACATTACACAACTGGGCGTATATATTGGGATGCCTCAGCTCAGGACTGTCCTCCTCTAATGCTTTTCCATCTACCCTCCTAACTGTCACCCATCTACCCTGTTCTGGTGTCTACACCTCTATATTTCCATCCACCTCTGTTTTGTCCCATGTCAGCACCTCATGGGTACAGTCCAAGCTCTTTTTCAGGTTACCAATGTTTCACAGTGGTGCCAACAGAAATGAATAATTAATGGTGTTGCGCTGCCTGTGACTTAGAATAAGAGGGAGGTGAAACGTCTATTAATCTACATATAATATCCCACCCCCATTGTGTTTGGCTGGTTAGTGGGCATGGTGGAGGAGGAGGGAAGGAGTGGGATGTCATTTACCACTTTGTATATGCCCTCATGTATGACTCTATAGTAACATGGGCTGCTCAGATGTGATGGGGAGGAAATGCTCAGCATACAGTACATCCAGAAAGTATTCTCAGAGCTTCACTTTTTCCATATTTTGTTATGTTACAGCCTTATTCCAGAATGGATTACATTCATTATTTTCCTCAAATGTATGCAAAACAATACCCCATAATGACAACATAAAAGAAGTTTGTTTTGAAATCTTTGCAAATTTATTAAAAAAAAAAAAATCACATCTACATAAGTATTCACAGCCTTTGCCATGACACTCAAAATTGAGCTCAGGTGCATCCTGTTTCCACTGATCATCCTTGAGATGTTTCTACAACTTAATTGGAGTCCACCTGTGGTAAATTCATTGGACATGATTTGGAAAGGCACATACCACTCAATATAAGGTCCCACAGTTAACAGTGCATGTCAGGGCACAAACCAAGCCATGAAGTCCAAGGAATTGCCTGTAGACCTTTGAGACAGGATTGTATCGAGGCACGGATGTGGGGAAAGGTAATGAAAAATGTCTGAAGCATTGAAGGTCCCAATGAGCACAGTGGCCTCCATCATCCATAAATGGAAGAAGGTTGGAACCACCAGGACTCTTCCTAGAGCGGGCCGCCCGTTCAAACTGAGCGATCGGGGAAGAAGGTCCTTTAGTCAGGGAGTTGACCAAGAACCCGATGGTCACTCTGAGACAGAGCTCCAGCATTTCTCTGTGGAGAGAGGAGAACCTTCCAGATGAACAACCATCTCTGCAGCACTCAATCAAACAGGCCTATATCGTACAGTTGCCAGATGAAAGCCACTACTCAGTAAAAGGCACATGACAGCCCGTCTGGAGTTTGCCAAAAGGCACCTGAAGGACTCTTAGACCATGAGAAATAAAATTCTCTGGTTTGATGAAACAAATATTGAACTCTTTGGCAAGCGTCATGTCTGGAGTAAACCAGACACTGCTCATCACCTAGCCATTACCATCCATACAGTGAAGCATGGTGGTGGCAGCATCATGCTGTGGGGGTGTTTTCCAACAGCAGAAACTGGGAGACTAGTCAGGATCGAGCGAAAGATGAATGCAGCAATGTACAGAAGCATCCTTACTGAAGACCTGTTCCAGAGCTCTCTGGACCTAAGACTTAGGCAAAGGTTAATCTTCCAACAGGACAACAACCCTAAGCACACAGCCAAGATAACAAAGGAGTGGCTACGGACAACTCTGTGAATGTCCTTGAGTGGCCCATATAGAGCCCAGACTTGAACCCGATTGAGCATCTCTGGAGAGATCTGAAAATGGCTGTGCACCGATGTTCCCCATCCAGCCTGATGGAGCTTGAGAGGTCCTGCAAAGAAGAATGAGAGAAACTAACAAAAAATAGGTGTGCCAAGTTTGTAGCATCATACTCAAAAAGACTTGTGGCTGTAATTGGTGCCGAAGATGCTTCAGCAAAGTATTGAGGAAAGGCTGTGAATACTTATGTACATGTGATTTTTTTTTCCATTTTTTATTTTGTAATAAATTTGCAAAGATTTCAAATAAACTTCTTTCACTTGGTCATTATGGGGTACTTTTTGTAAAATTTTGAGGAAAATTAGGAATTTAATCCATTTTGAAATAAGGCTGTAACATATCAAAATGTGGAAAAAGTGAAGTGCTGTGAATACTTTCCGGATGCACTGTAGAAACTCACTGAAAACTGAGTAAGTGCAGAGTTGCCACTACAGCTGCAAAATCCCCTAGCAGAATTAAGGACATGGACAGAAGGTGGAGATAGAGAGCAGCAGGATCAACTAGTTTTTTGTAGAATACAGAAAATGAATCTCAGAGTGAGTAGGTGCATGTATTACAGCATTTATTGATAGTTTTTTATGACATGGATTTAGTGACACTTTAACACATCCATATTTATTTGACACAAGTAATCAAGGTACTCACAAAAGCTGTTTAAGCATAAGCTTAAATTCAAGCATATAGATGCATTGGCAAAGATATATAGAGAAGTCTCCGGCCACCAGCCACGCCAATTCTTTCCAGTTCACAAAAACAGCAAAAATGACAGGACACAGTTTCTACTCATTCCCAGTATCAGGCACCCTACATGTTTCCTCTGTTCTGACTAATCCTGTAGTGAAATAGGCACACCCTTCCAGTGCATGAGTTTTCATGTATCAGTGGTAATGGTCACTTTTGATCACAGATTTTTCAACATTTGGAAGAATAATATTGGTGATGGGAACTTTTTAGTCACTACACCATTGGATTGTTTTATTTGAACTACAGTAATTTCATTTGAAACGTTTTTATGTATTGTTTGGAGGGCTCTCAATGCTCATTTCTTCCATTTGCTGTTATCCCTTCCCTTACAGACCAAAGGATCCAGCCACTGTCAGGAGATGTGACCAAGAAGTGCTTTTCCATGCTACCTCGGAGTGGGGCTGTTCTTTCTTTTGAATTGTGGCATTCATTGCCATAAGGTGTTTCCCGTGGATAGGGGAGGGATGCAATGTCCCTTTTGATGCTGACCCAAATTGCCTCCTCCTCACTGTTAGCACCACCAATCCTGACACTAGTCAATTTCTATCAAACACATACCTGAAGCCTAAATTTTGAATATTTTGGGAAAGTTGGAGATACAGGGATATAAGGGGGATCAGGGAATGTGTGATTGCGGCTTTGTAGTGTTTTGGTGCACTGTTTTGACATTTTATTAAATTTTTAGGAAACCGTATTGTGGTTCTACAACAGAAAGAAAGCACATTATTCACAATCAAACTGTTGTGCCACTGGCCTCATTGTATGAAGCTGAGGGCTTAAGGTTTATTTTTTTTAAAGTGCAATTTCCAATAACATTTACATTTGTGGCTGGCTTCTACTCCCATCATTCAAGTCATGCCTGTTACCAACGGTTAAAGAAATCAGGTGTCCACAACCACCTAAAAAAGCTTTCTTTTTCTAGATATAATAATTAATTGGATTGGAGTGCTGCAGTTGCTATATTAAAACAATGCTATAATATAAAAGTAAAAAAAGTATTACTTGTGAAAAGTATTGTGATGCCAGAATGTGGTGTTGCTAACATAGTCTGAGAAAATCATGCTGTTCCATAACACCACATACGGTCTTAATGCATCTCCCAAGCAAGTAATTGAAAAGATTGGTAATTTTCCAATTATGGGGTCACAAAAAAAATCCCTGATAGCAGTTCCATCCCTTCTAAAGGCTATCCAAGGCAAGGTTTTGTTTTGAAGTTCTGCATTAACTTTACATACCTATGCCTCAAGGTAGGAATTATTTCGTCATTGCATAAGTGAGAAAGGTGTATGTGTCTATTGCTGCATTTTTCAGTAAATGTATAAAAAAACACCCTATTCTGATCTGCCTCTCTTTCTCTAAGAAAAGTAAATTCATTAAATTGTTACTTTCCTTTTGGCCTATGTAACAGTTCATCTCTCTTATTTCTCACTTATTTTACAATTGCATGTATTTATTCACTATCTGTTAATATAACATGCATACGTTTGACCCTTATTTAAGGGGATAATGAAAATTGCCTGTGTACCTTTCATTTCTTTTATGTTCTGAATATGGGAAACTGTATGGAGCTTTGGTAATAGGGTAATTCTTTCTGTCAGGCATTTATTACAGAGCCCACATCAGTTATTGAGTTCTCCACATTCAATTTCTGAATCTTCAACCCTCAAAATGTAAAATTATATAGAAAGAATGTGAAGAGCTACATACCATGTGTTTGATTATAAATAATAGACTGTATTAAATACATTTTAACATATTAACCCTTAAAAGACATTTTGTACTGCATTTTTGGTGAGGTCTTTTTATCTATATACTACAATTATCTCTTCACCATTACTAGAATAAAGTGCTGAAAAATTCCATCCACCAATCAATATTTTTTCCAGGGTCTATTATCTTGAATATTTACAGGTATGGCAACAAAGGTAACAGAAGCAGCAGCCACTAACAGGTCCAAGGCACTGGTCAGACCTATCACTAAACCAGATTTTAATTGTTTTGTTGTTAATGCACAATAAAGCATTATCTTTATTAAACGTATAATGTATCTTCAGGGAGTCCATAATTTGACTTATGATTGCAGCATTTGCTTTAAAGTAATTATTGAAGTTAGTCAGTAGTCAGAGGTACTGCAGCTCTCAATAACTAAGTGCAATTGCCCAGACTATAGTCACCGACAGACAATATTGTTTTCTATGATTCAAACTGTTAATAAACCTGCATTCGAAGAAGAAGCTCAAACTCCAATATTTATGTACCACAAGCAGGAAACATGCCCCAACAGAGCCCTAATATCAACATCATTGAGTCTATCTGTGATTACATGAAGAGACAGAAGGGTTGAAGGCAGCCTACATCCACAGAAAATCTGTGGTTAGCTCTCCAAGATGCTTGGAACAAGCTACCTGTCAAGTTCCTTCAAAAACTGTGTATAAGTGTACCTAGAAGAATTGATGCTGTTTTGAAGGCAAAGGGTGGTCACACCAAATATTGATTTAATTTGGATTTCTCTTGTGTTCATTTACATTCCATTTTGTTAATTCATAAAAATAAACTATTAACACTTCTATTTCTGAAAGCATTCCTAATTTACAGCATTTTTCTATAGCACACCTGCCTAAAACTTTTGCACAATAGTGTAACATGTATATTGTATTTAAACAAAGCCAGCCATAACACTGGTCAGCATTGACATTATCAAATGGCTTTGTTGATAAATATAATTTGCCAGTGCCACTAGTGACAATTTTTCTTAGCAATTTTCTTTAAGTCATCCAGCAGCATGTAACTCCCAGTGGCAGCTTATTGCTGCCCCTGCCAATAATTGAAAGCATAAGGACCGAGGAGCAGAGGAGGACTATGCCTGCTGCAGACTGGGAGGAGACCCACTCCTAGAACCAAGGAAGTGCAGATTGTGATTGGCTGTGGCTGTGGCCAGAGAATAGCCCCACCCACTGCAAAAATGAGGAAGAGACCAGCAGCATGAGCCCCAGGAGACGGGGTAGGGGGGGGGCTGGGGGTTGCTGTGTATGCGTTTTCAGAAGACATGGGGTCAGGACTGTTGTTGGAAGCAAGGGGAGAGGGCTTAATGCTGAGTCTGTTCTGAGCATGGAGGAGTGAAGCTCTGCTGGGCAGAATGGCTGAAAACCTGCACAGAGCAAAGAGATCTTCTGTGTGCTGTGCCTGGGGCTGGGTGTGCCTGGGGCTGGGTGTGCCATGAGCCCAGGGACACATGTCATTACTGTTGCTCTGCTGAGAGAACCTAATGGGATGCCACTACAGAGCTACAGAGAGATGCTGCTGTGGACAGAGCTGCTGCACTGAGTACCAAGCTGCGGGAAACTTCAGTAGCAGAGTAATATAAGGCAAAGCCACAAACAGAGAACCACCAAGGAGTGCAAGCTTTAAAGGGCAGCCCAAAAATGTGGGCTGTTTATCCCTTGACCTCACCCAGAGGCTGCAGCCTACTATCCATCCACTTTTATCTTGACCATAAGAGTGGCCATATAAAAATGGACTGCACCCAGGTGAACAGTATCAAAACAGGGATTGATGAGGGAGCTATTGGTCACCCTGATGTGCTTATTTGGCTGTTGTTGCCATTATTTCAGTCTGCTGTTTAGATCTACTGAAATGGGATTGTACTGTTCTTGCTTACCTTGGGTCTACAAATACCCCCACCCCTGAGAATTAGTGCTCCTATAAGTAATCCAAGGGCCTGAATCATGGCAGACTAGTTAACACATTAGCCAGTGCTTAAATAATGATTTTCTGAAGTAGGTAGACTATACAACTGTTGGTACATTACTTGCACTACATTCTTTATAGTGTTGTTGTATTGCAACAGGATAGTTACTACTGTGAGAGATGTGCAGGTGTACTTTCCTTACAAAGGCCTAATGTGGTCTAGACTGGTTATTTCACAAGGGGTTGTGATGAATGATCCGTGTTAACTTAGTAATTGTGGTACGTGTTCTACTGCATTTACACTGCTTTTGTCCAGTCTATCTTGACTTTTGTATTGCTTTAACCAAACTTCGGACTTCTATCAAGAGGGAGGAACCTCGCATGGTTAAAAATTCAGCCGATCCCTGCTGAACTGGACACATTTTGATCCATCTATGGCCAGTTTAAGTTTAAGAAAAACATGTTTTTAAAATATCAGCACAGGGGATGTTATTTACATTTATTCCAACGTTTCCCTTATGCTGGTGCCTGTTGTAAGAGTGCAAACTATGCCCAACCTTTCCGCCCACCTCTTCCATCTTTATTCAGCGAAGGCATGCTAGAGCTTCCATGAATGCAAAGCACTCTATGAATGGAGCATAAACAGATGAATAAAAGGTTTGCCTCCTTCATTTATAGCTTTCTTTTCATTCATAGAAGCTATGGACATTATTAATCCCCATAGTATTTGAATATTACCACTTTGGTGCATGGGAGGGGGCAGAGAACTTTCTATTTTTTACAGCCAGCACCAGTACAAAGGACACGTCAGACTAAATGTAAGTAATGTCCCTTGTGCTGTTTTTTTTCTATACTTAGAATATTTGTTTTACTATACTTAGACTGTAAGTCCAATAAGTAGATAATATAGTTCTTTAGGAAGATATGTATACATCTCCACTGCAAATTTCCTGGGTGCCCATCTGGCTACAATCTGGTGAATCAGTCAGAAAAGAAAACACTGGACTCCAGAAAATTAGATTTCCGAAAAACGTGTTGAATCTAAGGCTGCCTAATCACCACTATCTATAGCCATATTATTAAAAATATATGTTTTTTCTTATTATGCTTTATAAATCAATGATTTATAAGGAATGATCTAACAAAAGTTTGCCACACCGACATATTATTTTTAATAACACTTTTTGAATTCCTGTGTAAATAAAGAATTATGTATACTTTTAATGAAAAAAATGTTTTTTGTAAACGTAATGCCTCAAAAGTCCAATTACCTCTCCTAATTCTGTTAGATGTTCAGCTAAATACAGAGACGGAACTAATATATGTAATAACACCAGAGATTGTTGACCCAGGTAATATCCGATTGCCTTCTGAGGGATACGGAAGGAATTTTTTTCCCCCAGTGGATCGAATTGGACCATACTTCATAGGGATTTTTTGCCTTCCTCTGAGTCAACTGTATATGGTTGTGTAAAGGGAGGTTTTCTATTTATTTATTTTTTACTACTGGTTGAACTAGATCAGGGGTAGGCAACCTTAAAGAGGTGGAGATCTACCTGAGCAACATGAGAGAAGTCAAAGATCATAGAACCTTTGATCTTGAACCCTTATTGTTCTGAGCCCCCTATAAGGCTGTTTTCACATTGATGTTCTGCGGTTTACCATGGGTGCAGTGCAATGCATCTGAAACTTTCCTGGGCTAGCTGTGCTTTGCCATAGACTTCTATTATATCCCGTAGGGGTGGTGCATGTTCTGAAAGCCCACCAAAACTCCTGCATTCAGAAAGTGCACCAAACCCGCAGGATTTAATAGAAGTCTATAGCTAAGTGTAGCAAACCCGCAGGGAAGCTGCAAGTACACTGCACTGCACCTGCGGTGTGGGTAAACCACAGCACGTCAGTGTGAAAGCAGCCCTGTATTACTATGCCCAGTATATTGCTTCACACTGACCTGAAGATCTCTTCTTACCTGCTGCTGGCAACGCTCTGGAGACCACTAGCCGGTATAAGAGGTGGAGTGCAGTTGGTATAATTCCGCATGGGACAGGAGCCAGCACTACAGAGGCGTTATCAGCTTATACAGCTCTTGCTCCCTACTACAGCTACAACTTTACAAGTAATACCTCTGCATTACACTCTGTTTGGTGCTCTGAGGTGGTGGGTCAGCAAGCTCAGACTGCAATCTACCAGTCACCTGGCTACAATCTACTGGTAGATTGTGACCTACAGGTTGCTGACCCCAAACTACTTTTACTTTTTTTTAACCTGACTATGTAATATATATAAGGGAGATGCTTTACCTGACAAAGGATTTTTATTTCGGTTGGTAAGTTCTGAGATTTAAACAGCTCTGCTACACAGCACAGCTCTGTTTGGCAAGGCAGGAAATCTGATATTTTCAGTGTTATGGTTAAGCATTTTATTTAAAGCACTGCCTGTTATGTTCTTTTGATTTGGGCAGGGACAGACTAATGAAGAAAACAATAACCCAAATAATTATAATACTTGAGGACGATAAACTGCTAAACTTGAAATATTGTTCCAAATAAATTACTTTACATAAAAAATACTTTTGAGTTAAAATGAGTGGGTCTGGACTAGTGTTTGACTCTTAGCACTATCAAAAATCATGTTTCTGCCTTTTCTAACTTTGTTTTAGACTATGGGGTTTATTTACTAAAGCTGGAAAGTGCAAAATCAGGCTCACGTCTGCATAGAAACCAATGAGCTTCCGAGTTTTATTACCAAAGCTTAATTGAACAAGCTGGGGTTAGAAGCTCATCGGTTTCTGTGCAGAAGTGAGCCTGATTTTGCACTTTCCAGCTTTAGTAAATAAACCCCTATGAAAAATGCAAAAATATGAACATTCAAAAGGACATCACACAAAGGGAAGCTTTACCTATGTCAATGCAAGACTCAAGATATTCGGGGGTGGGGTGTTGTCAATTATTATCCAATTGTGGTCTAACAGGGCATCATCCCAATATACATAGGTGTGTGCAAGGGGTGTGCCTGGGCACACCCTAATCACTATGTGCAGTGCTGATTCCCCCTACTGCCTTGGTTCCCCCCCTTGTTGGCCCCCCGCCCCACAGTGCTGCTGGCTTCCCTCCTCTCCCCCCAGTTACTGTGGGGGATGTTTCAGGATAGAGAGCAGGGGAAGGGGCTCACTCACTGCATCCATTCGTATCTTAAGCATAGTAAACTGTGTTTATTATGCTTCAGTTTGTGAATGAACAAGAAGCCACTCAGCACAATTCCCATTCTGTCCAGTGCAGCTGAGGCTGCAGAGAAAGGCATGCGTGTTTAAGTTTGGGGTGCACACCCTAATGCAATAGGCTGCGCACACCTATGCCAATATATATAGATACAACCAACCAAAATGAGTGTGACTTTGAATATACCACTGCTGACAACCTCACACAATAAACTCCAGTAAATATATATATATATACATCAAATTTATTTAAATATACATTTAAAATCCTAATATAGCATGTATTAAAGATCTGTTACAGAAGAATTAATCACAGACTTGATGTGTGCCTTTGGAAAAGGTGTTTACATGTTTCGTGGATTCACCACTTCCTCAGGACCAACAAGGATTTTTGCACACAAAGGGATACATAAGTAATCATAAAAAATACTTCTACAAAAGAGAAAAAACAACAATAATGAGCCATAAAAATAAACAAGATATATTACATGTATTAACCCATGTGTGACATCAAACATCCATGAGATCAATAAAGATCTTACCCTCAGATAAGCCTGGGACAAAAACAGCACAGAAAATAAGGTGTTTTATGTCGGTCAAATGCACCTAAGGCTATCCAGCACTGAATGAGTGTGCTAAAATAACAGAGACATTAAATGTGTACCAGCTGTTTCATCTTGTTATGGGTGTCTACATGAAATATGTTAATAAAGGTGTTTAGGCTTACCTATATATAAGGTCCTCATCTAACACAATATTATATAGTATGTGCAACCCAATATAGGATTGGAAATGAGATTCTAATACTAACTTTCAAATTGAGATGACTATTAGAACAAAAGTCATGTTTTTATTGGCATAGCCATTTTTTCAATCATATATTGAGGCCAAGATTATACCAATTGGCTTACAGATACAAGTCTTTTCCACAATTAATAACCCCCCAGCTGGTCTGAGAGAGAAATGTGTGCGGAACCTTATGGCATTTTCCCCTTATATGCTGGAATACTTAAAAGAACATTATATTCTTTGTATTATGTATGTTGGCCCCTGACTTGGTATTTGTTAGGTGGCCGAACGGATTGTAGGTAACGCAATTTTTTAAAAAGGATATACAGTGGAGACATTGCATTATGGAAGAGAGGGGATTGCCAGAAAATTAACAAGTGGGTTTACAACCACTTTAGGCTTCATTTTTTGAAGAGTACAGTTTTCAGTAGCTTTCAGATCTATTTTGATTGGCTGCTGATCGCAGCATTCAATTCATGTCTACTACCACTGGTCAAAGAAATCAAGTATCCACATACCATAAATAATTGATTAAATTGTGGTGCTACTCTATTACAGCCATGCAATAATATAAAAGTAAAAAAAAAAATAATACACATGCAAATTATTTGTGATGCCAACATGCAATGTTGCTGACACTGTCTGAGTAATTATACCGTTCTATATGCTTTCCCAAGCATGTAATTAACTGCTTGTAGACTGGCCACCGTAGATATACTGCGGCAGGGTGTCCGCTCTGTGCAGGATCACACACCTACTACATGATCTGATCATGGCTATGCTGCAATTTGCTGAAGCACAAACCAATCAGCAGGTTCTGGCCGCTGATTGGTCACTGGCTCTCGGCAATCTGGCGCCAAAGAGAGCCCTGTGTATGTGAACAAACACAAGGCTCTCTTCTGACAGCTGCAAAGCAGGAAGTTAAAACCAGCACATTGCTCAGTAAAAACTGTGAACAGCACATACATTATGTTGGGCACACATTTAACCCCTTGATCCCCCTAGATGTTAACCCCTTCCCAGCCAGTGTCATTAGTACAGTAATAGGGCAGTGCCATAAAGGCCTGGTCATTAAAGGTGGTAAATCTTTCGGAGCTGAAGTGGTTAAAAAGACTGTTGGTTTTCCAGTTTTGCCCTTTTTGCATTGGCACACATGCCCAAGGGCAAATCCAATCTAGATATATTTGATCTCCACTATGATGGGGACACAGACAGCCAATAAAAAAACCTTGAAAGAGGTTCCATCTGTTCCCCAAGCTATCCAAGGTAAGATTTTGTTTTTATGCTCTTTCATTTTACATACCTATGCTTCAGGGTATGAATGCTTTTATTATTGCATGAACGAGCTATTGTTGGATGTATCAGTAAATATATAAAAGACTACCCTACTCTGATATGCCCCTCTTTCCCTAAGAAAAATTAATCCATGAATTTGTTATTTTCCTTCTGGCCTATGTTACAGTTCATCTCTCTTATTTCTCACTTATTTTATACTTTCATCTTCTAATGTGAAGGGTCATATGTATGCATGTTATGTCATCTAAGGGGATAATGAAAATCTCCCATTTACCTTTCATCTCTTTTGTATACTGAATATGGGAATCCGTATAAAGCTTCGGTCATAGAGTAATTCTTTCTGTAATGCTATTCAGACATTTATTACAGTGCTTGCATTGTTTGTTGAGTTTCCTCCTCCCTGAATCTTCAACTTTAAATGTAAAGTTATCTAGAAAGAATGTAAAGCAACACATACCATGTGTTTGATTACAAATAATAGACTGTATTAAATACATTTTAATGTTTTAACCCTTACAGGACATTTGGTACTGCTTTTTGAATGAGGTCTTTTTAGCAGTATACCACAATTACCTCTTCATCATCACTAGAATAAAGTGCTGAAAAATGCCATCTACCAATCAATATTTTCTTCAATGCCTGTGATTTTTAATATTTGCAAGTATGGCAATAAAGGCAACAGAATTACCAGGCACTAACAGGGCCATGGCACTGGTCTGGCCCACCACAAAGCTATGTTTAAAATGTTTGTTGTTATTACACCAATAAAGCATTATATTTGTTTATTAAAAGTATAGTATAAGTATAGTTTAATAAAAGTATAGTGTATTTTCACAAAGTCCATATATCAATATATGGTTATAGCGTTCACTTTAAAGTAATTAATGAAGTTTATCACTATAGGTAAGCTCTTAATGTCGTAAGTACAATTGTTCTGACATCAGTGCATTGTTTTCTATGAGTCATCCAGTTGAAAGAATTGTATTGAAAGAAGAAGCTCAAACTCTAACAATTATGTGCATCAAGCAGTAAACAGCCTATATATATGTAAAGAGTACAGATGAATGACATTATTTTACAGAAACTGACTCAGTAAAGATTTGTTAATTGAAATTAGACTTAAATTTATCCATGAGTGTTGCTTAGGTAAAATGTGTCCAGAAGGTAACTCACGTGGCTTTCTTTCCTAACAAAACCATCTGATCACTATGTCAGCACTGACGTGGAGATCAATGAATTGTTGATAGACAAAACCAGATGCAACCATAACACTAGTTATGCTTCAGAAAATAATTATTTAACATTATCACAAGGCTTTGTTTATAAATGCGACTACTTGTCACCATTACAAATTTTTCCTAGAAAAATGTATTTAAGTCATCCAGTAGCATATCACTCACAGTGACAGCTCATTGCTGTGCCTGCCAATGATGGAAAATGCAGGGACTGAGGAGCAGAGGATGACTCTGGCTGTTGCAGACTGTGAAGAGGCCTACCCCTAGAACCAAAGAAGTGAAGATTGTGTTTGGCCATGGCAGTGATCAGAAAATAGCCCCACCAACTGCAAAACTGAGGAAGAGGCCAACAGCATGGAGACCAGGGGATTAAGGTTGCTCGGTATGTGTTTCCAGAAGATAGGGGGTCAGGACTGTTGTTGGAAACAAGGGGAGAGTGATTGAGGCTGAGTCTGTTTTGGGCATGAATGAGTGTTGTTGTGCTGGGCAGAATGGCTTGGAGCCTGCACAGAGAAAAAGAGAGATTTTGTGTGCTGTGCCTGGGACTAAGTGTGCTGAGAGCCCAGGGACACATGATGCTACTGCTGCTTTACCGACAGAACCTAGCTCTGGGGATTGGAATGCTGCTGGAGGGCTACATAGAGATGCTGCTTTGGACAGAGCTGCTGCACTGAGTACCAAGCTGCAGGAGACTTCAATGGCAGAGCAATATAGGTCAAAGCCACAAGAAGAGGGCCATCAAGGAACCCAGGCTTGCAAGAGCGGTCCAGAACTGTGTGCTACCTACCCCCTGACCTCACACGGAGGCTGCAACCTACTCTCCATCCACCTTCATCTTGACCATAAAAGTAGCCATCTAAAAAAGAGCTGCACCTGGGAGAGCAGTATGAAAACACAGGATCAGTGAGAGACCCATTGGTAACCCTGATGTGTTTATTTAGCTGTTTTTTCATTATTGCAGTCTGTGTTTTGTTTTTAAAGAAAGGGGTTTTAACCACTTGACCTCCAGAAGGTTTTGCCCCTTCATGAGCAGGCCATTTTTTTGCAGTTCGGCACTGCACTACTTTGACTATTGCACAGTCATGCAACACTGCACACAAATGAAGTTTATACCATTTTTTTGTTTGTTTTTTATTTCTTGTTATGTAAACAGAAAAAACACCAAATATTTTGGAAAAAAAAAACTATAACTTTCTGTTATATAAAATCAAATTTCTTCAAAAATTTAGATCAAAATGCATTCTGCTACATGTTTTTAGTAAAAAATATCCCAGTAAGTGTATATTAATTGGTTTGTGTGAAAGTTGTATTGTCTACAAACTATGGTATAAATATTTTAAAAAGAATCAATCCTGATGTACTGATGGCCTATGTCATTTATTGGGGTCCTAAAATGCCAGGACAGTACAATTACCAACCAAACGGCCCTTTTTTTGGAAAGTAGAGTCTGAGGCATTTAGTAAGAGGCATGGCGAGCTTTTGGAAGTTGTCACAATTTTTGGGAAAATTATGAAATTAACTAAAACATTTTTTTCCAGAATTTTTTTTACATGCTGTCACCAGTGCACTATGGTGCCATCATATGGTGGTGATCAGGGAAACTGAATAATGATAGTATGTAAAATAAATAAATACATTTTTTTATTTAAATTTTTTAACATAAAAAAAAAATACATCCTGTCATCAGAGTATTTCATTGTTTTTTTACACTGTTGTTTATGACTTATACAGTGATGATCACTGTATAAGCAATATCTTTAGTTATCATGAATGGGTTTTCCATTCATGAACAGCTTGCTTTTGACTCTGATCTGTGATTGGCTAAGCTGATCACATGGTACAGTCATCCAGGTACCATGTGATTGCTTTAATCACAGATTACAATAGTAAGGAAGCTGTTCATGAATGGAAAGTCATTCATGCCAGGTTGTTTACATTGTGATCGCTATGACCAATCATAGCAATCATATGATACCTGGATACCAGGAATAGGTAACAGTGATCCACTGTGTGACAGCGGTCACAGGAGGGGTGCGCTGCGCACATTCTGTAATGTACAGCACTCTCCTAAACCACAGCAGGCTCAATCATATGTATATACATGAGTGAGAGGGCATGTGTCGTTCTGCCACAGTATATCTGCAGGAGCAGGGCTGCAAGTGGTTAAAATATCTATGGAAAAAAAGGGTCTGTTTTTTTATTCGATTGTGCTGCTTTTCTGAGAGACCAGCTTTAGATTCCACTGTTTTGAATATCACGGTTTATCCCGAGATTAAGATACTGTTGAATTATTTAGCAATATCCTATACCATTTGTGAATTCAATATTCACCTAGGTATCTTGTCATCATTACTACATCAAGGTAATAGTGTTAGATAATTAGTCTGTAGTAGCTGCAGTTAAATGTTTCTAACATTTAGAATATATGACAACAATAGTTCTCTGTGCCTTGTATTGGTATTCTTAGAGTGCAGTACAATCCTGATTACGAAAATCAAGCTTCTATTGTAAAGTACAATGTCTAGTTCATGTGCTGCAAACATGTAAAAACAGTACAATGCACTGTTATCATAGTAAATGCCAGAAAAGATTGTCCATTTAAATGCCAAATGCATGCATTTAAAGAACATCTATTTCCATTCAAATGTAGAATTTAAAGTTATTCAGACAATAGAGATACTGCTGGCACAATGATGGATCTTGTTCTATTTTAACATAGTTCTGAAATAAAATTTTGTGATTGATTTTTTAAAATTCAAAGCATTCGCTAGTGATTTTGTGATTTGAAGACTGGGAAAAGAAAATATATTGTAAGTTCTTCAGGTCAGTGCATTATTTTTTATTCTTCAAAAAGATCTATAAAATAGATTTTTTTTTCATTGTAGGCATTTTGTATAATACACCTGTATCTGATTACTTTATAATCTCCTATGTTTTTTACTTCACAAATCCTCTCAGTTTTTCCATTAGTCATTGTTATGTATTTGAAATTAGGTTTTTTACTTAACTCACTAACTTTATCAGATTTTTGCTCCTTATACCAATTGGCTCTAATTTGTTTGCATATCATTACATATTAAATTCTGGAAACTTTCTCTAGGTAAAGCTGATAACTAAAATGTTCACATACATTGTTGTGTGTTTTTTTTTTTGTTGTTTGTTTTTCTCATCCCCATTATATTTTGCCATGGGGTTCTTTGTATTATGCCTATGTCTCTCTACATATTCTGTTTGTTCTGTCACTTTTCAGTGGTGTTGTTTTATTCATTTATGTCAGCCAATTGTTCATATTTCTGGGGAACAGTTCCATTTTTAATTATTTTTCACTGTATTGCCTTTATTTGGATTCAGTTGTTGACAGGTCATAATATAAGATGCGTTTGGCAGTAAAAGAGCATGAAATAATAAGCAGCAAATTACAGTACAGCTAGGTTAACCTCTGGAGATAAGTCTTGATAATGTTATATTGGAAGTCTTATCTCTAGAAACTGAACTACAGAAGAAAAATGCACTTAGCTGCAGTAAAATTGTAGACAAGTGTGGATAAGTGTCAGGTAAGTGTAATGTTTTTGAGGTGTTAGCGTGAATGCCATTCAAAATTGAATGAGCTGCACTATGACCTCTATAAGGACACATCTTCTCTGTATGCTCTGCAGATAATGTGAGTAAAAATAAATATTAGATCTGATTATTTGCTGAGTATGCAGCCTCTTTATATTTTAACACTCGCCTGTGTTCCAGTTCATACTGGTGCCATGGCTACTGCCCCAGTTTTCCTGTTTCAGAGTGGCTCCTTTTTGTTGCAGCATTCTATGGAGTCTCCCTTGCATGCAGGGATTACAGTTGTGTCTCCCTACACTGTGTGCATCAATAGAAACACACAGACACCTCTAGATGCTTACTTAATAATACTTGCTCAAGAAAATGCCTATAAATTATTGTCTCCTTGGTAAATGACCCCTGGATCACCTATCCACATTTAATCCTGATACTTTGCCACAATGCTTCCGCGGCTGTACTGACCGAGGCACTATTACACATTTAGTGGACTTGTCCTGTGGCCTCTAATTTCTGAACCAAGACATATGATCTACTATGTTCAATCCTTCATATCACTCTCACTAAAAACCCTTGGGCAGCTCTCCTACACAAACCTGTCCTCATCTAAATAACTATAAATGAAAGCTGGTAGGATTTGTCTTCTTGGTGGCCCAACAAACATTAGCCAAAGCCTGGAAACAAAAATCGATACCCTTCTCTGAAGTCAAACAACGCCTCTTGGGGACTATGGTTCACAAAAAATTTCTATTGTTGAGGACTTCTATCCTCAACAATAGGCACACTAAATTCCTAAAAATATGGGTACCATAACTTAATTATATAAAATGCTTGAATATTGATCATTCACTTCTTTCTCTCTGATCAAATTCTTTGACAACTACCATCATCACCAATATTGGTTCCACATGGGATTACCTCCTTCTTGTCCCAAACTTACTGATCCCTTTCTCCCCCTCTATCTTTTCACTACTTTCTTTTTTCCTTCATTTACTTATATATTTTTAGGTTTCACTTGACTTAATTGACTTGGATCTTTTCTGATACGTTTTATATTTTTATTTTTTGTTATGTACTAATTGTTCCTATTCACAAAAATGTATGATACATTTAATGCTGTATAACTTCTTGACAGGTATTGTGCTATGTGTCATTCTAATAATACTAAAATTGTACTTTTTTTTTATTCTACTCGTTAATGAAACTCAACAAAAATGTATTGTAAAACAGAAACACAAAGACCCATAGCCTAGGACAGTGATGGTGAACCTTGGCGCCCCAGATGTTTTGGAACTACATTTCCTATGATGCTCCCCTCCCTTCTTTAACCTAACAGACTGACTTGAGATTGCAATGTACAATGTTAACTCTTTCCTGTGAGGACCAGAAGTTCAGGAAAGCAGTGCTAAAGAGAGCAAGAGTTAGCAGCATTAAAAGTTGTAAGCTACAAGTGCTGGGCTAAAAATGTTAACACAGTTTATTGGGCAATGTTTATTTTATTGTGCTCAATAAACTAAAACAAATCATGAGGGTTTAATTAAGTGTTCTTGCATAGCAAGACCACCTAGAAAAGGTACAATTTCTGGGGAAATTGTGAAAGTGTTCTTGCCTCTACAACTGGAGTGGGCGGAGTAACTGGGTGGGGTGGAGTGGCTTGAGTAACTGTGAAAAGTGTTAAAAAGCTTAATATTTTAAAAAGTATAAATAGTAGTAAAAAAGTTCCATCATTCGCTGAAAGAGCTGAACATTTTTTTCAAAAGTAATTTTTTTTTTCAAAAATGAATTTTTTTTAATCAAAAATGATTTTTTTTTCTTCAAAAATGATTTTTTTTTTCAAAAGTAATTTTTTTTTTCAAAAATGAATTTTTTTATTTCAAAAATAATTTTTTTTTCGAAATTATTATTTTTTTTAAAGTAATTTTTTTTTCAAAAATAATTTTTTTTTTTCAAATATATTTTTTTTTCAAAAATAATTTTTTTTTGAAAAGAAATGTTTTTTTCAAAAATATTTTTTTTTTTCAAAAATAATTTTTTTTTTTTCAAAAATATTTTTTTTTTCAAAAATATATATTTTTTTTTTTCAAAAATGATTTTTTTTTTCAAAAATTATTTTTTTACATTTTTCAAAAATTTTTTTTTTTTTTCAAAAATATTTTTTTTTTTACATGGGGCGGTCATAATGTTTTGGCTGATCATGGGGTGGTCATAATGTTTTGGCTGATCATGGGGTTGTCAGCTTTTGTCACTTCCCACTCTAGTTTTGAACATTTCGCCATTCATTCCTATGGGACCAATTTCGCCGCAAAAACGTCATTTCGTGGACCATTCGGCAAAACATTCCACAAAGTAATAACACACCAATCGGGAACAATCCGCTCGTTTCGGTATATTACTTGTCTCTGTAGTGTAAAAACTGTGGGAGGAGTCTACAAGCATTATCAAGTCTAGCAGATGAAGTCACATGCATTTGGAGTGTCTCAGCATCTTGTGTTTACAACCACTGTTTCCTAGCAACGCTCATGCCCTGTTTATGCTTCCCAAATACTACTTCATCAAAACTGCCCCATCAGAATTACCCCATCAAAACTGCCCCATCATATTCCTCTATTATAAATCAGTACATGGTGTGTCTGTCCCCTCCCCCGGGCTCTGTAATCAGCTGAGATGCTCCAGCCACCTTCCCCCCTGTGTATAACAGAAGCTTTGGTAACCATGGCAACAAAACAAACACTAACAGTACACTCTGATTAATGGCTAAAATTTCCTGAAATGACCTCTAAACAAATGGCCGTATTTTAAAAACTATACATCCTACAGCGAAGATCTTTATATTGTGAGAATCACAAGACCCAGACCTAGATTTTGATACATAGTATGTCTCTGAAATATTAAAAATTAAGGCACAGTCGCAGTTTAGAAATTGCCCTTCAAATTTGGAGGGGGCTAGAGTGTAGTTTCAATGAATGTCAATGGACGGCGTGAGTTGCAAACAAATGGTCATATTGTGAAAACTATCAGGACTATGGCTTAGCCGTGGACATGTTTAGTGGCAGCAGGGATAGCTGAACGTTTTGATATAAGATTTGTGTAGGTGGGCTTGAAAATGAGGGAGTGGCGGCAGTTTAGAAATCATGTTCTGATTTTCCAGCTTTTGTCATCTCCCACTCTAGTTTCCCCATTCATTCCTATGGGACCAATTTCGCCGCAAAAACGACGATATTTCGTGAACCATTCGGCGAAATGTTCCACAAAGTAATAGCACACCATTCGGGAACAATCCGCACGTTTCGGTATATTACTTGTCTATGTAGTGTAAAAACTGTGGGAGGAGTTAGGGTGGTAAATTTGGCTATAATAATAAGAACTAGAAAAGGTACAATTTCTGGGGAAATTGTGAAAAGTGTTCTTGCCTCTACAACTGGAGTGGGCGGAGTAACTGGGTGGCGTGGCTTGAGTAACTGTTGTGTGGTTGGAGTGGCTGGAGTAACTGTGAAAAGTGTTAAAAAGCTTAATATTTTAAAAAGTATAAATAGTAGTAAAAAAGTTGAAGTCTCATCATTAGCTGAAAGAGCTGAACATTTTTTTCAAAAATTATGATTTTTTTTTTCAAAAATGATTTTTTTTTTCTAAAATAATTTTTTTTTCAAAAATGATTTTATTTTTATTTTTTTCAAAATTTTTTTTTTTTTTTTTTTCAAATTTTTTTTTTTTTTTTTTTTCAAAAATTATTATTTTTTTTTTTCAAAAATTATTTTTTTACTTTTTTCAAAAATTATTTTTTTTTTTCAAAAATATTTTTTTTTTTACATGGGGCGGTCATAATGTTTTGGCTGATCATGGGGTGGTCATAATGTTTTGGCTGATCATGGGGTTGTCAGCTTTTGTCACTTCAAACTCTAGTTTTGAACATTTCGCCATTCATTCCTATGGGACCAATTTCGCCGCAAAAACGTCATTTCGTGGACCATTCGGCAAAACATTCCACAAAGTAATAACACACCAATCGGGAACAATCCGCTCGTTTCGGTATATTATTTGTCTCTGTAGTGTAAAAACTGTGGGAGGAGTCTACAAGCATTATCAAGTCTAGCAGATGAAGTCACATGCATTTGGAGTGTCTCAGCATCTTGTGTTTACAACCACTGTTTCCTAGCAACGCTCATGCCCTGTTTATGCTTCCCAAATACTGCTTCATCAAAACTGCCCCATCAGAATTACCCCATCAAAACTGCCCCATCATATTCCTCTATTATAAATCAGTACATGGTGTGTCTGTCCCCTCCCCCGGGCTCTGTAATCAGCTGAGATGCTCCAGCCACCTTCCCCCCTGTGTATAACAGAAGCTTTGGTAACCATGGCAACAAAACAAACACTAACAGTACACTCTGATTAATGGCTAAAATTTCCTGAAATGACCTCTAAACAAATGGCCGTATTTTAAAAACTATACATCCTACAGCGAAGATCTTTATATTGTGAGAATCACAAGACCCAGACCTAGATTTTGATGTATAGTATGTCTCTGAAATATTAAAAATGAAGGCACAGTCGCAGTTTAGAAATTGCCCTTCAAATTTGGAGGGGGCTAGAGTGTAGTTTCAATGAATGTCAATGGACGGCGTGAGTTGCAAACAAATGGTCATATTGTGAAAACTATCAGGACTATGGCTTAGCCGTGGACATGTTTAGTGGCAGCAGGGATAGCTGAACGTTTTGATATAAGATTTGTGTAGGTGGGCTTGAAAATGAGGGAGTGGCGGCAGTTTAGAAATCATGTTCTGATTTTCCAGCTTTTGTCATCTCCCACTCTAGTTTCCCCATTCATTCCTATGGGACCAATTTTGCCGCAAAAACGACGATATTTCGTGAACCATTCGGCGAAACGTTCCACAAAGTAATAGCACACCATTCGGGAACAATCCGCACGTTTCGGTATATTACTTGTCTATGTAGTGTAAAAACTGTGGGAGGAGTTAGGGTGGTAAATTTGGCTATAATAATAAGAACTAGAAAAGGTACAATTTCTGGGGAAATTGTGAAAAGTGTTCTTGCCTCTACAACTGGAGTGGGCGGAGTAACTGGGTGGCGTGGCTTGAGTAACTGTTGTGTGGTTGGAGTGGCTGGAGTAACTGTGAAAAGTGTTAAAAAGCTTAATATTTTAAAAAGTATAAATAGTAGTAAAAAAGTTGAAGTCTCATCATTAGCTGAAAGAGCTGAACATTTTTTTCAAAAATTATGATTTTTTTTTTCAAAAATGATTTTTTTTTTTTCTAAAATAATTTTTTTTTCAAAAATGATTTTATTTTTATTTTTTTCAAAATTTTTTTTTTTTTTTTTTCAAATTTTTTTTTTTTTTTTTTTCAAAAATTATTATTTTTTTTTTTCAAAAATTATTTTTTTACTTTTTTCAAAAATTATTTTTTTTTTTCAAAAATATTTTTTTTTTTACATGGGGCGGTCATAATGTTTTGGCTGATCATGGGGTGGTCATAATGTTTTGGCTGATCATGGGGTTGTCAGCTTTTGTCACTTCAAACTCTAGTTTTGAACATTTCGCCATTCATTCCTATGGGACCAATTTCGCCGCAAAAACGTCATTTCGTGGACCATTCGGCAAAACATTCCACAAAGTAATAACACACCAATCGGGAACAATCCGCTCGTTTCGGTATATTATTTGTCTCTGTAGTGTAAAAACTGTGGGAGGAGTCTACAAGCATTATCAAGTCTAGCAGATGAAGTCACATGCATTTGGAGTGTCTCAGCATCTTGTGTTTACAACCACTGTTTCCTAGCAACGCTCATGCCCTGTTTATGCTTCCCAAATACTGCTTCATCAAAACTGCCCCATCAGAATTACCCCATCAAAACTGCCCCATCATATTCCTCTATTATAAATCAGTACATGGTGTGTCTGTCCCCTCCCCCGGGCTCTGTAATCAGCTGAGATGCTCCAGCCACCTTCCCCCCTGTGTATAACAGAAGCTTTGGTAACCATGGCAACAAAACAAACACTAACAGTACACTCTGATTAATGGCTAAAATTTCCTGAAATGACCTCTAAACAAATGGCCGTATTTTAAAAACTATACATCCTACAGCGAAGATCTTTATATTGTGAGAATCACAAGACCCAGACCTAGATTTTGATGTATAGTATGTCTCTGAAATATTAAAAATGAAGGCACAGTCGCAGTTTAGAAATTGCCCTTCAAATTTGGAGGGGGCTAGAGTGTAGTTTCAATGAATGTCAATGGACGGCGTGAGTTGCAAACAAATGGTCATATTGTGAAAACTATCAGGACTATGGCTTAGCCGTGGACATGTTTAGTGGCAGCAGGGATAGCTGAACGTTTTGATATAAGATTTGTGTAGGTGGGCTTGAAAATGAGGGAGTGGCGGCAGTTTAGAAATCATGTTCTGATTTTCCAGCTTTTGTCATCTCCCACTCTAGTTTCCCCATTCATTCCTATGGGACCAATTTTGCCGCAAAAACGACGATATTTCGTGAACCATTCGGTGAAACGTTCCACAAAGTAATAGCACACCATTCGGGAACAATCCGCACGTTTCGGTATATTACTTGTCTATGTAGTGTAAAAACTGTGGGAGGAGTTAGGGTGGTAAATTTGGCTATAAGAATAATATATATGTGAGATAACAGTAAGTGGTCTTGCTATGCAAGAACACTTAATACTAGAAAAGGTACAATTTCTGGGGAAATTGTGAAAAGTGTTCTTGCCTCTACATCTGGAGTGAGCGGAGTAACTGGGGGGAGTGCCTGGAGTAACTGTTGTGTGGTTGGAGTAACTGTGGAAAGGTTGAACTGGGCAGATGGGCAGAGTAACTGTGTGGAGTGTTTGTAGTGAGTAAAGATAGTAAACATTACACTAACCAATTGATTGATCAAATTTAAAAAGTGCACAAGTGCTAATGATGTAGAAGGTAGAAATATCAGTAAATGACTTTGTCGGACACAGACTTAAGGGTTACCAGGATTTATTCCGCCCCAGCCAAAGCATAGCACCTGACGGACTCGCGTCCCAAAATCAAGTGTGTCAAAAACAGTTTACACAGTGTACATATAATTTCAATATATTGCATCACAAGCGAACTGGCGGTATATTTCCGTTATACATTAACATTAATATTAACATTTTGAACAGTCAACTTTTTGAACTTTTTGGATACAAGGCAATTCATTAAAGCATATACTTTAAACCCTTACAAATTTTCAGTTTCTCTGCAGTTTTGCTCCTTGCTGTTTCTTTGTCTTACTAATCAGCAAGCAGGCTATAGCACAGGAAGGAGAGGGTGAGTGTGATGAGGACAGTGTGATAGGGCGAGCTGACGTGCTGCATCTACCGTCTGTAGGACGGGTGATCGCTTTAGCCAGCCGGCTTCTTATGCTTATTTGAATCTGCTACACTGTAAGTGTTATTTTAATTCTTTTAATAAACCTCAAAACCAGGATTACGCTATGTTGTTTCCCTCTCTTTTCCCGGGGTACCCCTAAATGAGAACAACCCCCCAGCTAGGAGTCTTTTATTAATCTCCATGATAAGAGTGATTTCCTGTGACTTGGTGGACTAGTGGTATCATCACCCTTTGGCTGTATGAAGTGGCATGTCGTTTCCTAGAAGCCCATCCAATGAAAGGCCCTGACCGGGTTAAGGTCGCAAGCCCCCTTGTGCTTGCCGTTTGGTAAGCGCGCATTTTATTTTCAGCTACCACCGTGGTGCGGTGGAGGAATTTTTTCTATTTTACATTTCCTGCTTTAAAAAAATGGGGTCTGAGCCTATGTATTTTCACAACATTTATTTGGACTTTATTCACTGTGTTAGGACTGTCCAGTGAACACTTATTGATTTAGGTTTCAAGAACTGTGTTAGTTATTTAATTTGGGTTCTAACCAATTAGTCCTATTCAACACTGGTACTAGTATTTACTCCTATTTACAGCGCTGCTATATTTGTTATATTGTTGTATTAGTGTGTGTATCTCACATAGAGTGGCTGCTTTTGTTATTATGTAGTTTTTTTTAATTTTTTTTCACTAAGTTATTTTCATCACTATTTTGGTTATCCCCTATTTGGTCATTCACAATATTTCACGAACAGGTACCCTTTTTGGGTGCACTACAGCGCGGTATTCCTCTTACTATATGATGAGGACAGATGTCTGTGATGGATGGGGGGGAGTAAGTGAGTTCAGTGTCTAACAAGTACACCGAACATGAAATATAGAGAATGATGTTTAGCTAATTGTAAATGGTCCCACATAACTATGGCCACGTAAACTGACCCTCATTGCCACTTTATCTGTTTGATGACCACTGTCTCACAACCACTGTTTCCTGGCAACACTCATGCCCTGTTTATGCAGGCTCTAAGCGTGTTCACAACCACTGCTCAAAACACAATACACAGGATAATGGTAGCTGTAATAACTGTGCAGTACTCCTGACTGGAGACACTGCTGCACCCTGGAGATGTAAATGTGATCCAACAGTGTGTTTTTTTCTGTGGTGGCTGCCCAGACCAGTTGAGTATATCCTCTTGAGTGAAGAAGGTCAGATATTGGCTTCTTTTCTCTGCACAGAAAATCTTCATTGAAATCTCCACAGAGTATTATAGGTTGGCAATCCATTATTTCCAAAGATTCCAAGAGGCCCAGCAGGTTAGTAAGGAATTGGCCAATACTGTAATCCGGTGGCCTGTAAACGACAGCGATCAAAGCTTGTACAGGGGACTCCAGTTTGACAACCAAGAACTCCAAGTCAGTCACATTGTGATGATACTGCTTTTCATAGGCCTTGAAATGGTTTCTGACATACAAGGCGACACCTCCGCCACTTTTACTTGCAATGTCAGGAAGGTTTGTGTACGAGAGGTGTCTGTTGCGTTTGAACAGGTTGTAGCTGGAGACTTTCAGCAACAGAAGAGCCTGAGAGATGAGTTTCAGTGAAACATAAAACATCTCCAAGTGTCAACTCATGGTGAGATTTGATATCTTCAATGTGAGCTGGTAATCCTTCCGTGTTGTGATGGATAATTGTTAATGTTTGCTGTTTGTCTGTTGTCTGTAGAAACTTTAAGAGGGGCATAACACTTTCCAGTGATGCATTCTTCATTGAATCCAGGGAAGCTGTGATTTCAGGATCAGCAAAGATCTTCTTCTCATCAAAGTCGGTTATGTACAGTCTTTGTAGTGTAGTCGTTCTACTCAGAGCAACATAGGCCATTCCCGGTTGGAAGACCCGTTTCAATGAGACCACTGCCGACTGTATCGACATCCCCTGACACTTATGAATCGTACATCCAAAAGCCAACTTCAGGGGGAACTGCCTGCGAACAACTCCTTTCTGTCTCAGGTTTTCCTCTACCCTTTCTATGTACACCAAGTTGTCAGCATCACAAGACGACTTGTTACGGTATCTCTGTCCTGCATTTGGATTGTCCAGCACAAGCCCAAGCTTGTTTACCGTAGTAGCACCATTCTCAGTCTGGATGATTATTCTTGCAATCTTGCCAAATGTCCCGTTAACAAGCCCGTCTTCTACATCAATGTTTCTTGTGATCATGATACGGGCACCTTTAGCTGCTTGCAGTGTGTCAATCAGATTGTCTTTGTGTCCTTTGAAAGGTTGGTGTTGCCTCAGCATCACTCCTGTCTTAGGGTCTTTTCTGTAATCGTCGGCATCTATGTTGGTGACGTTTGAATGGAGAACAGACACAGTTGCAGCATTATGTTTGTGAACCTCTTTGTTGGTGGCAAATATGTGTAGCACGTCATTAGGGCAGTGGGTGGGATCTGTAAAAGCCTGAGCAAGCAGAGCTTTGTCATCATTGCTTAAGGTGCCAGTCTTCTGCTTGACTCTGATTCTATTCAAAAGCTCAGCAAATGAAATGTCTTCCTTCTGTCGCATGATCTCTGTCAGCGTGATCATCTGAAAGTTGTCTTTCCAGACGTCATTGGTATTTTCCTCAAACACGCAGAGTGGCTTACTTTTTCCCAGCGGGGGGACCTGGTAAAAGTCTCCTACTGCTAGTACTGACATACCACCAAAAGGTTTCTTACTGCCTTTGATTTGCTGTAATCTCCAGTTGATGTAGGCAAACAGGGGCTTTGAAATCATTGACACCTCGTCAATAACAATGATCTCCGCATTTGACAGCTGTGCCCTCACTTCATCTATTAGATTTCCAAGTCCTTGGTAGGGTGGCTTCAAGCTTCTTGGCAACTTCAGCAGAGAATGCAATGTGTTGCCTGAAATGTTGAAAGCTGCTGTTCCTGTAAATGCAGTTAGTAAAACGCTGGGCATGGATATGTCTGCTTCCTCACGTAGTCTGGTAAGTTTACAGAGTATCTTTGTCGCCTCAGCATAGATGCACTTTATCAGGTGTGATTTGCCTGTCCCTGCACCACCAGTGACAAAGTAATAGAATGGGTCAGGATTTAGGCCACGCACACGGTTAGTGCACCAGTCACAAACTGAGTAGAATGTCTGAGCTTGTGTCCGGTTAAGGTTTCTGTACATTTTCTGAAGGAAATCAGGGCACATTTGTGGGGCTTTCACAGTAAGCGCAATTCCACCTGTTTGTTTGTGACGTGTATACTCCGGAACATCATCTTGTTCATTCTCATGAAGTGGCTCCCCTTCTTTGCGTTCCTCTACACATTCCAACCTATCCAACTCAGCTTCTGGGGCAAAGGTGTTCCAAGCATCTTCAACAGGTCCGTTTTTTACAAAGTCATCCAAGACTTGTTCCACAATTTTGTTGTGTTGTTCGAACTTCTTTTGGTTGCTGGTAACAATTGCAGACACTGCTTGGATTGCTTCTTCTCCTGGTAAGCTCACACAGGCGCCTTTGTAAAAATCCTGGTGTGTTGGGAACCTTACAGTTTTCAGTGATGACTCTGAACGGTGGGGGAGGTACAGTTTAAGCAGTCTGCCGTAGTAGTTCTCAGGGTCCTTCTTCTCTGAGAAGCGTGCGTACCTGATGATTGCAGGCTTCCCTCTCGTGCGTTTTTGAATCATTCCCATTTCATTCAATAGGCTGACACGCTTGCTGTCTTCCTTTTGCTTGCCATCTTCCTTCTGCTTGCCATAGACAACCCTGTAATGGGATGCAAAGTCTGCCAGACACATGGACTCAAATTCTGGTGTTTCAGGTCTGGCTCTGTATTTGTCGACAAAACTCGTCATCCACACATTAAGAGAATCGGCTGGTTTGTTCTGCAATGCACTGAGCGGGAGACTCATTTTCAGTGCGTTGTCACCAGTTGGCAGAAAAACAACCTCACGTGAGCAAGACTTCATTTTCAGGCTGCACGTACGGGCCACAGACTCCTGGGCGCTGACCTCTCTGTGTTTTGAATAAGCCTGAAGAACCTCTTTCATTTCTTCTCGTTCTGTCGCTGTTTCTGGGCTCATTTCTTTGACTATTGTTTTGAGATAGTCACTCAGCTCCCGTTCTGGCTTGGATATGTAGGACAACATGTACATGATGCAACCATACTCATCAAGAATGTACTGGATGTCCATGTTGGCGTTCCAGGCCGTCAGCAAATGTGGATTATAGTTGTTCACCCAGCAGTCCTTGACATCACGCTTCATTAGAATCACGCTTGAGGAGGTCAATGCCTGAATGTAGGAGTTGTACTGATTCAAAGTCATATCACACTGTGCCAGTAGCTGTGACATGTCTTCAAGCTGCACTTTTGGGTTATTAAGCAAATCCCAGACTGGTTTCAGTTTGTTTTTGGCTGCTTGTGGTTTCATTGCACAATCTCCTTGTTCTTCTGGCATCGGGTAAGTTATCCTCGTTTTTCTAATAGGTGGCTTTGGAAATCCAAATCTGCATACTCTGTTACCTTTCTTGCATGATTTTGAATGAGATCTGCTGTGCATTTGAAGTTCTGTTACAAATCTGTGAAGTAAGGCCTGTTTGGCTTCATCAGGCAGCTGGCATGAGATGTTATGATCTATAAAGGCACACACCTTGTCATCACTGTCTTGTCCAAATATAGGAGCTCCTGCTACCCAACAGAGACAATGTATATGAGGGCTCCCTCTCGCCTGAAATTCAACCCGGTAAAAGTAATCGATAACTTCACCAATTGGCTGTGCAGGACCCAACAGCAGCTCTCGCATCAGAGCATCAACCCGTTTGTCAAACATGCGCATGGTGGTCACTGGGTTGCCTCGAAGAATGTCACACTTTTCAGCCCAGTCTAGCCCCGCAAAATCCACCTTTTGACCTTGTTGTGCCTTTATTGCCGTTATTACCTCTGGCCATCTGAATTCTGCAGCAGAGAAGGTAAGAAAAAATGTTGGCTTACCCAATTGTCTGACCATGGCTAGCAAATTCTTCAGATTTTTATCCCAGTAAGCTGGACTCCCTCTCAGTGGTTGCATGAACCTTGTGGCATCTCGGTTTCGCACCAACCTCTCAACCTCACACTTGTCCTGTAGCAGCTTGTTGGATATTTTCCGTCCATCCCTGGTATTGGGTTTTCCTTTCCTTAACTGGATGGACATGCTGCTTTTGGCCATGTGTGTTTCTGTGACAAACTGCGCAAAGAAGAGGTAGCTTGTGTCTCTTGCAAAACGAGTATCAACACAAAAAAGCCTTGCATTGAAATACATGCTCGGGGACAGTTTGACTTGTCTTGCCTGGTCCAATGTATTCTGTCCAGTAGGGAACTGAACAGGGAAAGCCATTGCCTCAAGCCTAGGAACTTTAAAGAAGCTGACAGGTGTGTTTCCTTGTGCAGGTGCAATGCTGAATATTCCATCACCGTGTGTCAGTGCTTCCTCTCCAAGGTCAGATGGCTGCAAACAACTGTCTAGGCCAATTCCAGGTCTTAGTGTATCCTTCTCATCCTCTGCATTGGGAGGTTGTTGGTCATGGCCTTCCTGTTGCTCAGAAGCAGCCGGTAAACATGCAGACTGTACCTCTGATGGATCACAATTTTCGATGCGTTCAAGTATCTCCATCATTTCAGTTTCGTCACAACTGTCGAGTTCCATCCCATCATCATTATCATCATCATCAGCGATTGTCTCATCCACTCTAATTGAAATGTCACTGTAGTCGGGGTGTGTGTCAATGAGTTTTGACAGACCTGCTACTACATTTCCCATGTTGACATAATGAAACAGCTGGTGGCCTTTGTAAGTCAGACGTCTTTTCAGCTTGACTCTGTGTAACTGGGATTTGCTGTGCGATCTTGGTAGAGTATTGACCGTGGTTTCCACCTCGGATGGCACACACACTACAGCGCCATGTATAGCTGCCTGTCGAACTTTGGGAAGTGTGATGATCTTGGCAAATGGCAGTATTTTGGCCAAAAGTTGTCTTTCCAGCACATTCAAATCGCAGAGCTCTGGGGGAATGGGCGCCAGCTCCATGTTGTTACAGTAGGTGACCGCGATATTGTGTCAATCTCGCCGCACTTCTCGGCGAGATTTGACACCTACGAGCCCCGTCGCAGGGGCCAGCGCCGAGATGGCTCACTCATCGCGAAAGGAAAACTTTGTTTTCCTTCCGCGATGAGTGACAGGCAGTGCTGACAGCTGTCTGGTATGAATCCTGAGGCGGGAACACCGCGCCAAATTTTAAATGAAAAAACCGGCGTGGGTTCCCCCCTCGGGGGCATACCAGGCCCTTAGGTCTGGCATGGATTGTAAGGGGAACCCCCTATGCCGAAAAATCGGCGTGGGGGTCTCCCCCAAATCCATACCAGACCCTTATCCGAGCATGCAGCCCGGCCGGCCAGGAAAGGGGGTGGGGACGAGCGAGCGCCCCCCCCCCTCCTGAGCCGTACCAGGCCGCATGCCCTCAACATGGGGGGGTGGGTGCCTTGGGGGAGGGGGGCGCCCTGCGGCCCCCCCACCCCAAAGCACCTTGTCCCCATGTTGATGAGGACAAGGGCCTCTTCCCGACAACCCTGGCCGTTGGTTGTCGGGGTCTGCGGGCGGGGGGCTTATCGGAATCCGGGAGCCCCCCTTAATAAGGGGGCCCCCAGATCCCGGCCCCCCACCCTGTGTGAATGAGTTTGGGGTACATGGTACCCCTACCCATTCACCTAGGGAAAAGTGTCAATGTAAAAAAAAACACACTACACAGGTTTTAATAATTTATTAGTCAGCTCCGGGGGTCTTCTTCCGACTTCGGGGGGTCCCCTTCCGACTTCTCCCGGTGTTCGGCCTCTTCTCCCGGTGTTCGGCCTCTTCTCCCGGGCCCCACCGCTATCTTCTTCCAGCTCTATTGCCAGCGAGGGGCCCGGTCTGCTGCCGCTGTCTTGTCGCCGCTGTCTCGTCGCCGCTGTCTCGCCGCCGCTGTCTTGCCGCTTCTTCTCTTCTTTTCTTCTTCCCCGATGTTGACACGACGCTTTCTCCGGCTCGAATGCTGTGTGCGAGCTGCGGAGCCATTTATATAGGCGGTAACCCCGCCCCCTTACGACGTCATGGTCCCAGCATGCGCAGGGACTCTGGCGTCATAAGGGGGCGTGACCCCAGAGTCCCTGCGCATGCTGGGACCATGACGTCGTAAGGGGGCGGGGTTACCGCCTATATAAATGGCTCCGCAGCTCGCACACAGCATTCGAGTCGGAGAGAGCGTCGTGTCAACATCGGGGAAGAAGAAAAGAAGAGAAGAAGCGGCAAGACAGCGGCGGCGAGACAGCGGCGGCGAGACAGCGGCGACAAGACAGCGGCAGCAGACCGGGCCCCTCGCTGGCAATAGAGCTGGAAGAAGATAGCGGTGGGGCCCGGGAGAAGAGGCCGAACACCGGGAGAAGTCGGAAGGGGACCCCCCGAAGTCGGAAGAAGACCCCCGGAGCTGACTAATAAATTATTAAAACCTGTGTAGTGTGTTTTTTTTTACATTGACACTTTTCCCTAGGTGAATGGGTAGGGGTACCATGTACCCCAAACTCATTCACACAGTGTGGGGGGCCGGGATCTGGGGGCCCCCTTATTAAGGGGGGCTCCCGGATTCCGATAAGCCCCCCGCCCGCAGACCCCGACAACCAACGGCCAGGGTTGTCGGGAAGAGGCCCTTGTCCTCATCAACATGGGGACAAGGTGCTTTGGGGTGGGGGGGCCGCAGGGCGCCCCCCTCCCCCAAGGCACCCACCCCCCCATGTTGAGGGCATGCGGCCTGGTACGGCTCAGGAGGGGGGGGGCCGCTCGCTCGTCCCCACCCCCTTTCCTGGCCGGCCGGGCTGCATGCTCGGATAAGGGTCTGGTATGGATTTGGGGGGGACCCCCACGCCGATTTTTCGGCATAGGGGGTTCCCCTTACAATCCATGCCAGACCTAAGGGCCTGGTATGCCTCCGAGGGGGGAACCCACGCCGGTTTTTTCATTTAAAATTTGGCGCGGTGTTCCCGCCTCAGGATTCATACCAGACAGCTGTCAGCGCTGCCTGTCACTCATCGTGGAAGGAAAACAAAGTTTTCCTTTCCCGATGAGCGAGCCAGCGCGACATTCACAGTACCCTGTCGCCGAGAACCAGCGCGATGGTATCGCGCTGGAAACACAATCTCGCGGTCAGGTACTGTAGCTACAGCGATGGATGATTTTTGTCCTGCTTTTAAATGTAAATCACAGTTGTGACAAATCCATTCTTTGGTCCTTTCATCTGGTACGGTGCATTGTTCAGGTCCTTGACAGTGATTGTTGCACACATGGACATATTTCCCTGTCAAACAGGCAGCAACAATGTGTAGATTCTTCTTGTAATTGCTGTGAATGCAATGTTTCACTTGGTTAGGGAAAAGGGTGCGATGACACATCGTGCACACAAATGTTGGCCCAGCTTTAATGCATTCATGGAAAGTGGATATAGCTGTCTGCATTAGGCTGTTGTCCACTGGTTGACTGCATTCCCGCATGACACGAGTCCATCGTCTGTATTTCATTCTTATTTTGAAGGCACATTGCATCTTATGGGTTATGCGAAAATCTGCTTGAGTTTGACGCTTCATTTTCATGTAACTCATGCAATGTTGCAAGTGACGTTTTCTGAAAGCAGGATCATTATGATATTTTCTGGTGATGTATTGCTTCTGCTTCAACTTGAAATCGACATTTGTGGCATATTTTCTGGTGATGTATTGCTTCTTCTTCAAGTTGTAATCTGCATTTGTCGCATATTTTCTGGTGGTGTACTGCTTCTGTTTCAAGTTGAAATCTGCATTTGTCGCATATTTTCTGGTGATGTATTGCTTCTGCTTCAAGTTGAAATTGGCATCTGTTGCATATTTGCGAATGATATATTGCTTCTGCTTCAACTTAAAATCAGCATCGGCTGGTGATGTATGTCCTTTTCTTATTGGTGACAGACATCTTTGTAGCCTTGAAATCACGCCTTCTTTCATTTCTGTGTCTTGTCTTCAGTTTTTGTCGTCTCTGTGCATTTAATTTGGACAATGCCTTACTGTCCTTCCATATGCCCTGTGAGGATTTCGCATCAACTGACCGTGGAGAATGCTTGCTGGCTGGGAATCCAGTGTGTGTTACATCTTTGGTCATCTGTGTCACTTTGTTCTCCACATGCTTTGCATTATGTGGTTTGTCAGATTGCACCAGTGGGGACAGCAAACCATCTGACAGACGTCTTGCACGATGAAATGAGACTGGCATGAAGTCATACTGCAGTCCATCAATAGGGCCTCTGGTGTCTGTAAGGAGCAATTCATACAACTTATAAATCCTTGCCCCCATATCACTCAAATGTGTAAAAGTGATCATAACAGCTTTTCCTTTTCCAGTGGCAGGAAGTCCATCCTTATTTCGACTATGAGAATCAAACAGTCCATATCTCCCAGACTTGTCTCTGAACAATGCAATGCAATATGGCACTACTATAAAAAGTGCATGTGTAACATCTGCATTGAGGCACTGAAGTCTTGTGGAGAGGTCAACAAACCAACCTTGGTTGTCACCGTCTACCGTGTCTCTCATACATCCCGATAACACTGGAGATTTAACAACGTTATACTCATATTTGTCAGTGTTGACTCTGAGGGGCACTTCTTCCATTGTCAAGTGTTGATGCTGATAGACATTTCTTTGTTTTAGCTGTTTTATTGTTGAGCCATACAAGCTGTTGCCCTTCTTCAGTATTTGATCAAGATCACCCTTTCTCACATCATCAAGCTCACTGTGGTATGCCAAAAATGTCAGAGCCATGCATGTACACTGTTTGTTCCTTAACCTTCCATAGCCATGATGACCCTGATGAAATGATGCCTGCACAGAAATCTCACTTGGTACACATGGTTCTTGCATGCCATGGTTTTCAGAAGTGCCCATCACACTGTCACTGTGCTCTTGAACTTGACACTGAGTTGAACATGAAAATGACACCACAGGTTCACTATGTACCTCCTGGGCACATTCACTGTCACAAACCTCCATATCCACTATGCTGCTGTGGGGCTCCGGATCCAGTTTAGTCCAGCGTGTCTTTGCAGCTTTAGATCTCTTTCCTTTAGATGGCATGATGATATTTGTGGAAGGAGCTATAATTCTCCTCAGAGCTTTGTTCGAAGAGCTATAATTCCCCTCAGAGTTGTGTTGGAGGAGGAGCTATAATTCGCCTCAGAGCTGTGTGGGAGGAGCTATAACTCCCCTCTGAGCTGTGTGGGAGGAGCAATAATGCTATAATTCCCCTCAGAGCTGTGTGGGAGGAGATACAATTCCCCTTAGTGTTGTGTGGGAGGAGCTATAATTCCCCTTAAAGCTGTGTGGGAGAAGCTATATTTCCCCTCAGAGCTGTGTGGGAGAAGCTACATTTCCCATCAGAGTTGTGTGGGAGAAGCTATAATTCCCCTCAGAGCTGTTTAAAAGGAGCTATCATTCCCCTCACAGCGGTGTGGAAGAAACTATAATTCCTCTCAGAGTTGTGTGGGAGGAGCTCTAATTCTCCTCAGCTGTGTGGGAGGAGCTATAATGCTAAGCTGTAATTCCCCTCAGAGCTGTGTAGGAGGAGCTATAATTCCCCTCACAGCGGTGTGGGAGAAACTATAATTCCCCTCAGAGTTGTGTGGGAGGAGCTATAATGCTAAGCTATAATGCTATAATTCCCCTTTGAGCTGTGTGGGAGGAGCTATAATTCCCCTCAAAGCTGTATTGGAGGAGCTATAACTTCCCTCCAAGCTGTGTGGGAGGAGCTATAATGCTATAATTGTCCTTAGAGCTGTGTGAGAGGAGCTATAATTCCCCTCAGAGCTTTGTGATTTTTTTTTTTCAAAAATGATTTTTTTTTTTGTTTTTTCAAAAATGATTTTGTTTTTTTGTTTTTTCAAAAATGATTTTTTTAAATGATTTTTTTTTTCAAAAATGAAATTTTTTTTTTCAAAAATGAATTTTGTTTTTTTCAAAAATGATTTTTTTTTTATTTTTTTTTTTTTCAAAAGTAATTTTTTTTTCAAAAATATATTTTTTTTTCAAAAATATTTTTTTTTTCAAAAATTAATTTTTATTTTTTTCAAAAATATTTTTTTTTTTACATGGAGCGGTCATAATGTTTTGGCTGATCATGGGGTGGTCATAATGTTTTGGCTGATCATGGGGTTGTCAGCTTTTGTCACCTCCCACTCTAGTTTTGAACATTTCGCCATTCATTCCTATGGGACCAATTTTGCCGCAAAAACGACGATATTTCGTGGACCATTCGGCGAAACGTTCCACAAAGTAATAGCACACCAATCGGGAAAAATCCGCACGTTTCGGTATATTACTTGTCTCTGTAGTGTGGAAAATGTGGGAGGAGTCTACAAGCATTATCAAGTCTAGCAGATGAAGTCACATGCATTTGGGGTGTCTCAGCATCTTGTGTTTACAACCACTGTTTCCTAGCAACATTTCCTTTTGAACATTTTGCCATTCATTCCTATGGGACCAATTTCGCCGCAAAAACAACGATATTTCGTGGACTATTCGGCGAAACGTTCCACAAAGTGATAGCACACCAATCGGGAACAATCCGCACGTTTCGGTATATTACTTGTCTCTGTAGTGTAAAAACTGTGGGAGGAGTCTACAAGCATTATCAAGTCTAGCAGATGAAGTCACATGCATTTGGGGTGTCTCAGCATCTTGTGTTTACAACCACTGTTTCCTAGCAACGCTCATGCCCTGTTTATGCTTCCCAAATACTACTTCATCAAAACTGCCCCATCAGAATTACCCCATCAAAACTGCCCCATCATATTCCTCTATTATAAATCAGTACATGGTGTGTCTGTCCCCTCCCCCGGGCTCTGTAATCAGCTGAGATGCTCCAGCCACCTTCCCCCCCTGTGTATAACAGAAGCTTTGGTAACCATGGCAACAAAACAAACACTAACAGTACACTCTGATTAATGGCTAAAATTTCCTGAAATGACCTCTAAACAAATGGCCGTATTTTAAAAACTATACATCCTACAGCGAAGATCTTTATATTGTGAGAATCACAAGACCCAGACCTAGATTTTGATGTATAGTATGTCTGTGAAATATTAAAAATGAAGGCACGGTCGCAGTTTAGAAATTGCCCTTCAAATTTGGAGGGGGCTAGAGTGTAGTTTCAATGAATGTCAATGGACGGCGTGAGTTACAAACAAATGGTCATATTGTGAAAACTATCAGGACTATGGCTTAGCCGTGGACATGTTTAGTGGCAGCAGGGATAGCTGAACGTTTTGATATAAGATTTGTGTAGGTGGGCTTGAAAATGAGGGAGTGGCGGCAGTTTAGAAATCATGTTCTGATTTTCCAGCTTTTGTCATCTCCCACTCTAGTTTCCCCATTCATTCCTATGGGACCAATTTCGCCGCAAAAACGACGATATTTCGTGAACCATTCGGCGAAACGTTCCACAAAGTAATAGCACACCATTCGGGAACAATCCGCACGTTTCGGTATATTACTTGTCTATGTAGTGTAAAAATTGTGGGAGGAGTTAGGGTGGTAAATTTGGCTATAATAATAAGAACTAGAAAAGGTACAATTTCTGGGGAAATTGTGAAAGTGTTCTTGCCTCTACAACTGGAGTGGGCGGAGTAACTGGGTGGGGTGGAGTGGCTTGAGTAACTGTGAAAAGTGTTAAAAAGCTTAATATTTTAAAAAGTATAAATAGTAGTAAAAAAGTTCCATCATTCGCTGAAAGAGCTGAACATTTTTTTCAAAAGTAATTTTTTTTTTCAAAAATGAATTTTTTTTAATCAAAAATGATTTTTTTTTCTTCAAAAATTATTTTTTTTTTCAAAAGTAATTTTTTTTTCAAAGGTAATTTTTTTTTCAAAAATGAATTTTTTTATTTCAAAAATAATTTTTTTTTCGAAATTATTATTTTTTTGAAAGTAATTTTTTTTTCAAAAATAATTTTTTTTTTCAAAAATATTTTTTTTTTTTCAAATATATTTTTTTTTCAAAAATAATTTTTTTTTTAAAAGTAATTTTTTTTCAAAAATATTTTTTTTTTCAAAAATAATTTTTTTTTTTCAAAAATATTTTTTTTTTCAAAAATATATATTTTTTTTTTTTTCAAAAATGATTTTTTTTTTTCAAAAATTATTTTTTTACTTTTTTCAAAAATTATTTTTTTTTTCAAAAATATTTTTTTTTTTACATGGGGCGGTCATAATGTTTTGGCTGATCATGGGGTGGTCATAATGTTTTGGCTGATCATGGGGTTGTCAGCTTTTGTCACTTCCCACTCTAGTTTTGAACATTTCGCCATTCATTCCTATGGGACCAATTTCGCCGCAAAAACGTCATTTCGTGGACCATTCGGCAAAACATTCCACAAAGTAATAACACACCAATCGGGAACAATCCGCTCGTTTCGGTATATTATTTGTCTCTGTAGTGTGAAAACTGTGGGAGGAGTCTACAAGCATTATCAAGTCTAGCAGATGAAGTCACATGCATTTGGAGTGTCTCAGCATCTTGTGTTTACAACCACTGTTTCCTAGCAACGCTCATGCCCTGTTTATGCTTCCCAAATACTGCTTCATCAAAACTGCCCCATCAGAATTACCCCATCAAAACTGCCCCATCATATTCCTCTATTATAAATCAGTACATGGTGTGTCTGTCCCCTCCCCCGGGCTCTGTAATCAGCTGAGATGCTCCAGCCACCTTCCCCCCTGTGTATAACAGAAGCTTTGGTAACCATGGCAACAAAACAAACACTAACAGTACACTCTGATTAATGGCTAAAATTTCCTGAAATGACCTCTAAACAAATGGCCGTATTTTAAAAACTATACACCCTACAGCGAAGATCTTTATATTGTGAGAATCACAAGACCCAGACCTAGATTTTGATGTATAGTATGTCTCTGAAATATTAAAAATGAAGGCACAGTCGCAGTTTAGAAATTGCCCTTCAAATTTGGAGGGGGCTAGAGTGTAGTTTCAATGAATGTCAATGGACGGCGTGAGTTGCAAACAAATGGTCATATTGTGAAAACTATCAGGACTATGGCTTAGCCGTGGACATGTTTAGTGGCAGCAGGGATAGCTGAACGTTTTGATATAAGATTTGTGTAGGTGGGCTTGAAAATGAGGGAGTGGCGGCAGTTTAGAAATCATGTTCTGATTTTCCAGCTTTTGTCATCTCCCACTCTAGTTTCCCCATTCATTCCTATGGGACCAATTTCGCCGCAAAAACGACGATATTTCGTGAACCATTCGGCGAAACGTTCCACAAAGTAATAGCACACCATTCGGGAACAATCCGCACGTTTCGGTATATTACTTGTCTATGTAGTGTAAAAACTGTGGGAGGAGTTAGGGTGGTAAATTTGGCTATAATAATAAGAATAATATATATGTGAGATAACAGTAAGTGGTCTTGCTATGCAAGAACACTTAATAATATATATGTGAGATAACAGTAAGTGGTCTTGCTATGCAAGAACACTTAAATATATATGTGAGATAACAGTAAGTGGTCTTGCTATGCAAGAACACTTAATTAAGTGTTCTTGCATAGCAAGACCACTTACTGTTATCTCACATATATATTATTCTTATTATTATAGCCAAATTTACCACCCTAACTCCTCCCACAGTTTTTACACTACATAGACAAGTAATATACCGAAACGTGCGGATTGTTCCCGAATGGTGTGCTATTACTTTGTGGAACGTTTCGCCGAATGGTTCACGAAATATCATCGTTTTTGCGGCGAAATTGGTCCCATAGGAATGAATGGGGAAACTAGAGTGGGAGATGACAAAAGCTGGAAAATCAGAACATGATTTCTAAACTGCCGCCACTCCCTCATTTTCAAGCCCACCTACACAAATCTTATATCAAAACGTTCAGCTATCCCTGCTGCCACTAAACATGTCCACGGCTAAGCCATAGTCCTGATAGTTTTCACAATATGACCATTTGTTTGCAACTCACGCCGTCCATTGACATTCATTGAAACTACACTCTAGCCCCCTCCAAATTTGAAGGGCAATTTCTAAACTGCGACTGTGCCTTCATTTTTAATATTTCAGAGACATACTATACATCAAAATCTAGGTCTGGGTCTTGTGATTCTCACAATATAAAGATCTTCGCTGTAGGATGTATAGTTTTTAAAATACGGCCATTTGTTTAGAGGTCATTTCAGGAAATTTTAGCCATTAATCAGAGTGTACTGTTAGTGTTTGTTTTGTTGCCATGGTTACCAAAGCTTCTGTTATACACAGGGGGGGAAGGTGGCTGGAGCATCTCAGCTGATTACAGAGCCCGGGGGAGGGGACAGACACACCATGTACTGATTTATAATAGAGGAATATGATGGGGCAGTTTTGATGGGGTAATTCTGATGGGGCAGTTTTGATGAAGCAGTATTTGGGAAGCATAAACAGGGCATGAGCGTTGCTAGGAAACAGTGGTTGTAAACACAAGATGCTGAGACACTCCAAATGCACGTGACTTCATCTGCTAGACTTGATAATGCTTGTAGACTCCTCCCACAGTTTTCACACTACAGAGACAAATAATATACCGAAACGAGCGGATTGTTCCCGATTGGTGTTATTACTTTGTGGAATGTTTTGCCGAATGGTCCACGAAATGACGTTTTTGCGGCGAAATTGGTCCCATAGGAATGAATGGCTAAATGTTCAAAACTAGAGTGGGAGGTGACAAAAGCTGACAACCCCATGATCAGCCAGAACATTATGACCACCCCATGATCAGCCAAAACATTATGACCGCCCCATGTAAAAAAAAAAATATTTTTGAAAAAAAAAATTATTTTTGAAAAAAGTAAAAAAATAATTTTTGAAAAAAAAAAATCATTTTTGAAAAAAAAAAAAATATTTTTGAAAAAAAAAATATTTTTGAAAAAAAAAAATTATTTTTGAAAAAAAAAATATTTTTGAAAAAAAAATTACTTTAAAAAAAAAAATATTTTTGAAAAAAAAATATATTTGAAAAAAAAAATATTTTTGAAAAAAAAAAATTATTTTTGAAAAAAAAATTACTTTAAAAAAAATAATAATTTCGAAAAAAAAAAATATTTTTGAAATAAAAAAATTCATTTTTGAAAAAAAAAATTACTTTTGAAAAAAAAAATTACTTTTGAAAAAAAAAATCATTTTTGAAGAAAAAAAAATCATTTTTGATTAAAAAAAATTCATTTTTGAAAAAAAAAATTACTTTTGAAAAAAATGTTCAGCTCTTTCAGCGAATGATGGAACTTTTTTACTACTATTTATACTTTTTACAATATTAAGCTTTTTAACACTTTTCACAGTTACTCAAGCCACTCCACCCCACCCAGTTACTCCGCCCACTCCAGTTGTAGAGGCAAGAACACTTTCACAATTTCCCCAGAAATTGTACCTTTTCTAGTTTTAATTAAAGTTGTATTAAACCCAAAAGCAAACATTTATTATATTGCAGATTACCAATTCTTATTTTTAGGCTTTCTTTCCTTTATTTTCACCTGATGATCTAGTCACAAAGTCTGATGTTTTTCAACAAAACAAGCTCTCCAGCTGATGTAGCAGTTAGGAGGGTTGAGACAAACCATTTACCACTAACAGGGGTGCCTACGATGATCAGCTTTTATTTATTCATGCAAAACATTTATGCCAAAAGAAAAAAAAAAACAGTTGCTGTAACTGCTTGTGTAGTTGCAGTGTGGCTTCAATTTGATAGTTATTTAAATCTGCTAGTACATCTAGCACTCCCCAGCTCCCAGGCTGGCAACGCTGCTGTCCAAAGGTGTCCCCGTGGTCATTCATCCAGAGTGGGGGCACTCTAATAGAGGAGGTTGCTGACCAGGTCACCAGGTGAAAATAGAAGGAAAAAATTTAGCCACCACATCTAGTGATTAGTAGAGATGAGTTTGATGTTGAGGTCAAACATAAGTTCGACTTGAACATCGGGTGTTTGCCAAAGAGCGAACATTATGGGGCGTTCGTGGAAAATTTGAGCATCGCGGAATGCCCCATAATGCACTGCGAGATCGCAGTGCATTGCTGTATGATGATTGGCCGAAGCATGCACCTGAGCTGCATGCTTTGGCCAATCACAGCGCGCTCTGCTAAGAGAGCCATAATTGGCCAAAGGCACGGTGCCTTTGGCCAATCATGGCTCAGGGGGACTCCACGCCACACACTATATAGGGTTGCCTACACGGCGGCCATTTGTAGTGTTGTTGGAAAGAAGGACAGCTTGATTTGATATATATATTCATATTCAGTTTATATATATATATATATATATATATATATATATATACTCTGCATCCAGTGTAGCCTATATGTATAGTGCATTCTGTGGTGTACTATTTCTAATACACCTCAGGCGGTGTATTAATATATATATATATATATATATATATATATATATATATATATATATATAGACAGTCTTGTGTGTATGTAGATATGTATATATATATATACATACATATATATATATATATTGACTCGGTTGAATTGATGATAGGTAACTCCTATCCTCATATTGATTAGTGGTTCCAAATTAATAATAACTACTGCAGTAGGGAACAGACACAAAAGATACGCTCAGCATCTTTCCAAATTACTGTTCTGCTTTATTATGACGCAATTGAAGGTTTTTATGCACATGATTACGTAGGTATCACATTAATATTACAATTGTACGTTTATGGTAACAAGGGGCGTTACATAGACAGGCTTATTCTAATCAGGACTCGAAAGAATGTAAACATTTACTGAAAACATTATTAGTGCCGTGTGCACAGTGAGGGCAGTGTGCAATACATACAAAATACAATACAATTATATACAGAACTTACAAATTTCCATTACAGTCTCCCCTCTTTTGATCAATATTTTGATCACTAACCATACCTGCTATCACCTTTAACCTGGAACCTCCACACGCTTAGGTGGAGGTAGTCCTGGCCAAAGAGGCAAAAAACTCCATTGTGGAGAAAATAATAGCTGAGCAACTTTTTCATTACAAAATGACTTTTCATTATGAAAAACAAATGATTGATAAGACATATTTACAGAGTACTGGCTGTACACTCCTGTGGCCAGAATGGACTTCTAGCTTAATTGTTGGCATGCTGACTTATCAGCATATGTAAACACAGACAATTCTACATAAAATGGAAGACGTACAAAAGACAAATATGACTTCAACATGGCTAAACTATTTTTCAAATATATATATATCCCTTACAATTAAAGTAACTGAATCAAAAAGTACCCTAGACTGTGATCACAAGAGGGAAACAAATCAAACTCAGAGATTTCTTTAATTTAGTCATTTTTGCAGTGTCTGGTGTGGATCCAGGTGACTTTTCCTTCAAGTTTTGCAAAAACTGTACATGAAATAGATGCTGTATTGAGTCTCCAAACATTTCCTTATATATAAATGTCTCTTAAAAATCCATAAGTCACCTGGCTTTAGTTTTAGATCCTTCCAAACTTTTAGGATCTGGAATTGGGGAGAAAACACATAAATGAGTTTGTCAAAAACCTTAAAAGATCAGCAACATTCTCTATGAGATCTGAATGAAGGACTTCAGCTGCTGAGACAAAATATAAGCAAGTGAGTAACACACTCCCAAACCAAATCCCATAGGGAGAGAGTCCAATATCCCCCTTAGGGGCTTCATAAAATATAAGAAAACATTCAGGCAAAAGTTTTCTAGTTTCTTACTCTACTTTGTCCGCTACATTGTAGACAGTAGGGGGTGTAAAAATAAAACCTCAAAACTTCTATTAAGGACTCTCCTATAAAAAATGATTTCCTCTGTTACTCTCTGTACTTTCTGGCACTCTGTACTTACAAACTACTTCTGATAACACTTTTTACTGTGGCCTTTGCAGTAGCATTTGCCACTGGACATCCAAAAAACATGTCCATACAGACAAAATGCATACTCGTAAGATCCTAACTTGGGCATCTGGATATATCTTTTTGTAATCTCTGGGAGGGATGTTCAGCTTTTGGTAACACCTTTGGTAACAGGTAAAACAAGAAGTGGTATGTTAGTAAAACAACTGTGGTGAACCCTGGCTCTATCCCACACTCATTTACTAAGGCAGCCATAACTGCTTGTGGCTGGCAGACATAAATGATCACCTTTTCCAAAGTCCTGTTTCATAAGAAGTTGCCCCCTGTGGACCACTTGTTCTTCTCGTTCTGGGGTCCTTAAAGTTGAATTATTAATCCCAGCTATACTGGGCCAGAACTAGGGTGGAATCTGTGAGTTGCACAGACCCATCAAGTGTCCGGGGCTGTAAATGCAGCATCCTTAGTCACCTGGTCTGCTTCCATGTGTGAAAGTTAATATGGCTACCTCAGCAAGAAGCTGGAAGGCTGAAAACAGCCGATCAAATTAACTTGGCATGCTTGGTTGGTTTACCTGCCGAAGTAAAAACAAACTTCTGGCCCTTTAAATGGAACCAAAAGCTCTCTATATCTCGACTATCTATATAAATATACACTCTTTTTACAGCTCACAGGCTTTGCTAAAACATGGAGCTCTGCTTCTTGAGCTGGGGAAAAAGGATCCAATGACTTTGAATACAGAGTATCCTTCTGGGTGATAAACTGCATACTCAAATCTACAAAAAATTAAATATCTGGGTCTTCAGGGAGTGTGTCCCGCACTGGGCTCACAGCAGCTGATTCCTACACCATCAATTTAACACATGTGTCTTCCTTTCTCTTGAATAAATGTACGCATTTTTCATTGTTAGATTTGTACATAAACAAACTCATATTTTAAACCTTTCATTAAACAAACATTTAGTTAGCTGTATATTTGCTGCACAGAATGTCGGACCATTAAAAATTAAATGTTTGACCAAAACAATATCTAACTTTGTCTAATAGCACCTTTGCATAAAAGCTACAGCTCTGATATATCGGGATGAACCCTTCATTACTGGGTCCAGTTTGCATAAATATATTACAATGTCTTGTTTTCTATCACACTATTTGTGTAAGAACTCCCGTTTCATGTTTCAAAAGACAACTTTTTCCTGGCAATATTATAATAAATGATAACAATACCCTACGGTCATGGAGAGATGCCCATAAATCCAAAATATTCTTCTGCTTATACCACTGCACTTACAAGAAAAATGGGCACATCATTTCACAATCCACACATTCTGCTTTGGATTTCAAAAATAAAAATAAATAAAAACAAAAAGACCAACAATCTGTATGATGGACCAGAAAGCATCAAAAACTATAAAACAACTGGCTGCAGGTGGCATCTATCCTAACAGGGTGTGTGGACTTGATGTGATGGGTCTGTTATATTTAAATTTTATTTATAACAACTCTCACATCATGGACTGACATCAAGTTATTATCAAGAACCTTGAAATTTCATTTTTGTAGAAAAACTTCTTATGTATCCCATCCATCTTGGCTTTGTTAAATATTATGGCAGCTTTATTCCAAATAACAACCTCATCTTAATCTTTTTTTCTCTCAATAAGGGCTTATTGAATAAATGTAAAATTACAAAATTGTTATCTTAATCTAAACTAATCTCATTCATTACAAATTTCCCCATTAACCTGGATTTCATTTCCAACCAAAGGTTGTCTAAACCAGTTTCATTATATCTATATAATTGTTAAACTCATATTAGAAATTAATACTCATTATTACTTAATTTTACTTAATTTCCCTTTTTTAAATGCACTGTTTCCACTATCAAAGGATATTCAATTTGTGTAATACACGGTTAAATGTAACCTTCATTTTACCATGTTTGGAAAACAGATTCAAAATAATTGTGATCACATTGTTTACCATTAGATTCGTTAACCCGGCACATTTTGTTATAAATGTTTTGTCTAAAAAACTGGAATTGGCATGATGTCCTTCCAGCTTATCACTAACCTCTCATCCCAGCCACATTTCTTTCATGAGAGCACAAAGGAGGGGGTCACATCTGCGTACATGACACACACAAGCAATAGAACTAAAGGTCCCAGCATTCGCACACACACCAATATCTCTCTAAAATCGCTTACATTTTTCCCATTTGTACACAACACATGCATATCATTCTCTCACTTTCTTTTAACTCTTTAATATTTCCCTGCCTAAATTCTGCTTTCCTTATTTTGTTTAAATAACTTTTATATCTAGCTTCTATGATTCTATGATCAGTTGGGGAGCCACAGTGCTCATCCCATCTTCTCTCTCTGACAACATATAAAGTATTCTGTTTTACCTCTCATTTCTCTGTTTCTGACTCTAATAGTTGTAGTGCCTGACCCCAAATTCATCCCACAACTTAACATGAAAATGTCCCTTTCTGTCTAGTGTTAATGTCACCCTTGATCCATCCTGCTCACATAGATAGCTGTTTCTCTAGCTGTTTACTCTGTGTGATTCTTAGTCCCTGTGGACTTTGGTAACCCAGTTACCCAATGTGGATCCCTGTCCACTCTAACCATTAATCTAGGGGCTCAGTATAGGCGGAACCGCACCTTTGGTTCATATATAGCGCTCCTCTTGCGCTGGGCATTTTTTAGGGTCTCTTACCCTTCATTCCCTTACTTAATTCAATGCCCATAATGACTGGCCAGTCTTCTCTCTTCTCTACTTGTGCCTATACCCTCTTGCCTCTAAACTACTTTATCTAGCAGATGTACTACATATACCTGTGAACAGCACTATTCTTCCCTTTCTTATCTATAACACTCCGATGGACAATAGACAGGGACAACATAACATATAACCAACATAACATATAAACATATAAGGGTGGCTTTGGCCAATTATGGCTCAGGGGGTTTAGTACACGCCCCACACTATATAAGGCCGCCTGCATGGCGGCCCTGTGTAGTGTGTGTTCCAGCTTTGAGAGACAGAGACAGAGAGACAGTGTCATATGATTTAAGTTAGATAGATTAGGCAGGACAGTCAGTCAGTTAGTTGCACTTACAGTGTATTGTGTATGTAAATATGCATCCCAGGTGTTGTGTATATATATATACACTGTATTCAGTTTAGCTAGATCCGTTCTTGTTATTATCTTCCTACTGACAGGCAGGCTTGTGTTGTTACACTATTTACAGCTACCTGAAGAAAATTGCTGGTGTTCTTCTGATCCTATTAGTACCACAGTCAGGCAGCTAAACTGTTTACAGTTAGTGTAGTGTGTCCTCCTCACAGTGTTCAGCTAAAGCTACAAGTTAGTTTAGTGTGACCTCTGCACAGTGTTCAGCTAAAGCTACAAGTTAGTGTAGTGTAACCTCTGCACAGTATTCAGCTAAAGCTACAAGTTAGTGTAATGCGTCCTCTGAACAGTATTCAGCTAAAGCTACAAGTTAGTGTAGTGCGTCCTCTGAACAGTGTTCAGCTAAAGCTACAAGTTAGTGTAGTGCACAGTGTTCAGCTAAAGCTACAAGTTAGTGTAGTGTGTCCTCCTCACAGTGTTCAGCTAAAGCTACAAGGTAGTGTAGTGCATCCTCCTCACAGTGTTCAGATAAAGCTACAAGTTAGTGTAGTGAGACCTCTGCACAGTGTTCAGCTAAAGCTACAAGTTAGTGTAGTGCGTCCTCTGAACAGTGTTCAGCTAAAGCTACAAGTTAGTGTAGTGCGACCTCTGCACAGTGTTCAGCTAAAGCTACAAGTTAGTGTAGTGCATCCTCTGAACAGTGTTCAGCTGACGCTAAAAGTTACTGTAGTGCACAGTGTTCAGCTAAAGCTACAAGTTAGTGTAGTGCACAGTGTTCAGCTAAAGCTACAAGTTAATGTAGTGCGTCCTCTTCACAGTGTTCAGCTAAAGCTACCTGTAGAAGGTTGGTGGTGTTTTCCTGATCCTATCACTACCGCAGGCAGCTACATTATTTTAACATTAGTGTAGTGCGACCTTTTCAAGCTACAAGTTAGTGTAGTGCACAGTGTTCAGCTAAAGCTACAAGTTAGTGTAGTGCGTCCTCCTCACAGTGTTCAGTTAAAGCTATAAGGTAGTCTAGTGCATCCTCCTCACAGTGTTCAGCTAAAGCTACAAGTTAGTGTAGTGCGACCTCTACACAGTGTTCAGCTAAAGCTACAAGTTAGTGTAGTGCATCCTCTGAACAGTGTTAAGCTAAAGCTACAAGTTAGTGTAGTGCACAGTGTTCAGCTAAAGCTACACGCTAGTGTAGTGCGTCCTCCTCACAGTGTTCAGATAAAGCTACAAGTTAGTGTAGTGAGACCTCTGCACAGTGTTCAGCTAAAGCTACAAGTTAGTGTAGTGCGTCCCCTCACAGTGTTCAGCTAAAGCTACAAGTTAGTGTAGTGCACAGTGTTAAGCTAAAACTACAAGTTAGTGTAGTGCGTCCTCCTCACAGTGTTCAGCTAAAGCTACAAGTTAGTGTAGTGCGACCTCTGCACAGTGTTCAGCTAAAGCTACAAGTTAGTGTAGTGCATCCTCTGAACAGTGTTAAGCTAAAGCTACAAGTTAGTGTAGTGCACAGTGTTCAGCTAAAGCTACAAGTTAGTGTAGTGCACAGTGTTCAGCTAAAGCTACAAGTTAGTGTAGTGCATCCTCCTCACAGTGTTCAGCTAAAGCTACAAGTTAGTGTAGTGTGACCTCTGTACAGTGTTCAGCTAAAGCTACAAGTTAGTGTAGTGCGTCCTCCTCACAGTGTTCAGCTAAAGCTACAAGTTAGTGTAGTGCATCCTCCTCACAGTGTTCAGCTAAAGCTACAAGTAAGTGTAGTGCGACCTCTGCACAGTGTTCAGCTAAAGCTACAAGTTAGTGTAATGCGTCCTCTGAACAGTATTCAGCTAAAGCTACAAGTTAGTGTAGTGCGTCCTCTGAACAGTGTTCAGCTAAAGCTACAAGTTAGTGTAGTGCACAGTGTTCAGCTAAAGCTACAAGTTAGTGTAGTGTGTCCTCCTCACAGTGTTCAGCTAAAGCTACAAGGTAGTGTAGTGCATCCTCCTCACAGTGTTCAGATAAAGCTACAAGTTAGTGTAGTGAGACCTCTGCACAGTGTTCAGCTAAAGCTACAAGTTAGTGTAGTGCGTCCTCTGAACAGTGTTCAGCTAAAGCTACAAGTTAGTGTAGTGCGACCTCTGCACAGTGTTCAGCTAAAGCTACAAGTTAGTGTAGTGCATCCTCTGAACAGTGTTCAGCTGACGCTAAAAGTTACTGTAGTGCACAGTGTTCAGCTAAAGCTACAAGTTAGTGTAGTGCACAGTGTTCAGCTAAAGCTACAAGTTAGTGTAGTGCGTCCTCTTCACAGTGTTCAGCTAAAGCTACCTGTAGAAGGTTGGTGGTGTTTTCCTGATCCTATCACTACCGCAGGCAGCTACATTATTTTAACATTAGTGTAGTGCGACCTTTTCAAGCTACAAGTTAGTGTAGTGCACAGTGTTCAGCTAAAGCTACAAGTTAGTGTAGTGCGTCCTCCTCACAGTGTTCAGTTAAAGCTATAAGGTAGTCTAGTGCATCCTCCTCACAGTGTTCAGCTAAAGCTACAAGTTAGTGTAGTGCGACCTCTACACAGTGTTCAGCTAAAGCTACAAGTTAGTGTAGTGCATCCTCTGAACAGTGTTAAGCTAAAGCTACAAGTTAGTGTAGTGCACAGTGTTCAGCTAAAGCTACACGCTAGTGTAGTGCGTCCTCCTCACAGTGTTCAGATAAAGCTACAAGTTAGTGTAGTGAGACCTCTGCACAGTGTTCAGCTAAAGCTACAAGTTAGTGTAGTGCGTCCTCCTCACAGTGTTCAGCTAAAGCTACAAGTTAGTGTAGTGCACAGTGTTAAGCTAAAACTACAAGTTAGTGTAGTGCGTCCTCCTCACAGTGTTCAGCTAAAGCTACAAGTTAGTGTAGTGCGACCTCTGCACAGTGTTCAGCTAAAGCTACAAGTTAGTGTAGTGCATCCTCTGAACAGTGTTAAGCTAAAGCTACAAGTTAGTGTAGTGCACAGTGTTCAGCTAAAGCTACAAGTTAGTGTAGTGCACAGTGTTCAGCTAAAGCTACAAGTTAGTGTAGTGCATCCTCCTCACAGTGTTCAGCTAAAGCTACAAGTTAGTGTAGTGTGACCTCTGTACAGTGTTCAGCTAAAGCTACAAGTTAGTGTAGTGCGTCCTCCTCACAGTGTTCAGCTAAAGCTACAAGTTAGTGTAGTGCATCCTCCTCACAGTGTTCAGCTAAAGCTACAAGTAAGTGTAGTGCGACCTCTGCACAGTGTTCAGCTAAAGCTACAAGTTAGTGTAGTGCGTCCTCTGAACAGTGCTCAGCTAAAGCTACAAGTTAGTGTAGTGCACAGTGTTCAGCTAAAGCTACAAGTTAGTGTAGTGCGTCCTCCTCTCAGTGTTCAGCTAAAGCTACAAGTTAGTGTAGTGCATCCTCCTCACAGTGTTCAGCTAAAGCTACAAGTTAGTGTAGTGCGACCTCTGCACAGTGTTTAGCTAAAGCTACAAGTTAGTGTAGTGCGTCCTCTGAACAGTGGTCAGCTAAAGCTACAAGTTAGTGTAGTGCACAGTGTTCAGCTAAAGCTACAAGTTAGTGTAGTGCATCCTCCTCACAGTGTTAAGATAAAGCTACAAGTTAGTGTAGTGCGTCCTCCTCACAGTGTTCAGCTAAAGTTACAAGTAAGTGTAGTGCGACCTCAGCACAGTGTTCAGCTAAAGCTACAAGTTAGTGTAGTGCGACCTCAGCACAGTGTTCAGCTAAAGCTACAAGTTAGTATAGTGCGTCCTCTTCACAGTGTTCAGCTAAAGCTACAAGTTAGTGTAGTGCGTCCTCTGAACAGTGTTCAGCTAAAGCTACAAGTTAGTGTAGTGCGTCCTCTGAACAGTTTTCAGCTAAAGCTACAAGTTAGTGTACTGCGACCTCTGAACAGTGTTAAGCTAAAGCTACAAGTTAGTGTAGTGCACAGTGTTCAGCTAAAGCTACAAGTTAGTGTAGTGCACAGTGTTCAGCTAAAGCTACAAGTTAGTGTAGTGCATCCTCCTCACGGTGTTCAGCTAAAGCTACAAGTTAGTGTAGTGTGACCTCTGTACAGTGTTCAGCTAAAGCTACAAGTTAGTGTAGTGCGTCCTCCTCACAGTGTTCAGCTAAAGCTACAAGTTAGTGTAGTGCATCCTCCTCACAGTGTTCAGCTAAAGCTACAAGTAAGTGTAGTGCGACCTCTGCACAGTGTTCAGCTAAAGCTACAAGTTAGTGTAGTGCGTCCTCTGAACAGTGCTCAGCTAAAGCTACAAGTTAGTGTAGTGCACAGTGTTCAGCTAAAGCTACAAGTTAGTGTAGTGCGTCCTCCTCTCAGTGTTCAGCTAAAGCTACAAGTTAGTGTAGTGCATCCTCCTCACAGTGTTCAGCTAAAGCTACAAGTTAGTGTAGTGCAACCTCTGCACAGTGTTTAGCTAAAGCTACAAGTTAGTGTAGTGCGTCCTCTGAACAGTGGTCAGCTAAAGCTACAAGTTAGTGTAGTGCACAGTGTTCAGCTAAAGCTACGAGTTAGTGTAGTGCATCCTCCTCACAGTGTTAAGATAAAGCTACAAGTTAGTGTAGTGCGTCCTCCTCACAGTGTTCAACTAAAGTTACAAGTAAGTGTAGTGCGACCTCAGCACAGTGTTCAGCTAAAGCTACAAGTTAGTGTAGTGCGTCCTCTTCACAGTGTTCAGCTAAAGCTACAAGTTAGTGTAGTGCGTCCTCTGAACAGTGTTCAGCTAAAGCTACAAGTTAGTGTACTGCGACCTCTGCACAGTGTTCAGCTAAAGCTGCAAGTTAGTGTAGTGCATCCTCTGAACAGTGTTCAGCTGACGCTAAAAGTTACTGTAGTGCACAGTGTTCAGCTAAAGCTACAAGTTAGTGTAGTGCACAGTGTTCAGCTAAAGCTACAAGTTAGTGTAGTGCGTCCTCCTCACAGTGTTCAGCTAAAGTTACAAGTAAGCGTAGTGTGACCTCAGCACAGTGTTCAGCTAAAGCTACAAGTTAGTGTAGTGCGTCCTCTTCACAGTGTTCAGCTAAAGCTACCTGTAGAAGGTTGGTGGTGTTTTCCTGATCCTATCACTACCGCAGGCAGCTACATTATTTTAACATTAGTGTAGTGCGACCTTTTCAAGCTACAAGTTAGTGTAGTGCACAGTGTTCAGCTAAAGCTACAAGTTAGTGTAGTGCATCCTCCTCACAGTGTTCAACAAAAGCTACAAGGTAGTGTAGTGCATCCCCCTCACAGTGTTCAGCTAAAGTTACAAGTTAGTGTAGTGCGTCCTCTGAACAGTGTTCAGCTAAAGCTACAAGTTAGTGTAGTGCGACCTCTGCACAGTGTTTAACTAAAGCTACAAGTTAGTGTAGTGCGTCCTCTGAACAGTGCTCAGCTAAAGCTACAAGTTAGTGTAGTGCAGAGTGTTCAGCTAAAGCTACAAGTTAGTGTAGTGCATCCTCCTCACAGTGTTCAGATAAAGCTACAAGTTAGTGTAGTGCGTCCTCCTCACAGTGTTCAGCTAAAGTTACAAGTAAGTGTAGTGCGACCTCAGCACAGTGTTCAGCTAAAGCTACAAGTTAGTGTAGTGCGTCCTCTTCACAGTGTTCAGCTAAAGCTACAAGTTAGTGTAGTGCGTCCTCTGAACAGTGTTCAGCTAAAGCTACAAGTTAGTGTAGTGCGACCTCTGCACAGTGTTCAGCTAAAGCTACAAGTTAGTGTAGTGCATCCTCTGAACAGTGTTCAGCTGACGCTAAAAGTTACTGTAGTGCACAGTGTTCAGCTAAAGCTACAAGTTAGTGTAGTGCACAGTGTTCAGCTAAAGCTACAAGTTAGTGTAGTGCGTCCTCCTCACAGTGTTCAGCTAAAGTTACAAGTAAGCGTAGTGTGACCTCAGCACAGTGTTCAGCTAAAGCTACAAGTTAGTGTAGTGCGTCCTCTTCACAGTGTTCAGCTAAAGCTACCTGTAGAAGGTTGGTGGTGTTTTCCTGATCCTATCACTACCGCAGGCAGCTACATTATTTTAACATTAGTGTAGTGCGACCTTTTCAAGCTACAAGTTAGTGTAGTGCACAGTGTTCAGCTAAAGCTACAAGGTAGTGTAGTGCATCCTCCTCACAGTGTTCAGCTAAAGTTACAAGTTAGTGTAGTGCGAGCTCTACACAGTGTTCAGCTAAAGCTACAAGTTAGTGTAGTGCGTCCTCTGAACAGTGTTCAGCTAAAGCTACAAGTTAGTGTAGTGCGTCCTCCTCACAGTGTTCAGCTAAAGCTACAAGTTAGTGTAGTGCGTCCTCCTCACAGTGTTCAGCTAAAGCTACGAGTTAGTGTAGTGCACAATGTTCAGCTAAAGCTACAAGTTAGTGTAGTGCACAGTGTTCAGCTAAAGCTACAAGTTAGTGTAGTGCATCCTCCTCACAGTGTTCAGCTAAAGCTACAAGTTAGTGTAGTGCGACCTCTGCACAGTGTTCAGCTAAAGCTACAAGTTAGTGTAGTGTGTCCTCCTCACAGTGTTCAGCTAAAGCTACAAGTTAGTGTTGTGCGACCTCTGCACAGTGTTCAGCTAAAGGTACAAGTTAGTGTAGTGCACAGTGTTCAGCTAAAGCTACAAGTTAGTGTAGTGCGTCCTCTGAACAGTGTTCAGCTAAAGCTACAAGTTAGTGTAGTGCGACCTCTGCACAGTGTTCAGCTAAAGTTACAAGTTAGTGTAGTGTGTCCTCTGAACAGTGTTCAGCTAAAGCTACAAGTGAGTGTAGTGCGACCTCTGCACAATGTTCAGCTAAAGCTACCTTTAGAAGGTTGGTGGTGTTTCCCTGATCCTATCACTACCGCAGACAGCTACATTATTTTAACATTAGTGTAGTGCGTCCTCTTCACAGTGTTCAGCTAAAGCTAACTGTCGAAGGTTGGTGGTGTTTTCCTGATCCTATCACTACCGCAGGCAGCTACATTATTTTAACGTTATTGTAGTGTGTCCTCTGCACAGTGTTCAGCTAAAGCTATCTATAGAAGGTTGGTGGTGTTTTCCTGATCCTATCGCTACCGCAGGCAGCTACATTATTTACACGTTAGTGTAGTGCGACCTCTGCACAGTGTTCAGCTAAAGCTACCTGTAGAAGGTTGGTGGTGTTTTCCTGATCCTATCACTACCGCAGGCAGCTACATTATTTTAACGTTAGTGTAGTGCGTCCTCTTCACAGTGTTCAGCTAAAGCTACAAGTTAGTGTAGTGCATCCTCCTCACAGTGTTCAGCTAAAGCTACAAGTTAGTGTAGTGCGACCTCTGCACAGTGTTCAGCTAAAGCTACACGTTAGTGTAGTGCGTCCTCCTCACAGTGTTCAGCTAAAGCTACAAGTTAGTGTAGTGCGACCTCTGCAAAGTGTACAGCTAAAGCTACAAGTTAGTGTGGTGTGTCCTGTGAACAGTGTTCAGCTAAAGCTACAAGTTATTGTAGTGCGACCTCTGCACTGTGTTCAGCTAAAGCTACAAGTTAGTGTAGTGCATCCTCTGAACAGTGTTCAGCTATAGCTACAAGTTACTGTAGTGCACAGTGTTCAGCTAAAGCTACAAGTTAGTGTAGTGCACAATGTTCAGCTAAAGCTATGAGTTAGTGTAGTGCGTCCTCCTCACAGTGTTCAGTTAAAGCTACAAGTTAGTGTAGTGCGACCTCTACACAGTGTTCAGCTAAAGCTACAAGTTAGTGTAGTGCGTCCTCTGAACAGTGTTCGGCTAAAGCTACAAGTTAGTGTAGTGCACAGTGTTCAGCTAAAGCTATAAGTTAGTGTAATGCATCCTCCTCACAGTGTTCAGCTAAAGCTACAAGTTAGTGTAGTGTGACCTCTGCACAGTGTTCAGCTAAAGCTACAAGTTAGTGTAGTGCGTCCTCTGAACAGTGTTCGGCTAAAGCTACAAGTTAGTGTAGTGCACAGTGTTCAGCTAAAGCTACAAGTTAGTGTAGTGCGTCCTCTGAACAGTGTTCAGCTAAAGCTACAAGTTAGTGTAGTGCGACCTCTGCACAGTGTTCAGCTAAAGCTACAAGTTAGTGTAGTGCATCCTCCTCACAGTGTTCAGCTAAAGCTACAAGTTACTGTAGTGCACAGTGTTCAGCTAAAGCTACAAGTTAGTGTAGTGCACAATGTTCAGCTAAAGCTACGAGTTAGCGTAGTGCGTCCTCCTCACAGTGTTCAGCTAAAGCTACAAGTTAGTGTAGTGCGACCTCTACACAGTGTTCAGCTAAAGCTACAAGTTAGTGTAATGCACAGTGTTCAGCTAAAGCTACAAGTTAGTGTAGTGCGTCCGCTGAACAGTGTTCGGCTAAAGCTACAAGTTAGTGTAGTGCACAGTGTTCAGCTAAAGCTACAAGTTAGTGTAATGCATCCTCCTCACAGTGTTCAGCTAAAGCTATAAGTTAGTGTAGTGTGACCTCTGCACAGTGTTCAGCTAAAGCTACAAGTTAGTGTAGTGCGTCCTGTGAACAGTGTTCGGCTAAAGCACAAGTTAGTCTAGTGTGTTCTCCTCACAGTGTTCAGATAAAGCTACAAGTTAGTGTAGTGTGTCCTCCTCACAGTGTTCAGCTAAAACTACAAGTTAGTGTAGTGCAACCTCTGCACTGTGTTCAGCTAAAGCTACAAGTTAGTGTAGTGCATCCTCTGAACAGTGTTCAGCTATAGCTACAAGTTACTGTAGTGCACAGTGTTCAGCTAAAGCTACAAGTTAGTGTAGTGCACAATGTTCAGCTAAAGCTATGAGTTAGTGTAGTGCGTCCTCCTCACAGTGTTCAGCTAAAGCTACAAGTTAGTGTAGTGCGACCTCTACACAGTGTTCTGCTAAAGCTACAAGTTAGTGTAGTGCGTCCTCTGAACAGTGTTCGGCAAAAGCTACAAGTTAGTGTAGTGCACAGTGTTCAGTTAAAGCTACAAGTTAGTGTAGTGCGTCCTCTGAACAGTGTTCAGCTAAAGCTACAAGTTAGTGTAGTGCGACCTCTGCACAGTGTTCAGCTAAAGCTACAAGTTAGTGTAGTGCATCCTCCTCACAGTGTTCAGCTAAAGCTACAAGTTACTGTAGTGCACAGTGTTCAGCTAAAGCTACAAGTTAGTGTAGTGCACAATGTTCAGCTAAAGCTACGAGTTAGCGTAGTGCGTCCTCCTCACAGTGTTCAGCTAAAGCTACAAGTTAGTGTAGTGCGACCTCTACACAGTGTTCAGCTATAGCTACAAGTTAGTGTAGTGCGTCCTCTGAACAGTGTTCGGCTAAAGCTACAAGTTAGTGTAGTGCACAGTGTTCAGCTAAAGCTACAAGTTAGTGTAATGCGTCCTCCTCACAGTGTTCAGCTAAAGCTACAAGTTAGTGTAGTGTGACCTCTGCACAGTGTTTAGCTAAAGCTACAAGTTAGTGTAGTGCGTCCTCTGAACAGTGTTCGGCTAAAGGTACAAGTTAGTGTAGTGCACAGTATTCAGCTAAAGCTACAAGTTAGTGTAGTGCTTCCTCTGACACCACCAACCTTCTACAGGTAGCTTTAGCTGAACACTGTGCAGAGGTCGCACTACACTAACGTGTAAATAATGTAGCTGCCTGTGGTAGTGATAGGATCAGCAGAACACCACCAGCCTTCTACAGGTAGCTTTAGCTGAACACTGTGCAGAGGTCGCACTACACTAATTTGTAAATAATGTAGCTGCCTACGGTAGTGATAGGATCAGGAAAACACCACCAACCTTCTACAGGTAGCTTTAGCTGAACACTGTGCAGAGGTCGCACTACACTAATGTGTAAATAATGTAGCCTCCTGCGGTAGTGATAAGATCAGGAAAACACCACCAACCTTCTACAGGTAGCTTTAGCTGAACACTGTGAAGAGGATGCACTACACTAACGTTAAAATAATGTTGCTGCCTGCGGTAGAGATAGGATCAGAAAACACCACCAACCTTCTACAGATAGCTTTAGGTGAACACTGTGCAGAGGACGCACTACACTATCTGTAGAAGGTGTTTTCCTGATCCTATCACTACCGCAGGCAGCTACGTTATTTTAATGTTGGTTTAGTGCGTCCTCTGCACAGTGGTCAGCTAAAGCTACAAGTTAGTGTAGTGCGACCTCTGCTCATACTACAGGTAGGCAGTTGATTTTGCTAGCTGCAGTATCAGTATATATATATATAGACCAACAAGGAGATTCAGACAGTCACAAACCAATAAAAGAGGCTCTGTGTCTAGAGGCAACAGTGCTGGTCCTCATCCTCATCAGCACGTGGCCGTGGGACACACTTGGCTTTTTTTTCGGCAGCTGGCCGTGTTGAGCCGCAACATGTGGAAGATTTGGTCGAGTGGATGACCAAGCCATCCTCATCCTCCTCATCCTCTCACCCATGCTCAGGGTATTTTGTGTGGCAACTCAGCTGCCAACGTGGCCTCTTCCCTCGGCTCAATGGCATCAGTGACTCCTTCCGTAGCCCCACCATGTCCTCCTGAGGAGTCCCTCGAACTGTTTGACCACAGTGTTGGGTACATGCTCCAGGAGCATGCCCAGTGTTTAGAAGGCTCTGATGATGATACTGAGCTAGATGGAGGCAGTAACGTGAGCACGGACAGAGGGGGTGCCCAAGAAGGACAGCAATCTGGTAGTCGTGCTCCCCCTGCTGCAGCGTACTGCCAGGTTTGCTCCAGTGATGAGGAGGGAGGGGATGATGAGGTCACTGACTCAACATGGGTGCCTGATAGGAGAGAGGAAGAGGAGGGGGAGGAGGAGGCACATTACCAACGAGGTAGGATGCCTTCCAGGGGCCAGCCTAAGGGCAGCACACTGACTGCATCACACCGTAAAGCTCCGCATGTGCAGGGCGCTGCTGTCTCTGTGCGTTATTCCAAATGTTCTTTGGTGTGGGCCTTTTTTGAGACAAGTGCATCAGATCGCACCGCTGCTATTTGTGACATATGTCTCAAGCGTATCTCACGTGGCCAAAACATCTCCCGCTTGGGCACCACATGCTTGACCAGACATATGTTGACCTGCCATGCAGTTCATTGGCAAGCGTATCTTAAAGACCCACACCAAAGAACAAAGAGGACCTCTCCTTGCTCCTCATCAGCGGAGAGAGGAATGAAGGTGTAGAATTAGGTTTGTCACAGCCAAGTACTTGTGGGCAATCTGCTTTCGGTACACCGACGTCAGTTGTACCAGGCAAATTTCCCTGCCCCAGCTGCTGCACCGCTGAAAGAAGTTCGCTCCCAGCCATCCACATGCCCAGCGGTTGAATTCTAGCTTGGCAAAATTGCTAGCACTTCAGCTGCTACCTTTTCAGCTGGTAGACTCTGCCCCCTTCCGTGAGTTTGTGGAATGTGCGGTTACTCCTGGTCCGGCCGCACCTGGAGTATGCTGTCCAGTTCTGGGCACCAGTCCTCAGGAGGGACGTACTGGAAATGGAGCGAGTACAAAGAAGGGCAACAAAGCTAATAAAGGGTCTGGAGGATCTAAGTTATGAGGAAAGGTTGCGAGCACTGAACTTAATCTCTCTGGAGAAGAGACGCTTGAGAGGGGATATTATTTCAATTTTCAAATACTGTACTGGTGACCCCACAATAGGGATAAAACTTTTTCGCAGAAGAGAGTTTAATAAGACTCGTGGCCACTCATTACAATTAGAAGAAAAGAGGTTTAACCTTAAACTACGTAGAGGATTCTTTACTGTAAGAGCGGCAAGGATGTGGAATTCCCTTCCACAGGCGGTGGTCTCAGCGGGGAGCATTGATAGCTTCAAGAAACTATTAGATAATCACCTGAATGACTGCAATATACAGGGATATGTAATGTAATACTGACACATAATCACACACATAGGTTGGACTTGATGGACTTGTGTCTTTTTTCAACCTCACCTACTATGTAACTATGTATGTAAGGTACCCAAACGCCACTTTTTCTCACGGAAGGCGATTCCGGCTCTCTATTGGCATGTGGAAGGCAATGTCCATGCCTCGCTGGACAGGGCAGTCAGTGGTAAGGTGCATATTACCACTGACTCATGGTCCAGCAGGCATGGACAGGGACGTTACCTAAGTTTCACGGCGCATTGGGTGACTCTGCTGGCAGCTGGGAAGGATGCAGGACAAGGTGCAGTAGTGTTGGAGGTTGTTCCACCACCACACCTCCAAAATGCCACTACTAATGATTCTGACACACCTCTCTCCTCCACCCCTCCTCTTCTTCTTCCTCCATGGCCTCTTCCTGTGCTTTGTCCTCGGAACCAGCGGTGCTCTGTAGGCATTCAAGGGGCTACTCAAGTATGACAGGAGCCACACTGGGGCAGAGGTTCTGTCAGCTCTGCAGGGGCAGGTTCAGAGGTGGTTGACGCCACGCCAACTTAAGGCAGTAAAGGTGGTTTGCGACAATGGCACCAACCTCCTCTCCGCCCTCCGAAAGGGACAAATGACCCATGTGCCCTGTTTGGCTCATGTCCTTAACTTGGTGGTGCAGGGGTTCTTGGGCAGGTACCCGGGCTTACAGGATGCCCTGAGGCAGGCCAGAAAAGTCTGTGTGTATTTTCGCCGGTCATATAATGCCAGTGCTCAGCTGGCAGACCTCCAAAAAGAATTTAACCTGCCCAAGAACCACCTAATCTGTGACATGCCCTTCAAGTGGAACTCAATGTTGGCCATGCTGCAGCGGCTGCACACGCAGCAGAGGGCCATCAATGAGTACCTGTGCGACTATGGCACCAGGACAGGGTCAGGAGAGCTTGTTTTTTTTCCCCATGTCAGTGGGCCATGATCAGGGATGCATGCACTGTCCTGTCACCATTTGAGGAGGCCACAAGGATGGTGAGCAGTGACAGTGCATGCATCAGTGGCACTGTCCCCCTTTTCCACCTGTTGGAGCACACGCTGCGTGGAATAATGCACAGGACACTTGAGGCAGAACAGAGGCAGGAAGGGGAGGACTTCCTTAGCTCTCAAGGCCCCCTTTATCCAGACAGTGTTTCTGCGTGCCCTCCGATCACACAGGAAGAGGATGAGGAGGAGAAGGATTGTGCCAGTATGGAGGTGGAGCCTGGCACTCAGCATCAGCAGCAGTCTTTAAGGGATCATTTACAGTCCCAAGAAACCCATGGACTTGTACGTGGCTGGGAGAAGGTGACTGCGGATCATGTCGTCCTTAGTGACCCAGAGGACTCCGGACCGAATGCCTCAGCAAACCTACGCTGCATGGCCTCCCTGATCCTGCAAAGCCTGCGGAAGGATCCTCGTATTAGTGGTATCAAGGAGGGGGATCGTTACTAGCTGGCAACCATCCTTGATCCACGTTACAAGGGTAAGGTTGTGGACCTTATCTTGCCGTCGCAGAGGGAGCAGAGGATGAAACATCTTTGGGAGGCCTTGCAGAAAGGTCTGTGCAACGCGTTCCCAGTGACTGGGAGGCTACAAACTCTTGTTTCTGGACAACGTGTTGCTGAGGCTTCGGTCAGTGAAAGAAGGAGCGGTGGAGAAGATGGCCGTCTGACTGATGTGTTCAGACAATTTTTTAGTCCGCAGCCCCAAGGTATGATCAGTTCCAGCAACCATCGCCAGCATCTGTTTTACATGGTGCAGGAATACCTAGGGGCAAGATCTGACTTGGAGACCTTTCCCTCCGAAAATCCTCTGGGTTACTGGGTCTTGAGGATGGATCACTGGCCAGAGCTTGCACAGTATACAATTGAGCTACTGGCCTGTCCTGCATCCAGCGTTCTTTCGGAACGCACATTCAGTGCTGTTGGAGGCTTTGTAAACGATCACAGGGTGCATCTGTCCACCGACTCGGTCGATCGACTGACCTTCATAAAAATGAATCAGTCTTGGATCACCACCAGCTACCAAGCACCTGATGCTGATGTAACCGAATACATTTTTTGAAATGTCAGATCCCTTCAAAAACTGCCTATGCTGATGCTGAGTGACTATCCTGTTATACTGAGTAATTATCCTCTTCCTCCTCAATGATCATGCTGATAGCTTGTAAGAACATTTTTTGTTCTTGGTGCCGCCAGTCCCGCCACCAGTGCCTAAGGCCCAATTTTTCAGCCCCTGTTTAACAGGGGGAAGGAATTACAATTTTTGATGCAATTCTTTGCAGCAGGGCTAGTTCCTGCGCTCCAACTAGAGTATCTGTGAGGGGTTGCAGTGTTGTGGCACTAGCACCAGTGCCTAAATCCCAATTTTTCAGCCCCTGTTTAACAGGGACATGTAATTACAATTCTTGATCTAATATTTCACAGCAGGGCCCTGTGAGGGCTTAGTGTTGTGACCACAACAACACCTAAGGCCCAAATTTCTGCTGAGTATATTGGGCAGGCCCCTACTTTCAAACATCTAACTTACAAATGACTCCTACTTGCAAACGGAAGGAGACAACAGGAAGTGAGATGAAATCTACCCCTAGGAAGGGAAATTCTCTCCTGTAAGAGTTAATATGGGAAAAACTTTTCTCCTTTCCACTGATGCTTTATCACCAATCCTTGTTTCACAAAAAAACCCAAATTTTCAAAAAACATTTGTCATTGGGACAAAAAGTGAGGTGAAATCTTCTGAAGAGGAGCACAGACAGCAAAACAAATGTCACAGGGGTAATAACCCTTCCCTAGGTTTTCCAAAAGTCTTAAAATAGATTTTTTGTCTGGAGCTAAACACGTTAAAAATGTACAAGTTCAAAATTACAAACAGATTCTACTTAACGACAAACCTACAGTCCCCTTCTTGTTTGCACCACCTGTATACTGCTGTTCATAGTATATAGGGCCTGGGGGCCCCACACCTTTCCTTTTTTAATATGGGTGCGGGGTTCCCCTTAATATCCATACAAGACCCAAAGAGCCTGGTAATGGACTTGGGGGTACCCATGATGTTTGTCTCACTGATTTTCATCCATATTGCCAGGACCCGACATTACATTAAAGCCGCAAGCAGTTTTAAATGACTTTTTTTCATTTAAAAATGACATTTTGTGCAGGGACTGTTCTAAGCACGGGAAACACGTGCCACTTTACAGGCATACTATAGACACCCCCTAGGTACGATATTTAAAGGAATATTTCCCTTTTTTTTTTACTTTAAGCATCATTAAAATCACTGCTCCTGAAAAAATTGACGTTTTTAAAACTTTTTTTTGCATTGATACATGTCCCTTGGGGCAGGACCCAGGTCCCCAAACCCTTTTTAGGACAATACCATGCAATACCATGCAAATTAGCCTTTAAAATGAGCCCACTGCTGCCATTTTATTCATACAGCGCTGTTTTATCCATCTTTTCATGTAAGTATATTTCTTTTTTAAATAAATTGGCACACATTTTATACGGAGTTACATATGTGGCCTTCTTTTGCTTTTTCCTTATCCGTTACCATTTCCTTTCACTGCGGACATCACGCTTGAGGGACATACCGGTGTACAGACCATCCTAGGATTTTCCCACAGTCTCTATGGAAATCCATCATTTGTCTTCTATTCAAGCCCGTTTGACCCAATCAAGCGTACGCTCTTTTGGGTCCAAACGTTCCGGTAAGCCATTATCGGTGGTGGTGTCCCTTTCATCATAGATGTCACGTGCACATTAAATACACTTATGAAGCCATATTTGTATTGAGGACTGTCACTTATCCATAGGAGTCACATATCCACTGAGGACTTTTATTTTTGTTGGATGAATATATATATTTTTTGCTGACAATCTATTTTTGAATTCACTTTGATGATGTAATGGTCTTCTCAGACTATTTTTATCCACTCAGATATTAGCGCTACACCTATTTTATTTTTTGTACAGTTTCTACTACACTTCTGGTGGTGTACACAATATAGTGCAGCCGTAGTACAGTTTCTACTACAGTGCAGGGGGTGTACACAGTATCTAATACAGTGTGTACAGTTTCTACTACACTTCAGATGGTGTACACAGTATACAATACAGTGCAGCTGTTGTACAGTTGCTAATACAGTGCAGGCGGTGTACACAGTATCTAATACAGTGTGTACAGTTTCTACTAAAATTCTGGTGGTGTACACAGTACACAATACAGTGCAGCCATAGTACAGTTTCTACTACTTTTCTGGTGGTGTACACAGTATCTAATACAGTGTGTACAGTTTTTACTACACTTCTGGTGGTGTACACAGTACACAATACAGTGCAGCTGTGGTACAGTTTCTAATACAGTGCAGGTGGTGTACACAGTATCTAATACAGAGTGTACAGTTTCCAATACACTTCAGGTGGTGTACACAGTATCTAATACAGTGTGCACAGTTTCTAATACACTTCAGCTGGTGTACACAGTATCTAATACAGTGTAGTGTGGTGTTGCAAAACAAAAAATACATCACATCCGGAAGGCCACCAAGGAGAGGCAGACACTCACAGACCATTAAAAAAGGGTAAGCAGCCTCTGTGTCTACAGTCAACAGTGCTGGGCGTGGACATGGTGCATCCTCTGCAGATGGCTGTCCTCATCCTCCTCATCCTCTGTCACCTAGGCTCAGAGTAGTTTGCCTTCCAATGCAGCTGCCAAATGGGCCTATCCCACCTGCTCCTTGTCCACAGTCACTCCTTGTGTAGCCCCACCATCATGCATGGAGGAGTCCCCAGAATTATTCGACCACAGTGTCGGGTACATGCTTCTGGAGGATTTGCAGCGATTTAAAAGCTCTGATGTTATTTGCAAGGTTGAGGAGGGGAGTAACATGAGCCTAGATAGAGGGGGTGCCCAAGAAGGACAAGAAACTGGCAGTCATGTTCCCCCAGCTGCAGCATACTGCCAAGTTTGCTCCAGTGATGAGGAGGGAGGGGATGATGAGGTCACTGACTGTACTTGGGTGCCTGAGAGAAGAGAGGAGGAGGCACAAATCCAATGAGGAAGGTTGTCCTCTAGGGGGCAGCTTAAGGGCAGCCACCCTATTGCATCACACCGCCGAGCTCTGCAGGTGCAGGATGCTGCTGACTTTTAAAAGTTCCTTGGTAGGGATGAGCCGAACACCCCCCTGTTCGGTTCGCACCAGAACATGTGAACAGGAAAAAAGTTCGTTCGAACACGCGAACACCGTTAAAGTCTATGGGACACGAACATGAATAATCAAAAGTGCTAATTTTAAAGGCTAATATGCAAGTTATTGTCATAAAAAGTGTTTGGGGACCTGGGTCCTGCCCCAGGGGACATGGATCAATGCAAAAAAAAGTTTTAAAAACGGCCGTTTTTTCAGGAGCAGTGATTTTAATAATGCTTAAAGTCAAACAATAAAAGTGTAATATCCCTTTAAATTTCGTACCTGGGGGGTGTCTATAGTATGCCTGTAAAGGGGCGCATGTTTCCTGTGTTTAGAACAGTCTGACAGCAAAATGACATTTTGAAGGAAAAAACTCATTTAAAACTACCCGCGGCTATTGCATTGCCGACAATACACATAGAAGTTCATTGATAAAAACGGCATGGGAATTCCCCAAAGGGGAACCCCGAACCAAAATTAAAAAAAAAAAATGACGTGGGAGTCCCCCTAAATTCCATACCAGGCCCTTCAGGTCTGGTATGGATATTAAGGGGAACCCCGGCCAAAATTTAAAAAAAAAAATGACGTGGGGTTCCCCCTAAATTCCATACCAGACCCTTCAGGTCTGGTATGGATTTTAAGGGGAACCCCATGCCAAAAAAAAAAAAACGGCGTGGGGTCCCCCCAAAAATCCATACCAGACCCTTATCCGAGCACGCAACCTGGCAGGCCGCAGGAAAAGAGGGGGGGACGAGAGTGCGGCCCCCCCTCCTGAACCGTACCAGGCCACATGCCCTCAACATTTGGAGGGTGCTTTGGGGTAGCCCCCCAAAACACCTTGTCCCCATGTTGATGAGGACAAGGGCCTCATCCCCACAACCCTGGCCGGTGGTTGTGGGGGTCTGCGGGCGGGGGGCTTATCGGAATCTGGAAGCCCCCTTTAACAAGGGGACCCCCAGATCCCGGCCCCCCCCTGTGTGAAATGGTAAGGGGGTATGACGGGACTTCCCTGTGGCATTCCCCGTAACGTCACAGGGAAGTCCCGTCAAGTCACCGTGCGTCAGAGGGGGGCGGGGTCACCGGGTGGCCCCGCCCCCCGTTATTTAAGAACTGTCAGACGAGGAGCGCCGTCACACAGCGGGAGCCTCCCGCCATGCTAGCATGGGTGCGGAGCGGCCCGGAGAAGAAAATAAAGGAGAGAAGAAAAGAAGAAGAGAAGAAGATGAAGAAGAAGAGAAGAGCGGGAGCCTCCCCCCATGCCATGGGTGCGGAGCGGCCCGAGGAGAAGAAGATAGAAGACCCCGCGGAGGAGATGCTGGACGAGAACGCCGGAGGAAGAACCAGAAGAGCCAGAAGAACCAGAAGAACCAGAAGATGAAGGAAGTTAGAAGAAAGAAGAAGTATTTAAATAAAGGAATTGTCAAAAACTGTCTCTTGTCATTTTTAACATTTTTGACAGTTTTTTAGTGAAATGGTAGGGGTACATTTGTACCCCCTTACCATTTCACACAGGGGGGGGCCGGGATCTGGGGGTCCCCTTGTTAAAGGGGGCTTCCAGATTCCGATAAGCCCCCCGCCCGCAGACCCCCACAACCACCGGCCAGGGTTGTGGGGATGAGGCCCTTGTCCTCATCAACATGGGGACAAGGTGTTTTGGGGGGCTACCCCAAAACACCCTCCCAATGTTGAGGGCATGTGGCCTGGTACGGTTCAGGAGGGGGGGGCCGCACTCTCGCCCCCCCTCTTTTCCTGCGGCCTGCCAGGTTGCGTGCTCAGATAAGGGTCTGGTATGGATTTTTGGGGGGACCCCACGCCGTTTTTTTTTTTTTGGCGCGGGGTTCCCCTTAAAATCCATACCAGACCTGAAGGGTCTGGTATGGAATTTAGGGGGAACCCCACGTCATTTTTTTTTTTAAATTTTGGCCGGGGTTCCCCTTAATATCCATACCAGACCTGAAGGGCCTGGTATGGAATTTAGGGGGACTCCCACGTCATTTTTTTTTTTAAATTTTGGTTCGGGGTTCCCCTTTGGGGAATTCCCATGCCGTTTTTATCAATGAACTTCTATGTGTATTGTCGGCAATGCAATAGCCGCGGGTAGTTTTAAATGAGTTTTTCCTTCAAAATGTCATTTTGCTGTCAGACTGTTCTAAACACAGGAAACATGCGCCCCTTTACAGGCATACTATAGACACCCCCCAGGTACGAAATTTAAAGGGATATTACACTTTTATTGTTTGACTTTAAGCATTATTAAAATCACTGCTCCTGAAAAAACGTCCGTTTTTAAAACTTTTTTTTGCATTGATCCATGTCCCCTGGGGCAGGACCTGGGTCCCCAAACACTTTTTATGACAATAACTTGCATATTAGCCTTTAAAATTAGCACTTTTGATTTCTCCCATAGACTTTTAAAGGGTGTTCCGCGGCATTCGAATTTGCCGCGAACACCCCAAATTGTTCGCTGTTCGGCGAACTTGCGAACAGCCAATGTTCGAGTCGAACATGAGTTCGACTCGAACTCGAAGCTCATCCCTATTCCTTGGTGTGGGCCTTTTTCAACATGTGTGCAGTATATCTCACCGTTACTGTTTGCAACCTATGTCTGAAGCGGATCAAGTGTGGCCAGAACAGCAGCTGCTTGGGCACCACATGGTTGATCAGACATACAGTATGACGACCTGCCATGCAGTCCGTTGGCAACAGCACTTGAAAGACTCACATCAAAGAAAAAGGCAGATTTCTCCTTGCTCCTCATCTGGGGTCTCCAACCCTACTATACCTCCAGTCCTCTCAAAACCTGCACTGAGAGTGAGAATGAAGGTATAGCAATAGGTGTCCCAAATACTTGCAGCCAATCTGTTAGCAGTACACCACCATCTGATTTCACGGAAGGCCATTCCGGCTCTCTACCAGCATGTGGAAGGCAATGTTTTGGCCTCGTTGGACAGGGCAGTCAGCAGTAAGGTTCATATTACCGCTGACTCCTGGTCCAGCAGGCATGGGCAGGGACGTTACCTTTCCTTCATGGTGCACTGGGTAACTCTGCTGGCAGCTGAGAAGGATGCAGGACAGGGTTCAGTATTGTTGGAGCTTGTTCCGCCACCACGCCTCCAAAATGCTAGTGGTGATTATGCCATAGCTCTCTCCTCCGCCCCCTCCTCTTCTTCTTCCTCTATGGCCTCTTCTGCAGATTTGTCCTCTGAACCAGCGGTGCTCCGTAAACGTTCAAGGGGCTACGCAAGTAGTCAGGCTTAAAGATGCCATTCGGTGCTTGAGTTGGTCTGCCTAGGGGACAGGAGCCACACTGGGGCAGAGATTCTGTCAGCTCTGCAGGGGCAGGGTCAGAGGTGGTTGACACCACGCCAGCTTCAGTCAGGAATTGTTGTATGCGACAATGGCACCAACCTTCTCTCCACCCTCCGACAGGGACACTTCACCCATGTTCCATGTTTGGCACATGTCCTGAATTTGGTGGTGCAGCGGTTCTTTAGAAGGTACCCAGGTTTAAAGGATCTCCTGAGGCAGGCCAGAAAAGTCTGTGGTCATTTCCGTCAGTCATACAATGCCAGTGCTCAGCTGGCTGACATTCAAAGGGAATGCAACCTGCCCACCAACCGCCTCATTTGTGACATGCCCACCAGGTGGAACTCAACGTTGGTAATGCTGCAGCAGCTGCACATACAGCAGAGGGCCATTAATGAGTACCTGTGCGAGTATGGCACCAGGACAGGGGAGCTTGGCTTATTTTCACCACGGCAGTGGCTACTGATCAAGGATGCATGGACTGTTCTGTCACCATTTGAGGCGGCCACAAGGATGGAGAGCAGCGACAATGCATGCATCAGTGACACTGTGCCTCTAGTCTTCCTGTTGGAGCACACGCTTCGTGGAATTATGGACAGGACACTTGAGGCAGAACAGCGGGAGGAAGAGGAAGACTTCCTTACCTCTCAAGGCCCACTTTATCCAGATTGCATTCCTGCAGGCCCCACAAACACACAGGAAGAAAAGGAGGAGGAGGATTGTGTCAGCATGGATGTAGAGGATAACACTCAGCAGCAGTCTTCAAGGGATGGTTTTCAGTCCCCAGAAACCCAAGGAGTTGTGTGTGGCTTAGAGGAGGTAGTTACGGATCATGAGATCCTTAGTGACCCAGAGTACTCAGAATCAAATGCCTCTGCAAACATACAATGTATGGCCTCCCTGATTCAGCAAAGCCTGCAAAAGGACCCTATGATTCGTGGTATCAAGGAAAGGGATCATTACTGGCTGGCATTCCTTCTTGATCCACGTTACAAGGGTAAGGTTGCAGAACTAATCCTGCCTTCGCAAATGGAGTAGAGGATGAAACATCTTCAGAACACCTTGAAGAAAGGTTTGTGCAATGCATTTTCAGACCCTGGGAGGTTACCATTTCCTGGTGCTGGACAACGTGTTGCTGAGGCTTCGTTCAGTCAGAGGGAGAGCAGTGGAGAAGGTGGCTGGCTGAGTGATGCCTTTAACCATTTTTTCATTCCTCAGCGCCAAGGTCTGATCAGTTCAAGCAACTATCGCCAGCATCTGCATTACATGGTGCAGGAAAATCCAGGGGCAAGAGCAGACTTGGAGACCTTTCCAACAGAGCATCCACTGGGTTACTGGGTCTTTGAGGATGGACCACTGGCCAGAACTTGCTCAATATGCAATTGAGCTACTGGCCTGTCCTGTATCCAACATGCTTTCTGAACACACATTCAGTGCTGCTGGAGGGTTTGTAATGGATCAAAGAGTGCGCCTGTCCACAGACTCCGTTGATAGGCTTACATTCATAAAAATGAATCAGTCTTGGATCAGCAGCTATCAAGCACCTGATCCTGATGTAACTGATTGAATTTGCTATGGATCTGGGATCCCTTGAAGACTGCTTATGCTGACTATCCTATTCCTCCTCAATCTGGATGATGCTAGCTTCCAACAGTATTTTTGGTTTACAAGACCCAACTTTTCTGTCCCTGTTTAACAAGGGCATGTAATTACAATGTTTGACCTAATATTTCATAGTAGGGCCTGTTCCTGTGCCCATTAAGAGTATCTGTAAGTGGTTACAATGTGTTGGCACCACCACCCCCACCCAAGGCCCAATTTTTCTGCCCCTGTTTAGGAGGGGCATGTAATTACAATTTTTGACCTAATATTTCACAGCAGGGCCGTTCCTGTGCCCAACAAGAGTATCTGTGAGGGGTAACAGTGCTGTGGCACCACCACCACCACCCAAGGCCCAATTTTTCTGTCCCTGTTTAACAGGGGCATGTAATTAATTTTTTGAAATAATATTTCAATGCAGGGCCCATTCCTGCGCCCAACAACAGTATCAGTGAGGGGTTACAGTGTTGTGGCACCACCACCACCCAAGGCTTAATTTTCTGCCCCTGTTTAACAGGGGTATGTAATTCCAATTTTTTATATAATATTTCAATGCAGGGCCTGTTCCTGTGCCCAACAAGAGTAACTGTGAGGGCTTACAGTGTTGTGGCACCACCACCACCAAATGCCCAACTTTTCTGCCCCTGTTTGACAGGGGCATGTAATTACAATTCTTGATACAATATTTCAGAGCAGAGCCCATTCCTGCACCCAACAGGAGTAACTCCCCATTCTAAAAAAGCCCTCACTGGATCCCACCAATCTCAACAACTTACGTCCAATCTCCTTACTCTCCTTCTCCTCCAAACTTCTTGAAAGACTGGTCTACATCCGACTAAACGACCATCTGACCATGAATAAACTTCTAGATCCCCTCCAGTCCGGTTTTCGCCCTCAACATTGCACGGAAACTGCTCTCCTTAAACTCTCAAATGACCTACTAATGGCTAAAGCCAATGGACACTATTCTGTACTACTTCTCCTGGATCTCTCTGCTGCCTTTGACACAGTGGACCACCCCCTCCTCCTCAAAAAACTCCACTCCTTTGGTCTCCGTGACTGTACTCTTCGCTGGTTCTCATCCTACCTATCACACCGCTCCTTCAGTGTCACTTACAACTCTACTTCCTCCTCTCCTCTTCCTTTTTCCGTTGGGGTCCCCCAAGCTTCTGTTCTTGGACCTCTCCTTTTCTCAATCTACACCACCTCCTTGGGTCAGTTGATTGCCTCCCATGGCTTTCAATATCATCTCTATGCTGATGACACCCAAATCTATCTCTCCACCCCCCAGCTCTCTCCATCTGTCTCCTCACGCATTACCAACTTACTAGCAGACATATCAGCCTGGATGTCACATCACTTCCTCAAACTCAACCTATCCAAAACCGAGCTCATGATATTTCCTCCCTCAGGTGCCACTTCCCCTGCTTTCCCTGTCAATATCAACGGCTCAACTATCAACCCATCTCCCCACGCCAGGGTCCTAGGTGTAATCCTGGACTCTGAACTAACCTTTCGACCCCACATTCTATCACTATCCAAAGCCTGCTGCCTCAATCTCCGCAACATCTCCAAGATACGCCCCTTCCTAACCAATGTCACCGCAAAGCTTCTAATCCACTCCCTGGTCATCTCCCACCTCGACTACTGCAACTCCCTCCTCATTGGTTTACCTCTAAATAGGCTATCCCCACTTCAGTCCATCATGAACGCTGCTGCCAGGCTCATCCACCACACAAACCGCTCAGCGTCTGCTACACCCCTCTGCCAATCCCTCCATTGGCTGCCACTCAGTCACCAAATTAAATTCAAGATACTAACTATAACTTACAAAGCCATACACAACCTGGCCCCCAGCTACATCTCTAACCTAGTCACAAAATACCAACCTAATCGTTCTCTTCGCTCCTCCCAAGACCTCCTGCTCTCAAACTCCCTTGTCACCTCATCCCATGCTCGCCTTCAGGACTTCTCCAGAGCCTCCCCCATCCTCTGGAATGCTCTACCCCAATCCGTCCGATTTTCTCCTACTTTATCCACTTTCAGACGATCCCTAAAAACTCATCTCTTCAGAGAAGCCTATCTGGCCCCCACCTAACAACTGTACATTTATCTTCTCAATCAGCACATCACCCACAGTTATTACCTCTTGTATCTTTTGACCTTCTCTCTTAGATTGTAAGCTCTAAGGAACAGGGCCCTCTGATTCCTACTGTATCAAAGTGTATTGTATTTGTACTGTCTACCCTCAAGTTGTAAAGCGCTACGTAAACTGTTGGCGCTATATAAATCCTGTATAATAATAATAATAATAATAACTGTGAGGGCTTACAGTGTTCTGGTACCACCAACACCTAAGGCCCAAATTTCTGCAGCATATATAAGGCAGGCCGTATAGCATATATACTGCTGTTCAGTGTATATAGTGCCTGGGGGCCTAGGGGACCCCCACGTCATTTTTTTAAAATGTGGGTGCGGGGTTTCCCCTAATATCCATACCAGGCCTGAAGGGCCTGGTATGGTATTTGGGGGTGACATCCATGCCATTTTTTTTGTATTTTTGGTATTTTTATCTACATTGCTGGGATCCGACAATACATTACAGCTGTGAGCAGTTTTAAATTACCATATATACTCGAGTATAAGTCGAGATTTTCAGTCCTTTTTTTTGGGCTGAAAGTGCCCCCCTCGACTTATACTCGAGTCACTGCCGTCTGCCTATATGATCAGTGTGTGCTATTACTATTCAGTGGCCATTCACTGTTCAATAGCCGCGCCTCCTCCTTGTCTTGATAGGCAGAAAACTCAATTTCCCAGCAGTCAGTGTACAGCCTATCACGGACATTCTCTCATCCCCGTCCGTAGTATGAGGATGAGAGAATGTCCGTGATAGGCTGATCGCTGACTGCTGGGAAATGGAGTCTTCTGCCTATCACAGACGAGGAGGAGGCGCGGCTTTTGAACAGTGAATGGCCGCCGAATAGCAATAGCACATGCTGATCGGTGCAGAGCGGCACACGGAGGCATGCACAGGACACAGGTAGGATGCACACATACACAGGACACAGACATATGCACCCTTACACAGGACACATACACAGGACACAGGTACAAGACACATGCACATATACACATGACACATGCACATATACACAGGACACAGGTACAGGACACAGATACAAGACACATGACACATGCACATATAAACAGGACACATACACAGGACACATACATAGGACACAGGTACAGGACACATGCACAGGACACATGCACAATTACACAGGACACATGACACATGCACATATACACAGGACACATGCACAGGATACATGCACAGGACACAGGGAGGTATACAGCTGCAGATGGGCATTGTTGACCCTCTTTTTCCACTTACAGTAGCTGCTGCATTTCTCACCTCGTCTTATACTCGGGTCAATAAGTTTTTCCCATTTTTTTGTGGTAAATTAGGGCCTCGACTTATACTCGGATCGACCTATACTCGAGTATATACGGTACATTTTTTCCTTTAGAAATGTCATTTTGCTGTGCCACTGTTATAAACATGGGGAAGATGCGCTACTTTACAGGTATACTAAGGACACCCCCTAGGCATGATATTTAAAGGAATATTTCATTTTTATTGTTTCATTTTAAGCATTATTAAAATCACTGCTCTCGAAAAAACAACCATTTTTAAAAGTTTTTTGCATTGATACATGTCCCCTGGGGCAGGACCGGGGTTCCCAAACACTTTTTATGGCAATAACTTGCATATAAGCCCTTTTGATTTTACATGTTCGTGTCTAATAGACTTTAATGGTGTTTGCGTGTTCTGCTGCGAACCAAACCGGGGGGTGTTCGGCTTATCCCTAGTGATTGGTAGGCTGCAATATATTAAATTTTTGGTTCTGGGTTTAATACCACTTCAATCTATTCAATATCACGATTCTTCCAATTCTATCGGTCCACACTTTGTTCAGTAGTAACTACCCAATATACAGTTCACAAGTGGTGGCTGGTGGTATTTTTTTGGGGGGGCAGCACACAATGCACCCACAGCCACCCCTCCACCCCCCCTGGTCGGTCGGTGTCACCAGCCCCGCACTTACCCCATCTAGGTCGCGTGCATCGTGATGAGTGGCAGCCTCCCCTGGGTCTCCTCCTCCTTGGCATCAAGGCAGCTTCTGTTGTGCGTCTCCTTCCTCCTCCCTCCTTTTCCTCCTAGGCCAATAGGATCGCTTCTCCTTTTGGCCAATGGAGTGACAAGTCTCAGTACCTGCTTCCTGATTGGCTGGGAGGAGAGTCAGGAAGACAATAGCGAATATTCATTCACTATTGTCACACAACTGGATGGGCTCGGGGCACAGTGCTATGCGCCCTGAGTCCACCTTTTTTGAAGCCTATTAAAGCCTCTGTCTCTAATCATGTGCTTCAAAAAAAAAATCCCATTGGAATCCATGCGTTCAGCACCCCAATTTTCCACTTACATAAAAATAGTTCCATTGTTTCACCCATGCATTTCTTATAGTTGCAGTTATGATACTTTTTTAAATTAAAACCATAAACATGTTATACTCACCTGCTCTGTGCAATTCTATTGCACAGAGCGACCTCAAACGTACTCTTCTGTGAACCCCCACTGGGAATCTTGGCTCCTCCTCTTCCTTGTGTGTCCCTATAGCAAGCCGCTCACAATGCATGCTTGCTCCCAAGCTATGTGTGTCTATGGAGCCATGCTCCATAGATACATACACACATTGGCGCATAGCCCTGCCCCCGCTTCCTCCTCATTGCATTTGATTGATTCCTGAGTTCCTGTGTGAAGAGGAAGAGAGGGGGGAACAGAGGCAGTTGTGCAGTGTCTTCACACAAGGAAGGGGAAGGACAGAAAGCTATCAAATATTTTTTACTTTTAGGCTCCATGCACGCTGGCTTAAAATTTGCTGCTTCTACAGGAGTCTTGTGTTCTGCCTGTAGAAGCAACTAAATATTATCTAATGTGTCCATGCACATTAGGACGTTAAGAGGCATATTTTGAGCTCACCGTTTAGAGGCATGAAAAAAAAAAACCCTTCTGGTTTGTGTTTCTGATTGGAGCTTTCTGGCAGAAAAAAAAACACAAAACTCTTTAAACTATGCACAAAACACACTTTATATGGGCGTTTTTTTTCTGCCAAGGAAACAGACTTTTTAAGCCCAGTGTGCATGGAGCATAATGTAGGGAATGCATTGAAGTAAAAAAATTTTTGGCTTTAGAATCACTTTATTCATTGTATTTATTCTTCTTCTACAATGTATTAATCATATATAAATATATGAATATATATAAATTTATCTACAAATTATTAATCATATACAAATAAATGATACTATATAAATATACATATATATAGGTATACAGCATCTCACAAAAATGAGTACAACCCCTCACATTTTTGTAAATATTTTATTATATCTTTTCATGTGACAACACTGAATAAATTACACTTTACTACAATGTAAAGTAATGAGTGTACAGCTTGTATAACAGTGTAAATTTGCTGTCCCCTCAAAATAACTCAACACACAGCCATTAATGTTTAAACTGCTGGCAACAAAAGTGAGTACACCCCTAAGTGAAATTGTCCAAATTGGGCCCAAAGTGTCAATATTTTGTGTGGCCACCATTATTTTGCAGCACTGCCTTAACCCTCTTGGGCATGGAGTTCACCAGAGCTTCACAGATTGCCACTGGAGTCCTCTTTCACTCCTCCATGATGACAGATGCTCAAAAGGGTTTAGGTCTGGAGACATGCTTGGCCAGTCCATCACCTTTACCCTCAGCTTCTTTAGCAAGGCATTGGTCGTCTTGGAGGTGTGTTTGGGGTCGTTGTCATGTTGGAATACTGCCCTGCAGCCCAGTCTCCAAAAGGAGGGGATCATGCTCTGCTTCAGTATATCACAGTACATGTTGCCATTCTTGGTTCTCTCAATGAACTGTAGCTCCCCAGTGTTGGCAGCACTCATCCAGCCCCAGACCATCACGCTTAACTGTAGGCAAAACACACTTGTCTTTGTACTCCTCACCTGGTTGCTGCCACACATGCTTGACACCATCTGAACCAAATAAGTTTATCTTGGTCTCATCTGACCATAGGACATGGCTCCAGTAATCCATGTCCTTAGTCTGCTTGTCTTCAACAAACTGTTTGCAGGCTTTCTTGTGCATCATCTATGGAAGAGGCTTCCTTCTGGGACAACAGCCATGTAGACCAATTTGATGCAGTGTGTGGCGTATGGTCTGAGCACTGACAGGCTGACCCCCAATCCCTTCAACCTCTACAGCAATGCTGGCAGCACTCATACGTCTATTTCCCGAAGACAACCTCTGGATATGACGCTGAGCACGTGCACTCAACTTCTTTGGTTGACCATGGCAAGGCCTCTTCTGAGTGTAACCTGTCCTGTTAAACCGCTGTATGGCCTTGGCCACCATGCTGCAGCCTAGTTTCAGGATCTTGGCAATCTTCTTATAGCCTAGGCCATCTTTATGTAGAGCAACAATTATTTTTTTAAGATCCTTAGAGAGTTCTTTGCCATGAGGTGGCATGTTGAACTTCCAGTGACCAGTATGAGAGAGTGAGAGCGATAACACCAAATTTAAACACACCTGCTCACCATTCACACCTGAGACCTTGTAACACTAATGAATCACATAACACCAGGAAGGGAAAATGGCTAATTGGGCCCAATTTGGACATTTTCACTTAGGGGTGTACCCACTTTTGTTGCCAGCGATTTAGGCATTAATGGCTGTGAGTTGAGTTATTTTGAGGGGACAGCAAATTTACACTGTTATACAAGCTGTACACGCACTACTTACATTGTAGCAAAGTGTCATTTCTTCAGTTGTCACATGAAAAGATATAATAAAATATTTACAAAAATGTGAGGGGGTACTCATTTTTATAAATAACTCATAAATAAAAACTATAATGCTTGTATTTCATTGGGCAGCAAAATAAATTGTCAGAAATAATAATTATGGGGAAGTAGTTAGGGTGGATTATGGTTAAAGTGGAAGAAAAGCCTAATGCCGCGTACACACGAGCGGACTTTACGGCGGACTTTGCCCGGCGGACTGGATTTCGTCGGACAATTCGATGTGTGTGGGCTCCAGCGGACTTTGTTTTCTCAAAAGTTGGACGGACTTAGATTTTAAACTTGTTTAAAATTTATCCGTTGAAATCGAGTCCGGTCGAAAAGTCCGCTCGTCTGTATGCTAGTTCGACGGACAAAAAGGCACGCTAGGGCAGCTATTGGCTACTGGCTATGAACTTCCTTGTTTTAGTCCGGTCGTACGTCATCACGTACGAATTCGACGGACTTTGGTGGATTGTGTGTAGGCAAGTCCGTTCATTCACAAAGTCCGTCGGAAAGTACGTCGAAAAATCCGCCGGGCAAAGTCCGCCGTAAAGTCCGACCGTGTGTACGCGGCATAAGTCTAACTATTCTGAAAAATGACCCCCTCCCACACACACACACACACACACACACACACATTTATCCTGCCTCACCTGTATAAAAAATATGTGTGTACTTACCTGTTTTCATCCACTCTAGTCCGATGATGTGATACTGCAGCTCTGGCTCAGGGAGCACCCAACAATGGCTGGGAATTCCAGGAGCCATTAAGTCACTCCTTAAGTCTCTCCCTTGCAGCAGCTGTTCACTGACACAGGGAAGCCAGACCTTGTGATCTCTTTTCTTCTACTTTGATGATATGGATTTTCACACAAGTAGGTACATCTGGTACCCAGAGGAAAAAAAAAAAGAAAAGAACAACAAGAGTACAATAAGGATGACATAACCCAGGAGGAAATAAAGATCAAAAACATAAAACCTAAACCCCCCTAATAAAGGTTTAACCCCTTTATCGCCCCCCAGTTAACCCTTTCACCCCCTGTTGCCAGTGTCAGTAATAGATCTTTTTTCTGATCGCAGTATTTGTGTCACAGGTGACGCTAGTTAGTTGATTAGTTTCACTGTCAGGTTTTTATAGCATCAGGTACCACCATATATTATCTAATAAAGGTTTTAAACCCCTGATTGCCCCCTAGTTAACCCTTTCACCCCTTGTCACTAGTGATCACCGTATTAGTGTTACGGGTGACGGTGGTTAGTTTGTTTGTTTTTTATAGTGCCAGGGCACCCGCAGTATATTACCCAATAAAGGTTTAACCCTTTAACCCCCTGATTGCCCAGTGGGTGATATCAGTTAGGTTTTAGCATCAGTCAGGGTCTGTGTCTCCCCAGGCAGCATCAGATTAGTGCCAGTAGCGCTAACATCCATGCACGCACCATACACCTCCCTTAGTAGTATAGTGTCTGAACGGATTGATATCTGATCTGATCAGATCTATACTAGCGTCCCCAGCAGTTTAGGGTTCCCAAAAACGCAGCATTAGTGGAATCAGCCCAGATACCTGCTAGTACCTGCGTTTAGCCCCTCCGCCCAGCCCAGCCCACCCAAGTGTAGTATCAATCGATCACTGTCACTTACAAAAACACAACACACATAACTGCAGCGTTCGCAGAGTCAGGCCAGATCCCTGCGAACACTAATGGGGCATACACACGGTCGGACTTTTTTCGATCAGACTGGTCTGACGGACGCCGACGGACCAAATCCGGCAAACAATCCGATCATGTGTGGGCTTCACCGGACCTTCAGCGGACTTTTCCAGTCGCAAATCTGACAGACTTTAGATTTGGAACATGCTTCAAATCTTTACGTCGTAACTACGCTGGACCCAAAAATCCGCTCGTCTGTATGCTAGTCCATCGGACAAAAACCGACACTAGGGCAACTATTGGCTACTGGCTGTCAACTTCCTTATTTTAGTCCGGTGTATGTCATCACGTACGAATCCATCGGACTTTGGTGTGATCGTGTGTAGGCAAGTCCGGTCGTTAGAAAGCCTGTTGAAAGTCCGCCTAAAGTTCGTCGAAAGTCTGTCGAAAGTCTGTTGGACGGGCTGTCGGACTTTTGTAGCTGAAAAGTCCGACCGCGTGTACACGGCATAACAGTTTTTTTGGCAGCATTTGAATCAGTCGCTGACAGTCAGGAGATCTTTTTCCTGTGAGTCTCACTAGTGTACCAGTAAATTTAGAGACCAAAATGTCAAATCGAAGGTACACTAGTGAAGAGGCCTACATGTTTCTGAGCATGACAGATAGTGAAGAAGAAGTCACCCATCTGTCAGATTCAGGCTCAGAATACGATCCTGTAGACAGCAGTGGCACTCTGACAGATAGCTCTGACAATGGAGTTGTGGTCTGCTGTTGTTGAGGGTGCAAGGACCACAGGGCTCTCATATGGAGCAGAGAGCCAGTACTAGTGCCACTCATCCTTATGGTGAACTGGCAAGCATCAGTGGCCTAGTACACCCTGGTCGTAGTCAAACCAGCACTGCAGTATCACATGGTGACGTGGCAAGTCCCATAAGTGCAGTTCAAACTGATGAGTTGGCTAGCACAAACTAGTGTCCCGCAGCCACCAAGAAGACTAAGATAGGCCAGTTGAGCCCATAGTGCCCTTCCTGCTGCATTTGCCAATCCTAATTGGGAGCCCACCACTTCTGCAGCACCATACTTCCCACATTCACTGGCCAACCTGTAATTCAGGTGGAAACAGTTGATTTTACGTCACTTGATTTTTATGGACTGTTTTTCATGGAAGATCTCTATAGATCTATTGTGGACCAAAGCAATTTGTATGCTGGTCAATTTATCACCGCTAATCCCCATTTGACCCTTGCCAGAGAATGGAAACCTATTACGGTTTCCAAATTTAAGACCTTTAAGACCTTTCTGGACCTTCTGGGCCATAACTAAAAGGAGTGAGTTGCGGTCATATTGATCCACTGACCCAATTTACCATATGCCCGTGTTCTTGGCCCCCATGGCCAGGGCCCAATACGAGCAGATCTTGCAGTTCATGCACTTCAATGATAATGAACTCTGTCATCCTCGGGGTGACCCTGTATACGATTGGCTCCACAAAATTCGGCCCCTCGTAAACCACTTCAACCAACAGTTTGCAGTCTTGTTTACTCCCGATCAAGTTGTCTGCATTGATGAGTCCCTGATTAAATTTTATGGCCGCTTGTCTTTCAAACAGTATCTTCCCAGCAAGCGTGCCAGATATGGGGTCAAGATGTACAAGTTCTGTGAGAGGGCCACAGGCTATACATGTAGTTTTATGGTTTACGAGGGAAGAGATAGTCACATAGAGCCAGAGAACTGCCCAGACTACATAGTGAGCGCTGGTAAGATTGTGTGGGACTTGGTGTCACCCTTATTCGGAAAGGGGTACCAATTGTATGTGGACAATTATTACACGAGCGTGCCACTTTTTAGTCACTTGTTTGATCATGGAATTGGCGCACGTGGCACTGTGCGATCGAATCGCCAGGACTTATCCCAGTGGCTTGTAGATTCCCGTCTTAGGCTGGGGGAGAGTGCCTGCTTGAAGTGTAATAATTTGCTCGCTGTGAAGTGGAGGGATAATCGGAATGTTTTCGCTCTGTCCTCCCTTCACCAGACACAACGGTCCAAATTCCTACGGGAATGGTGTTGTGGAGAAACCCCTCTGTGTCCATGAATATAACCTTAATATAGGAGGGGTGGACCTCAATGACCAGTTGTTGGCGCCGCACCTAGGTGCCCATAAGGCCAGACGCTGGTACAAAAAAGTGTCTGTATACTTATTCCAATTGGCTCTGCTGAATGCTTATGTGTTATAGAAAGCTTCAAGACGAACTGGATCCTTCCTTAATGAAGGTACCACATTTAGCAACTCACATGGTTGATGATTAAAAGAGGCACATCTAAGTATGCAGGCATCCAGGGTAAAGCTGTCCACATAGACCATCCCCCGCACCACCGACTCTCACTGCTGTCAGTCTGCAATCATGACCGTGCAGTAATACCCTGCAGTAGAGTGATCTGAAAATGAGGCTTGAACCACTCATGGAGTGCAGCATGAAAGGGACGACTGTGATGGCGGTGCGGAGGACGGTCTATGTGAACAGCTTTACCTCGCATGCCTGCATACTTAGATGTGCCTGTTTTAATCATCAACCATGTGAGTTGCTAAATTTTGTACCTTCATTAAATGTAACCATATTGCTACACTTAGAGGCACCTCTCTTCTCTTTTATACTCAGTTGTGACATGACGCTACTTGTATATCAAGACATCGCTTGTATATCAAGTCAAAATTTATTAAAACATTTTCCTTGTCTTGCAAAACGCTCTCAAACCAAGTTACTCTCAAACCAAGGTTTTACTGTACTTAAATAATAGCATTCCCCATACATTTAAAGGTTAAATGACTCATATCCTGACAACATTCTACAGTTAAGTTAGTACTTCTGTGTCATTATAATCTTTTTTTATTCGTTTTGTGCTCTGTCTGTTAAAATGTTCACGTGGTTTAATGTATGTTCAATAAACAATCCAGTCTAGTATTAATGAACACAAAAATGTCATTTGTATTAGTTCATCAATGTCTAAAGATGAGTATTTGATCTTGTGTCAGAAAAAGTCTAAAAAAAAGACAAAGACATTGTGTATTCTGAAAGATCAATATCTTTTCTGTTGCTAGACATTTTCAAGAGAACAACCAAATCCCTGACCTTAGTTAGTTAACAATTTAAAAAAATAAAGAAACAAACTGAGAAATAAGATTTGATAGCACGGCTGTTTAAATGTGAGATATAAATATATGCAATAACTTTTCCTACTGGAACTGCATACAAGCATCACATTATTTGTACAATATGATGCATGAACCATATACTGGAAGTCAGTGGCGGCTGGTGCTCCATTTTTTTTTAGGGGGGCGCAAACAAAATCTCAACCAACCCCCCCCCCAACATCACTCGCCCATGATGGGGCCTATAGACAGACAGAGGGATAGATTGGATAAGACAGACAGGCAGACAGACATGCAGTTTTACAGATATATAGATATGCAGTTATACAGATAGATAGATATGCAGTTAGATAGATCGATAGACAGACAGACAGATATACATATGCAGACAGATAGATAGACAGAAATGCAGTTTTACAGATATGCAGTTAGATAGATAGATAGATTGATAGAGATAGATAGATAGATAGATAGATAGATAGATAGATAGATAGATAGATAGATAGATAGATAGACAGACAGATAGATAGACAGACAGACAGACAGACAGACAGACAGACAGACAGACAGACAGACAGACAGACAGACAGACAGACAGATAGACAGATAGACAGATAGACAGATAGACAGATAGACAGATAGACAGATAGACAGATAGATAGATAGATAGATAGATAGATAGATAGATAGATAGATCAGAGCCGAAACAGGAAGTGACACGCCGCCTGGGGACAGCACCGCCCAGACATGAAGACATGAAGGTGAATGCCCCAATGAGCGTGTAGAGGCGCACTGCACAGCGCCACAGGGAATCAAAAAACACCGCAAATGAAGAATCTTGGCTGCAATCACGGGATTCTTTTTTGATTCTTCTACAGTGGTTATGATAGTCAACAGTAAAAAAGAGGGCTCTTTATTATCACAATCACCTGCCATGAATGCTCTCTGTACTGTACCCTATTTGCTAATGTGCTTGTTCTTTGTAGAACTTTGTTCAGTGGCAGAATGGTCACTTAAAGATAATCTTTATAAAAGCTGAATATTTAAAAAAATAATGAAAAAAGTTGAAGAATATAATAATTCTGTGATTGTAAACCAGGTAGACACATGGGCCCTTGTGTTCATCAGTAGCAATTTACTTGCAGTATGTATAGGTACTGGTTCATGAGTGGACATACTTTTAGTCTAACTGAAACAATCAGTCGCTTGGTATCCAAGTACCCAGATCTGTTGGCTCACTATCAGAATCTGTGTAGATGGGCTTTCCTTCGCTTCATAATTTCATTACAATTCTATGATTCAAGTGGAACGACAGAAAAAGAGCAAAGAACATGGCTGAAATGCTTGTACTGTGTCTGTGAACTGTTTTTCCGGACAGAATATTGGTAACTCTGTACAGTCACTCTAGTGATTTCATGTTTAACAGGTTTTTATTGAAGGTTTACGAATACAAAGGAACGCCATTAAAGTGGTTGTAAAGGCAGAAGGTTTTGTATCCTAATGCATTCTATGCATTAAGATACAAAACCTTCTGTGTGCAGCAGCCCCCCTAATACTTACCTGAGCCTCCTCCGATCTAGCGATGTTGCATGAAAGACTTGGCTGGCCGAGACACTTCCTCCTAAATGGTTAAGACAGCAGCGGAGCGCCATTGGTTCCTGCTGCGGTCAATCAAAGTCATTGAGCCAATGGGGAGAAAGAGGGGGTGGGGCCAGGCCACGGTTCTGTGTCTGAATGGACACACAGAGCAGCAGCTTGGCTCAGGTGCCCCCATAGCAAGCTGCTTGCTGTGGGGGCACGTGACAGGATGGGCTGGCAGAAGCGCCAAAGAGGGACCCAAGAAGAGGAGGATCTGGGCTGCTCTGTGCAAAACCATTGTACAGAGCAGGTAAGTATAACATGTTTGTTATATTTAAATGAAAAAAAACAAGACTTTAGTATCACTTTAAGTTCACATTTGGAAATTAACGATACGATTACGAATTATCCGAAATAACAAATGCCTCATCTAAACAAATGGAACGGAACAAATTAATAACAATAAATAATAATAATAATATGTTTTATTAAGTGTTCTTGCATAGCAAGACCACTTACTGTTATCTCACATATATATTATTCTTATTATTATAGCCAAATTTACCACCCTAACTCCTCCCACAGTTTTTACACTACATAGACAAGTAATATACCGAAACGTGCGGATTGTTCCCGATTGGTGTGCTATTACTTTGTGGAACGTTTCGCCGAATGGTTCACGAAATATCGTCGTTTTTGCGGCGAAATTGGTCCCATAGGAATGAATGGGGAAACTAGAGTGGGAGATGACAAAAGCTGGAAAATCAGAACATGATTTCTAAACTGCCGCCACTCCCTCATTTTCAAGCCCACCTACACAAATCTTATATCAAAACGTTCAGCTATCCCTGCTGCCACTAAACATGTCCACGGCTAAGCCATAGTCCTGATAGTTTTCACAATATGACCATTTGTTTGCAACTCACGCCGTCCATTGACATTCATTGAAACTACACTCTAGCCCCCTCCAAATTTGAAGGGCAATTTCTAAACTGCGACTGTGCCTTCATTTTTAATATTTCAGAGACATACTATACATCAAAATCTAGGTCTGGGTCTTGTGATTCTCACAATATAAAGATCTTCGCTGTAGGGTGTATAGTTTTTAAAATACGGCCATTTGTTTAGAGGTCATTTCAGGAAATTTTAGCCATTAATCAGAGTGTACTGTTATTGTTTGTTTTGTTGCCATGGTTACCAAAGCTTCTGTTATACACAGGGGGGGAGGTGGCTGGAGCATCTCAGCTGATTACAGAGCCCGGGGGGAGGGGACAGACACACCATGTACTGATTTATAATAGAGGAATATGATGGGGCAGTTTTGATGGGGTAATTCTGATGGGGCAGTTTTGATGAAGCAGTATTTGGGAAGCATAAACAGGGCATGAGCGTTGCTAGGAAACAGTGGTTGTAAACACAAGATGCTGAGACACTCCAAATGCATGTGACTTCATCTGCTAGACTTGATAATGCTTGTAGACTCCTCCCACAGTTTTTACACTACAGAGACAAGTAATATACCGAAACGAGCGGATTGTTCCCGATTGGTGTGTTATTACTTTGTGGAATGTTTTGCCGAATGGTCCACGAAATTACGTTTTTGCGGCGAAATTGGTCCCATAGGAATGAATGGCGAAATGTTCAAAACTAGAGTGGGAGGTGACAAAAGCTGACAACCCCATGATCAGCCAAAACATTATGACCACCCCATGATCAGCCAAAACATTATGACTGCCCCATGTAAAAAAAAAATATATTTTTGAAAAAAAAAAAAAATTTTTGAAAAAAAAATAATAATTTTTGAAAAAAATACAAATAAAATCATTTTTGAAAAAAAAATATTTTTGAAAAAAAAAATATTTTTGAAAAAAAAAAATATTTTTGAAAAAAAACATTTTTTGAAAAAAAAAATATTGAGAAAAAAAAAAATATTTTTGAAAAAATAAAAAAATCATTTTTGAAAAAAAAAAATCATTTTTGAAAAAAAAAAATCATTTTTGAAAAAAAATTCATTTTTGAAAAAAAAAATCATTTTTGAAAAAAATGTTCAGCTCTTTCAGCTAATGATGGGACTTCAACTGTTTTACTACTATTTATACTTTTTAAAATATTAAGCTTTTTAACACTTTTCACAGTTACTCAAGCCACTCCACCCAGTTACTCCGCCCACTCCAGTTGTAGAGGCAAGAACACTTTCACAATTTCCCAAGAAATTGTACCTTTTCTAGTTAAGTGTTCTTGCATAGCAAGACCACTTACTGTTATCTCACATATATATTACTAGAAAAGGTACAATTTCTGGGGAAATTGTGAAAGTGTTCTTGCCTCTACAACTGGAGTGGGCGGAGTAACTGGGTGGGGTGGAGTGGCTTGAGTAACTGTGAAAAGTGTTAAAAAGCTTAATATTTTAAAAAGTATAAATAGTAGTAAAAAAGTTCCATCATTCGCTGAAAGAGCTGAACATTTTTTTCAAAAGTAATTTTTTTTTTCAAAAATGAATTTTTTTTAATCAAAAATGATTTTTTTTTCTTCAAAAATGATTTTTTTTTTCAAAAGTAATTTTTTTTTTCAAAGGTAATTTTTTTTTTCAAAAATAATTTTTTTTTTTCAAAAATATTTTTTTTTTCAAAAATATTTTTTTTTTTTTTCAAAAATGATTTTTTTTTTTCAAAAATTATTTTTTTACTTTTTTCAAAAATAATTTTTTTTTTCAAAAATATTTTTTTTTTTACATGGGGCGGTCATAATGTTTTGGCTGATCATGGGGTGGTCATAATGTTTTGGCTGATCATGGGGTTGTCAGCTTTTGTCACTTCCCACTCTAGTTTTGAACATTTAGCCATTCATTCCTATGGGACCAATTTCGCCGCAAAAACGTCATTTCGTGGACCATTCGGCAAAACATTCCACAAAGTAATAACACACCAATCGGGAACAATCCGCTCGTTTCGGTATATTATTTGTCTCTGTAGTGTGAAAACTGTGGGAGGAGTCTACAAGCATTATCAAGTCTAGCAGATGAAGTCACATGCATTTGGAGTGTCTCAGCATCTTGTGTTTACAACCACTGTTTCCTAGCAACGCTCATGCCCTGTTTATGCTTCCCAAATACTGCTTCATCAAAACTGTCCCATCAGAATTACCCCATCAAAACTGCCCCATCATATTCCTCTATTATAAATCTGTACATGGTGTGTCTGTCCCCTCCCCCGGGCTCTGTAATCAGCTGAGATGCTCCAGCCACCTTCCCCCCTGTGTATAACAGAAGCTTTGGTAACCATGGCAACAAAACAAACACTAACAGTACACTCTGATTAATGGCTAAAATTTCCTGAAATGACCTCTAAACAAATGGCCGTATTTTAAAAACTATACATCCTACAGCGAAGATCTTTATATTGTGAGAATCACAAGACCCAGACCTAGATTTTGATGTATAGTATGTTTTTGAAATATTAAAAATGAAGGCACAGTCGCAGTTTAGAAATTGCCCTTCAAATTTGGAGGGGGCTAGAGTGTAGTTTCTTTGGAGGGGGCTAGAGTGTAGTGCTTAATTAAGTGTTCTTGCATAGCAAGACCACTTACTGTTATCTCACATATATATTATTCTTATTATTATAGCCAAATTTACCACCCTAACTCCTCCCACAGTTTTTACACTACATAGACAAGTAATATACCGAAACGTGCGGATTGTTCCCGAATGGTGTGCTATTACTTTGTGGAACGTTTCGCCGAATGGTTCACGAAATATCGTCGTTTTTGCGGCGAAATTGGTCCCATAGGAATGAATGGGGAAACTAGAGTGGGAGATGACAAAAGCTGGAAAATCAGAACATGATTTCTAAACTGCCGCCACTCCCTCATTTTCAAGCCCACCTACACAAATCTTATATCAAAACGTTCAGCTATCCCTGCTGCCACTAAACATGTCCACGGCTAAGCCATAGTCCTGATAGTTTTCACAATATGACCATTTGTTTGCAACTCACGCCGTCCATTGACATTCATTGAAACGACACTCTAGCCCCCTCCAAATTTGAAGGGCAATATCTAAACTGCGACCGTGCCTTCAATTTTAATATTTCAGAGACATACTATGTATCAAAATCTAGGTCTGGGTCTTGTGATTCTCACAATATAAAGATCTTCGCTGTAGGATGTATAGTTTTTAAAATACGGCCATTTGTTTAGAGGTCATTTCAGGAAATTTTAGCCATTAATCAGAGTGTACTGTTAGTGTTTGTTTTGTTGCCATGGTTACCAAAGCTTCTGTTATACACAGGGGGGAAGGTGGCTGGAGCATCTCAGCTGATTACAGAGCCCGGGGGAGGGGACAGACACACCATGTACTGATTTATAATAGAGGAATATGATGGGGCAGTTTTGATGGGGTAATTCTGATGGGGCAGTTTTGATGAAGCAGTATTTGGGAAGCATAAACAGGGCATGAGCGTTGCTAGGAAACAGTGGTTGTAAACACAAGATGCTGAGACACTCCAAATGCATGTGACTTCATCTGCTAGACTTGATAATGCTTGTAGACTCCTCCCACAGTTTTCACACTACAGAGACAAATAATATACCGAAACGAGCGGATTGTTCCCGATTGGTGTGTTATTACTTTGTGGAATGTTTTGCCGAATGGTCCACGAAATGTCGTTTCGAAATTGGTCCCATAGGAATGAATGGCGAAATGTTCAAAACTAGAGTGGGAAGTGACAAAAGCTGACAACCCCATGATCAGCCAAAACATTATGACCACCCAATGTAAAAAAAAAAATATTTTTGAAAAAAAAAAATATCTTTGAAAAAAGTAAAAAAATAATTTTTGAAAAAAAAAAATCATTTTTGAAAAAAAAAAAAATATTTTTGAAAAAAAAAAAATTATTTTTGAAAAAAAAAAATATTTTTGAAAAAAAAAATATTTTTGAAAAAAAAAAAATTATTTTTGAAAAAAAAATTACTTTAAAAAAAATAATAATTTCGAAAAAAAAATTATTTTTGAAATAAAAAAATTCATTTTTGAAAAAAAAAATTACCTTTGAAAAAAAAATTACTTTTGAAAAAAAAAATCATTTTTGAAGAAAAAGAAATCATTTTTGATTAAAAAAAATTCATTTTTGAAAAAAAAAATTACTTTTGAAAAAAATGTTCAGCTCTTTCAGCGAATGATGGAACTTTTTTACTACTATTTATACTTTTTAAAATATTAAGCTTTTTAACACTTTTCACAGTTACTCAAGCCACTCCACCCCACCCAGTTACTCCGCCCACTCCAGTTGTAGAGGCAAGAACACTTTCACAATTTCCCCAGAAATTGTACCTTTTCTAGTTAAGTGTTCTTGCATAGCAAGACCACTTACTGTTATCTCACATATATATTATTAAGTGTTCTTGCATAGCAAGACCACTTACTGTTATCTCACATATATATTATTCTTATTATTATAGCCAAATTTACCACCCTAACTCCTCCCACAGTTTTTACACTACATAGACAAGTAATATACCGAAACGTGCGGATTGTTCCCGAATGGTGTGCTATTACTTTGTGGAACGTTTCGCCGAATGGTTCACGAAATATCGTCGTTTTTGCGGTGAAAATGGTCCCATAGGAATGAATGGGGAAACTAGAGTGGGAGATGACAAAAGCTGGAAAATCAGAACATGATTTCTAAACTGCCGCCACTCCCTCATTTTCAAGCCCACCTACACAAATCTTATATCAAAACGTTCAGCTATCCCTGCTGCCACTAAACATGTCCACGGCTAAGCCATAGTCCTGATAGTTTTCACAATATGACCATTTGTTTGCAACTCACGCCGTCCATTGACATTCATTGAAATGACACTCTAGCCCCCTCCAAATTTGAAGGGCAATATCTAAACTGCGACCGTGCCTTCAATTTTAATATTTCAGAGACATACTATGTATCAAAATCTAGGTCTGGGTCTTGTGATTCTCACAATATAAAGATCTTCGCTGTAGGATGTATAGTTTTTAAAATACGGCCATTTGTTTAGAGGTCATTTCAGGAAATTTTAGCCATTAATCAGAGTGTACTGTTAGTGTTTGTTTTGTTGCCATGGTTACCAAAGCTTCTGTTATACACAGGGGGGAAGGTGGCTGGAGCATCTCAGCTGATTACAGAGCCCGGGGGAGGGGACAGACACACCATGTACTGATTTATAATAGAGGAATATGATGGGGCAGTTTTGATGGGGTAATTCTGATGGGGCAGTTTTGATGAAGCAGTATTTGGGAAGCATAAACAGGGCATGAGCGTTGCTAGGAAACAGTGGTTGTAAACACAAGATGCTGAGACACTCCAAATGCATGTGACTTCATCTGCTAGACTTGATAATGCTTGTAGACTCCTCCCACAGTTTTCACACTACAGAGACAAATAATATACCGAAACGAGCGGATTGTTCCCGATTGGTGTGTTATTACTTTGTGGAATGTTTTGCCGAATGGTCCACGAAATGACGTTTCGAAATTGGTCCCATAGGAATGAATGGCGAAATGTTCAAAACTAGAGTGGGAAGTGACAAAAGCTGACAACCCCATGATCAGCCAAAACATTATGACCACCCCATGTAAAAAAAAATATATTTTTGAAAAAAAAAAAAAAATTTTGAAAAAAATAATTTTTGAAAAAAAAAAAATCATTTTTGAAAAAAAAAAAATATTTTTGAAAAAAAAAAAATTATTTTTGAAAAAAAAAATATTTGAAAAAAAAATTATTTTTGAAAAAAAAATTACTTTAAAAAAAATAATAATTTCGAAAAAAAAATTATTTTTGAAATAAAAAAATTCATTTTTGAAAAAAAAAATTACCTTTGAAAAAAAAAATTACTTTTGAAAAAAAAAATCATTTTTGAAGAAAAAGAAATCATTTTTGATTAAAAAAAATTCATTTTTGAAAAAAAAAATTACTTTTGAAAAAAATGTTCAGCTCTTTCAGCGAATGATGGAACTTTTTTACTACTATTTATACTTTTTAAAATATTAAGCTTTTTAACACTTTTCACAGTTACTCAAGCCACTCCACCCCACCCAGTTACTCCGCCCACTCCAGTTGTAGAGGCAAGAACACTTTCACAATTTCCCCAGAAATTGTACCTTTTCTAGTTAAGTGTTCTTGCATAGCAAGACCACTTACTGTTATCTCACATATATATTATTAAGTGTTCTTGCATAGCAAGACCACTTACTGTTATCTCACATATATATTATTAAGTGTTCTTGCATAGCAAGACCACTTACTGTTATCTCACATATATATTATTCTTATTATTATAGCCAAATTTACCACCCTAACTCCTCCCACAGTTTTTACACTACATAGACAAGTAATATACCGAAACGTGCGGATTGTTCCCGAATGGTGTGCTATTACTTTGTGGAACGTTTCGCCGAATGGTTCACGAAATATCGTCGTTTTTGCGGCGAAATTGGTCCCATAGGAATGAATGGGGAAACTAGAGTGGGAGATGACAAAAGCTGGAAAATCAGAACATGATTTCTAAACTGCCGCCACTCCCTCATTTTCAAGCCCACCTACACAAATCTTATATCAAAACGTTCAGCTATCCCTGCTGCCACTAAACATGTCCACGGCTAAGCCATAGTCCTGATAGTTTTCACAATATGACCATTTGTTTGCAACTCACGCCGTCCATTGACATTCATTGAAACTACACTCTAGCCCCCTCCAAATTTGAAGGGCAATTTCTAAACTGCGACCGTGCCTTCATTTTTAATATTTCAGAGACATACTATACATCAAAATCTAGGTCTGGGTCTTGTGATTCTCACAATATAAAGATCTTCGCTGTAGGATGTATAGTTTTTAAAATACGGCCATTTGTTTAGAGGTCATTTCAGGAAATTTTAGCCATTAATCAGAGTGTACTGTTAGTGTTTGTTTTGTTGCCATGGTTACCAAAGCTTCTGTTATACACGGGGGGAGGTGGCTGGAGCATCTCAGCTCTGATTACAGAGCCCGGGGGAGGGGACAGACACACCATGTACTGATTTATAATAGAGGAATATGATGGGGCAGTTTTGATGGGGTAATTCTGATGGGGCAGTTTTGATGAAGCAGTATTTGGGAAGCATAAACAGGGCATGAGCGTTGCTAGGAAACAGTGGTTGTAAACACAAGATGCTGAGACACTCCAAATGCATGTGACTTCATCTGCTAGACTTGATAATGCTTGTAGACTCCTCCCACAGTTTTTACACTACAGAGACAAGTAATATACCGAAACGAGCGGATTGTTCCCGATTGGTGTGTTATTACTTTGTGGAATGTTTTGCCGAATGGTCCACGAAATTACGTTTTTGCGGCGAAATTGGTCCCATAGGAATGAATGGCGAAATGTTCAAAACTAGAGTGGGAGGTGACAAAAGCTGACAACCCCATGATCAGCCAAAACATTATGACCACCCCATGATCAGCCAAAACATTATGACCGCCCCATGTAAAAAAAAAAAAATATTTTTGAAAAAAAAAAAAATAATTTTTGAAAAAAAAAAATAATTTTTGAAAAAAAAAAATAATAATTTTTGAAAAAAATACAAATAAAATCATTTTTGAAAAAAAAATATTTTTGAAAAAAAAAATATTTTTGAAAAAAAAAATATTTTTGAAAAAAAACATTTTTTGAAAAAAAAAATATTGAGAAAAAAAAATTATTTTTGAAAAAATAAAAAAATCATTTTTGAAAAAAAAAAATCATTTTTGAAAAAAAAAAAAATCATTTTTGAAAAAAAATTCATTTTTGAAAAAAAAAATCATTTTTGAAAAAAATGTTCAGCTCTTTCAGCTAATGATGGGACTTCAACTGTTTTACTACTATTTATACTTTTTAAAATATTAAGCTTTTTAACACTTTTCACAGTTACTCAAGCCACTCCACCCAGTTACTCCGCCCACTCCAGTTGTAGAGGCAAGAACACTTTCACAATTTCCCCAGAAATTGTACCTTTTCTAGTTCTTATTATTATAGCCAAATTTACCACCCTAACTCCTCCCACAGTTTTTACACTACATAGACAAGTAATATACCGAAACGTGCGGATTGTTCCCGAATGGTGTGCTATTACTTTGTGGAATGTTTCGCCGAATGGTTCACGAAATATCGTCGTTTTTGCGGCGAAATTGGTCCCATAGGAATGAATGGGGAAACTAGAGTGGGAGATGACAAAAGCTGGAAAATCAGAACATGATTTCTAAACTGCCGCCACTCCCTCATTTTCAAGCCCACCTACACAAATCTTATATCAAAACGTTCAGCTATCCCTGCTGCCACTAAACATGTCCACGGCTAAGCCATAGTCCTGATAGTTTTCACAATATGACCATTTGTTTGCAACTCATGCCGTCCATTGACATTCATTGAAACGACACTCTAGCCCCCTCCAAATTTGAAGGGCAATATCTAAACTGCGACCGTGCCTTCAATTTTAATATTTCAGAGACATACTATGTATCAAAATCTAGGTCTGGGTCTTGTGATTCTCACAATATAAAGATCTTCGCTGTAGGATGTATAGTTTTTAAAATACGGCCATTTGTTTAGAGGTCATTTCAGGAAATTTTAGCCATTAATCAGAGTGTACTGTTAGTGTTTGTTTTGTTGCCATGGTTACCAAAGCTTCTGTTATACACAGGGGGGGAAGGTGGCTGGAGCATCTCAGCTGATTACAGAGCCCGGGGGAGGGGACAGACACACCATGTACTGATTTATAATAGAGGAATATGATGGGGCAGTTTTGATGAGGTAATTCTGATGGGGCAGTTTTGATGAAGCAGTATTTGGGAAGCATAAACAGGGCATGAGCGTTGCTAGGAAACAGTGGTTGTAAACACAAGATGCTGAGACACTCCAAATGCATGTGACTTCATCTGCTAGACTTGATAATGCTTGTAGACTCCTCCCACAGTTTTCACACTACAGAGACAAATAATATACCGAAACGAGCGGATTGTTCCCGATTGGTGTGTTATTACTTTGTGGAATGTTTTGCCGAATGGTCCACGAAATGACGTTTTTGCGGCGAAATTGGTCCCATAGGAATGAATGGCGAAATGTTCAAAACTAGAGTGGGAAGTGACAAAAGCTGACAACCCCATGATCAGCCAAAACATTATGACCACCCCATGATCAGCCAAAACATTATGACCGCCTCATGTAAAAAAAAAATTATTTTTGAAAAAAAAAAAAAATTTTTGAAAAAAGTAAAAAAATAATTTTTGAAAAAAAAAAATCATTTTTGAAAAAAAAAAAATATATATTTTTGAAAAAAAAAATATTTTTGAAAAAAAAAAAATTATTTTTGAAAAAAAAAAATTATTTTTGAAAAAAAAAATTATTTTTGAAAAAAAAAAATATTTTTGAAAAAAAAATTTCTTTTAAAAAAAAAATTATTTTTGAAAAAAAAATATATTTGAAAAAAAAAATTATTTTTGAAATAAAAAAATTATTTTTGAAAAAAAAAATTATTTTTGAAAAAAAAAATATTTTTGAAAAAAAAATTTCTTTTAAAAAAAAAATTACTTTTGAAAAAAAAAATCATTTTTGAAGAAAAAAAAATCATTTTTGATTAAAAAAAATTCATTTTTGAAAAAAAAAATTACTTTTGAAAAAAATGTTCAGCTCTTTCAGCGAATGATGGAACTTTTTTACTACTATTTATACTTTTTAAAATATTAAGCTTTTTAACACTTTTCACAGTTACTCAAGCCACTCCACCCCACCCAGTTACTCCGCCCACTCCAGTTGTAGAGGCAAGAACACTTTCACAATTTCCCCAGAAATTGTACCTTTTCTAGTTCTTATTATTATAGCCAAATTTACCACCCTAACTCCTCCCACAGTTTTTACACTACATAGACAAGTAATATACCGAAACGTGCGGATTGTTCCCAAATGGTGTGCTATTACTTTGTGGAACGTTTCACCGAATGGTTCACAAAATATCGTCATTTTTGCGGTGAAATTGGTCCCATAGGAATGAATGAGGAAACTAGAGTGGGAGATGACAAAAGCTGAAAAATCAGAACATGATTTCTAAACTGCCGCCACTCCCTCATTTTCAAGCCCACCTACACAAATCTTATATCAAAACGTTCAGCTATCCCTGCTGCCACTAAACATGTCCACGGCTAAGCCATAGTCCTGATCGTTTTCACAATATGACCATTTGTTTGCAACTCACGCCGTCCATTGACATTCATTATAACTACACTCTAGCCCCCTCCAAATTTGAAGGGCAATTTCTAAACTGCGACCGTGCCTTCATTTTTAATATTTCAGAGACATACTATACATCAAAATCTAGGTCTGGGTCTTGTGATTCTCACAATATAAAGATCTTCGCTGTAGGATGTATAGTTTTTAAAATACGGCCATTTGTTTAGAGGTCATTTCAGGAAATTTTAGCCATTAATCAGAGTGTACTGTTATTGTTTGTTTTGTTGCCATGGTTACCAAAGCTTCTGTTATACACAGGGGGGAAGGTGGCTGGAGCATCTCAGCTGATTACAGAGCCCGGGGGAGGGGACAGACACACCATGTACTGATTTATAATAGAGGAATATGATGGGGCAGTTTTGATGGGGTAATTCTGATGGGGCAGTTTTGATGAAGCAGTATTTGGGAAGCATAAACAGGGCATGAGCGTTGCTAGGAAACAGTGGTTGTAAACACAAGATGCTGAGACACCCCAAATGCATGTGACTTCATCTGCTAGACTTGATAATGCTTGTAGACTCCTCCCACAGTTTTCACACTACAGAGACAAGTAATATACCGAAACGAGCGGATTGTTCCCGATTGGTGTGTTATTACTTTGTGGAATGTTTTGCCGAATGGTCCACGAAATGACGTTTTTGCGGCAAAATTGGTCCCATAGGAATGAATGGCGAAATGTTCAAAACTAGAGTGGGAAGTGACAAAAGCTGACAACCCCATGATCAGCCAAAACATTATGACCACCCCATGATCAGCCAAAACATTATGACCACCCCATGTAAAAAAAAATATATTTTTGAAAAAAAAAAATAATTTTTGAAAAAAGTAAAAAAATAATTTTTGAAGAAAAAAAAATCATTTTTGAAAAAAAAAAATATTTTTGAAAAAAAAAAATATTTTTGAAAAAAAAAAAATATTTTTGAAAAAAAAAAATATATTTGAAAAAAAAAATATTTTTGAAAAAAAAAATTATTTTTGAAAAAAAAATTACTTTAAAAAAAAATAATTTCGAAAAAAAAATTATTTTTGAAATAAAAAAATTCATTTTTGAAAAAAAAAATTACCTTTGAAAAAAAAATCATTTTTGAAAAAAAAAAAATCATTTTTGATTAAAAAAAATTCATTTTTGAAAAAAAAAAATACTTTTGAAAAAAATGTTCAGCTCTTTCAGCGAATGATGGAACTTTTTTACTACTATTTATACTTTTTAAAATATTAAGCTTTTTAACACTTTTCACAGTTACTCAAGCCACTCCACCCAGTTACTCCGCCCACTCCAGTTGTAGAGGCAAGAACACTTTCACAATTTCCCCAGAAATTGTACCTTTTCTAGTTATTAAGTGTTCTTGCATAGCAAGACCACTTACTGTTATCTCACATATATATTATTCTTATTATTATAGCCAAATTTACCACCCTAACTCCTCCCACAGTTTTTACACTACATAGACAAGTAATATACCGAAACGTGCGGATTGTTCCCGAATGGTGTGCTATTACTTTGTGGAACGTTTCGCCGAATGGTTCATGAAATATCGTAGTTTTTGCGGCGAAATTGGTCCCATAGGAATGAATGGGGAAACTAGAGTGGGAGATGGCAAAAGCTGGAAAATCAGAACATGATTTCTAAACTGCCGCCACTCCTTCATTTTCAAGCCCACCTACACAAATCTTATATCAAAACGTTCAGCTATCCCTGCTGCCACTAAACATGTCCACGGCTAAGCCATAGTCCTGATAGTTTTCACAATATGACCATTTGTTTGCAACTCACGCCGTCCATTGACATTCATTGAAACTACACTCTAGCCCCCTCCAAATTTGAAGGGCAATTTCTAAACTGCGACTGTGCCTTCAATTTTAATATTTCAGAGACATACTATACATCAAAATCTAGGTCTGGGTCTTGTGATTCTCACAATATAAAGATCTTCGCTGTAGGATGTATAGTTTTTAAAATACGGCCATTAGTTTAGAGGTCATTTCAGGAAATTTTAGCCATTAATCAGAGTGTACTGTTAGTGTTTGTTTTGTTGCCATGGTTACCAAAGCTTCTGTTATACACAGGGGGGGAGGTGGCTGGAGCATCTCAGCTCTGATTACAGAGCCCGGGGGAGGGGACAGACACACCATGTACTGATTTATAATAGAGGAATATGATGGGGCAGTTTTGATGGGGTAATTCTGATGGGGCAGTTTTGATGAAGTAGTATTTGGGAAGCATAAACAGGGCATGAGCGTTGCTAGGAAACAGTGGTTGTAAACACAAGATGCTGAGACACCCCAAATGCATGTGACTTCATCTGCTAGACTTGATAATGCTTGTAGACTCCTCCCACAGTTTTCACACTACAGAGACAAGTAATATACCGAAACGAGCGGATTGTTCCCGATTGGTGTGCTATTACTTTGTGGAATGTTTTGCCGAATGGTCCAGGAAATGACGTTTTTGCGGCGAAATTGGTCCCATAGGAATGAATGGCGAAATGTTCAAAACTAGAGTGGGAAGTGACAAAAGCTGACAACTCCATGATCAGCCAAAACATTATGACCACCCCATGATCAGCCAAAACATTATGACCGCCCCATGTAAAAAAAAAAATATTTTTGAAAAAAAAAAATAATTTTTGAAAAAAGTAAAAAAATTATTTTTGAAAAAAAAAAAAAATCATTTTTGAAAAAAAAAAAAATATTTTTGAAAAAAAAAATTATTTTTGAAAAAAAAAAATATTTTTGAAAAAAAAATCATTTTTGAAAAAAAAAAAAATATTTTTGAAAAAAAAATATATTTGAAAAAAAAAAATATTTTTGAAAAAAAAAAATTATTTTTGAAAAAAAAAAATTATTTTTGAAAAAAAAATTACTTTAAAAAAAAATAATAATTTCGAAAAAAAAATTATTTTTCAAATAAAAAAATTCATTTTTGAAAAAAAAAAATTACCTTTGAAAAAAAAAATTACTTTTGAAAAAAAAAATCATTTTTGAAGAAAAAAAAATCATTTTTGATTAAAAAAAATTCATTTTTGAAAAAAAAAATTACTTTTGAAAAAAATGTTCAGCTCTTTCAGCGAATGATGGAACTTTTTTACTACTATTTATACTTTTTAAAATATTAAGCTTTTTAACACTTTTCACAGTTACTCAAGCCACTCCACCCCACCCAGTTACTCCGCCCACTCCAGTTGTAGAGGCAAGAACACTTTCACAATTTCCCCAGAAATTGTACATTTTCTAGTTATTATTGTTATTTATTATTATTAATTTGTTATGTTCCATTTGTTTAGATAAAGCATTCTTTATTTCGGATAATTCATAACTTCGGATAAATTTGTATTTGTCACGTTCACTAACAGCCAAATTTGAAAGGAAATTCCAATACCTATAATTTAATAGTTAGTAATAGTTAAGTTATTATTAGTTAGTTATCATTTCAGATTTTCAAATTTTCGGGTTTTCAGGTATATGAATTTACACATTTTTTAATTTACAAATTCACAAATTTACAAATTTACGAATATTCCAATTTACGAATATTTGGAAAAATTTGTTAAACGGGTTTTTGTTAATTCTGATATTCACGAATCTACTAATTTGTCAAAATTTGTTAAAAAACAAATTCAGAACAAAATGAATTGCACATGTCTAGCATGAACTTAAAGGGAAGAGAACAGAAGTAGGGGGATGGAAGAGGGAATACAAAGGGGGAGATGGTGGGAGATGGGTAGGGAAGCGGGAGAAAGGAGGTGAGGAATAGGGATGAGCCGAACACCCCCCGGTTCGGTTCACACCAGAACCCGCGAACGGACCGAAAATTTGCGTGAACTTTAGAACCACATTGAAGTCTATGGGAGTCGAACTTTCGAAATCAAAAGTGCTAATTTTAGAGGCTAATTTGCATGGTATTGTCCTAAAAAGGGTTTGGGGACCTGGGTCCTGCCCCAGGGGACATGTATCAATGCAAAAAGTGTTTTAAAAACAGCCGTTTTTTTCGGGAGCAGTGATTTTAATGATGCTTAAAGTGAAAAAAAAAAAGTGAAATATTCCTTTAAATATCATACCCGGGGGGTGTCTATAGTATGCCTGTAAATTGGCGCGTGTTTCCCGTGCTTAGAATAGTCCCTGCACAAAATGACATTTTTAAAGGAATAAAAATCATTTAAAACTGCTTACGGCTTTAATGTAATGTCCGGTCCCGGTAATATGGATGAAAATCAGTGAGACAAATGGCATGGGTACTGCCCCCCCGGTCCATGTATACAGGCGGTGCAAACAAGACATGGACTGTAGGTTTGTTGTTAAGTAGAATCTGTTTGTAATTTTGAACTGGTACATTTTTAAAGTGTAGCTCCAGCCAAAAAATCTATTTTTAAGCTTTTTGGAAAACATTGGGAAGGGTTATCACCCCTGTGACATTTGTTTTGCTGTCTGTGCACCTCTTCAGAAGATTTTACCTCACTTTCTGTCCCAATGACAAATGTTTTTTGACAATTTGGGGTTTTTAGTGAAACAAGGATTGGTGATAAAGCATCAGTGGAAAGGAGACAAGTTTTTCCCATATTAACTCTTACAGGAGAGAATTTCCCTTCTTAGGGGTAGATTTCATCTCACTTCCTGTTGTCTCCTTCCGTTTGCAAGTAGGAGTCGTTTGTAAGTTGGATGTTTGAAAGTAGGGGCCTGCCCTATATACTCTGCAGAAATTTGGGCCTTAGGTGTTGGTGTTGCCACAACACTGTAAGCCCTCACAGTTACTCTTGGTGGGCACAGGAACGGGTTCTGCTGTGAAATATTAGATCAAGAATTGTAATTACATGTCCCTGTTGAACAGAGTCAGAAAAATTGGGCCTTTGGTGGTGGTGGTGCTGGTGCCACAACACTGTAAGTCCTCACAGTTACTCTTCGTGGGCGCAAAAACGGGCCCTGCTGTGAAATATTAGATCAAGAATTATAATTACATGTCCCTGTTGAACAGGGGCAGAAAAATTGGGCCTTAGGCACTGGTGCCACAACACTGCAACCCCTCACAGATACTCTAGTTGGAGCACAGGAATGAGCCCTCCTGTAAAATATTACATCAAAAATTGTAATTACACACCCCTGCTAAACAGGGGCTGAAAAATTGGGCCTTAGGCACTGGTGCTGGTGCCACAACACCGCAACCCCTCACAGATACTCTAGTTGGAGCGCAGGAACAACCCCTGCTGCAAAGTATTGCATCAAAAATTGTAATTACACGCCCCTGTTAAACAGGGACTGAAAAATTGGGCCATAGGCACTGGTGCTGGTGCCACAACACTGCAATCCCTCACAGATACTCTAGTTGGAGCGCAGGAACAACCCCTACACGCCCCTGTTAAACAGGGGCTGAAAAATTGGGCCTTAGGCACTGGTGTTGGTGCCACAACACTGCAACCCCTCATAAATAGGGATGAGCCGAACACCCCCCTGTTCGGTTCGCACCAGAACATGCGAACAGGAAAAAAGTTTGTTCGAACACGCGAACACCATTAAAGTCTATGGGACACGAACATGAATAAACAAAAGTGCTAATTTTAAAGGCTTATATGCAAGTTATTGTCATAAAAAGTGTTTGGGGACCCGGGTCCTGCCCCAGGGGACATGGATCAATGCAAAAAAAAGTTTTAAAAACGGCCGTTTTTTCAGGAGCAGTGATTTTAATAATGCTTAAAGTCAAACAATAAAGGTGTAATATCCCTTTAAATTTCGTACCTGGGGGGTGTCTATAGTATGCCTGTAAAAGGGCGCATGTTTCCTGTGTTTAGAACAGTCTGACAGCAAAATGACATTTTGAAGGAAAAAACTCATTTAAAACTACCCGCGGCTAGGGATGAGCCGAACACCCCCCTGTTCGGTTCGCACCAGAACATGCGAACAGGAAAAAAATTCGTTCGAACACGCGAACACCGTTAAAGTCTATGGGACACGAACATGAATAATCAAAAGTGCTAATTTTAAAGGCTAATATGCAAGTTATTGTCAATAAAAGTGTTTGGGGACCTGGGTCCTGCCCCAGGGGACATGGATCAATGCAAAAAAAAGTTTTAAAAACGGCCGTTTTTTCAGGAGCAGTGATTTTAATAATGCTTAAAGTCAAACAATAAAAGTGTAATATCCCTTTAAATTTCATACCTGGGGGGTGTCTATAGTATGCCTGTAAAGGGGCGCATGTTTCCCGTGTTTAGAACAGTCTGACAGCAAAATGACATTTTGAAGGAAAAAACTCATTTAAAACTACCGCGGCTATTGCATTGCCGACAATACACATAGAAGTTCATTGATAAAAACGGCATGGGAATTCCCCACAGGGCAACCCCGAACCAAAATTAAAAAAAAAAAATGATGTGGGAGTCCCCCTAAATTCCATACAAGGCCCTTCAGGTCTGGTATGGATATTAAGGGGAACCCCAGCCAAAATTTAAAAAAAAAATTGACGTGGGGTTCCCCCTAAATTCCATACCAGACCCTTCAGGTCTGGTATGGATTTTAAGGGGAACCCCGCGCCAAAAAAAAAAAAAAAAAACAGCGTGGGGTTCCCCTAAAAATCCATACCAGACCCTTATCCGAGCACGCAACCTGGCAGGCCGCAGGAAAAGAGGGGGGGACGAGAGTGCGGCCCCCCCCCCCTCCTGAACCGTACCAGGCCACATGCCCTCAACATTGGGAGGGTGCTTTGGGGTAGCCCCCCAAAGCACCTTGTCCCCATGTTGATGAAGACAAGGGCCTCATCCCCACAACCGTGGCCGGTGGTTGTGGGGGTCTGCGGGCGGGGGGCTTATCGGAATCTGGAAGCCCCCTTTACCAAGGGGACCCCCAGATCCCGGCCCCCCCCCTGTGTGAAATGGTAAGGGGTTACTTACCCCTACCATTTCACTAAAAAACTGTCAAAAATGTTAAAAATGACAAGAGACAGTTTTTGACAATTCCTTTATTTAAATGCTTCTTCTTTCTTCCTTCATCTTCTTCTTCTTCTGGTTCTTCTGGCTCTTCTGGTTCTTCCTCCGGCGTTCTCGTCCAGCATCTCCTCCGCGGCGTCTTCTATCTTCTTCTCCTCGGGCCGCTCCGCACCCATGGCATGAGGGGGGAGGCTCCCGCTCTTCTCTTCATCTTCTTCTTCATCTTCTTCTTCATCTTCTTCTTCATCTTCTTCTTCTTCTTCTTCTTCTCTTCTTCATCTCTTCTTCCTTCTTCATTTCTTCTGCGGGCCGCTCCGCATCCATGCATGGAGGGAGGCTCCCGCTGTGTGACGGCGTCTCTTCGTCTGACGGTTCTTAAATAACGGGGGGCGGGGCCACCCGGTGACCCCGCCCCCCTCTGACGCACGGGACATGACGGGACTTCCCTGTGGCATTCCCCGTGACGTCACAGGGAAGTCCCGTCAATTCACCGTGCGTCAGAGGGGGGCGGGGTCACCGGATGGCCCCGCCCCCCGTTATTTAAGAACCGTCAGACGAAGAGACGCCGTCACACAGCGGGAGCCTCCCTCCATGCATGGATGCGGAGCGGCCCGCAGAAGAAATGAAGAAGGAAGAAGAGATGAAGAAGAGAAGAAGAAGAAGAAGAAGAAGAAGATGAAGATGAAGATGAAGAAGAAGATGAAGAGAAGAGCGGGAGCCTCCCCCCTCATGCCATGGGTGCGGAGCGGCCCGAGGAAAAGAAGATAGAAGACGCCGCGGAGGAGATGCTGGACGAGAACGCCGGAGGAAGAACCAGAAGAGCCAGAAGAACCAGAAGAAGAAGAAGATGAAGGAAGAAAGAAGAAGCATTTAAATAAAGGAATTGTCAAAAACTGTCTCTTGTCATTTTTAACATTTTTGACAGTTTTTTAGTGAAATGGTAGGGGAAAGTAACCCCTTACCATTTCACACAGGGGGGGGGCCTGGATCTGGGGGTCCCCTTGGTAAAGGGGGCTTCCAGATTCCGATAAGCCCCCCGCCCGCAGACCCCCACAACCACCGGCCACGGTTGTGGGGATGAGGCCCTTGTCTTCATCAACATGGGGACAAGGTGCTTTGGGGGGCTACCCCAAAGCACCCTCCCAATGTTGAGGGCATGTGGCCTGGTACGGTTCAGGAGGGGGGGGGGGCCGCACTCTCGTCCCCCCCTCTTTTCCTGCGGCCTGCCAGGTTGCGTGCTCGGATAAGGGTCTGGTATGGATTTTTAGGGGGACCCCACGCTTTTTTTTTTTTTTTTTTTGGCGCGGGGTTCCCCTTAAAATCCATACCAGACCTGAAGGGTCTGGTATGGAATTTAGGGGGAACCCCACGTCAATTTTTTTTTTAAATTTTGGCTGGGGTTCCCCTTAATATCCATACCAGACCCGAAGGGCCTTGTATGGAATTTAGGGGGACCCCCACATCATTTTTTTTTTTTTATTTTGGTTCGGGGTTGCCCTGTGGGGAATTCCCATGCCGTTTTTATCAATGAACTTCTATGTGTATTGTCGGCAATGCAATAGCCGCGGGTAGTTTTAAATGAGTTTTTTCCTTCCAAATGTCATTTTGCTGTCAGACTGTTCTAAACACGGGAAACATGCGCCCCTTTACAGGCATACTATAGACACCCCCCAGGTACGAAATTTAAAGGGATATTACACTTTTATTGTTTGACTTTAAGCATTAATAAAATCACTGCTCCTGAAAAAACGTCCGTTTTTAAAACTTTTTTTTGCATTGATCCATGTCCCCTGGGGCAGGACCCGGGTCCCCAAACACTTTTTATGACAATAACTTGCATATAAGCCTTTAAAATTAGCACTTTTGATTTCTCCCATAGACTTTTAAAGGGTGTTCCGCGGCATTCGAATTTGCCGCGAACACCCCAAATTGTTCGCTGTTCGGCGAACTTGCGAACAGCCAATGTTCGAGTAGAACATGAGTTCGACTCGAACTCGAAGCTCATCCCTACCCGCGGCTATTGCATTGCCGACAATACACATAGAAGTTCATTGATAAAAACAGCATGGGAATTCCCCAAAGGGGAACCCCGAACCAAAATTAAAAAAAAAAAATGACTTGGGAGTCCCCCTAAATTCCATACTAGGCCCTTCAGGTCTGGTATGGATATTAAGGGGAACCCCGGCCAAAATTTAAAAAAAAAATGACGTGGGGTTCCCCCTAAATTCCATACCAGACCCTTCAGGTCTGGTATGGATTTTAAGGGGAACCCCGCGCCAAAAAAAAAAAAAACGGCGTGGGGTCCCCCCAACAATCCATACCAGACCCTTATCCGAGCACGCAACCTGGCAGGCCGCAGGAAAAGAGGGGGGGACGAGAGTGCGCCCCCCCCTCCCTCCTGAACCGTACCAGGCCACATGCCCTCAACATTGGGAGGGTGCTTTGGGGTAGCCCCCCAAAACACCTTGTCCCCATGTTGATGAGGACAAGGGCCTCATCCCCACAACCCTGGCCGGTGGTTGTGGGGGTCTGCGGGCGGGGGGCTTATCGGAATCTGGAAGCCCCCTTTAACAAGGTGACCCCCAGATCCCGGCCCCCCCCCTGTGTGAAATGGTAAGGGGGTACATAAGTACCCCTACCATTTCACGAAAAAAGTGTCAAAAATGTTAAAAATGACAAGAGACAGTTTTTGACAATTCCTTTATTTAAATGCTTCTTCTTTCTTCTATCTTCCTTCATCTTCTGGTTCTTCTGGTTCTTCTGGCTCTTCTGGTTCTTCCTCCGGCGTTCTCGTCCAGCATCTCCTCCGCGGCGTCTTCTATCTTCTTCTCCTCGGGCCGCTCCGCACCCATGGCATGGGGGGAGGCTCCCGCTCTTCTCTTCTTCTTTTCTTCTCTTCTTCGCTTCTTCATTTTCTTCTCCGGGCCGCTCCACAATCCATGCTGGCATGGAGGGAGGCTCCCGCTGTGTGACGGCGCTCCTCGTCTGACAGTTCTTAAATAACGGGGGGGCGGGGCCACCCGGTGACCCCGCCCCACTCTGACGCACGGTGACTTGACGGGACTTCCCTGTGACGTCACGGGGAATGCCACAGGGAAGTCCCATCATGTCCCGTGCGTCAGAGGGGGGCGGGGTCACCGAGTGGCCCCGCCCCCCGTTATTTAAGAACTGTCAGACGAGGAGCGCCGTCACACAGCGGGAGCCTCCCTCCATGCCAGCATGGATTGCGGAGCGGCCCGGAGAAGAGAATGAAGAAGAGAAGAAGAGAAGAAAAGAAGAAGAGAAGAGCGGGAGCCTCCCCCCCATGCCATGGGTGCGGAGCGGCCCGAGGAGAAGAAGATAGAAGACGCCGCGGAGGAGATGCTGGACGAGAACGCCGGAGGAAGAACCAGAAGAGCCAGAAGAACCAGAAGAACCAGAAGATGAAGGAAGATAGAAGAAAGAAGAAGCATTTAAATAAAGGAATTGTCAAAAACTGTCTCTTGTCATTTTTAACATTTTTGACACTTTTTTCGTGAAATGGTAGGGGTACTTATGTACCCCCTTATCATTTCACACAGGGGGGGGGCCGGGATCTGGGGGTCACCTTGTTAAAGGGGGCTTCCAGATTCCGATAAGCCCCCCGCCCGCAGACCCCCACAACCACCGGCCAGGGTTGTGGGGATGAGGCCCTTGTCCTCATCAACATGGGGACAAGGTGTTTTGGGGGGCTACCCCAAAGCACCCTCCCAATGTTGAGGGCATGTGGCCTGGTACGGTTCAGGAGGGAGGGGGGGCCGCACTCTCGTCCCCCCCTCTTTTCCTGCGGCCTGCCAGGTTGCGTGCTCGGATAAGGGTCTGGTATGGATTTTTGGGGGGACCCCACGCCGTTTTTTTTTTTTTTTTTTGGCGCGGGGTTCCCCTTAAAATCCATACCAGACCTGAAGGGTCTGGTATGGAAATTAGGGGGAACCCCACGTCATTTTTTTTTTTTAATTTTGGCCGGGGTTCCCCTTAATATCCATATCAGACCTGAAGGGCCTGGTATAGAATTTAGGGGGACTCCCACATCATTTTTTTTTTTTAATTTTGGTTCGGGGTTCCCCTTTGGGGAATTCCCATGCCGTTTTTATCAATGAACTTCTAAGTGTATTGTCGGCAATGCAATAGCCGCGGGTAGTTTTAAATGAGTTTTTTCCTTCAAAATGTCATTTTGCTGTCAGACTGTTCTAAACACAGGAAACATGCGCCCCTTTACAGGCATACTATAGACACCCCCCAGGTACGAAATTTAAAGGGATATTACACTTTTATTGATTGACTTTAAGCATTATTAAAATCACTGCTCCTGAAAAAACGGCCATTTTTAAAACTTTTTTTTGCATTGATCCATGTCCCCTGGGGCAAGACCCAGGTCCCCAAACACTTTTTATGACAATAACTTGCATATTAGCCTTTAAAATTAGCACTTTTGATTTCTCCCATAGACTTTTAAAGGGTGTTCCGTGGCATTCGAATTTGCCGCGAACACCCCAAATTGTTCGCTGTTCGACTCGAACTCGAAGCTCATCCCTACTCATAAATACTCTAGTTGAGTGCAGCAATGAACCCTCCTTGCAAAATATTGCATCAAAAATTGTAATTACACTCTCCTGTTAAACAGGGGCAGAAAAATTGGACCTTATCCACTGGTGGCGGCGCCCAGAACCAAAATATTCTTACAAGCTATCAGCATGATCATTGAGGAGGAAGAGGATAGTCACTCAGCATAACAGGATAGTCACTCAGCATCAGCATAGGCAGTCTTGAAGGGATCTGACATTTCAAAAAAAAATATTCGGTTACATCAGCATCAGGTGCTTGGTAGTTGGTGGTGATCCAAGACTGATTCATTTTTATGAAGGTCAGTCTATCGACCGAGTCGATGGACAGGCGCACCCTGTGATCGGTTAAAAAACCTCCAGCAGCACTGAATGTGCGTTCCGAAAGAACGCTGGATGCAGGACAGGCCAGTAGCTCAATTGCATACTGTGCAAGCTCTGGCCAATGATCCATCCTCAAGACCCAGTAACCCAGAGGATTTTCTGTGGGAAAGGTGTCCAAGTCAGATCTTGCCCCTAGGTATTCCTGCACCATGTAAAACAGACGCTGGCGATGGTTGCTGGAACCGATCTCAATTTGGGGCCGCGGACTAAAAAATTGTCTGAACGCATCGGTCAGATGGCCACCTTCTCCACCACTCCTTCTTCAACTGACCGAAGCCTCAGCAACACGTTGTCCAGGAACAGGAGTTTGTAACCTCCCAGTCTCTGGGAATGCATTGCACAGACCTTTCTGCAAGGCCTCCCGAAGATGTTTCATCCTCTGCTCTCTCTGCGACAGCAAGATAAGGTCCACAACCTTACCCTTGTAACGTGGATCAAGGAAGGTTGCCAGCCAGTATTGATCCCTCTCCTTGATACCACAAATACGAGGATCCTTCCACAGGCTTTGCAGGATCAGAGAGGCCATGCAGCGTAGGTTTGCTGAGGTCCGGAGTCCTCTGGGTCACTAAGGACGACATGATCTGCAGCCACCTCCTCCCAGCCATGTATAAGTCCATGGGTTTCTTGGGACTGTAAATGATCCCTTAAAGACTGTTGCTGATGCTGAGTGCCAGGCTCCACCTGCTGACACAATCCTCCTCTTCCTCCTCCTCCTCGTCCTCTTCCTGTGTGATCGGCGGGCACGCAGGAACACTGTCTGGATAAAGGGGGCCTTGAGAGCTAAGGAAGTCCTCCTCTTCCTGCCTCTGTTCTGTCTCAAATGCCCTGTCCATTATTCCACGCAGCGTGTGCTCCAACAGGTGGACAAGGGGGACAGTGTCACTGATGCATGCACTGTCACTGCTCACCATCTTCGTGGCCTCCTCAAATGGTGACAGAACAGTGCATGCATCCCTGATCATGGCCCACTGGAGTGGGGAAAAAAAACAAGCTCTCCTGACCCTGTCCTGGTGCCATAGTCGCACAGGTACTCATTGATGGCCCTCTGCTGTGTGTGCCTTCCTTTTGGAGGTCAGCCAGCTGAGCACTGGCATTATACGACCGGTGGAAATGCACACAGACTTTCCTGGCCTGCCTCAGGACATCCTGTAAGCCCGGGTACCTGCCCAAGAACCGCTACACCACCAAGTTAAGGACGTGAGCCAAACAGGGCACATGGGTCATTTGTCCCTGTCGGAGGGTGGAGAGGAGGTTGGTGCCATTGTCGCAAACCACCATTCCTGCCTTAAGTTGGCGTGGTGTCAACCACCTCTGAACCTGCCCCTGCAGAGCTGACAGAACTTCTGCCCCAGTGTGGCTCCTGTCCCCCAAGCACACCAGCTCAAGCACCGCATGACATCTTTTTGGCCTGCGTAGTTGTGTAGACCCTTGAACGCCTATGGAGCACCGCTGGTTCAGAGGACAAAGCACAGGAAGAAGCCATGGAGGAATAAGAAGAGGAGGGGATGGAGGAGAGAGGTGTGTCAGAATCACCAGTAGTAGCATTTTGGAGGCGTGGTGATGGAACAACCTCCAACACTACTGCACCTTGTCCTGCATCCTTCCCAGCTGCCAGCAGAGTCACCCAATGTGCCGTGAAACTTATGTAATGTCCCAGTCCATGCCTGCTGGACCATGAGTCAGCGGTAATATGCACCTTACCGCTGACCGCCCTGTCCAGCGAGGCATGGACATTGCCTTCCACATGCCGGTAGAGAGCCGGAATCGCCTTCCGTGAAAAAAAGTGGCGTTTGGGTACCTGCCACTGAGGAACCGCACATTCCACAAACTCACGGAAGGGGGCAGAGTCTACCAACTGAAAAGGTAGCAGTTGAAGTGCTAGCAATTTTGCCAAGCTAGCATTCAACTGCTGGGCACGTGGATGGGGCAGGGAAATTTGCCTGGTACAATCTGACGTCGGTGTACCGATAGCAGATTGCCCACAAGTACTTGGCTGTGACACAAACCTAATTCTACACCTTCATTCCTCTCAGTGCAGGTCTCAGAGAGGACTGAAGGTATAGTGGGGTTGGAGATCTCAGCTGATGAGGAGCAAGGAGAGGTCCTCTTTGTTCTTTGGTGTGGGTCTTTTAGGTACGCTTGCCAACTAACTACATGGCAGGTCAACATATGTCTGGTCAAGCATGTGGTGCCCAAACGGGAGATGTTTTGGCCACGCGAGATACACTTGAGACATATGTTGCAAATAGCAGCGGTGCAATCTGATGCACTCATCTCAAAAAAGGCCCACACCACAGAACTTTTGGAATAACATGCAGAGACAGCAGCGCCCTGCACATGCCGAGCTTTGCAGTGTGATGCAGTCAGTGTGCTGCCCTTAAGCTGGCCCCTGGAGGGCATCCTGAATCGTTGGTGATGTGCCTCCTCCTCCTCCTCTCTCCTATCAGGCACCCACATGGAGTCAGTGACCTCATCATCCCCTCCCTCCTCATCACTGGAGCAAACCTGGCAGTATGCTGCAGCAGTGGCAACATGACTGCCAGACTGATGTCCTTCTTGGGCACCCCCTCTATCTGGGCTCACGCTACTGCCTTCCTCTAGCTAAGTACCATCATCGGAGCCTTCAAAATGCTGGGCATCCTCCTGGAGCATGTACCCAACACTGTGGTCAAACAGTTTGGGGGACTCCTCAGGAGGACATGGTGGGGCTAGGGAAGGAGTGACTGATTCCATTGAGCCAAGGGAAGAGGCCGTTTTGGCAGCTGCTTTGCCAGACAAAGTACCCTGAGCATGGGTGAGAGAGGATGAGGAGGATGAGGACGGCTTGGTCATCCACTCTACCAAGTCTTACGCATGTTGCAGCTCAACACGGCCAGCTGCCGAATAAAAGGCCAAGCATGTCCCATGGCCACGTGCTGATGACGATGCACCGTGTCCACGACCAGCACTGTTGCCTTTAGACACAGAGCCTGCTTGCCCTCTTTTAATTGGCTTGTGACTGTCTGCCTCTCCTTATTGGCCTTCCAGACATACTAATGGCCTCCAGTGAGATGTAGCCGCACTAAGCTGGGATATACTGATACTGCAGCTAGCAAAATCAACTGCCTGTCTGTAGTATTATTAGTATGAGAACACCACCAATCTTCTACAGGTAGCTTTAGCCGAACACTGTGCAGAGGTTGCACTACACTAACTTGTAGCTTTAGCTGAACACTGTGCAGAGGTCGCACTACACTAACTTGTAGCTTTAGATGAATACTGTGCAGAGGTCGCACTACACTAACTTGTAGATTTAGCTGAACACTGTGCAGAGGTCACACTACACTAACTCGTAGCTTTAGCTGAACACTGTGCAGAGGATGCACTACACTAACGTTTAAATAATGCAGCTGCCTGCGGTAGTGATAGGATCAGGAAAACACCACCAACCTTCTACAGGTAGCTTTAGCTGAACACTGTGCAGAGGTCTCACTACACTAACCTGTAAATAATGTAGCTGCCTGCGGTAGTGATAGGATCAGAAAAACACCACCAATCTTCTACAGGTAGCTTTAGCTGAACACTGTGCAGAGGTCACACTACACTAACTCGTAGCTTTAGCTGAACACTGTGCAGAGGTTGCACTACACCAAATTGTAGCTTTAGCTGAACACTGTGCAGATTTTGAAAAACACTAACTTGTAGCTTTAGCTGAACACTGTGCAGAGGTCGCACTACACTAACTTGTAGCTTTAGCTGAACACTGTGCAGAGGTTGCACTACACTAACTAGTAGCTTAAGCTGAACACTGTGCAGAGGATGCACTACACTAACGTTTAAATAATGTAGCTGCCTGCGGTAGTGATAGGATCAGGAAAACACCACCAACCTTCTACAGGTAGCTTTAGCTGAACACTGTGCAGAGGTTGCACTACACTAACGTGTAAATAATTGAACTGCCTGCGGTAGTGATCGGATCAGAAAAACGCCACCAATCTTCTACAGGTAGCTTTAGCTGAACACTGTGCAGAGGTCGCACTACACTAACTTGTAGCTTTAGCTGAACATTGTGCAGGGGTCACACTACACTAACTTGTAAATATTGTAGCTGCCTGTGGTAGTGATAGGATCAGAAAAACACCACCAATCTTCTACAGGTAGCTTTAGCTGAACACTGTGCAGAGGATGCACTACACTAACTGTAAATACTGTAGCTGCCTGACTGTGGTACTAATAGGACCAGAAGAACACCAGCAATTTTCTTCAGGTAGCTGTAAATACTGTAACAACACCTGCCTGCCTGTCAGTAGGAAAAGAATAACAGGAACAGATCTAGCTAAACTGAATACAGTGTGTATATATACAACACCTGGGATGCATATATATATATATATATATATATATATATACACACAATACACTGTAAGTGCAGATGACTGACTGTCCTGCCTAATCTATCTAACTTAAATCAAGTGACACTGTCTCTTATAAGGCCGGCGGCCTTATATAGTGTGTGGCATGTACTAAACCCCTGAGCCAGGGTGGCTTTAGCCAATTACAGCTCTCTGTACAGACGGCGGTGTGACGTCAGCACGTCCTTGGGAGCCGCGCGCAACTTGATCTGACCTATCCTCATACGGACCCAACAGCTGATCCAACAGCTGATGTCAGCTTTTCCCTGCAGCCACGCACCATACTACAGCAACGGCGCTTCGGCGGCCCCACAGTGAGGGATGGCTCCTTACTAATCCACACTCTTATAGGGCGTAAACACGGTCGGACTTTGTTCGGACATTCCGACAACAAAATCCTAGGATTTTTTCCGACGGATGTTGGCTCAAACTTGTCTTGCATACACAGGGTCACACAAAGTTGTCGGAAAATCCGATCGTTCTGAACGTGGTGACGTAAAACACGTACGTCGGAACTATAAATGGGGCAGTGGCCAATAGCTTTCATCTCTTTATTTATTCTGAGCATGCCTGGCACTTTGTCGGTCGGATTTGTGTACACACGATCGGAATTTCCGACAACGGATTTTGTTATCAGAAAATTTTATCTCCTGCTGTCCAACTTTGTGTGTCAGAAAATCCGATGGAAAATGTCCGATGGAGCCCACACACGGTCGGAATTTCCAACAACACGCTCCGATCGGACATTTTCCATCGGAAAATCCGACCGTGTGTACGGGGCATAAGTGAACCACACAGAAGCACCTGTCCACAGAGAGACTCCAACATCAAGGTCCATTATAGTCTGACGACGGATACAGTGCGGTTGGTGAGATCCTTCCACTCTATTCAGCACTTCAAAAAACGTTTGTCAGTTTTTTTCTATGTCTCCTCAAATGCTGTCTCCATGGACATTTACCTTGCTGCCTATGTAGGTGACTCTACAATTTTGCTTGTTGCAACCTGGGAAGCGATTGCAATCTACTTATCAGCTGTGGTTTAAACAATCACTGAGTGCAATGATCCCTTGAGAGATCGCTCCATCTATGGTCCATACCTTATGATTTATCGGTCTGTCAGATCACCCACCCATTTACATCACCTCAATAATAATGGTATAGGACTGTTCCTGCCCCACTTTATCCATCCACTGCCTCCATCAAATCACTACTCCTACTGTGCAGGACTATCCTTATTTTTATTATACCTCATTATACAGTGTGTATGATGTGTATGAGTGGGTGTGTAGCCGCGGCTCCCATTTGTTTTTAATACCCCCTGTGACAACGTTGTCCAATTTTTAATTGGTTTGTGGTAACCGTCTGTCCATATTGCTAATTTTTCACCTTTTGTACTATTAATTGGTTTATTTTTTGGTAATTAATAAAGCTGGTTTTGTATTCACATTAGTGTTCTTTGTTGACCCACTTTAGAGAAATTCTCTGTTTCTCCTGTTTTCCCAATATGTCTAAAAGGGCAACTTGAACTGCATCCAGGCTTTTACCTGTATGAGTGGTTTATACTTACCCGCTGAAATTGGTCATCATCGTTAATATTTACTGGTTGATCCGGGCAAAACTTCTGTTTTTTTGGCGCTGTGATTGGCCAAGCATGCGGGTCATAGTGCATGCTTGGCCAATCATCAGTCAGCAATGCACTGCAATGTCGCAGTGAATTATGGGCCATGACGCGCCAAATTCGATTCGATTCAAATTCCATTTGGCGCGAACGGCCCATATCGTTCGCAATTCGTCGAACGACCGAATAGACGATGTTCGTGTCGAACATGGGTTCGACTTGAACACGAAGCTCATCCCTAGCGAGGAATAGGTATAAAGACAAACTAAGGAAGTCAGCCAGTATAAATGTTTGCTCTGATGTCACAGTAAATATCAAGATAATACAGTACATTTAGGGTTTTTTAACCAAAGGGCCCAAACTTAGTGATATTTGGTGTGGGTCATATTTTTGTATACAAATAATCATTCCATTTCATATCGGTGATTTAAAGGGGTTGTAAACCCTTGTGTTTTTTCACCTTAATGCATTCTATGCATTAAGGGCATTAAGGTGAAAAAAAAACTGCGCAGCAGCCCCCCAGCTCCCCCCCCACCCATTTTACTCACCTGAGCCCGTTCTTTCCTTCGGCGGAGACACCTCTCTGCCTGTTGTCTTGGCTCTTGATTCATAGCGGTGCAGCCATTGGCTCCCGCTGCTGTCAATCAAATCCAATGATATGGGCGCCGGATGGCGGGGCCAAGTCCTGCATTCTGTGTGAATGTACACAGAAGCAGGACTCAGGAGCGCGCCCGCACGGGTGTCCACCTTAGGAGAGCCTTCTGCAACGTGGGCACTCAATGCGGGGAGGAGCTACCAGTGCCACCGGGGGACCCTAGAAGTCAAAGATCGGAGGTAAGTATGACATGTTTGTTATTTAAAAAAAAAAAATGAGGGTTTACAACCCCTTTATATCACTGATTGTGAAAGATATGTTTGGTGCATTAAAGATTTCCACTGCCTAGTGATATTAATTTTAACTGCCGTTAATATATGACCTATAATTGTTTGAGAACTGGGGGGGGGGATTTCTCTATGCTTAAATGAAGTAGAGCATGAGCCGGATTGGGACTAACTGGGCAAGTCAGGATATCAGAAATTAAGAGAAATCCCTGATTCCAAAATTATTGTATTGACTTGCAAGACCAAATGATATGGTATAGGGATCCTGTTTCCCCACACTGTCTTCAGCAAAGTTTGATGTGATCAGGATAACATTTAGGGAACCTTAATGGAGTGAAATAGCATTGGTGTACACATTTCAGATAAAGTTCCCTGTGGTTGGAGCAGTGTGATGTTGTACATGTGATGTAGTAGGCCTTTTACCATTCTCGGTCAGAATAGGTCTTTTCTAGATCCAGTTCCCATTAGGACATAGTATGTGTTCTAAAGGGTACATTTGGATTAAAAAGGTATGTGTAGAACAGGGAAATTCCTTTTCTAGGGCAACAATGATTGGTATAGTAATGGTAAGTGAGTTGAGGACATTTCACTGCTAACGGTAAATTGGAGGCATGGAGGTAATGTCGGATGTGAGTATAAGAAAACAAGGCCAGTGGTGTTAAGGAGTATTTGGTTTGGAGAGTCTCAAAATGTGTGAGCCTGAATAAAGGTCACTCAGGGTTTGTATCCCAAGGTGCCTCCAACGGATCAGATTGGGAAGCAATAATTCTTTAGAAGGTTGGAGAGTAGACTGGTTTGAGAAAAGTATGGACCAGGCATCAAGCGAGGCCTTGATTGTAGGGTAGTCTGGGCAGGGAGATATCGCCCAATGACCAGGCTAATAGATGTATTTGAGATGAGAGGGGATGATAGAGCAAGGATTCCATCACGGTTTTCTTATCGGTGGGGTGCAACCAGTAATATAATTGTTAAATGAGTGTTGCTAAGAATTAGAAGAGTACATGGAGTAGTCCAAAGCCACCTCGATTACTGGGTCGTATGAGTATATTGGTACAGCGAGGGCATCCTGATTCCCAAACATAGTGGGAAAATTGACTCTCTCTCTTGCGTGAAGAAAGCTAAAAGGAACTGGTATTGGTAAGGTACGAAATAGTAATTTAGGCAAATACTATCATTTTCAGAGTGGTTATTCTACCTAATTAGGATAGGCCAAAAGACTTGAGTGATTGGAGTTCCCATGGTAAAGTGTGCAGACATTTTTTGTGGTTAAGTTCAAATAGTTGGGTTTGAGTTGAGTTTGATTAGGCCAGGTGGAATCCCAGATACAGGTTGTAGTGGTCAGACCATGTGAAGGGCAAGGTTGGGCACTCTAGTGATTTATATATACAGATTATGCTGCCTAATCATAAAGTGCTAAAGTGCTGAAGTGGTAAAGTTAGTGACTAATGCAATAACTAGGTAGCTAGCATTTCCAGGAGGTCAGCAAATGAAACCCCATGTTTTGACGCATTGAGAGTGATTTTTTAAAGCTGACCTGGCTGTGTCAAAAATTCACCAAGACATACATTTGTGAAATTGTACTTCCTGACAATTATCAAACTGCATTGGACTGATACTAATTTTCTAGGATCTCCTAGTGATGGTAAGCCCCATTGAAAAACCTGAAGGCAATATATGTGAGGCATATGTAAGTGTGCCACTTATGTAGCATGGACAAGTGCAAATGTTTCAACATTAGTGTGGTATAGTTTAGACGTGTATAGTGTAACGCCCAACGTGCCCAAAGTACAAAATGAGTATACAACGTAAGTGATCAAAGCATGAGAAACTCACCCAGACTCAAATGTGTGTTTGCAGAAAGAGAAGAGCTGCATGAATTGTACTACCTGTTATGTTTGACGTGTAGTACTGCCACCATACACAACCTATTCGAGTAAATCGGGTTACACCACAACTACAAGCCAAACTCTAGACTTCACTTAAAGCAGAGTTCCACCCAAAAATGGAACTTCCGCTTTAAGTGATGGTGACCCCCTGACATGCCACATTTGGTATATAATTTTTTGTGGGGGGGAGCATATACCCTGTTTTTAGGGGCACCCAGCTCCCACTTACTCCATGGGATCCGTGGTGCCAGAAGGAAGTTCACCTCTCCCCCCTTCCTCCTTGCAATTTTCTGGGACACGTCACAGGTCCCAGAAGATTGCCCGACCATTCACAGTGCGCAGCGCGGCTCACACATGCGCAGTGTGCACCCGGCTGTGAAGCCACAGCCGGGTGCCCACAGTTAGAATGTCAACATCTCGGAGAGGAGAGGGAGAGGAGCGGATTTTCGTGAGCCCGCATCGCTGGACCGTGGGACAGGTGAGTGTCTGATTATTAAAAGTCAGCAGCTACAATTGCTGATTAGAAGCTGAACTGTGAGAACCTTGAGTGGAGAGTGTGAACAAGTTTTGCTTTTGACTGCTGGTGAATGCTGTGTTGCATTTTTAGTTTTTTTTTTTTGGGGGGGGGGGGTTTCCTTGTAGCTTTTTTAAAACACTCTCTGTCACTTTTTAAACAGCCTTTTTTTCTTCTTTCCTTCCTTCAGCCTATTAATTAAGGGGAGTGGTTAATTGGTCACAGGTGCTTGAGGCCTATATAACTTTCTGTAGAAATCATTTTGAGCCTGCTGGAACATAGAACAAGTGGAATTGGACTAAGTGATGAGTTAAAAACCAGAGTGGAAAACAGGAGGTTATAACAGGGTTAAAAGTACTCGTGTAGTGTGAGTACCTGAGTGTTGTCTGAGTAGTGTGTGGATCGTTAGTGCCTGTGTGTTGTGTGTGGTGTGTGCCTGTGTGTTGTGTGTGATTGTGTGTGGTGTGTGCCTGTGTGTTGTAAGTGCACGTTGTCTGCGAGTGCACGTAGGCTGTGAGTGCAAGTGGTCTATGAGTACACGTTGTCTGCGAGTGCACATGGGCTGCAAGTGCACGTGGGCTGCGAGTGCACGTGGGCTGCGAGTGCAAGTGGTCTGCAAGTGCATGTTGTCTGTGAGTGCAAGTGGTCTGCGAGTGCACATTGTCTGTGAGTGCACATAGGCTGCGAGTGCAAGTGGTCTGCGAGTGCATGTTGTCTGCGAATGCACATAGGCTGTGAGTGCACGTGGGCTGCGAGTGCATGTAGGCTGCGAGTGCAAGTAGTCTACAAGTGCACGTTGTCTGCAAGTGCACGTGGGCTGCGAGTGTATGTTGTCTGTGAGTGCACATGGGTTTGCAAGTGCACGTGGGTCTGCGAGCACGTGTGGGTCTGCGGGTGCACGTGGGTCTGTGAGTGCATGTGGGTCAGCAAAAACCTGTGTATTGTCTTGTTGAGTACCTGTGTATTGTATTGTTGAGTAGCAGTGTCAGGAAGCTAGTTGTTAGGTAATTTGGACAGGGTATAATCCCAATCCTCATTAAATTGGTAAAGACAAAAAAAAGGGAAATTTGGGACTTTAAATGAGGTGGTAGACTCGTGTAGAAAGCCTGGTTGATTTTATTAGAGTAAAAAATTATAAATACATGTAAATGGTAAACAAACATCATATGGAAAAATAGGTAATGAAGGGTTATCATATAAATACATATGCATACTGAATATAAATGCAGATCAATAGTAAAATTCATATACAGAAATCAATGAGTAAATGCCATCATGATGTACGTATGCATAAAATCATATGAAAAGATGTATACATAGTAAACACTTGGCACATATATATAGCATAGTCAATTCATGTGACAGCTGGCAGCTCGAAAAATGATGCAGAGGTTGAAAATGAGTATGACATATCCTGATATAATGTTGGTAGGGCATGTAACTACATCCTTAAGGCCCGACGCATTTCTGTGTGAAATACACCTCTTCAGGGGCGGATGTTTAGGAGTGCCTATGAAAAATATAAATTATAGGAATAAATCCTGATATGGGTAAGTACAGCAGGTCAAGACATAGTAATGTCGTACAACTTAAGTACTTACATGCCTGTGAGTAGCGACGGTGTGCAGTGTGAACAGAAACGGAGCCATGGGAATGGTCTGTCCCGGGAGCTGAGGTGATGGAACACCCCATAACCAAGGACTTGCACACGCAAAGACCCCCAAAAGAGACATGAACCCCTAGTGACCAAGGTGTGTCCAGTGGTGAAAAACAACAAAATTGATGAAGTGACCTAAAAAGGATAAATAGAGTGGCCATTAGTGGTGAGAGTAGGGTAATGGAAACATAGAATAGAGAATGAGGTGAAGTGTGTGAGAACGGTGGTGGTGTGAACCACTGCATCACAAGAAATGATTGAATAGTGAGAAGCTGGGAAAAGGAGAAAGCAAAAAGGACATGTGCGAAAATGTACTGTCCCAAGGATACATCTGTGTTTACCTTGTGTGAAGGTGCAAACATGGAAGGCTTGCAAGAGGTGAGCGTGCCGCATGTGTGTAAGAAAAGAAGAACTGCATAGGGGGAGACTTTATGTGCGTCCAAAGGGGGAGGGACCACCACCATGTCACATGCACGACAAGCAGGAAGGGGGGTCCAAGCACGCACGGCAAAAGCTGTACGTGACTAGGCGCTGAGAACCCCGCTGTCAGCCAGATGGAATCCAAACGCAGCCTCTCTGTGGCGCAAAAAAAGGTAAATTGGTAGGTACGATGCCCGGCGAGTGTGGAGATGCGACTTGGTGTACATCTTGTGGCATTTATGTGTTCCTTGATTATCTGATCGTGGGCAAATACTGCTGTGCAAAATCTAAGCACTTTGTTTCCCTGGAAGCCCAGGTTCTGAATCTAGGGAAGCAACTGTCAGCACTGAGAAGACCCTCCATACTAAAGGAGAGCCGGGAACATACTCAGCAGGTGCCAACACAGAGGTGAGTGGAGACAAAAAGGTGCAGGCACCAGAAAAGAGTAGATGGGTGACGGTCAGGAAGGATAGAGGGGGAAGTGCCAGGGAGGCCGATCCTGGGCTGGAGCATCCAAATAAGTACACTCCATTGAGTGATATTTGTGAAACCAATCAGGGCACTGCTGGAACTGAGGGACTCTCCTAGTTGCCAGGGGAAGAACACCTCCAATGAGAATGGGGGGAAAGTGAATGGAAAGAATAGACAGTTTCTAGTGGTAGGGGACTCAATTCTTAGAAGGACAGAGTGGGCAATCTGTGACAAAGACCTGAAGCACCGAACTATATGCTGTCTACCGGACGCTCGGGTTTGACACGTCACGGATCTGGTGGACAGGTTACTGGGAAGGGCTGGGGAAGACCCGGCTGTCATGGTGCACGTTGGCACCAATGACAAAGTCAGAGGCAGATGGAGTACCCTAAAGAATTATTTTAGGAACTTGGGAGCTAAATTAATAAAAAGGACCTCCAAGATCGTATTCTCAGGAATACTACCGATACATCGAGACACACCAGAAAGGCAGAGGGAAATTAGGGAAGTAAACAAGAGGCTAAGGAGCTGGTGTAGTAAGGAAGGGTTTGGGTTCCTGGAGGACTGGGCCGACTTCTCAGTCGGTCACCAGTAGGGATGGGCGAACGGTTAGGCCCGAGCATAAGTTCGGGCCGAACTTTAGTTGTTCGGATGTTCTGCGAACACTGAACAATATGCGGTGTTCGGGGCAAATTCGAAAGCCACTGGAACACCGTTAGTCTATGGGACACTAACATGAAAAATCTAAATTGCTCATTTTAAAGGCTTATATGCAAGTTATTGTCATAAAAAGTGTTTGGGGACCCGGGTCCTGCCCCAGGGAACATCAATGCAAATTTTTTTTTTAAACGGCCGTTTTTTCGGGAGCAGTGATTTTTTTTAATGCTTAAAGTGAAACAATAAAAATGAAATATTCCTTTAAATATTGTGCCTGGGGGTGTCTATAGTATGCCTGTAAAGTGGCGCATTGTTTAGAACAGTACCTCAGCAAAATGACATTTCTAAAGGAAAAATTGTCATTTAACCGCTTGCCGACTGGCGCACGCCGATGTACGTCGGCAGAGCGGCACGGCTGGGCAAATGGGCGTACCTGTACGTCCATTTGAATTTCCCGTCGTGCCCGTGCGTGCGCGCCGCCGGCGGCGCACGCGCGCGCCGGCCGGGAGCTCCGTGAGTCGGGTCGCGGGTCCCGCGGACTCAATCGCCGCGGGGATACCCGCGATCGCCTCACGGAGCAGCTGAACGGGGAGATGCCGTTGTAAACAGCATCTCCCCGTTCTGCCTAGTGACAAGTGTCACTCAATCTCTGCTCCCTGTCATCGGAGCAGAGATCAGTGATGTCACCCACACAGCCTATCCCCCTACAGTTAGTAATCACTCCCTAGGACACACTTATCCCCTCCCCGCCCCCTAGTGGTTAACCCCTTCACTGCCAGTGTCATTTACACAGTAATCAGTGCATTTTTAATCGCACTGATCGCTGTATAAATGACAATGGTCCCAAAAATGTGTCAAAAATGTCCGACATGTCCGCCATAACGTCGCAGTCACAATAAAAATCGCTGATCGCCGCCATTACTAGTAAAAAAAAAAATTATTAATAAAAATGCCATAAAATTATCCCCCATTTAGTAAACACTATAACGTTTGCGCAAACCAATTAATAAACGCTTATTGCGATTTTTTTTTACCAAAAATATGTAGAAGAATACAATCGGCCTAAACTGAAGAAAAAAAATGTTTTTTTTATATATTTTTGGGGGATATTTATTATAGCAAAATGTAAAAAATAATGCGTTTTTTTCAAAATTGTCGCTCTTATTTTGTTTATAGCGCAAAAAATAAAAATCGCAGAGGCGATCAAATACCACCAAAAGAAAGCTCTATTTGTGGGAAAAAAAGGACGTCAATTTTGTTTGGGAGCCACGTCGCACGACCGCGCATATGTCAGTTAAAGCGACGCAGTGCTGAATCGCAAAAAACGCTCTGGTCAGGAAGGGGGTAAATCCTTCCGGGGCTGAAGTGGTTAAAACTGATTGCGGCTGTAATGAATTGTCAGGTCTTGGCAATACAGATAAAACTCATTGATAAAAAGGGCATGGGTTCCTCAACCCCCCAGTCCATTACCAGGCCCTGTGGGTCTGGTATGAATATTAAGGGGAACCCCAAACCAAAAATTAAAAAAAAAATGTGTGGGAGACCCCCAAAATCCATACCAGGCCCTTCAGGTCTGGAATGGAAATTAAGGGGAACCCTGTGCCAAATTTAAAAAAAAATGGCGTGGGGTCCCCCCCAAATTCCATACCACACCTGAAGGGTTTATGTTCTTTAGTCAACATACCACTAATGCCCCCAATAAACCCAAGGTAAATATAGTAACAAGTCCTAGTTGCAATCTTGGAACACCCAATAAGAGGACAGTATGCAATTGGTCTAAACTATGTGGCATGTTCACCAGTGCCAGGAGCCTTATGAACAAGATGGGTGAACTAGAGATACTGTTGTACGAGGAGGATTTGGATTTTGTGGGAATTTCAGAGACTTGGTTCAACATCTCTCATTATTGACTGGCAATCATTCAAGGGTATTGCCTTTATCGCAGGGATAAAGAGGGTAAAAAAGGGGGAGGGATATGCCTGTATATCAAGAATAATATACAAGTGAATGTGAGAGATGACATCACTAAGGGAGCTAGGGAGGAGGTGGAATCCTTATGGGTAGAGCTCCAAAGGGATAAAGCTAAGGAGAAAATAATACTGGGAATATGCTATAGGCCCCCTAACCTGAGGGAGGAGGGGAAGGTGGACCTCTGTCACAATTTGGATTAGCAGCAAGCATGGGAAGTGTTATCATAATGGGGGATTTTTATTATCCAGACTGAGTCTGGGCGGTGGGAACAATGCATTCATCTAAGGCTCGCCAGTTCCTAAATATCTTCCAGGACAATGTCATAGGTCAGATGGTAGACGCACCAACTAGAAATAAAGCGTTACTAGATCTACAGATTACCAACAATACAGACCTGATCACAGGTGTGGAAATACGGGGAAATTTAGGAAACAGCGATCACAGCTCAATTGATTTCAGTATAAATCACATAAATAGGTAACATAAGGGAAATACAAAGACACTGAATTTCAAAAGAGCCAACTTCCCTGAACTACAAACCTTGCTAGAAGATATAAATTGGGATAAAATCTTAGGAACAAAGAACACGGACGATAAGGGCATTAGCCAGTGCATCCCATTGGGTAATAAATTTAAAAGAGCAAACAAAAGTCCTGGATGGCTTAACTCCAGTGTAAAAATGCATATGAAAGCAAAAGAGAAGGCCTTCAAAAAATACAAGGTTGAGGGATCATCATCAGCACTCAAACTTTATAAAGAATGAAACAAGAAATGTAAGGGTGCAATTAGGGCGGCAAAGATAGAACATGAAAGACACATTACGGATGAGAACAAAAAAAATCCCAAGAAATTCTTTAAATATGTAAACAGTAAAAAAGGGAGGACAGACTATATTGGCCCCATAAAGAATGAGGAAGGACATCTGGTTACAAAGGATGGGGAGATGGCGAAGGTATGGAATTTATTCTTCTCCTCAGTCTTCACGAGGGAATCGGGGGGCTTCAGTAACCAAAACTGCAGTGTTTATCCTCGTGACACATCACAGGAAGCACCCTCATGGCTAACAGAAGATAGAATTATAATTCGACTTGGGAAACTTAACATTAATAAATCACTGGGACCAGATGGCTTGCACCCAAGGGTACTTAGGGAACTCAGTCAAGTAATTGCCAGACCATTGTTCCTAATTTTTACTGACAGTCTACTGACTGGAATGGTACCAGGGGATTGGAGAAAAGCCAATGTAGCACCAATATTTAAAAAGGGCCCAAAATACATCCCTGGGAATTGCAGACCAGTTAGCCTAACATCAATAGTAAGCAAGCTCTTGGAGGGGATGATAAGGGACTATATACAAGATTTTAGTAATGAAAATAATATCATTAGCAGTAATCAGCATGGATTTATGAAGAATCGTTCTTGCCAAACCAATCTATTAACCTTCTATGAGGAGGCGAGTTGCCATCTAGATAAAGGAAGACCTGTAGACATGGTGTATCTGGATTTTCCAAAAGCCTTTGACACAATTCCCCATAAACATTTACTATACAAAATAAGGTCCATTGGCATGGACCATTGGGTGAGTATATGGATTGAAAATTGGCGGGGGGCGAATTCAGAGGGCGGTGAGAAATGGGGAATACCCGGAATGGTCAGGGGTGGGTAGTGGGGTCCCACAGGGTTCTGTGCTTGGACCAAACCTATTTAATTTGTTCATAAATGACCTGGAGGATGGGGTAAACAGTTCAATCTCTGTATTTGCAGACGATACTAAGCTAAGCAGGGCAATAATTTCTCTGCAGGATGTGGAAACCTTGCAAGAAGATCTGAACAAATTAATGGTGTGGGCAACTATATGGCAAATGAGGTTTAATGTACAAAAATGTAAAATAATGCATTTGGGTGGGAAAAATATGAATGCAATCTATACACTAGGGGGGAATCTAGGATGGAAAAGGACCTGGGGGTCCTAGTAGATGATAGGCTCAGCAATCGAATGCAATGCCAGCTGCTGCTAACAAAACAAACAGAATTTGGGCATGCATTAAAAAAAGGATTAACTCCAGGGATAAAGCAATAATTCTCCCACTCTACAAGACTCTGGTCTGGCCGCACCTGGAGCATGCTGTCCAGTTCTGGGCACCAGTCCTCAGGAAGGATGTACAGGAAATGGAGCAAGTACAAAGAAGGGCAACAAAGCTAATAAAGGGTCTGGAGGACATTAGTTATGAAGAAAGGTTGTGAGCACTGAATTATTCTCTCTGGAGAAGAGACGCTTGAGAGGGGATATGATTTCAATTTACAAATACCATACTGGTGAATAAGGATGAGCCAAACCCCCCCTCCCCGGTTCGGGCCAGAACTTGCGAACAGGCAAAAAATTTGGACGAACATGCGAACAACATTAAAGTCTATGGGACACAAACATGAAAAATCAAAAGTGCTCATTTTAAAGGTTTATATGCAAGTTATTGTCATAAAAAGTGTTTGGGGACCTGGGTCCTGCCCCAGGGAACGTGTATCAATGTTAAAAAAGTTTTAAAGACGTCTCTTTTTTCAGGAGCAGTGATTTTAATAATGCTTAAAGTGAAACAATAAAAATGAAATATTCCTTTAAATATCGTGCCTGGGGGGTGTCTATAGTATGCCTGTAAAGTGGCACTTGTAACCCATGTTCACAACAATCCAAGAGCAAAATGACATTTCTAAAGGAAAAAAAGTCCTTTAAAAGTACTCACAAAATGACATTTCTAAAGGAAAAAAAAACATTTAAAACTGATCGCGGCTGTAATGAATTGTCGGATCTCGGCAATATGGATAAAACTCATTGAAAAAACTACATGGGTCCCCCCCAGTCCATTACCAGGCCCTTTGGGTCTGGTAGGAATATTAAGGGGAACCCTGAACCAAAAATTAAAAAAAAAATCTGTACCAGGCCCTTCGGGTCTGGTATGGATATTAAGGGGAACCCTGCGCCAAATTTAAAAAAATAATGGCGTAGGGGTCTCCCCCAAAATCCATACCATACCTCTGGTATGTATTTTAAGGGGAACCCTGCGCCAAAATAAAAAAAATGGCATAGGGGCCCCCTCAAACTCCATACCAGACCCTTATCCGAGCATGCAACCTGGCAGGCCGCAGGAAAAGATGGAAGGGACGAGAGAGCGTCCCCCTGCTGAACCGTACCAGGCCACATGCAAAGCAGCTTGTCCCCATGTTGATGGGGACAAGGGCCTCATCCCCACAACCCTTGCCCGGTGGTTGTGGAGGTCTGTAGGCGGGGGACTTATTGGAACCTGGAAGCCCCCTTTAATAAGGGGACCCCAAGATCCCACCGCCCATGTGAATTGGTAACGGGTACATTATACCCCTACCATTTCACCAAAAAAGTGTCAAAATAGTAAAAAAGACAGGAGACACTTTGGGACAAGTCCTTTATTAAGAATTAAAAAATAAAAAAATGTCCCGCAATGTAAATCTGACGCTGCCCGACGAGCCGAAAAAAGAAAAAAAAAGCTCTGCCTCCATGGGAGGCTCCTGCCAAGTGACGCTTCTTCTCATTGACAGCTGTTATATAGCTGAGGGCAGGGCCACTCGGTGACATAAACGGGTGACCCCGCCTTCCTCTGATGTCACCTGGCGTCAGAGGAGGTGGGGTCACCCATTTACATCACCAGGTGGCCCAACCCTTAGCTATAACAGCTGTCAAAGTGAGAAGCCTGCAGTGTGCGGGATGCCTCTCATGGAGGCGGAGCTGTTGCATTTTTTTTTCTTTTTTTGGCTTGTCAGGAGGCGTGAGATGGATTTACATTGCGGGGCGTTTTTTTTTTAATAAAGGACTTGTCCCAACGTGTCTCCTGTCTTTTTTACTATTTTTGACACTTTTTTGTGAAATTGTAGGGGTACAATGTACCTGTTACCATTTTTTTGTTGTGGTAAAGTAGTATAATTTTTGCTAAGCCATGAAGCAAAGCATCACAGTCATGGTATGTGTATAACCCTGTCTAGCTGCCTTTACAGCTTATGGGGGGTGTCAGGGGGTGGTAAAACCTTGGCTCAATTGCCTATTTTACAGGCTCTTGACTGAAAGTGTAAATTAGGCCCTAAAAATGCACATGCTTTTGAAAGCAGTACAATGTTGTCTGATGAAAGTGACATAAAAAACAAACAAAAAAAACATATTTTTGTGTTCATACTTCTTTTCAAACCACACACTTGTACAAGCATGCTGGTTGGATGCTCTGGATAAACAAAACAAACATACTTGTTTTCTGCATTGTGGGTAACCTTTGCATGGGGAAACATTAAAGCCACTACCTTTCCACCAGGTTGGGGAGGCTCATCACAGCACCCGGGTTAACTAAAATTTGGAGGTTTGTAGAGGGTAAGATTGTGGAATGCCAATTTGGAATAGGAGAGCCAACAGATCTGTGCAACACCCACAAAAGAAATTATTACACAGTAAACAATGACCCTTTCTAAGGCAGGCCATACATTAAAAAAGAAGTATGCTTTTTTTTGTAGATTCATACTCACCTAGGTGGATGCAGCATCAGACCAATGCTACATCTGTCCCCCGCCCCTCTGCACTGAGAACCGAGCCATCGAACATCGCCAATGGCTTGGTTCTCTCACCTCCCTGAGCTGAGAGCTGCTGACTGTCATTCAGCATCTCTCCTCTCTGCTTCTCCACGCTCATTGGAGCGCTGAGCTGTGGGGGGGGCGGGGAGGCACTCGCTGAGAGGCTGAGACTGCCATCAGTCCAGGCAACTGGCGGATCCAGACTTCGTAAATCGGGATGACGCACTGCCTGTACTGAATCCAGTGACATCAGCGGAGAGTGGACTTCAGACCGCTCTCTGCTGAAAATGGGTCACAGGAGTGCAAAACAAATTACACTCCTGTGACCCGTAGGAGAAGCCAAGCCTAAAAAGCTCAGGCTGGACTTCTGCTTTAAGCAATTTTCTTTCCTTCAACCACGGGTGGAAGGAAAAAAAATTGCTCAATATACTGACTGTTGATGGGAGAAGCCCTCGCACCGTGCTATTGTATTTAGACAAGGGGAGGTTTCCCCACTTTCAGAATCAAATTATCACTGCTATCAGCTATATCCGCAGTGATTAAATGAAGATAAAAAAAAACGTCAGGAAGGTTGTACTGATGTTTATAAATAGATCAACTAAAGTACAGCCACCCTACACATACATGGTTTGAAATGTGGAACTGAATGAATTTTGATCCATTTAAGGCTGACTTAACTCTTTCACAGAAGGAGATAAATTGAAAAACACACAGAGACGTGATAAAAGTCCTTTAATTTAAAGAAAATAACATTTTTCACTGCAAGTCATATCAAACATGCCTGCAAATATATATCTGACAAATCCCTACTGATATTTAGACAGGATATTTCTATTTAGGATATTTCTGGTGGTACATAAGTATAAACATCACTTGTAGCATCCTGCATGTGACACTACTAGCCATTCATGATCTAATCCACCTCTATCAGTTTCTATTTAGGATAATTGGAACACAAATAAGCCAGACAGAGATACTAATCTGCTTAAAGAAGAGTCACATGACAGGGGAGAGTTACTTGACAAACATCCCCAATCAAGAGTGTATTTTATTTGACCAATGAGAGAGAAGTTCTAAAGATGAATGTTTTTGATAACACCAATCATGAAAAAATACAAGGAAAGGACACACCAAAATAAGCACATTTTAGCAGTCTAAAGGCGGCCATACATATGGGCAGGCTGGTTGTACAATATCTCAGTAGAAGGATTCCCCCATCTACCTCGAATTTGTTGATGGAGGAATCGGATCATTTTTTTAGTTGGAAAATCAAAAAAAATGGTGTGCCCAATTTAACCCAGAAAACTTAAATTATACCGAGTTACATGGTAAGATACTTAATAAATGTTTAGATCACATTAGCATGACCCTGACACAAGACAATATTGCAGCATTGTGGAACCTTTTTACCCACTTGTTTTAAGGGCTGATTCACATCAGATGCAGTCAAGTGCATTTTTAATCTGCATCAAAAACGTATGCACAGTGTTTCCATGTATTCCAGTCTAGGGCATTCCAGTGCAGTCAATAAAAGTAGAACTTTTTCTTGCATTTTTCTGTATGGAATGCATCTGGAATGAGGCAAAACGCATACAAATGCACACATTTTGAATTAAGGGGAAGCATCAAAAATGCATCGGAACTCATCAAAAATGTGCTTTCAGAAATGCATTCAGAACGCAAAAATTGTGGGATGAACCAACTCAATGGGGTTGATTTACTAAAACTGTAGACTGCAAAATCTGGTGCAGGTGTGCATGGTAGTCAATCAACTTCTAACTTTAGCTTGTTGAATTAAGCTTTGACAATAAAAGTTGGAAGCTGATTGGTTTCTGTGCAGAACTGCACCATATTTTGCACTCTCCAGTTTTAGTAAATCAACCTACTGTGTTATATTCACAGTGAATCAGCCTGCGCAACATTTTTCTTGTTTATAATGATGGACGTTTAATCTTTTTTTTTATGTTACATGATTTTACATTTTTTGTGGTTTAAATAAGGTAATTAAATATGTTTTTAAACGTGTAAGCTACATTGCTGCTTAGAAAGAAAAAAAAAAAGAAAAAAGAGAAACCTAAAAAGGTATATTTTTTATGTTTCTATTTTTCTACATTTTCAATTTTGTTGAAAGAAAAAAAAAGTCTAATTTCATTTAAAAACACAATAGCCTTTTCCCTTTTGTCTGCTGCTTTGTACAGATGTTTTTATCAAATACTTTTGAAAGGGAATTGCATTGCTGTCTCCATCAGCAGGTGAGAGGGTCATTTTCTTAACAGCAATACTCTGGCTTCTGTATGTGTTTTTGGATCCTAACAAGTTTGAACTTCTGAGTAAGTGGATTGCTTATTAAAAGTGCCATGCTGGAAACGCTACATTTGTTAATTTATCCACAGGCCAGACATAACATAGGGATCTGCACAACTTAGTCAGATAAACTTTTCAGATCAGCCTGCATTGTGTGTGATTAGGACATGTAGTTAAACTAACATTTTTTTGAGATGTCAGTATCTCTTAAGAGATAACGCAGTTGGAATGCTCTTTTCATTTTAATACAAGGTTAGACGCGATTTACTTACAGATAAGCATTGGAAAGTAATACTTTTTTTTTTTTTTCCTGTGGCATTGTATTTTATTTACATGGTAAAAGCTGGGCACTTTGAAAAAAAAATGCACTTTCATTTTCAATAGACATTGATCTGCAGAGTTTGACAGCTCCAGCTATCTGTTTGACTGCTGTTTTGGCTATTCAAAGATACTGAAATGTAGCCATAGACAGAAGTTGATAAGGGTGATATTTATGACTGGTCTATTCTTTCCAAAACATGGTGATGTCATTGTGCAAAAGTAGTCAGCCTTGATGTTCCAGTAAGACACATCTATTAAAGACAAACTGAATTCTGGGAGCTGTACCAAAAAAAAAAAAAAAAACATGCAGAGGTCAAAGGACTAGTCACTAGTATTATCTAAAGCTGATCTTATCCCCATGCTCTGGTTTTCACTATGTGAAGCAGCCATCACACTCATTTGCTTCCTTGTGTCAGATCTAAAGACAGAAGGTTTTTTTACCTTAAAACTTCTGGGAGCAGCTCCCCCAGCACCCCCTTATACTTACATGAGCCCCATCTCAATCCAGTGATGTGTATGAGAGCAGCGGCTCTCCCTGGTCTTCCTCTCCTCATTGACAGCAGCAGGAGCCAATCACAGCCAGTGAGCCAATGAGGAGAGAGTGGGGCAGGGCTGAGCCATGCTCTGTGTGTGAATGGACAACGTCCATTCACAGGAGCGCTGCTCAGAAGGGAGCCTGCTCGAGTGCCCCCATAGCAAGAGGCTCACTATTGGGAGCATTTAGCAGGAGGGAGGATCAAGGACCAATGGCAGGGAGCCCAAAAAGAAGAGAATCGGGGCTGCTCTGTGCAAAATAAATGGAAAGAGTATGAAAGTATAATATGTTTGTTCTTTTTTTCTTAAAAATTGAAATCTTTAATATCACTTTAAAGTGACCAGCAGTCAGAAGTAATGGTACCTAGGATCTCATACTAAGAAGTGGTCTGCTATTGTTTAAGATGAATTCATACAAAGGTACATTTTAAGGTTGCAACTTAAGCATTAACATTTCTAGATGTTCCCTATAACATAGTAAATGTTTCTCTTTTGAGTTCAGGTCCACTTTATTGTTTCATTAACTATTAGGAATGAGCTGAACACCCCCGGTTCAGTTCGCAGCAGAACATGCGAACAGGAAAAACATTTGTCCAAACACCATTAAAGTCTATGGGACGCAAATGTGAAGTGCTCATTTTAGGCTTATATGCAAGTTATTGCCATAAAAAGTGTTTGGGGACCTGGGTCCTGCCCCAGGGGACATGTATCAATGCAAAAAAAAGTTTTAAAAGTGTCCATTTTTTTCGGGAGCAGTGATTTTAATAATGCTTAAATTGAAATAATAAAAAATAAATATTCCTTTAAATATTGTGCCTGGGGGGACTCCGTAGTCTGCCTGCAAAGTAGCGCATCTTTCCCATGTTTATAACAACACCACAGCAAAATGACATTTCTAAAGGAAAACATTTACCGTATATACTCGAGTATAGGTCGATCCGAGTATAAGTCGAGGCCCCTAATTTACCACAAAAAAACTGGGAAAAACGTATTGACCCGAGTATAAGACGATATAATGCAGCAGCTATTGTAAGTGGAAAAAGAGGGTCAACAATGCCCTGCATTGCACAATGCCCATGCTCTGCAGCTGCATGCCTTCCTGTCCTGTGCATGTGTCCCTGTGTATGTGTGCATGTGTCCTGTGCATGTGTCCCTGTGTCCTGTGAATGTGTCACTGTGTCCTGTGCATGTGTCCCTGTGTATGTGTGCATCCTACCTGTGTCCTGTGCATGCCTCCGTGTGGCGCTCTGCACCGATCAGCGTAATACCATTCGGCGGCCATTCTACTGTTCAAAAGCCACGCCTCCTCTTCGTCTGTGATAAGCAGAACACTCAATTTCCCAGCAGTCAGCGGTCAGCCTATCATGGACATTCTCTCATCCTCATACCACGGACGAGGATGAGAGAATGTCCGTGATAGGCTGTACACTGACTGCTGGGAAATGGAGTTTTCTGCCTATCACAGACGAGGAGGAGGCGCGGCTTTTGAACACTGGAATAGCCGCCGAATGGTAAAATCACATGCTGGCCACCGTCTGTCTGCATGACACGCTGATCACGTAGGCAGACAGCAGTGACTCGAGTATAAGTCGAGAGGGCACTTTCAGCCTAAAAAAAAGGGCTGAAAATCTTGACTTATACTCGAGTATATACGGTAATGTAAAACTGCTTGCGCCTGTAATTTATTGTCGGATCCCGGCAATATGGATAAAAATTATTGAAAAAAACGACATGGGTCCCCCCCACAGTCCATTACCACTCTCAAAAATAGCAAAAAAAAAAAATGACATGGATGTCCCCCCCACCAAAATCCATACCAGGCCCTAGGGGCCTGGGGTCCCCCAGGCCCCCAGGCACTATATACTCTGAACAGCAGTATATATACTATACGGCCTTCCCTATATACTCTGCATAAAAATTGGGCCTTAGGTGTTCGTGGTACCAGAACCTTGTAACCCCTCACAGTTACTCTTGTTAGGCACAGGAACAGGCCCTGCAGTTAAATATTATATCAAAAATTGTAATTACATGTCCCTGTTAAACAGGGGCAGAAAAACTGGGTCTTTGGTTTTGGTGGCTCCAGAATACTGTAACCCCTCACAGTTATTCTTGTTGGGCGCAGGAACGGATCCTGCTGTTAAATATTATATCAAAAATTGTAATTACATGGCCCTGTTGAACAGGGGCAAAAAAACTGGGCCTTTGGTTTTGGTGGTGCCAGAACACTGTAACCCTTCACAGTTATTCTTGTTGGGTGCAGGAACGGGCTCTGCTTTTAAATATTATATCAAAAATTGTAATTACATGGCCCTGTTAAACAGGGGCAGAAAAATTGGGCCTTTGGTTTTGGTGGCGCCAGAACACTGTAACCCCTAACGGGCCCTGCTGTAAAATATTAAATAAAAAATTTGTTAAACAGGGGCAGAAAAATTGGGCCTTGGGTGGTGGTGGTGGTGCCACAACACTGTAAGCCCTCACAGTTACTCTTGTTGGGCGCAAGAACACGCCCTGCTGTGAAATATTATATCAAAATCTGTAATTACATGCCCCTGTTAAACAGGAGAAGAAAAATTTGGCCTTGGGTGGTGGTGCCCTAAACCAAAAATATTGTTGGAAGCTAGCATCATCAAGACTGAGGAGGAATAGGTTAGTCAGCATAGGCAGTCTTCAAGGATCCAGATCCATAGCATATTCCATCAGTTACATCAGCATCAGGTGCTTGATAGCTGCTGATCCAAGACTAATTCATTTTTATGAATGTGAGCCAATCAACGGAGCCTGTGGATAGGCGCACTCTTTTATCCATTACAAACCCTCCAGCAGCACTGAATGTGGGTTAAGAAAGCATTCTGGATGCAGGACAGGCCAGTAGCTCAATTGTATATTGAGCAAGTTCTGGCCAGTGGTCTATCCTCAAGACCCAGTAACCCAGTGGATGCTCTGTTGGAAAGGTCTCCAAGTCTGCTCTTGCCCCTAGATATTCCTGCACCATATAATTCGGACTCTGGGGATGGTTTCTTGAACTGATCAGACCTTGGCGCTGAGGACTGAAAAATTGTTTAAAGGCATTGGTCAGCGGGCCACCTTCTCCACCGCTCTTCCTCTGACTGAATGAAGCCTCAGCAACATGTTGTCCAGCACCAGGAAATTGTAACCTTCCATGGTCTGGAAATGATTTACACATCTCCTTGATACCACAAATCCTAGAGTCCTTTCGCAGTCTTTGCAGAATCAGGGAGGCCATGCAGCATAAGTTTGCAGAGACATTCGATTCTGAGTCCTCTGGGTCACTAAGGATCACATTATCCGTAACTACCTCTTCCCAGACATGTACAAGTCCTTGGGTTTCTGGGGACTGAAAACCATCCCTTGAAGACTGCTGCTGAGTGTTATCCTCTACATCCATGCTGACACAATTCTCCTCCTCTTCCTGTGTGTTTGGGGGGCCAACAGGAATGCTATCTGGATAAAGGGGGCCTTTGTTAGAAACCATGAATCAGACTGAGACAGAAGTAGAGTTAAATTGCAATTGTTTAATAATAATAAAAAAGGTAAACAGGGTGAATGTAGTCAAAACATAGCCAGAGTTCAGGAATCAGAACGGATAGTCAGACAAGCCAAAACATCAGGGAGCCAGAGAACAGCATAGTAGAACAGCAAGAAAGATCTGGAGCCAGAAGGAATGTCAGTCAAGCAAGTCTTTAACAGGAACACAGGAGAGCGTCTCTAGAGATGTGACCAAGGCAAAGGCAGAGATCATCTGGACTAGATGTCTTAAGAAGGCAGGACTGAGGAGCAGGATATCAACAGGTGAGTCACTGTGGAGAGATGGGAGCTGGCAATTAGACAACAGCTGAGCGGCCAGCTCAGAGAAGGAAGGGCTGAGCCCAGCCCTGAAAGTACCCCTCCTTAATGACCCCTCCCCCTCAGAGGACCACCAGGCTTGAGGGGAAAACATCTATGGAAATCACAGAGGAGGACAGCGGCGTGTACGTCTGAGGTTGAGACCCAAGAGCATTCCTCCGGACCGTACCCTTTCCAATGCACCAGGTACTATATACGCCCACGGAACCTACGGGAGTCAACAGTAGACTGTACTTTATAATCCTCATGGTTCTCAACCTGTACAGGGTGAGGACGAGGCACCAAGGTGGTAAAGCGGTTGCAGACCAAAGGTTTTAATAAGGAGACATGAAATACATTTGAGATACGCATATTAGAAGGAAGGTCTAATGCGTAAGCCACTGGGTTAATCCTGCAAAGAATACAGAAAGGCACTATAAACTGAGGTGCGAACTTCAGAGAGGGAACACGAAGTTGCAGGTTGAGAGATGACAGGCAGACCCTTTCCATAACCTGGTTGGAAGGAGCAGGCGTCTGTGGTCAGCATGGAGTCTGTACCTATCATTAGCATGTCGCAAAGCCTCCTGGACTTGTGCCTAAGTGGAACAAAGACCACGGAGATGCTCCTCTAACACAAGAATACACTGCAGAACAAAAGAGTCAGGCAACATGGAAGGTTGGAAACCATAGTTCACCATAAACGGGGACAATTGGGAAGCAGAATTTAAGGCACTATTGTGAGCGAACTCCGACCACAGTAAGAGGTCTGACCAGTTGTTATGATGGTCAGAAATATAACAACGTGGGAATTGCTCCAAGGACTGATTGGCTCATTCTGTGGCCCCATTAGACATATACACAGACGAGAAAGCAAGCTGAATTCCCAACTGTGCACAAAAGGCTCGCCAGAACCAGGACACAAACTGACTACCCCTGGCCGAGACAATAACTTGGGTATGAATTGTAGGAGGCCCACTGGAAGGGGTCATGGAGTCTTACTCTGAGCACACACGGAACAGGCAGCTACGAAGGCAGTTACATCAGCACATAGACTAGGCCACCAGAATTGTTGGGAAATGGCCCAAAAGAGTTGATTCTTCCCTGGGTGGCCAGCAGCCTTGGGAGAATGGTAAGTCTGGAGCACAGCAGTACGGAGACTCTCTGGGACAAAGCAGCAGTCACAAGGTTTCTCAGGAGGAGCATGCACCTGAGCTGCAAAAATTGTCACCCAAAGGAGAAGTGAGACTGGTGCGAACTGTAGCCAGAAACTGATCAGGAGGAATCACAGGAACTGGAACTGACTCCATCTTAGAAGTGGAGGAAAATTGTTGTGACAAAGTGTCAGCCCTTACAGTCTTAGTAATGGGTAAGAATGAGACAATGTAATTGAAAAGAGCCCATTTCACCCTTCTGGGAGAGAGGCGTTTAGCCTCAGACAAGAATGTGAGATTCTTATGGTCAGTAAGAATGAGAAACCAGCACAGTGGTACCTTCGAGGAGATGTCTCCATTCTTTCAGGACTAAAATGATCGCTAACAGCTCTCTGTCACCAATCTTGTAATTGCACTCCGCAGGTGACAATTTCTTGGAAAAGTAGCCACAAGGATGCATAGCGTTCTCAGAGGAAGGACGTTGAGACAGAAGGACACCAACACCAGTCTGAGAAGCATCAACCTCATGGATAAAAGGTAACGTAGGATCAGGATGTACCAACACAGGAGAAATGAAGGCAGCCTTGAGACTCTCAAAGGCCTTAATGGACTCCGGAGACCAATTCTGTGGGTTACCATCCTTTCTGGTCATATCAGTCAGCGTCTTGACCAGAGACGAGAGGTTACGAATAAATTTCCGATAATAGCTGGCAAATCCAATAAAACGCTGCAGAGGATGTAAACCCATGGGTCAGGGCCACTGTAGGACTGTTGAAAGTTTCTCTGGGTCCATCGACAAACCAGCAGTGGAAAAGACATAACCTGTTAATTTACACATCCAATTTACAATAGAGAGTGTTCTCTCTTAGTTTCTGAAGCACACCCAGACATCTGTGTGGTGGTTCTCCAGGGACTTGGAAAATATGAGGATATCGTCGAGATAAACCACCACACATAACGGCAACAAATCTCAGAGGACATTGTTAAAAAATTCCTGGAAAACTGCAGGGGCGCTACAAAGGCCAAAAGGCATTAGGAGGTACTCATAATGGCCTGTTCTGGTATTAAACGCAGTTTTCCACTCGTCGCCCTCCTTAATCCTCACAAGATTATATGCTCCTCTCAAATCAAGCTTTGTGAAAACCGTTGCTCCCTTGAGGAGGTCAAATAACTCCGTAATCAATGGAATCGGATAGGCATTCTTAATTGTGAAACTATTGAAACCCCTATAATCAATAGGTCTCAGTTCACCACTCTTCTTCTTCACAAAGAAGAAACCAGCACCAGCAGGAGACGAGAACTTGTGGATGAAACCTTGAGAAAGTGCTTCTGCAACATACTCCTCCATGGCCTTATCCTCCAAGACCTACAAAGGGTACACCCAGCCATGAGGGGGTATGGCACCAGGTTGAAGGTCAATTGCGCAATCAAACAACTGGTGTGGAGGCAAACTACCAACTTGACCTTTGTCAAAGACATCGCTAAAATCACGGTACTCCTCCAGCAGGGAGGAGATTGAAGAGGTGCACAGGACCTTGACTACCTTCTGGAAGCATGTCTTACTGCATTGTGGCGACCAGGAGAGAAGCTCAGCACGGAGCCAACCAAAAGAGGGGTTGTGCTTCTGTAACCAAGGATAACCAATAACCAGTGGAAACTTAGGTGAGGAAATAACTTGAAATTGGATTATCTCATGGTGAAGAGCCCCTATGGCCATGGACAAAGGAACAGTCTCATGAGTCTCCCATCAAGAACCTCAACGGCAAGTGGAGTGTCATGCAGCTGCAGTGGAATGGAGTGCTTTGATACAAAGGCAGCATCAATGAACAGGTTTGCAGCCCCAGAGTTGATTAGAGTCTGTATCTCGACGGACGACTCAGCCCAAGAAAGGGTAACTGAAACCAGGGGCTTATCCTTCAGGATAACTGGGGACAAAACTACGCCACCTAAGGTCTGTCCGTGACAGGACCTCAAGATTTGGGTGTACCCTGGCTGGGTAGCACAAGACTTCAAAAAGTGACCTGCCTGGCCACAATAAAGGCACAATCTCTCCCTCCTCCTAAGGGTTCTCTCATCCGCAGAGAGACGCGTGAAGCCAAAGTGCATGGGTTCATCTTCACTAGGGATGAGCCGAACACCCCCCTCTACACGCGAAAACCGTTAAAGTCTATGGGACACGAACATGAATAATCAAAAGTGCTAATTTTAAAGGCTTATATGCAAGTTATTGTCATAAAAAGTGTTTGGGGACCTGGGTCCTGCCCCAGGGGACATGGATCAATCCAAAAAAAAGGTTTTAAAAATGGCCGCTTTTTCGGGAGCAGTGATTTTAATAATGCTTAAAGTGAAACAATAAAAGTGTAATATCCCTTTAAATTTCGTACCTGGGGGTGTCTATAGTATGCCTGTAAAGGGGCGCATGTTTCCCGTGTTTAGAACAGTCTGACAGCAAAATGACATTTCAAAGGAAAAAAAGTCATTTAAAACTACTCGCAGCTATTAATGAATTGCCGGTCCGACAATACACATAAAAGTTCACTGATAAAAACGGCATGGGAATTCCCCACAGGGTAACCCTGAACCAAAATGAAAAAAAAAATGACGTAGGGGGTCCCCCTAAATTCCATACCAGGCCCTTCAGGTCTGGTATGGATATTAAGGGGAACCCCTGCTAAATTTTTTTAAAAAATGGTGTGGGGCCCCCTCAAAATCTATAGAAGAACCAGAAGAAGAAGAAGATGGAGGAAGAAACCGAAGATAAGATAAGATAAGAAGATGCCACGGAGGAAGATGCCAGATGAGAACACCGGAGGAAGAACCAGAAGAACCAGAAGAACCAGAAGAAGATGGAAGAAGAAACCGAAGGAAGATAGAAGATAGAAGATAGAAGAAAGAAGATAGAAGAAAGAAGAAGCATTTAAATAAAGGAATTGTCAAAAACTGTCTCTTGTCATTTTTAACATTTTTGACAGTTTTTTAGTAAAATGGTAGGGGTACTTTTGTACCCCCTTACCATTTCACACAGGGGGGAGGGCTGGGATCTGGGGGTCCCCTTGTTAAAGGGGGCTTCCAGATTCTGATAAGCCTCCCGCCCGCAGACCCCCACAACCACCGGCCAGGGTTGTGGGGATGAGGCCCTTGTCCTCATCAACATGGGGACAAGGTGTTTTGGGGGGCTACCCCAAAGCACCCTCCCAATGTTGAGGACATGTGGCCTGGTATGGTTCAGGAGGTGGGGGGCCGCTCTATCATCCCCCCTCTTTTCCTTTGGCCTGCCAGGTTGCGTGCTCGGATAAGGGTCTGGTATAGATTTTTGGGGGGACCCCGCGCTGTTTTTTAAAAAATTTTGTCCGGGGTTCCCCTTAATATCCATACCAGACCTGAAGGGCCTGGTATGGAATTTAGGGGGACCCCCCACGTCATTTTTTTTTAAATTTTGGTTTGGGGTTCCCCTGTGGGGAATTCCCACGCCCTTTTTATCAATGAACTTTTATGTGTATTGTCGGACCGGCAATTCATTAATAGCCGCGAGTAGTTTCAAATGACTTTTTTTCCTTTGAAATGTCATTTTGCTGTCAAACTGTTCTAAACACGGGAAACATGCGCCCCTTTACAGGCATACTATAGACACCCCCCAGGTATGAAATTTAAAGGGATATTACACTTTTATTGTTTCACTTTAGGCATTATTACAATCACTGCTCCCAAAAAAACATCCGTTTTTACCACTTTTTTTTGCATTGATCCATGTCCCCTGGGGCAGGACCCAGGTCCCCAAACACTTTTTACGACAATACCATGCATATAAGCCTTTAAAATTAGCACTTTTGATTTCTCGCATAGACTTTTAAAGGGTGTTCTGCGGCATTCGAATTTGCCGCGAACACCCCAAATTGTTCGCTGTTTGGCGAACTGGCGAACAGCCGATGTTCGAGTTGAACTCAAAGCTCATCCCTAATCTTCACTGACTGACTTGGTACCAGGAGGCATGGGAGGTGAGGGAGGCAAGGGTGGAGCTGCAAAGCTCGGAGAGAAATGTACAGAAGGCTTCTGCAAGCGTTTCTTAAAAGAGAGTCTTTCTCTGTGTTTGGAGTAAATAAGGAAGGCAAACGTGATCAACTTCTCCAGCTCAGTGGGTATATCTCAAGCTGCTATCTCATCCTTGATGGTATCCGAGAGACCATGAGAAAAAGCAGCCACGAGGGCCTCATTGCTCCACGCAACCTCTGCTGCCAGAGTACGGAATTCAATGGCGTAATCGGCAACAGTTCTTGTACTCTGTTTGATGGACATGAAGCACTTGGCAGCAGAAGCAGAGCATGTGGGAACATCAAATACCCTTTTAAAATAAGCCACAAACTCAGGGTAACTCAAGACAATAGGTTTTTGCTTCTTCCATAGAGGGTTTGCCCAGGCCAAGGCAGAAAGCAAAGATATTACGAAAACCGACTTTGCTTCTATCTGTGGGAAACACCTGGGTCAGCATCTCAAAGTATATCTCAACCTGGTTCTGCATTGGACTGGTTTGCCCCCAAATCGCTGGGGAAGCGAAGTGGAACCAGACATACCTCTTATAGAGGTAATACTCAAGGTGGGTGCCTGCACAGAGACTGGAGCAGCAGCAGGGACGGCCTGCAACACAGGTTGTACCGGAGTAGCCACAGTGGGAGATTCCAGGTGAGCCGTGCAACTCAGGAGCCTTTGTAACGCCATGGCAAACTGATCCATGCGGAGATCCTGCTCATCCAATCTGGAAAAAATATTACCAACAAGTGGATTGACTGCATCTTCTGAATTCATGGCCTTCGCCTACTGTCATAAACCATGAATCAGACTGAGACAGAAGTACAGTTAAATCACACTTGTTTAATAATAATAAAAAAGGTAAACAGAGTAAACGTAGTCAAAACATAGCCAGAGTTCAGGAACCGGAACGGATAGTCAGGCAAGCCAAAACATCAAGGACCCAGAGAACGGTATAGTAGAACAGCAAGCAGGATCTGGAGCCAGAAGGAATGTCAGCCAAGCAAGTCTTTAACAGGAACACAGGAGAGCATCTGTAGAGATGTGACCAAGGTGAAGGCAGAGATCATCTGGACTGGATGGCTTAAGTAGGCAGGACTGAAGTGCAGGATATCATCAACAGGTGAGAAACTGTGGAGAGATCGGAGCTGGCAATTAGCCGACAGCTGAGTGCCCAGCTCAGAGAGGGAAGGGTTGAGCCCAGCCCTGGCAGCCCTGAGAGGAAAGGAAGTCCTCCACCTCCTCCCACTGTTCTGCCTCAAGTGCCCTGTCCATGATTTCACAAAGCGTCTGCTCCAGCAGGAAGACTAGAGGGACAGTGTCACTGATGCATGCATTGTCACTGCTCACCATCCTTGTGGCCTCCTCAAATGGTGACAGGACAGTGCATGCATCCTTGATCAGTAGCCACTGGTGTGGTGAAAAGAAGCCAAGCTCTCTTGACCTTGTCCTGGTCTCATACTCCCACAGGTACTCATTGACGGCCCTCTGCTCTGTGTGCAGCCATTGCAGCATTGGCAATGTTGAGTTCCACCTGGTGGGCTTGTCACAATTGAGGCGGTTGGTGAGCAGATTGCATTCCCTTTGAATGTCAGCCAGCCGAGCACTGCCATTGTAAGACCGGTGGTAATGATCACAGACTTTTCTGGCCTGCCTCAGGAGAACTTTTAAGCTTAGGTACCTGGTCACTGCACCACCAAATTCAGAATGTGTGCCAAATATGGAACATGGGTCAAGTGTCCCTGTTGGGATATTTGAAAGAAGGTTGGTGCCATTGTCACATACAACCATTCCTGGCTGAAGCTGGCATGCCGTCAACCACCTCTGAGCCTGCCCCTGCAGAGCTGACAGAATCTCTGCCCCAGTGTGGCTCCTGTCGCCTAGGCAGACAAACTCAAGCATCGCATGGCATCTTTTAGCCTGACTGCTTGAGTAGCCCCGTGAACGCTTACGGAGCACTGCTGGTTTAGAGGACAAATCTGCAGAAGAGGCCATAGAGGAAGAAGAAGAGGAGGTGTAATGCAATAGGGTGGCTGCCCTTAAGCAGGACATCCTGCCTTGTTGGAGCTGTGCCTCCTCCCACTCCTCCTTCTCTCTTCTCTCAGGCACCCAAGTACAGTCAGTGACCTCATCATCCCCTCCCTCATCGTCACTGGAGCAAACTTGGCAGTATGCTGCAGCTGGGGGAACATGACTGCCAGTTTCTTGTCCTTCTGTGGCACCCCCTCTCTCTAGGCTTATATTACTCCCTCCCTCAACCTGTGAACCAACATCTGAGCCTTCAAATCACTGCGCATCCTCCAGCAACATATAACCGACACTGTGGTCAAATAATTCTGGGGACTGCATGACTGCATGATGGTGGGGATACGGAAGAAGTGACTGTGGACAAGGAGTAGGTGGAATAGGCCGCATTGGCAGCTGCGTTGGAAGGCAAACTAATCTGAGCCTGAGTAACAAAGGACGGCTTCGTATCGACTCCACCAACTCTTCTGCATGTTGTGGCTCAATAACACAGACAGCAGCTCTCTTTTAGTGGTCTGTGAGTGTCTGCCTCTGCTTGGTGGCCTTTCAGACATGATGTATTTTTTGTTTTGCAACATTACACTACACTGTATTATATACTGTGTACACTGCCTGAAGTATATTAGAAATTATACAACACCAAATGCACTGTATATATAGGCTACACTGAATGCAGAGCATGTATATATATACTAGACTGTATATATATAAATATATATATATATATATATATATATATATATATATATATATATATATATGTGTAAACCTCGCCCCAAAGGTTATTGTGAATGATTAAATAAAAGCTGCTATCCCCCAAACTAGATATAAATTCTAGTGCAAATGAAAAATGTATGTGGTGGGGGGCACTAGGTATATATTTACTATTAGCTATATTGCATACAAAATGTCATACCCAAAAGAAATTGTTAAATACACATCAATGTGCCATACAAAAATACTGAATATCTGTAAAATACTACATACAAATAGTGCATGTTTCAAAGGGATAACAACCATGCAATCCCTGCATATGTTAGAAAATAATGTCCTTGTGAAAAAATGTTTTATGAAAATCCCAATAGAAAAAAGTCCACGTGCAATTCCAAAAAATAAACAAAACAAAATAAGTGACTCTTCCACTGTGTAGATGAACAACCTTCACCAGCTGTGTTGTACACCCAAAGTGCTCTGTAAGTGGATGTCCACTTACCAGAAGTTGTTGACCTTTTTAATTAAAAAAACGGTCATATAAATCCTTTAGCAAGAAATGGCTTGCTGCAATGGTATGGATAAGCCGTGTGGGTAACCTTTTCCTCTCCCCCAGTAGGATGTCAGGAAATATGTAGAAGGATACAAGAAGGGCTAAAATAGTGTAATCCCATTTATTGATAAAATGATTAAAAACAAAAGCCAAATAGCTGCTTACATTTAGAAGTGCCCTCGCCCAACACTGAGGCTGTACCGCTCAATTGGGACTGAAAGCTCCGCTCTGCATGTGGTAGGTGGCGTGCGCATCACCATCAGCCACCGACAACCACAGGGACCGGAATTGTGGATCGAAAATGCGTAACCCGGCACGCCTCGATGTACGTTTTGTTTCCCATCTTCAGGAGGCGATTTACTTATAATATATATATATATATATATATTCACTTGTAGAGGAGAACCGCACTCTGCTTACAGTTTAGTGCCAGCAATCAGGTCTTCCCACCGACCTTATATATAGAAAAAAAGTCCAAGAGGTTGCTGCACTTAAAAACTTCTTTGCTTTATTTCACAATATCTTCAGGAGAGATTTACAAAGCAAGTATAATCCTTTCAAGCAATATCAAAAAGCAACAAATGCTTACACAGTTTCAGACATGAGTAGATTCAGATATGGATGGATGGATTACTAATTAATATTAATACTATTAATCCATCCATCCATCCATATCTGAATCTACTCATGTCTGAAACTGTGTAAGCATTTGTTGCTTTTTGATATTGCTCGAAAGGATTATACTTGCTTTGTAAATCTCTCCTGAAGATATTGTGAAATAAAGCAAACAAGTTTTTAAGTGCAGCAACCTCTTGGACTTTTTTTCTATATATAGAGAGAGAGAGAGAGAGAGAGAGAGAGAGAGAGAGAGTGGGGATATAAAGTATTCAGACCCCCTTAATTTTTTCACTCTTATATTGCAGCCATTTGCTAAAATCATTTAAGTTCATTTTTTTCCTCATTAATGTACACACAGCACCCCATATTGACAGAAAAACACAGAATTGTTGACATTTTTGCAGATTTATTAAAAAAAGAAAAACTGAAATATCACATGGTTCTAAGTATTCCCTTTGCCCTTTGCTCAGTATTTGGTAGAAGCACCCTTTTGATCTAATACAGCTATGAGTCTTTTTGGGAAAGATGCAACAAGTTTTTCACACCTGGATTTGGGGATCCTCTTGCAGATCCTCTCCAATTCTGTCAGGTTCGATGGTAAACGTTGGTGGACAGTAGGGATGAGCTTCGAGTTAGAGTGGAACTCATGTTTGTGAGTGATTGATGTGTGGTTTTCTCCACACATACCGCTTAGAATTAAGTCCAAAAAGTTCTATTTTGGTCTCAGAGAATTTAGAATTTTTTAGCAAACTCCATGCGGGCTTTCATGTGTCTTGCACTGAGGAGAGGCTTCTGTCGGGCCACTCTGCCATAAAGCCCCGACTGGTGGAGGGCTGCAGTGATGGTTGACTTTCTACAACTTTTTCCCATCTCCCGACTACATCTCTGGAGCTCAGCCACAGTGATCTTTGGGTTCTTCTTTACCTCTCTCACCAAGGCTCTTCTCCCCCGATAGCTCAGTTTGGTCGGACGGCCAGCTCTAGGAAGGGTTCTGATCGTCCCAATCGTCTTCCATTTAAGGATTATGGGGGCCACTGTGCTCTTAGGAACATTAAGTGCAGCAGGATTTATTTGTAACCCTAGTCAGATTTGTGCCTTGCCACAATTCTGTCTCTGAGCTCTTCAGGCATTTCCTTTGATCTCATGATTCTCATTTGCTCTGACATGCACTGTGAGCTGTAAGGTCTTATATAGACAGGTGTGTGGCTTTCCTAATCAAGTCCAATCAGTATAATCAAACACAGCTGGACTCAAATGAAGGTGTAGAACCATCTCAAGGATGATCAGAAGAAATGGACAGCACCTGAGTTAAATATATGAGTGTCACAGCAAAGGGTCTGAATACTTAGGAACATGTGATATTTCATTTTTTTCTTTTTTAATAAATCTGCAAAAATGTCAACAATTCTGTGTTTTTCTGTCAATATGGGGTGCTGTGTGTACATTAATGAGGAAACAAAATTAACTTAAATGATTTTAGCAAATGGCTGCAATATAACAAAGAGTGAAAAATTTAAGGGGGTCTGAATACTTTCCGCCCCCACTGTATAAATATATTAATACACTGCCTGCACTGCCTGAATATAGAGTAAACACTGAATATAAAGTCTAAATGCAGAGTATATATATATATATGCTAGACAGTCAGCCTATATTTTTATATATATATATATATATATATATATATATATATATATATATATATATACAGTATATATATATATATATATATATATATATATATATAAAATCAAATACACTGCCACTAACTGAATAACCTGCCTGCCTAATCTAACTCAAGCTATCTCTCTGTCCACGCCAACGTGAATGTCTCATATGTTCGGTTCATTTTAGAACAAACAAACACCCGATATTCGAGTTGAACTTACATTCAACTCAAACCATGGGCTTATCCCTATTAGCTATGGGTAAAAAAATATTTAAGTATGTATTCTTAACTCAAAAAATTCCCTTCTATTGCTTTCATTCTATGACATTTATTTGTTTTTTGCTGCTCTCATCTAGCATTGTTCTTCATGGTTCTTCTGCATGTAGCCACCCACCCTTATTTGCTCCTGAGATGGACTAGGAAATATAGACAAGGGGATTTGTAGTGCGCATAGTGCAGTGCACATGAATACAACTGCCTTGCACTGCTCATTCCAAACAAAGGTAAGCAGGAGTGAAAAGGAGATGTTTGGGAGCTTAAAGGGGATGTGTGCGTCCCTATACCTTTAAGGAGAGGTAGGCTCCCTCCAGGCATATCTGCCATTAATCTATCCACAGACAGCATCACTCCACTTTCACCTCCCATTTCCTTCTAGAGGATTCTAGAAGAGAGGCGGGGAAGACAGGTGGAGCTGTCTGGGGTGTCTCAGAGAGCCCTGACCAATGCCCAATTATGATTGGCAAGGGGCAGGCCTCCTTGATATACCCAGGGTCAGCCCAGCAGGGGAGAAGTTGTTGGGTGGAAGAACTGAGGATGGAGTACTAGGCTGTCAGGGGCCTTTGAGGGCGCTCCCCATTCTGGGGGGTGACCTTGGGCTTGGGACTCGGGGTGCAGAATGGATCCCTTTAAGAACACATGGAAGATCTGAACAGGAGGAACAGAGAGGAGTCACAGAGGACAGCAGGCACAAGTACTGCCAGTTAAGTCTTTAGGAGGGAACCAAAAGTTTGCAGCCAGGAGGGCTGGTGAGTGACATGTGCTATCGGGAGGACTGGAGAGGCATGCCAAAGAGGACTGGGAGAAAACTGTCAGAGCTGGGTGTTGAGCCAGTGAGGACTGCAATGTCACGAGCAGTGGAATTTGGCAGCTGCAGCCAAGAGGGCTGGCAGGGTCTGAAGAATGATTACTAGGAGCAGTAGTCCATCATAGGACAGCTAGCACTAATACATTTCTATTTTTGCTACACTAAATGGAACCTGCGGTCCCTGCCTACAAATGGCAATTTCTATGGCCATGGTTAGTCAGTGTTGGGCCTAACCATGTGCTAGCTGTACCAGGAAGTGAAATGTTGTGCAGTAGAGAGAGAGAGAGACAGTCTGCAAGCAAGTGTTGTGCTGGAGGAGACTGGAGCTGTAAAGTGTATATAGTGTCCCAACTGATTGAAAATACAATCAACCAATTGTTTATTTTACTGGGCATCCCATATACTCATATCCCTATCCAAGTTCAAATCCCTCAATAAAATAACAAAACAAACATCTGGACTGTTAATTGTCTCCAAGGTGATTGGGAAGTGAATTCCGGGCTGGGCAGGGAGACAGGTGGGACACAACTTTCATTTATTACAATTATTATATATAATCCAACTCAATAACTCTAAAAATTATAGAGTTAGGACTGCAGTAGACTAGAGTGCTCTTTCATAGCCGCTGCAGCTTACACATATATTTGCAAAAATGTGCAAACTAAATCCCTTGGTTTTAATGTGAACCGTTAGACCGGGTTAATTTGTTTTGCTGCAGCCTGGCTGGTAAGTGAGCTGGGAATTTTTGTTTGTTGTCTTTTTTACATGATCCCTTCCTTGTGCTCCTTGCTGTAAAGGCCAGTTATAGGTTGGGGCGGTTGCCATGTGTTTGTACTTGTGGCTGCCCCAGGATACCTAATAATTAGGAGTCCTTTATTGGCCATACTTTTCACTTGTTGGGCAAAATCCAGGACTTGCCATTTTCAGATAGGACTGCAAGTTCCAGAAAATCTCCTACAACTTGATAGCTGGCTGTGTCTTTCTGCCTTTGTTCAACCGCCCACCTCATGGATCCGGGCCCCCTGTTCATATTATAGCACACACAACCAGAAGGTTGGACCCAAAAAACCCCCCACCAAGACAGAAAACCTGGGAGTGCAATTAACTCCTAACTTCCCACTGGGGCAGCATTAACCACTACCTGCTTACATACTGTACATATACATCATACTTACACAGGTTAGTCCTCAAAGGTATTAGGATGGGAGAGCAAGCATTGTTAAGACTAGTTAGGTTTAGTCTGGAATTCTAATTTAGAAATATTAGTTAGACAGGGTGCTGGGATGTTTTCAGGAAGCTATGTACAGCATCCTGCCAGTCCCTCCCTCCAGCCATGATCTACCTGCTTGCTTAGCGAAACAAAGAACAAACAGAAAAGGTTTTATTTAGAAAATTGTATTTGGTCCCTGTTGAGGTTTTGAGAAGAAAAAAAATGTGAAATAGGCTAGAGAAAACTAAAAGAAGGGAAAGAGTAAGACAGTATGACTTTGAGAGTATTTTTTTTGTATCATGTTTTTACTTGTGTGTTAGTATTAGGTCAGTAATTATAGTGTATGAAACAAGTAATTAATCCATAGATATCAGGTCACTTGCTTTATTCTAGAGCAAAGAAAGAATTACACTTAGTGGTTCTCAAACATTTTGGCCAATGTATCCTCTTTACTGAGCTCAACTACGCTTAAAACAACCTTTTCACTGAGAAAAAAAAAAAAAATATTTCCCTCAAAACAAGACATTTCATAGTTACCTGGAACGACACAAAAGTTGCCTGATGCCTGGGCCCTGCTTTAATCTGTGCTTCCTCACAGTGGACCGCATGTCACTTCTGTGTCCTTTAGTGATGTAGGAACCAGAGGGATTAACCACAGAATGCAGTGAGGGATGAGGGCATCTGCATACCCGAAAGCATGCCAGATGTGAAAATCTTTTTGGTGGCTTTGCTTTGGTGCCAGGACAAGTAAGTATGAGATATCTTTTTTTTCTATTTGTTTTTCAGTGGCAAATGATAACAAAATAAATTTAGAAGTTTGAATTACCTACTTTATATATTTGCCGAGTCCATGCATATGGAGTTGTAAAACTATCTGCAATCTAAACATATTTCTGAAAGAAACATACGAATGACTTCCAGATGGCTGCACTCTTCATGTACTTTATTGATTAATTAAAGCTTGGACATCACATCACTGTGGGGAACAAGAGAAGAATAATGTGTTTTCCGCCCACCCAGCGCTTAATCGTAACCAACTTACTTGCTCCTGATACTCTCTACATGTAATCTTGCACAGATCATAAGGGTCCAGCACACAGCTGCAGCGAGCAAGCCAATTAAGCACATATTTCTTGTTCACCGAAATAGAAGCCAATTCAAAGTAACCATGTATAAAAACCACGTGAAGCCTTATTACCACTCTTACAGAAAAACAAATAATTGTACCTTTCATGCTGTCTGCAGCAAATCCAACCCAGTATCCTTTGCCTTGGGCTATCTTCAAAAAAATGTCCCGCCCAGGTGAGTAAACAAAAAGGAGTGAACTTAGCCTAAATGACTTCAGTAAACCACACACCAATATTAAAATGTTTTCAAACATATCAGATAAACCATTTTCCTTGGCCAGTTGCTCCTTATACTCACCTTTCCTGCTGCCAAGCACCTCAGCTTTAAAAAATGATTTTCCATTTCAGCCCCTACATCTTTACCCCGTGCCCATGTCACCCCTAGTTAGGAAAATATTTAGAAAAGTAAATCTGCTACCATCATCTTTCCCCTGCAAGCTTGTCCTCCAAACTTTGCACAGAAATGTCTAGAGCAAGTTTTGCACTTAAAATGGTTCTAAACCCTAAACATTTTTTTTTACCTTAATGCATTCCTTGCATTAAGATAAAAAAATGTTAAGGCATACGTATCCCTGCTATTCCCCCCTCCCCCTTTACTTACCTGACCCCTCATTAGATTCAGCACTTTGCACCTCTGCAGCTCCTCTCTCCCCTCACTGCCTGGTCTCACTGGCTTTGGAGAGGCAGCAGGAGCCATTGGCTCCCACTACTATCAATCACAACCAGTGGGGTGGGAGCAGGGGGCAGGGAGGAGTCCAACTATCTGTGTCAATAGATTCAGACAGAAAGACTGGGGAGTGAACCTGCATGAGTGCCAGCATACAAAGCAGCTTCTTAGGGGGGCATTGGCCAGAGAGGATGAGCCAGGAGCGCTGGTGGGGAACCCAAAAAAGGAGGTTCAAGGCTGCTCTGTGCAATGGAATTGCACAGAGCAGATAAGTATAAACCTGCTTGTTTTTTTTTATTTCATTCATTTGCAATCACTTTAATATATACTGCACCCACAATATGCTGCACTATGGAGTACAGGATCCATATTATCACTACAGTGATAATAACAGTTTATTTATGTCCTAAACTAGGCAGGGAAGGGATTTCTCTGTCATACTGGAAACAGACCCTGAATTATTCCCCAACATGCATGGGGTTATGTGAGCCTAAGGAAAGCTATTTTTTTAAATGAATGTACAATCTGGAATGAGTTATACAAATGTGAACATCTTTGCTGTTCATGGCTTGATGCATTGCTAATTAAGAAATGCTATAGTCACAATAAATGCATTTCCACTTTTACAGCTGAATTGAGTTAACACTTACTTTATATTTGCTTCATGTCTTTATTCACATAGCAAAACTAAAAAAAAGAAAAAAATGGCAGCTTACCTTTTTAAATTCACTTTTCAAAAAGGAAAGGAAAAACTCTACTTGGTTCTCTTTGTTATGAGGTGTACATAATAAACCCTGTTCGGAGGCAGATACATACCTTTCAGCTTTTTGAAATGGGAACAAGGGACATCTATTAGCAAAATTATGCAGGCATAGGACACACACACCTGCCATACCTCCCTTAAAGGAGAGTTATACAAAAAAAGGTTAGTTAAACCCCCAAGTGCTTTTTTTACCACTACTATTCCTTTATACTGGTTTTTGAAATTTACAAATGCAACAATTTAGAATGTGGATAAAAAGTTTACCATTGTGAAGGATTAAGGTCTCTTGCACATTAAACTCCTGTTTGAGTATACACATTTTCAGACATAATTTCAAGGCGTTTTCATTTTGCAAAGAATACCCAATCACATGCAAGAAAACAAAACAAAAAAAAAAAGCATACTTGCTTGTACATGATTGGATGATGGAAAGTCAGCAAAATTTACCCTTATTTACTAAGTCCTGCACTTGCAGATTGCACAGTCTATTTGTCGTTAGTAAATGAACCTCTCTCAGTTTTATTAAAATGTTTAGGAGATGAGATTCATCCTTGTATGTTGAGAACTGGACTTAGCCAGTCCCCAGACCAGAAATTGGGAAAGATCAAGCTGAGCTAGCTGACAAATGCTTGCAGTCTGCCTTGATACCTTCTCCTCAGAAACATCTAAAAAGTAAGATTTTTTTTCAGGTGTGCTGTGTGAATAGGAATACATAAATTGTACATTCTCTTGATCTAAGTGTGTCGTCTCTTGTTGCTGTTCTATTCCTTTTATGCATTTCTCCCTGGATTCCCTTTGTCAGATATATGTCTTCTGTCTATCTGAGTGTGTCTGCAATCTGCTCTACCCTCTGTTTGCTCCCAACTTCAATTGCTCACGACTTTGTTATTTGTGCTCTAAATACCTAAAGGTAATACAATATATTGTCTTTCCAACGTTTTTTGATAAACATTTAATAGAGATCAGCTTGACATTATGCAACAAATCAGAGCATTGATTGTGCCACTTGTTTTAATGTTTTGTCTGACTGACCTCCCTGCTCTTATCCCTACTCTGACTGGTTTCTACCCCTAGCTCATGAGCTCCAGTAATTATCTTGATGTTGGGTTTCGTACCAGCTATATTTTTCCCGCAATGGTCCCATCCTTTTTCCATCCTAGAATTATGCAACCTCCCTGACTCTAGGGTTGCTTTACTAAAGGCAAATAGGCTGTTAACTTTGCATGGTAAGGGAATGTAGCACCCTCTATTGTGTGCTAAAAGTGAGTGTAGGCAAACAGTACTTGGACTCGCATTTAAGCTGGTAAGTCTTAATTGGGCAAGCGTTTATTAGAGGTCAAGGCTGGATGACTTATCTCAGCAGCTCTCTGAGGCCTCCTCCTGTTTCCAGAGTGTTGGAGAATGTTCTGGAAGATAGTGGGAGGAGACTAGGAGGGGCTGCTCACCAGTTTGCACAGCACTTTAAAATATAAAGGGAGACAATACAGAAACAATACAACTTAATACAAGAGGGTTAGGAGGGCCCTGCTCCCGCGAGCTTACAATCTAATATATTGATGAGTTATGCCAGCAGGGACAGTCGGGTGGAAGATGAAGATACAGTGTTGAGGAGGCTGTTGGTGGCCCTCAGGGATGCCCCCTAGTCTGGGGATGTCCTGCCTTAGGCCGGGGCTCAGGTGCTGGAAGGATCCTGCAAAACACACTGGAGGAGGTCTTCCTGGAGACATGGGAGCAAGAGAGGACAGAGTGAGTAGTGCAACACTGTTGGGTACTAACAAAGGGGGGGGGACTGCCACATGTAGCCAGTCTCCCTTGCTCATTTGTGAGGCTGTTGGAACTCTGTCCAAGTGGAACTGGTCTAAGTGGTGAGTTAAAACCAGAGGGGGGACCTTGAGTGGAGAGTGAACAAGTCTTGCTTTTTGTTGCATTTGTGGGGCTTTTCCTTTTAGGTTTTCAATCATCTTTTTCTGTCACTTTTTAAACAGGGTTTTTTTTTTCCTGGTTCCTTCAGACTACCAATTAAGGGGGGTGGTTAATTGCTCACAGGTGCTTGAGGCCTATATAACCTTGTGTAGGACTCATATTGAGCCTGCTCATTTGTGAGACTGTTGGAACTCTGTCCAAGTGGAACTGGTCTAAGTGGTGAGTAAAAACCAGAGGGGGGACCCTGAGTGGAGAGTGAACAAGTCTTGCTTTTTGATTGCTGGATTGCATTTGTGGGGCTTTTCCTTTTAGGTTTTCAATCACCTTTTTCTGTCACTTTTTAAACAGGGTTTTTTTTTTCCTGGTTTCTTCAGACTACCAATTAAGGGGGGTGGTTAATTGCTCACAGGTGCTTGAGGCCTATATAACCTTGTGTAGGACTGATATTGAGCCTGCTCATTTGTGAGGCTGTTGGAACTCTGTCCATGTGGAACTGGTCTAAGTGGTGAGTTAAAACCAGAGGGGGGAACTTGAGTGGAGAGTGAACAAGTCTTGCTTTTTGATTGCTGGGCTGCATTTGTGGGGCTTTTCCTTTTAGGTTTTCAATCACCTTTTTCTGTCACTTTTTAAACGGGGTTTTTTTTTTTTTTCCTGGTTTCTTCAGACTACCAATTAAGGGGGGTGGTTAATTGCTCACAGGTGCTTGAGGCCTATATAACCTTGTGTAGGACTCATATTGAGCCTGCTCATTTGTGAGGCTGTTGGAACTCTGTCCAAGTGGAACTGGTCTAAGTGGTGAGTTAAAACCAGAGTTAGTGGAACTGGTCTAAGTGGTGAGTTAAAACCAGAGTTTAATACAGGAGGTTATAACAGGGGTCATAGTACCTGTGTAGTGTGAGTACCTGAGTGTTGTCTGAGTAGTGTGTGTATATCATAAGTACTTGTGTATTGTGTACTGTATACTTGTTCATTGCGAGTGCATGGTGGCCTGCGAGTGCACGTAGGTCTGCGAGTGCACGTAGGTCTGCGAGTGGCCTGTGAGTGCACGTAGGTCTGCGAGTGCACGTAGGTCTGTGAGTGGCCTGCGAGTGCACGTAGGTCTGCGAGTGCACGTAGGTCTGGGAGTGGTCTGGGAGTGCACATAGGTCTGCGAGTGCACGTAGGTCTGCGAGTGGTCTGCGAGTGCACATATGCCTGCTAGTGCACGTAGGTCTGCGAGTGGCCTGCGAGTGCACGTAGGTCTGGGAGTACACGTAGGTCTGCGAGTGGCCTGTGAGTGCATGTAGATCTGTGAGTACCTGTGTATTGTCTTGTTGTGTACCTGTGTATTGTCTTGAGTATTAGTGCCAGGAAGCTAGCTGTAATAGGTAATTTGTACAGGGTAAATTCCCCAATCCTCACTAAATTTAATAGATACGATGCCCGGCGGGTGTGGAGAGGCGACTCTTTGTACATCTTGCTGCATGTATGCGTTCCTTGATCATCCGATCGAGGGCGAATACTGCTGTGCAAAATGTAAGCACATTGTTTCCCTGAAAGCCCAGGTTCTGAATCTGGGGAAGCAACTGTCAGCACTGAGAAGTCCCTCCATACTAAAGGAGAGCCAGGAACGTACACGGCAGGTGCCGGCAGGGGCCAGCACAGAGACGGGTGGAGACAAAGAGGTGCAGGCCCTAGCAAAGAGTAGATGGGTGACAGTCAGGAAGGGTAGAGGGGGAAGTGCCAGGGAGGCGGATCCAGGACTGGAGCATCCCAATAAGTACACTCCATTGAGTGACATTGGTGAAACCAGTCAGGGACCAGCACTGCTGGAGCTGAGGGACTCTCCTGGCTGCCGGGGGAAGAACTCCTCCAGTGAGAGTGGGGGGGCAGCGAAGGGAAAGGAAAGACAGATTCTGGTGGTAGGGGACTCAATTCTTAGAAGGACAGAGAGGGCAATCTGTAACCAAGACCTGAAGTGCCGAACAGTATGTTGTCTACCGGGGGCTCGAGTTCCGCACATCCCGGATCTTGTGGACAGATTACTGGGAGGGGCTTGGGAAGACCCGGCTGTCATGGTGCACGTTGGCACCAATGACAAAGTCAGAGGCAGATGGAGTGTCCTAAAGAACGATTTTAGGGACTTAGGAGCTAAATTGAGGAAAAGGACCTCCAAGGTAGTATTCTCAGGAATACTACCGGTACATCGAGCCACACCAGAAAGGCAGAGGGAGATTAGGGAAGTAAACAAGTGGCTGGTGTAGTAAGGAGGGGTTTGGGTTCCTGGAGGACTGGGCCGACGTCTCAGTCGATAACCAGTACTATAGAAGGGACGGATTGCACCTAAATGAGGAGGATGCAGATCTGCTGGGAATGAAGATGGCCAAAAAGTTAGAGGGGTTTTTAAACTAGGTGATGGGGGGAGGGTCCAGAGGTAGAGATAGTCAGCGTGGAAGATATTCCAGAGGGTAGTATTGGGGGCATTAGTGGTAGGTTGACCAAAGCACAAAAACACAAGGGAAGTATAGTAGCAAGTCCTGGTTGCAATCTCGAAACACCCAATACGAGGACAATATGCGACCGTTCTAAACTATGTGGCATGTTCACCAATGCCAGGAGCATAGCAGACAAGATGGGTGAACTAGAGATACTGTTGTACGAGGAGGATTTGGATTTTGTGGGAATTTCAGAGACCTGGTTCAACAGCTCTCATGATTGGCTGGCAAACATTCAAGGGTATACCCTTTACCGCAAGGATAGAAAGGGTAAAAAAGGGGGAGGGGTATGCCTATATATCAAGAATAATGTACAAGTGAATGTGAGAGATGACATCACTGAGGGAGTTAGGGAGGAGGTGGAATCCTTATGGGCAGAGCTCCAAAGGGATGAAGCTAAGGGGAAAATAATACTGGGAGTATGCTATAGGCCCCCTAACCTGAGGGAGAAAGTGGAGACAGATCTCCTATCACAATTTGGATTAGCAGCAAGGATGGGAAGTGTTATCATAATGGGGGATTTTAATTATCCAGACATAGACTGGGCGGAGGGAACTGCGCATTCATTAAGGCTCGCCAGTTCCTCAATGTCTTGCAGGACAATTTTATGGGTCAGATGGTAGATGCACCATCTAGAAATAAAACATTACTGGATCTACTGATTACCAACAATACAGACCTGATCACGGATGTGGAAATACAGGGCAATTTAGGTAACAGCGATCACAGGTCAGTTAGTTTTAGTATAAATCACACAAATAGGAAACATAAAGGGAATACAAAGACACTGAATTTCAAAAGAGCCAACTTCCCTAAACTACAAACCTTGCTAAAAGGCATAAATTGGGATAAAATATTAGGAACAAAATACGGAGGAGAGATGGGTTTGCTTTAAGAGCATATTAAATAAGGGCATTAGCCAATGTATCCCATTGGGTAATAAATTTAAAAGAGCGAACAAAAGTCCTGGATGGCTTAACATCAATGTAAAAATGCATATAAAAGCAAAGGAGAAGGCCTTCAAAAAATACAAGGTTGAGGGATCATCCTCAGCATTCAGTCTTTATAAAGAATGCAACAAGAAATGTAAGGGTGCAATTAGAACGGCTAAGATAGAACATGAAAGACACATAGCGGAGGAGAGCAAACAAAAATTCCAAGAAATTCTTTAAGTATATAAACAGTAAAAAAGGGAGGACAAACCATATTGGCCCCATAAAGAATGAGGAAGGACATCTGGTTACAAAGGATGGGGAGGTGGTGAAGGTATTGAATTTATTCTTCTCCTCAGTTCAGTTGTGGCACAATTAACACCCTGATCTTTAGGAAATGATGCAGACTACTTTTTAAACAGGTGCAATTATGTGAAACTGAATTAAATTAATAAGTTAATGAAATGCCTTTTCTCTGTCACTTTATTATTAGGGAAAGTTGCGGAAAGTTGTAAAATCTTTGGCATATCTGCCACACTTTTTAAAGCAGCATACAATCACAAAAAATATACCTTATTTATTACATGAAATGCAATATTATAATTATCAGCAATTGCAAGTCTGCAACAGGTTCTCAAACTGAGTCACATTAGCAGACACAACCAATGTAATTTTGTTAATGAATGCCACCATTATGTTTTATAGTTGTTCCTTCAAGTTGTTGTACATGTTGTGGCATTAAACGTAGCTCATCTAGCTTTTAAATAAGGAGTCATTTACAATCATATTGCCAATGCCGATTCTTTTTACAATCTAGGGTAATGCAGGTTAGACATTTGACTGTGTGTAGTGGCAAACATTTGTTCAAACCATAATTGTACACATGATTACTGTGTCCTCAAATGGATTCAGTCCTCTGCCATCATAAAGGTTAGTAATCTATGTCCACTACAATGCTACAATGAATTCCTCTAAATGGAAAAAACAAACACCGATTCTCCTTATGAAGCACAAAGGTATGAATATACCTTTAATCTTAGAAGAAATTATCCAAACAATGAACAAAGAGCAACCTAAAACACATTCTTTTATCCCTGAATGCGTTCACGTTCCCACAATACAGAAGCTATATTGAACTCAGTTACCAGCTCCAGGAAATTTTTTTTTGTACATGAAGGATAAAAAATATATAAACACAAGTTTAAAATGTAATATTCTATACTATTATTTTATATTATTACATTGTGCCATAAGATGGAGCTAGAATACCAGTGTTTGGGATTAAACAGCAGCTTGTAACATAAAATAATATAGTAGTAAATTTCACTCTCCTGCAATGTAAGCAATTAGTCCAACATGGAACTAGTTATTCCCATAAGCCCTTTAAGTCAGTGAACAGTAAGTTCCTTACCTCATTTTCTGTCACTGAAGATTGGTAACTAATGATGCAATTGTTTTAATGCCTTCAAATGTTCCAAAGTGGATCATGGTCTATGTATTTTTATGATTATTTAAACTTAATAGTATTATTGAAAGTACTATATCCATAACTAAATATGCAAAAAAAAAAAAAAAAAAACATCTATAACATTTTAAGAAAGTTTAAATATAGGAAATCGTACATTTCTATTTAATAAGGTTTTTGATACAAAAAAAAAAAATCAAAAACAAAAATGATAAAATATTTGCAACTATTACTAAGATCTGAAAGACAGCTAAATTGCAACTAGGCTTAGATCCCATGAATATACAATTGGCGCTAATACAGTTTCTCAGAAACAGTAATACTTTATTACTGTTTGAGTGCAGTTTATATTAAGTTACTTATGTATAAAATATACTCAATATACACTACAGTTGTAAAATTCATCACCAATTTCATTGTTCATTTCCTAAGCTGATTGCTTTAACATCAGTACAGGCAATTTCATTAAAAAAAAAAATCACTGTCAGTCTTTATGGCTTATGCTCCTCTAGTGAAACTCCATTGTGTTGGGAGAGAAAAAACAAACACCTAGTTTTACTATATACATTGGATACAATAGATTTAGGGGTTAATTTACTAAAACTGGGGTGCACCTGTACATAGAAAACAATCAGCTTCCAGGTTTTTAGCGCAGCAAAAGTAAATAATATTTTACAGGGGATGCCTCTAGTTTGACTTCCAGTTCTCCACAGGCATGTAATAAAGGTAGGGAGCCAATAATATAGGAAAGTAGATTAGGGACTGCATGCTATATGCATACGGTAAACAACCCCTTCTCCATCCATTTAATATATAACAAGGAAGCAATATTTGTCTTTTTTGGAAGTTTTAGAAAATCATAGCTCCAGACTGAAATGACTACCTATTTTTTCAATCTACAGGTCATACTGGGTCATATTGGTCTCACATTAATTGCTTTTTAGCAAGAAGTCCAAAGGGTTGGTGGGATCACTGATGGAATCAATAGCCATATTTGTGCACTTGCAACAAAGCAATTAAGTACTGTCTGCGATACTGTTTGTGTTAATACTTTGTGGATTAATACTGCTTGGACCTTGAAGAAGGGGGTACACCCTGAAAGCTTGTCCTGAAAATTTGTAAGTTAATGCAAATAAATAAGAGTGGCATGCTGTAGGGTTGTGTTTCAGAATCCTTCTCTGTTTAATTCTAGTCTTCTATTCACCTCTAGCTATGGATACAGAGGGCCTCCTTGCATCTTTTTATCTTCCTCATTTCATTTTTTTTTTTTTTTAGATATCTCTTTCTTCATGCAGGTGTTTTCATTAACCTGTAATACAGTCATGACCAAATTGTTGGCACCCTAGATGTTTTTCCAGAAAAGCAAGTATTTATCACAGAAAAGTATTGCAATAACACATGTTTTGCTATACACATGTTGTTTCCCTTTGTGTGTGTATTGGAACAAATCAAAAAAAGGGAGGAAAAAAGCATATTGGACATAATGTCACACAAAATTCCAAAAATGGGGTGGTCAAAATTCTTGTCACCCTTTCAAAATTGTGGATAAATAAGATTGTTTCAAGCATGTAATGCTCCTTTAAACTCACCTGGGGCAAGTAACAGGTGTGGGCAAAATAAAAATCACACCTGAAAGCAGATAAAAAGGAGAGAAGTTCACTTATGCCGCGTACACACGGTCGGACTTTTCGTCTACAAAAGTCCGACAGCCTGTCCGACAGACTTCCGGGGAACTTTCGGCGGACTTGCGGCAGACTTTCTAACGAACGGACTTGCCTACACACGGCCACACAAAAGTCCGGCGAGACTATAAAACGGAAGTTCAATAGCCCGTACGACACCCTTTGGGCTCCTTCTGCTAATCTCGTGTTTATCTCGTGTTAGTAGAAGTTTGGTGAGAGACGATTCGCGCTTGTGAGACTCGTATTTTTCAGTTCGTTTTAACTGTTGTTCAGTCTGTGCTTGTGAGGTTTGTATCTGCTTTTCAGTGCGTTTGGTCAGTTGGCATTGAGAAATCTTTGTTTTATTGTCCGCTCGTTCCTGATTTTCAGGTCGCTCTTCACAGGCCTTGCTGTTCTTCAGTGCGTTCTGTTTAGTGCGTTCTGACCAGCCGACCGTTTTGAAACCATGTTACCTGTACGTACTCGTCGTCGAGCTCGTGCATTGTATGTGTTTGGTGCTGTAGTTTATTCTTCAGACCAAGACCAGTCCATGAACAGGGCGAGGAGGAGTTCATGGACCAAGAATTGGTTGCTCCAGCGTGACCAGTTCTGTCACATGCCATTGCTCCGTGAGATCCGTGAGAATAATCCTGAGGATTTCAGGAACTTTCTCCGGATGATGGACCCCGTTTTTGACCGTTTGTTGGCTTTGCTGACCCCCTATATCAGCAGGCAGGATACCTGCATGAGGCAAGCCATCACTCCGGAGCAGAGGCTAGTTGCCACGTTGCGGTACTTGGCGACAGGGAGAAGCCTGCAGGACCTCAAGTTCTCGACAGGCATCTCCCCCCAGGCTCTGGGGATCATTATCCCAGAGACCTGTTCTGCCATCATCCAGGTCCTGCAGAAGGACTATATTAAGGTAAGATATTTTTCTTTTATTAGCATCACATGTTCTTTTATGTAATCTTTGATAATGTAATGTATTTCTTGCCTCAAACACTACTTACCATCATTGCAATATAGTGTGAATGTCCCCTTTTTATCCTCACACATGCTGGATTTTTTTCCTGTTCTTTTTTGTCATGCATGTATATTTTCCTTCAATAACCTCCCCAGCATGCAATGATGGGCACATATCCACCTAGTCTACTCATTTTGAATGTATTTTGTTTGAGTGTATTTAGTGTGCTTATAATTAGCAATTAGCTTGATTTCCCAACCCCCTCCCCCCCACCTAAACTCAATCCAAATAGTGTGCTTATAATTAGCAATTAGCTTGATTTCCCAACCCCCTCCCCCCCACCTAAACTCAATCCAAATAGTGTGCTTATAATTAGCAATTAGCTTGATTTCCCAACCCCCCCCCCACCCTCGTAAAAATTTGCTAGAATGTTCTGTGGTGTTGATTTGTATAAAGCAAATATATGTTGCACTTTGCAAAATGCATGTGCACTCTCCAAGTGCATTTGTTCCAGTGCTTTAGTAAATGAGCAGAAGCTCTGCTGATTTCCATCATCAAATCATATGCAAGCCACAAAGTGTTTTCATTAATTGCCCTTGCATGTGATTGTGTACTCCTTGCAACATTACTGCCTTTTTACCTTACCTCATTTACTGTAAGCTGGGTAGCAACTGCACTTGCAGAGTGCGACAACTGCAGTCTTGTAGCCTTTTTAGTCCCTAAATCCCTGCGTGTCCTAAAAGTAATCTTTTTTAGGGATTTCACAACCCCCTAAAATGTAATCAATGTTCCATCAGAGGGGGTGAGCAATCTGATAAGTGTGCCTTTCCATATTAGTTCTTCCCGAAGATTTAAATTATTTAATGTTATACTGATGCTGGGGAATAATGTTTTTAATTGTATAATTTTCTTGCAATGTTATCTTCAAAATTAATGATTTTGGTTTTCTTGTTTGATTCCCCAGTTTGCTTCAACGCCACAGGAATGGCAGACTGTGGCATCCCATTTTGCCACCCGTTGGGACTTTCCCAATTGTGGAGGGGCTATAGATGGGAAACATGTCCACATCGTGCCACCACCCCATTCGGGGTCATACTATTTTAATTATAAGGGGTTCCACAGTATTGTTTTAATGGCGGTGGTGTCGGCACACTATGAATTTTTATATGTGGACGTGGGGAAGAATGGCCGGATGTCGGATGGAGGAGTATTTGCCCAGACGGAGTTCTGCCAGCGTCTCCAGAGTGGTGGCCTGGGATTGCCACCTGATGCGGATAACGTGGAAGGACTCCCCTTTGTCTTCATTGCCAATGAAGCCTTCGCTCTGAGCAAGCACCTCATGAGGCCATTCCCGCAAAGAACCCTCACCCCGGAGAGGAGGGTTTTTAATTTCCGGCTGGCCAGAGCTAGAAGAGTGGTTGAGAATGCGTTTGGGATTCTGGCCAGCCGGTTCCGCCTGTTTCAAACCTCCATTAATTTGGCGGAATACAAACTTAATTTTATCATTTTATCGTGCTGCATCCTGCACAACTTTTTACAACAACATTCTCCAAATTATATGGTAACAGTTGGGCCTGAGGCCGGACTTATCGATGACAACCTTACGGGCCTGGATACTGTCCGCACTGGCTTGGCCCCACAAAGTGCCCGTCAAGTTAGACAGCAATATGTTAATTATTTTATGGGTAGGGGGGCCATTGCAATGGGCCAGGATAGCTAAATATTTTAAATAAAAAAAATCTTGATGAAATCGTGAATTATATTTATTGCTTGCCTTTCTTTTGGGCTTTCTCCTAGGTTATGGTCGAGCAGTTGTAGTGCCAACTGTATTTTCCTTTTAAATGTCTAAATAAGCTCCATTGCCACTGTAAACAACTTTTTTAAAATTATAACCAAACTGATACTGAGCATTGAAATAACAAACCACACATTTCTTTAATTCCTAAGCAGATGTTTTTATTAATCGTTGTTATGCATTCAGTTATGCATTTAGTATAAAATGTTCCTAGACAAAAATATAATGATATCTTAATAATTTCGAAAAATATAATTATAGTTAAATATTTTTACATAATCAAAAATACAATTTTTTGGGCTTTTTGATTTTAGCAAACATGCGTTTTTTTAATTTTTTTTTTTTGTTTTTTAACCACTTCCCGCCCGCCCTATGGCGGATTGACGTCCGGGAAGTGGTTGTGTTATCCTGACTGGACGTCATATGACGTCCAGCAGGATAACATGCCGCAGCGCGCCCCCCGGGGGCGCGCATCGCGGCGATCGGTGGAGCGGTGTGTCAGTCTGACACACCGCTACACTGATCTTGGTAAAAAGCCTCCGGCGGAGGCTCTTTACCACGTGATCAGCCGTGTCCAATCACGGCTGATTACGCTGTCAATAGGAAGAGCCGTTGATCGGCTCTTCCTCACTCGCGTCTGACAGACGCGATTAGAGGAGAACCGATCGGTGGCTCTCCTGGCAGGGGGGTCTGTGCTGATTGTTTATCAGCGCAGCCCCCCTCAGATCACCACACTGGACCACCAGGGATCGCCACTAGGACCACCAGGGAAGGGGCAACATGTGGATGGCCAGGTATGTACCCCATGGCCATCCACATGTGCCCAGTGTGCCCAGTCAGTGCCAATCAGTGCCCCCAAATGGGCACTGATTGGCACAATTATGTTGCAGTGATGCCCAACAATGCCATCCTTAGGGGCATCACTGCAAACAACCAGTGCCGTCAGTGCCACCCATCAGTGTCCATTCATGCCACCTGTCAGTGCCCATCCGTGCCCATCAGTGCCCATCTATCAGTGCCCATCCATGCCCATCTGTGCCAACTATCAGTGTCACCTATGAGTGCCCATCAATGCCACCTATGAGTGCCCATCAATGCCACCTATGAGTGCCCATCAGTGCCGCCTATAAGTGCCCATCTGTGCCACCTATGAGTGCCCATCAGTGCCGCTTACCAGTGCCACCTATCAGTGCCCATCAGTGCTGCCTATCAGTGCCCATCAGTGCCGCCTATCAGTGCCCATCATCAGTGCCCGTCAGTGCCACCTCATCAGTGCCACCTCATTGGTGCCACCTCATCGGTGCCCATCAGTGCCGCCGTATCAGTGCCAGTCAGTGCCCGTCAGTGCAGCCATATCAGTGCCCATCATTGAAGAAGAAAACGTACTTATTTACAAAAAAATTTGAACAGAAACAAAGAAAAACTTGTTTTTTTTCAAAATTTTCGGTCTTTTTTTATTTGTTGCGCAAAAAATAAAAACCGCAGAGGTGATCAAATACCACCAAAAGAAAGCTCTATTTGTGGGAACAAAATGATAAAAAATTTGTTTGGGTACAGTGTAGCATGACCGCGCAATTGTCATTCAAATTGCGACAGCGCTGAAAGCTGAAAATTGGTCTGGGCGGGAAGGTGTCTAAGTGCCTGGTATTGAAGTGGTTAAAATCCATTTTTTTTTTTTTTTTTTTTGGTTATTTAAAATCCATTTTTTTTTTTTTTTGGTTTTTTAAAATCACTTTTTTTTTTTTGGGGGGTTTTTTAAAATCACTTTTTTTTTTTTGGGGTTTTTGAAAATCACTTTTTTTTTTTTTTGGGGGTTTTTTAAAATCACTTTTTTTTTTTTGGGGGGGGTTTTAAAATCACTTTTTTTTTTTTTTTTTTTTGGATTTTTAAGGTATTTTCTCTAAACAGCCCTCCTTTTTTAAATGCTGTTAAACAGCCATATAATTTGACCAAAAATAATAAAGAGAAGGCCCAGAATGGGGTCAGCAAACCAGGAAATGAAGGACATGATCGATGTTTTGGGGTTTCAAAAAGGGCATTTAGATTCGACCCAAAACATCAATCATGTCCTTCATTTCCTGCTGCATACGATCCAGCCAATTACGCATTTCATCGATCTCCCCATTCCAGGCCATTATTTGACAAATTAGCCGTTGGGCACTGTCTGAGGTGAAATAGTCACTTCTTGTACCTAAAGTGGAATGAAACAAAAAAATGTGTTTAGAAATATGCACACATACATAGTTTACCTTACCATAAAGCTGGTGTCTCAGACACTGACCTGGTGGGGTGCCCATGTCGCATAATTCCTGAACATCCTCGGGGGTGGCGCTGTTGCTTGACTCAAGCACAACCAGATCACCTAAAATAGAGTAGAAAAATTACATAAAAGAAAAGGCAGCCATGCATAGATTACCGTAAGCTGGTGTGTCAGACACTCACCTGGTGGGGTGCCCATGTCGCCCACCTCTCCTTCCTCCACATCCTCAGTGGGGCTTGGGCTGATTTCCCAAGTATGTTCTTTTGCTGGGGGGGACTGGGTTCCTCTTGTTGGCTGAGTGATTTTTCCCCTATGTGAAGCAAAAAATTAATATACTTAGCACACAGATATTTTAGTACATACTAATCTTCAAACATTTGTAGTGAAGTGGTGTACAAATTGTCTGTTTGTGTAGAGTTCCTAGTAGACTTCAAGATTTTAATTTCTAAAGACATATCAAGATGGATAGATATCTCGATATCTAGATATCAATATCAAAATATATCCAAAAATCTTTGGATCTCTCTCTCTCTATATATCTATAACTAAATATAAATCTTCAATCTCAAAAAATATCTAAATCTAAAAATAGATATTAATTTAATTAAAAAAAAAGAAAAAAATTCTATATCTATCTATATATCTACCTATATATCTATATACATACATATATACATACATACATATGTGTATATATATATACACACACATATATATATATATATATATGTGTATATATATATATATATATATATATATATATGTGTATATATATATATATATATATGTGTATATATATATATATATATATATATATATATATATATATATATATATATATATATATATATATATATGTCTATGTATATATATAGAGAGAGATATATATGTATATATTATATATAGATATGTAACGATGTTTATTAAAAGATCGTTTCAAACGATGCAAACAATCGTAGAGGAATGAAAAGCACATGGAGCGGTATACGAGGTAATCAACACAAGATGAAAACACAGGTACTTACTTTTTTGCAGCACTTTCCGGATCCGTCTGAACTGATCCGGCTCCCTGAGTTTCAGGTCAGACCATCTTTTTCTAAGTTGATCCCTGGAGCGCTGTACCCCAAAAGAAGCCTGTAAAGTGTCCACCACCTTCGCCATTATTTTGGCCTTGCGCAAATTTGGCCGGGCATACGGCCCATACTTCCCATCATAGTCCTTTTTTTGAAGAATGGCCACCATCTCCACCATCTCTTCAAAACTCATATTGGAGGCCTTAAATCTAGGCCTCACAGATCTTGTTGACGTTCCAGCCTCCGGGCTTTTTTCGCTACCTGAGGTAGTTAACATGTCGTGTGTCTCCGCCATTATTCACCCCACTACGCGCCGTAACTAAAAATGGGCGGAGAACATGAGTTAAAATCGAACGTCAGGGGCGGGCGACGCAGGCAGAGTTTCACACATGCGTAGTGTATAAAGAGGGGCCTTGCGCATGTGTCGTACGTACGTTCTGTGCGTAGAATTAAGGGGCGGAGAACATGAGTTAAAATCGAACGTCAGGGGTGGGCGACGCAGGCGGAGTTTCACACATGCGTAGTGTATAAAGAGGGGCCTTGCGCACGTGTCGTACGTACGTTCTGTGCGTAGAATTAAGGGGCGGAGAACATGAGTTAAAATCGAACGTCAGGGGCGGGCGACGCAGGCAGAGTTTCACACATACGTAGTGTATAAAGAGGGGCCTTGCGCACGTGTCGTACGTACGTTCTGTGCGTAGGTGATAGTGGACCGGGACGCTACTAAACAAAGGTAATTTAAAATTTATACTTTTGGTCAAGACTTTGTAGCAAGCGGCCTATATGGCTTGACAGATTGATGAGGCCTACATAGGGATAAGATGATGAGGGTTTAGCAGAAACCCAATAAAAGTGTTTTTTGTCTTGTGACTTTATCTTTTATACAGACATTATGAATCCCCTATTTAAGGATCCAGAGTTCCTTACTGCTTTTATTTCTAAATATAGAGAGATGAGGAATTTGTGGGAGGTGAAACACCCACAGTATTATGCAAAGCATGTGAGGAAGTCAACGTTGGAGAGACTTCTGGCCTTTGTCCAGGCGACCATCCCGGAAGCAACAATGGAGACATTGCTCAAGAAAATTGGGGTCTTGAGGAACATGTATAAGAGGGAACATAAGAAGATCCAGGAATCAATGAGATCAGGAGCATCAGCAGATGATGTTTATGTACCCAGGCTGTGGTACTACAATCAACTCCGTTTTCTTGATGACCAGACTGAAGCCAGGGCATCACTTTCAACCCTTCCCTCCACCCTTCCCTCCACCCTTCCCTCCACCCCAGCAGAGGCTGATGAGGAGCAAGCTGGGTCTTCCATCCTGGATGAACCGGATATGACCATCTGGAGTCAGGTAAATTATTTTAACAAATATTTACTGTACTAATATTAATGATGTTAACTGGATGTTATAATTGTCTAAAATAATTTTGCCCTCAAAATTGTGTATACATATAAATTGACAGTAGTGGCTAAATATGTTTGGCACCTGCTTGAAATAATTAGGGTGTCTGATTAGACTCTTTTATTAAAGAGATGTATTCACATTGAATTTGCTAGTCATGAGAAGCAAACTGTGTGTCATTGATGAACCCAAAAAAATATACTAAAACTATTGTCCTTTTTTTATACACAGGATGAGTCCATCCAGGAGGAATGTGGGGAAAGTGGCAGGCAGGAGGAGACCGGGCCCATGGACAGCCTGGAGGAGGCTGGATTCACCATCATCCTGGAGGAGGCTGGGCCCAGTGTCAGGCAGGAGGTGGCTGCTCCCAGTGAGGTGGCTGCTCCCAGTGAGGTGGCTGGGCCAAGTGAGGTGGCTGGGCCAAGTGAGGTGGCTGGGCCCAGTAGGAGCCTGACCGAATCCCAAGTGCCTCCCCTCCACCTTCCCAAAAAAAGGGCCAGGAAGGGGACGGTCACACAGGAGGCATCCCTGCGCCTCATGCAAGAGGCCACCCGTTTTTTAAAGAGCCCCCCCGAAGCGGAAGAGTCCTATGGCTGCTACTTAGCCAGCAGGCTTCTTCAAATGGATTGGGAGCAGTGCCTCATTTGTGAGCGACTATTTGGGGAAACAATCCAGAAGGGGCTGCAGGGCACGCTAACACAAAACACCCAACTACATGAGGCAGCCCCCCCTCCTCCTCCTCCTGCCACAACTGAAACACCAGAGCCACAGCCCCGAAAGAAGGCTACAGGGAAGGCTGCAGGGAAGGCTGCAGGGCAGCGTGGAGGAAAGGCTGCAGGGAAGAGAAGAAAGTGATGACTTGGGTTCAGTCTGGTCTGACAGAAGACGCAGGCTGTTGTAGTACCACAGTCTGGGGACATCTATATCATCTGCTGGTGCTGTTGATCTCTGGGATTCTTGGACCAGATTGTGCTCCCTCTTATATGGACTCCTCAAGATCCCCATTTTCTTGTACACATACTTTTTCCAGCGTTGACTTCCTCTTTATTTTATTTAGACCATAAATAAATGGATCTTTTTTGAGTTTAGGTTTTTTATTTTAAATCATAGATTTTAGACACAATGTTTTAAATTAACAAGGGACAACAATCTCATTGATTTTGCAAAAACACAACAAAAATAGATTAAAATAATGTTAATAATGTTCGAGTGGTAAGTATTTAAAAAAAAAAAGATACATAACCAAAAACGGTTCTTTGGGTTAACTTTATATAAAAAAAATAACAAATCACTATAAAAACAAAAATTATAAAGGGTTCTTTGTGGTAACTTTACAAACATTAAAAAAATTTTAAAAAATATATATAAAAATGGGTTCCCTGTGGTAACTTTACAAAAAAATTTAGAGATAAACAGAAAAAAAGTTCCACAACAATCATAAAATAAATATCTGGATAAAAATTACAAGAAAAGATGACTCCACCAAAAAAAAAAAAAGTTTAAAAAGTATTATTAGTATGGAAACATTGTTTTGAAAAAGCATACCATGTCATTCATGAGATCAAAGAGAAAAAGAATCCAGAAATCTGTTTGGGAGAACTCTGTTTGAATATGAACAGCAAAACATCTTCGTTCTTTATAGCATTCGTAAAGAAGACATTAAATGCGCTGCATTCAACGATCACAGATTTTGCAGCGTGAGGAATGTGCTACCTACAATACGAACACTAGTTTTACTAGACCGAGTGCTTCCGTTTAGTTTTTGCTTATGAGCATGCGTCGTTTTTTTGTCCGTCGGACTAGCATACAGACGAGCGGACTTTGGGGTCCGACGTAGTTACGACGTAAAGATTTGAAGCATGTTTCAAATCTAAAGTCTGTCGGATCTGAGGCTAAAAAAGTCCGTTGAAAGTCCGGAGAAGCCCACACACGATCGGATTACCAGCCAGCTTTAGTCCGTCAGCGTCCATTGGACTTTTGTAGACGAAAAGTCCGACCGTGTGTATGCGGCATTAGTCTTTGCATTGTGTGTCTGTGTGTGCCACACTAAGCATGGCCAACAGAAAGAGGAGAAGAGAACTGTCTGAGGACTTGAGAACCAAAATTGTGGAAAAATATCAACAATCTCAAGGATACAGGTCCATCTCCAGAGATCTAGATTTGCCTTTGTCCACAGTGCGCAGCATTATCAAGAAGTTTGCAACCCATGGCACTGTAGCTAATCTCTCTGGGCATGGACGGAAGAGAAAAATTGATGAAAGGTTGCAACGCAGGATAGTCCGGATGGTGGATAAGCAGCCCCAAACAAGTTCCAAAGAAATTCAAGCTGTCCTGCAGGCTCAGGGAGCATCAGTGTCAGTGCGAACTATCCGTCCAACATTTAAATGAAATAAAATGCTATGGCAGGAGGACCCCACTGCTGACACAGAGACATAAAAACGCAAGACTACAGTTTGCCAAAATGTACTTGAGTAAGCCAAAATCCTTCTGGGAAAATGTCTTGTGGACAGATGAGGCCAAGATAGAGCTTTTTGGTAAAGCACATCATTCTACTGTTTACCGAAAACGGAATTCGGCCTACAAAGAAAAGAACGCAGTACCTACAGTGAAATATGGTGGAGCTTCAGTGATGTTTTGCTGCCTCTGGCACTGGGTGCCTTGAATGTGTGCAAGGCATCATGAAATCTGAGGATTACCAAAGGATTTTGGGTCGCACTGTAGAGCCCAGTGTCAGAAAGCTGGGTTTGGGTCCGAGATCTTCCAGCAGGACAACGACCCCAAACATGTCAAAAAGCACCCAGAAATGGATGGCAAAAAAGCGCTGGTGAGTTCTAAAGTGGCCAGCAATGAGTCCAGATCTAAATCCCATTGAACACCTGTGGAGAGATCTTAAAATTTCTGTTGAGAAAAGGCGCCCTTCCAATAAGAGAGACCTGGAGCGGTTTGCAAAGGAAGAGTGGTCCAAAATTCCGGGTGAGAGGTGTAAGAAGCTTATTGATGGTTATAGGAAGCGACTGATTTCAGTTATTTTTTCCAAAGGGTGTGAAACCAAATATTAAGTTAAGGGTGCCAAGAATTTTGACCAGCCCATTTTTGGAGTTTTGTGTGACATTATGTCCAATTTGCTTTTTTTCCTCCCTTTTTTTGTTTTGTTCCAATACACACAAAGGGAATAAACATGTGCATAGCAAAACATGCAATAACTGCAATACTTTTCTGTGAGAAATACTTGATTTTCTGGGAAAAAATTCTGGGGTGCCAACAATTTCGGCCATGACTGTATGTAGCCCAAAACAATGAAAATAATACAGCTCGAATGCCCCCAAAACCTGTGTCAGTCAGATCAGCATATGAATAGACTGGTGCAAGACAGACAGGATTGGCTTGTCAGGCTCCAGTAGACTTTAACAAAATGGTGACCATCTGCAGACAAACACCCGCTCCCTGTTGCATAAATGTGAATGAGATGGGTAAAAGTTGGCTTCCACTCCTGCTCTCCACCTGTAGAGAACTCAGATGAATTTTGCCCTTTTCTGCGCTTAATCGTAATCATAATATATTTTTTACTTAAGGGTTTTAGTTGCTTCTTTAGCTATTTCAAGTCCCCCTTTTTTTGATCCAGTATACAGTATATAGGTCTGTCTGTATGAGGAGTAGGAGTTTGTTGTTTTCTGCATGCTCATGAAGGAGATTTCTCCTTACTTCCTCTCCAGGTGACACATTTATTAAACACAGCAAAAAAATAAGAGGAATCTCTTCAATATGTACATGGTCAGCATTTAAAATCACAATGGTTTAGCAGCATCATTTAAAGCATGACAGGTCTGACCCTTCTTCACTCTAATCAAGCCTAAATTAAACAGGAAAAACATTAGTTAATCATTGTATTGGTTTTCTTTATTCAAAGTGGTATTAAACCGAAAAGCAAACATTTATTGCAGCTTTTCAATATGTTCAATAATAAGTTGCACTTAGAAACAAATGTGAATAAATATTAACAAGTGATAAAGTCCATCCAATAAAGTGGCATCTAACGTGACATTATATATCAGTCCACTAAAGGAAAAGTGATGTGCAGAAAGATGACTTCCACGTCTAATCCTACTGCCGCTTACCGACTCCCTATGATCTCCTATTATGGGAGATCACAAGTGCTTTCAGCTCTATACCCAGCCAGGGCCTTGAATGGACACAGCTGCAGAATCTTCACGGATTTCCACCACCCAATTAGGGCACAATGAAACGGGATCTCCAAGAAAAAATAAAAGTTGTCCCTGGATGATGTCATCTGTGATGAAACAAGTAGGGAGGAGCGACGTGCTGACGTCACCGCGTTTGTGCGTGTCCTGGAGTGACGGGCTTCTAACTTGAGCCGGCTTGCTTGTTTTTATGCTGAGATTTACTTGCATAACTGTAAGTGTACTACAATTTTTAACATTAAAATACCCAAAGATTTTATGCTATGGAAGCTTTTATTTCTTCTTGGGGATCCTGTTTCATTGTGCCCTCATTTGGTGGTGGAAGTCCTTGAAGATGCTGCTGCTGAGTCCATTCAAGGCCCTGGCTGGGTATAGAGCTGAAATCGCTTGATCTCCCGTAATAGGAAATCATAGGGAGTCGGTAAGCAGCAGTAGGATTAGAGGTGGAAGTAATCTTTCTGCACATCACTTTTCCTTTGGTGGACTGATAAATACTGTCATGTTGGATGTCACATTATTGGATGGACTTTATCATTTGTTAATATTTATTTACATTTGTTTCCAAGCACAACTTATTTTTAAATATATTTTATTACTGTGCGCATCTCACAGGAAGTTGCTGCTCTTTTTCACGTATTTTAGAATTTATGACAGCGTAGTATAGCTTCTTTGATGTGTTGGCTGTATTAGAATTAGCAATTCTTTTTTAGGTGTTCGTTTTATATTTACCTGGTAATTCAGCCAGTAAGTCTGTATGTCCTGTGGATGTAGTAGCAGTTAGATGGTTGAGACAAACTATTTAACACTGACAGAGGTGCTTGCAATGGTAAGCTTTAATTCATTTATGTAGAACTTTTATCCCAAAAAGAACAAAACTGTTGCTGTAAATGCTGATAAGGTGCTAGCTGAGTTTGTCTTCAATTTGTTAGTGTACCTAAATCTACTAATCCATCTAACACTACACTCACATCTAACAATTTGCTAATTCCTTCCAGCATTCTCTAGAATTTTTACATTGGGGGAGATTTAATAAAACTGAAGCACTTAGAATTTGGTGTAGCTGTGTGATGTAGTCAATTAGCTTTTAACTTAATTTTGTTCAATTAAACTTTGACAATAAAACCTGAAAGCTGAGTGCAAAGCTGCACCAGATTCTACACCCTCCAGTTTTAGTAAATCTTCCCCAATGCATCACTTCTTACTAAGATGTATTTATTTCTTATGATCCTTGGCTTTATCTGGTTGCAATAATGCAGCATATACCTTAGGCTACTTTCCCATTGCTCCATTGCAAAAACGCGACACAGGTGCATTTTTGATGCATTTTTTCCACAATATTTATTCATTTCAATGGGGACCTGCATAATTGGTGCAGTTTTGAAAAACACCCCAAAGATGCAGCATGCATGATGTTTCAAAATGCACAGCTCCCACAGTGCAGTGGTGTGAAAAGTCCCATAGGATTTAAAAGATTGAGTTTTTGTTGAGTTTTTGGCATGGTAAAAATGCAGCAAAAACGCATCCATGTGGAAGCATTCTTACAGTGCCTTAAAAAGGTATTCCTACCCCTTGAAATGTTCCACATTTTGTCATGTTACAACCAAAAAACGTAAATGTATTTTATTGGGGTTTTATGTGATAGACCAACACAAAGTAGCACATAATTGTGAAGTGGAAGGAAAATGATACATGGTTTTCAAATTTTTTTACAAATAAATATCTGAAAAGTGTGGCATGCATTTGTATTCAGCCCCCTTTACTCTGATACCCCTAACTAAAATCTAGTGGAACCAATTGCCTTCAGAAGTCACATGATAAGTAAATAGAGTCCACCTCTGTGTAATATGATCTCAGTATAAATACAGTTCTGTGAAGCTCTCAGAGGTTTGTTAGAGAACCTTAGTGAACAAATAGCATCATGAAGGCCAAGGAACACAGGAACACACCAGGCAGGCCAGGGATAAGTTGTGGAGAAGTTTAGAGCAGAGTTAGGTTATAAAAAAATATCCCAAGCTTTGAACATCTCACTAGGCACTGTTCAATCCATCAGCCAAAGATGGAAAGAGTATGGCACAACTGCAAACCTACCAAGAGATGGCCGTCCACCTAAACTGACAGGCCAGGCAAGGAGAGCATTATCAGAAAAACAGCCAAGAGGCCCATGGTAAATCTGGAGGAGCTGCAGAGATCCACAGCTCAGGTGGGAGAATCTGTCCACAAGACAACTATTAGTCATGCACTCCACAAATCTGGCCCTTATGGAAGAGTGGCAAGAAGAAAGCCATTGTTGAAAGAAAGCCATAAGAAGTCCTGTTTACAGTTTGTGAGAAGCCATGTGGGGGACACAGCAAACATGTGGAAGAAGGTGCTCTTTTAACCCCCACTAGTGACCGAAGAAAGGGTTAAAACCCCCACTGTTGTATTTAATGGGCAATGGGCAGGGCGGTTTGGGAGCGGTGTATACACTGTTCCAAAATCGCCCCAATAATGCTGCTTGCAGGACTTTTCAGAGCGTCCTGCATGTGCACTGCCCCAGTGTAAAAGCACTTGGGATTTCACACTGGGATGGCATGAAAGGCAGTTTACAGGCGCTATTTTTAGCGCTAAAACACCTGTAAAGCACCTTCAGTGTGAAAGTACCTTAAAGAAAGTTATGGAAATAAGGTGGAGTTCAAAGTGAATTTCTATACCTAAGTGGAGCACCCCTTTCAGAAGATTTGAGGATATTATTAAACCTAGAGACTGGTGGACTTAGGCCACCATAGACAGATTGAAATTTCTGCTGAACCGACAGAATTTCAATCCATCTATGTGCAGACTGGTTTTAAGGAATTTGATTTATCAACTGACTTTATTACAACCAGCGTGTCTTTATATATTTTTTTGGTGATCACTGCTGGTAGCTATAGCTGCCAGCAGTGATCACTGTATTTTGATGGCTTGAAAACTTTCACCTAAGAGCATACACCGACACACGGCTCTTAGGGAAGCTTGGTAAATCAAGTGCCAGGCTTTCCTAGCATTACACCTGTGGGGCTGTGACCAAGTCTGGGCACAAGCTAGCACAGGCTCCTGGAATTACAGGAGGGTGGCCAGTAAGAGGAGAGCTGGGATATGACTTTACTTACGGCATATCCCTGCCACTCCTAAACCTGCTCCACTGCAGCACCAGGCCCATGATGCCCTTAATCTGGTCGGTGCTCCGGCGTGTGCCTGCATGTGCTTTTCTCACTACCTGCAATTGACACAGGAGGAGCCTGCACCCTGGTGAATATGGTGGTCATGCCGGGGCGACAGTAGGACTTGGGTGTTTAGCCTGCTGCACTTACTGTGACTCTAGGCTACCCTGCTTGCTTGGCTTGCCCAGTGGTGTGTTGCTCACTCACCAGCGAAGCTCCAGACTCCACAGGTAGCGCTTAGTCTTCATCTTCCTGCAGTCTCATTGGTCTGTGTACTGGGTGTGGGGAAGGGGCAAGCTCTTTTTCTCAGTCTCTCTCGGGGCAATCATGAGAGACTGCCCCCCAAGTGACCGCTTCACACTGCCTACACAGAGTATGACTGCTTCACTTGGCCTGCACAGAGTATGACTGCTTCACACTGCCTGCACAGAGACCGATCCACACTGCTCGCACAGAAAGAGACCGCTTCACACTGCCTGCACAGAAAGTGATGGCTTCACGCTGACTGCACAGAGAGTGAATGCTTCACACTGCCTGCACAGAGAGTGACAGCTTCACACTGCCTGCACAGAAATTGACTGCTTCACGCTGACTGCACAGAGAGTGAATGCTTCACACTGCCCGCACAGAGAGTGACAGCTTCACACTGCCTGCACAGAAAGAGACCGCTTCACACTGCCTGCACAGAAATTGACCACTTTACGCTGCCTGCACAGAGAGTGAATGCTTCACACTGCCCACACAGAGAGTGACAGCTTCACACTGCCTGCACAGAAAGAGACCGCTTAACACTGCCTGCACAGAAATTGACTGCTTCACGCTGACTGCACAGAGAGTGAATGCTTCACACTGCCCACACAGAGAGTGACAGCTTCACACTGCCTGCACAGAAAGAGACCACTTCACACTGCCTGCACAGAAATTGACTGCTTCACACTGCCTGCACAGAAATTGACTGCTTCACACTGACTGCACAGAGAGTGGATGCTTCACACTGCCCGCACAGAGAGTGACAGCTTCACACTGCCTGCACAGAAAGAGAACGCTTCACACTGCCTGCACAGAAATTGACCACTTCACGCTGCCTGCACAGAGAGTGAATGCTTCACACTGCCCGCACAGAGAGTGACAGCTTCACACTGCCTGCACAGAAAGAAACCCCTTCACACTGCCTGCACAGAGAGCGAACGCTTCACACTGTCTGCACAGAGAGTGACAGCTTCACACTGCCTGCACAGAAAGAGACCACTTCACACTACTTGCACAGAAAGAGACCACTTCACACTACTTGCACAGAAAGAGACCACTTCACAATACTTGCACAGAGAGAGACCGCTTCACACTGCCTGCACAGAAAGTGACCGCTTTACGCTGACTGTACAGAGAGTGAACGCTTCACACTGCCCGCACAGAGGGTGACAGCTTTACACTGCCTGCACAGAAAGAGACCGCTTCACACTACCTGCAGAGAGAGGGACACCTTGACACTGTCTGCACAGAGAGAAAATAGCTTGACACTGCCCGCACAGAGAGTGACAGCTTGACACTGCCTGCACGGGGAGAGTGAGACAGCTTGACATTGCCTGCAGAGAGAGACAACTTCACACTACCTGCACAGAGAGAGAGAGACCACTTCACTCTGTCTGCAGAGAGAGAGAGACTCTGCAGGCAGTGTGAAGTGGTCTCCCTCTCTCTCTCTCTCTGCAGGCAGTGTCAAGCTGTCTCTCTCTCTCTCTCTGCAGACGGTTTTAAGCTGTCTCTCTCTCTCTCTCTTATGTACAGGCAGTGTCAAGCATTCTCTCTTTCTCTCTCTCTCTCTGTGCAGGCAGTGTCAAAAGGTCTCTCTTTCTCTGTGCAGGCAGTGTCAAGCGCTCTCTCTCTCTCTCTCTCTGGGGCAATGTGGAGCAGTCTCCTTCCCTCTCTCTCTGTGCGGGGAATGTGGTGTAGATGGATGGTGAGCTGATTTGGTGGTTCAATGGGCCATTTGACTGGACTTGCCCCCCCAGGCCTAAGGCTGCCAGCCCTCCCCTGAAAGCTGGTATATTGACATACCCTAAAAGACTTGCGGCTGTAATTGCTGTGAAAGGTGGTTCTACAAAGTATTGACTCAGAGGGGACTGATTACAAATGCATGCCACATTTTTCACATATTTACAAGTAAAACATTTTGAAAACCATTTATCATTTTCCTTCCACTTAACAATTATGTGCCACTTTATGTTGATCTATCACATAAAATGCTAATAAAATACATTTACATTTTTGATTGTAACATGACAAAATGGTAGACAATTTGAAGAGGTATGAATACTTTTTCAAGGCACTGTATACATTCTAGGTTCGTTATGAATTAACAGATCTTTACTATTATCCATAATATTTGAAGAACAATTGACCACAAGAATAAATAGCTTGAGAACATTTGATTTAACCCCCTCTCAAAACAGCTGATTGATTCACACAGAACACACTTAGATGAAAAGCTATGCAATTTTTTTTTTTCATAAATAAGACACAAGATCTGAACCCTTAAGCCAGCCATAGATGGATAGAAGTTTGGCCAGTTCAGTAGGAACCAGCTGAATTTTGATCCTTCTATGGGCAGGCTGGTTGTACTGAAGTTTAATTTTTGATCAACTTCAGTATAACCTGCCTGTCAGGTTTTTCTCATACAATTACGGCTATAACCAGGGGCATTAATCATTTTATTTTGACTCCCCACTGTTAGAATGCAATAGTGCAGTGGGAGGGATTCCCCTATAAGCACTGTTTATGTTGATGGAGGAATCAAGCAATTTTCTTTCTCTCAACCTGTGGTTTAAAGGAAAAAAATGCTTAATGTATGGACAGTTTAAGTATCCCTGGTAAACTTTTAAAAGGGAGTGACTCAGATTGCCTTTTGCCCTATCATTTTGTCAGGCAGGGCTGTCAGACACTTCAAAATACATTTTGCACAATTTTACACCATTTGTTGCTCTGTAATACACTCTTTATGCAGTCTGATTCAATTAATTATTCAAAAAAAAGTTGAAAGTAGAAATTTTGAGTTTTTGAGGTTCCCAAATTTTTAAACAGCTAAGCTAAACCACAGCTAAACAAGTTTGTGCTCATCATGTGCTCATCATGTTTAAAAATGAGGTATAACATTTTAGGGTAATAGTTTCTCTATTACATAATGCAGCTTGCATTGAATATTGTACTTGTCAACACTGTATAGGCAAGAAATTTAAATTAAGGCATTTAAAGGCTTCTGGGCAAATATAACACTATGAAATTAAAGAACATGAAATCTTCAGTCATACTAGAGTTAATCGTCTGGTTCTTATCTCTCCATAATTTTCTATACTGGGTCATATTTTAATGCAATAAATGACAACAAACATATTTATGTATTACTCAAGCATGAAAATGTAAGTTTGTAGCAAATGACATTCAATCTAAGACTGAAAACAAGCCTGCTAGTGCTAAATGGCAAAACTATCAATTAAACATATTGCAGTCTGTCCCTTCAAGCATCTGTGACATTCTTTCCTATCCTTGTAAAGTAGTGGTATGTAATGGTGTGAGATCATTCAATGGAGTAGGAAGACTAAAGAAAGGCTGTTCCTTTTATAATAATATACAATAGTATGGTATAGCAATAGCAAAGTATAGCATAGTATAGTACAGTATAGTATAGTAGACCGTTTCTCTGAAAGTTTCAGGAAAGCTTTTCAATCTATTCTATGCTTCTATGGCTTATAACGTGATTCATCTTAATAGAGAATTGAATACAAAAATTAAATATTTTCCTTTTCAGATCCATGGAAAACAAAAGATAAACATGTATTTTAAAAGCTGCTCTGCAAATGATTCTCCTAAACCACTGTTTTTATCTGCTTTTTTTCAAAATAAATGTCATTTTTTTTCCTGGTGTGGGTTTTTAGGGGGTCGATTTTTTTTTTCAGGCATAATTGCATTGATATGACTACTAATTGATTACTTGCAAATATTCCACATTTAATAGGGGATCTAAAATATTATAGTAGTTATGCATTAAGGTCTTTTTGCCTTCCAAAATTCAGGGTTTTTCAAAAAGATGGAGCAGATTTCAACTTTTTATTTCAAATAAACTGTAAGGGATAGAAGCACATTCCACACACCACTGGATAGAGGAACATTCAAAGTTAAAAGCCCAACTAGAAGTTCCATTTAATGCCACACAGCGGTGCTGTTTCTTGTTGCTTGGTGACACCATAAGAGAAGTTGTTTTGTGTGCTGCATAAATAATTTGTTAATGATGGTTGCACATGCAAAAGGAAATCCACTGGTCATCCTTGCACGTTAGATGAAAATGTAGAGCATATCCAAGGTGCATTACAATGGAGCCCTAGGAAATCCATAATACGGGCAAGCGTATTGTCAAGCCTGGCCTCCCAGGTCACCAGACTTTACCCCCCTGCAATTTTTATCTTTGGTGGTACATAAAAGAAAGGGTGTAATGCCCCGTACACACGGTCGGATTTTCCGATGGACAATGTCCGATCGGAGCGTGTTGTCGGAAATTCCGACCATGTGTGGGCGCCATTGGACATTTTCCATCGGATTTTCCGACACACAAAGTTGGACAGCAGGAGATAAAATTTTCCGACAACAAAATCCGATCGCGTCAATTCCGACCGTGTGTGGCCTGTTCCGACGCACAAAGTGCCACGCATGCTCAGAAGAAATTCCAACACGGGACAGCTCGTTCTGGTAAACTTAGCGTTCGCAATGGATACAGCACTTTCGTCACGCTGCAATGTTAAAAATGGTTTAATACAGCGCACTCTCTTCTTCTTTATAATGTGACAAGAATTAAGTAGTTTTGCTGCTCGTATTCACACACACTTCTCACAAACTTTTATTTGTGTTTTTTTAGTGGGATTCCCTGAATATATTGTTATTAGTTGTCACATCTGACAGTTTAATATTTTTACATTTTTTTTTATTTTGGATTTTAAGCCTTTTTTTTTCTTTAATGTTTGGATTTTTTCCAAGGCTGATCTTTGTTCAATGTTATTTTTATTTTTACTCCAGAATATTTTTGGGTGTGTTTTGTGTGTCAAGTTACCCCAACACCATTGATATCTTTTATTATTTAATCTCAAGGAGATTGTTTGTTGTTGGTGTCCCTTGTTCATTTCACATTGTATATTTGAAATGTACCTGAATCCTCACAAACAAACTGTCCTTTTTGAAGTAAAACACATAGGAGAGTATAATTCAAAACAAAAATCCTTTATTAAGGGATCAGAACCAAACAAAGAGGGAGGCAACACTGGATCAACAAGAGAAATTAGCGAAGCCTGGGACCCCCACGGCAGACATCAATTCTTCAACATCAAAATTGGTGGCCTGAGGAGTCCATATGTAAGGGAGGGCAGTCTGGTCCGGGATTCACAGAGACTTGGATAGCAGCAGATGACATCTGTGTCCGCAGGCTGTGGTACCACAAGAGGCTGCATTTTTTTGCCCAACAGACTGGATCCAGGATCCTCACTGTCTGGTCTTCCTTTCACGCTTCATTCCCGGCTGTGGCTGTGCAGTTGGAGATGTGGCAGGAGGAGGAGTAGGACCTGGAGGAGGAGTAGGACCTGCAGGAGGAGGACCATCCCAAAGCTGTGTGTGAGGTGTAATTTGACCCCTCATACCTTTCTCCAGAGCCTCCGATATGAGGGCCTCACACATGGCTTTTTGGCCCTCCTCCATCCTCTGCATTTTATAGGCTATGAATGCAGCAATGTTCTCCTGCCTGGTGTGTGGTGCTCCCAGGACCTCTGTAGCCCTCCAAAAGAATCTGATAGCCGCCTCCTCTAGGGCACTCGTCCTACTGCCACTTTCTGTTTTCAGGGGGGGTGGAGGGACCTTGATATCAGCCAGCCGTCTCGGCCCGGCCACCTCCTGGCTGAGACTTCCCTGTGTATGAAAAAGGGACATAGTTGTAATGTTTTGCATCATCAATCACAATCCTTAATTAGTACTCCCAACTAACATATAGTTCACATCATTGATTGGACAAGCAGAAATATTTAGAGGAATGCTATACCTGGCTCAATCTGGGCTCCTCCACATGTGGCCTGGAAGGCCCAGGTTGGGCGTCAGAAGCCTCAGCTGGGGGGGAAGGAAGCGTGGAAGGAAGACTGGAGAGGGATGGCCTGGGTTCAGTCTGGCCTGCCAGAAAGTGCAGCCTGTCGTAGTACAACATCCTGGGGACATAGATGTCACCTGCTGCTCTGGATCTCTGCGAATCAAGGACTTTATTGCGCTCCCTCAGATATGTGCTCCTCAGGCCACCAATGAAAATCTTTAAATAAGTGATGTCTGCCGTGGGGATCACCTGCTTCACAATTTCACACAATTGCTCCAGTGCTGCCTTCCTCTTTGCTTGGTTCTTGTAATGGGGGTGTTTAATCTCCCACAGACAGGGCAGCTCCCTTAGCATCTCTATGAATACTGACATGAAGTCATTATCTTTCCTTAAGATATCCATGTTCACTGCAAGACACAACACAAGACAAAGCCTAATGTCACACAAAACTCTCCTAATCTTGTTACAATATAGGCCTCAATCTAGAAGCAGTATAGGCACAAGTTTGTCTCTTACCTTCGTTCTTACGATCGGCGCGTCCAATGCTCCTTCCTCCGCTCACAGATCAAACGTAATACGCACGCGTGTTACGCTTTATACACACTGCGCATGCGTGTAACTCCGCCCGCCCCTGACGTTCTTTCTAGTGTATTCCCCGCCCCTTTTCGTTCGGAGCAGTGGGGGAAGTGCATGATGGCGGACATACAGCAGGTGCGGGCTAATTGTAGCAACAAGGAGGAGGAGGAGGAAAGGGCGGATCCAGGCACGTCCCGATCCAGAAGGAGACGTTTTAAGACCACAAATATGTCGTTTGGGGAGATGTTGGAGATGGTCGACATCATGAGGAAGTCCGACTATGACGGAAAATATGGGCCTTACCCCAACCCGAACATCCGAAAGGCCAAGATCATGGCGAAAGTGGTCAGGAGTCTAGAGCAGAATTTCGGGGTACGAAGGTCTAAAGATCAGCTCAGGAAGCGGTGGTCGGACCTGAAGTTGAGAGAGCCAGAGCAGTACCGAAAGATCCGGAGAGTGCTGCAAAAAAGTAAGTAGTTGTGCTGTGTTCCTATTCTTTCTGTCTTTATTACGTTCGTTCTGCTCCATATGCTTTTATTAGTTGTAACGTTTAAAAAGGTCAACTTTAATGTTCATGGGCACATTATTCGTTCGTATCAAACATTTTTCTTTCGGCCTCTAGAACACCATTGTTTAGGCTATATGCATTTTCACACATTTTTGGGGGCCTACTTGGATGCCAAATATTTGTTTGTGTAGATGGGTTTGTTACTAGAATGAAATGCAAACTAGATTGTGTGTAAGGAGAGGACACTGAGCAGCTGTTTTCACATCTGGACACTGGAGCACTAGTGTGGGACACAAGAACACCATTTTTATTAGGGGGGCACACAGGTGCTCCAGTGTATACTATAGGGGGGCTACATCTGTGAAGCTTGTACCAAACAGGTAAAGTATTGCAGCTTGACAAAGGGCAATAAAAAATATACATCTTGGAACTCTGCTAAAATAGACAATTGTACCCCACTTCCGAGCAATGTTTCCTATTTCTAGTTCTGCCATCAAATATCTGTGTGCTAATTATACCATTTTTGTTTTACATAGGGGAGAAAAGACTCGGACACTCCTCATCCCAGGAGACCAGAGACCCCCCCCCCTGGAAGAAGGGGAAATACCAACACAAGAAGAAGAGCAGGAGGAAGAAGAAGACGTGGTGGAGATTGGCACCACAACAGGTGAGTGTCTGCGACCACAGGCTCAGGTAAAAGAGATGGATGGTGGCAGATTTTTGAGACCTTTTTTTTTGTTCTTTATCTCTTTTTAGGTGATCGTGATCCAGAACGCTTTACATCTGAAAGTGCCCAGATACTGATCGGGGAGATCATGGGATGTAATCTCCAATTGCAAAACATCCAGCAACAAATCAGCGATGTTATTAAAAAAAAATAATAACATCATTGATGTTTTGGGGCGAATTTAAACCCCACAAAATCACCTGTTTTATCGTACCAAAATTTTTTCAATGTTTAGAAAAGCCAAATTTGGAGGATGCACACAGTGTGCCAACATGTGCTATCTGCCATCACGGGAGATCAATAGACGCGTTTTGGGGGTGCAACCCCTTCCTCAATTATAAAGTAGCGTTGAGGAAGGGCTTGCTCCCCCAAAACACGTCCCTTGATCCCCCCTGATGGCAGATAGCACATGTTGACATTCGTAAATTGGTGTGCATCTTCCAAATTTGGCTTTTCCAGGGGTGATTTCCCCCCATCTGAACGCTATATCAAACACAGTTCATAAATACTCATGTCTGATATAGCCTTCAGGTTTTACCATATGTGAACTTTGTAAGTTCAAGTTTTTTGGCTTTCTTGTTGGTTTTACACAGGCCTGTTTTATCTGAAATGGATATTTCGATTTTTGATAATGCTACTGCAAACATTGTTATACAACAAACATGTTGGTTTGTTTTAAAAACCTTTGGGAAATGCACATGTGATTGTGCAGGTATAAAAAAGTGCCTTACTCAAGAATGTGTGGATTATTGTCTCAACACTACAACACTTTTGGGGTGATGTAATTGCTGTTTTATGCAAAAATGGGGGTTATTTCCTAAGGGCAAATCCTCTTTGCACTACAAGTGCAGGTTCAGTGCAGTTGCAAGTGCACTTGTAGTGAAATGTGTTTTTGCATTTAGGAAGTACCAGCCAACACTGTTTTTTATAAGGTTACCCAATCACGACAATTTCTGCACTCAACACATTTCTGTCAGGGTCAGCTAAAACAAACACAAGCAGTAAATGTCCACAAAGAATTTCTTTTGGTTGTTTTTTATTTGAAAAAGGTGTCACAGATTGTCTGGCATATTGATAGCCCCCCTACCCACAAAGAACTCCAGGTAGCGTAACCGGACATCACGGGTAGGGATGAGCCGAACACCCCCCTGTTCGGTTCGCACCAGAACATGCGAACAGGAAAAAAGTTGCCAGCATGGATTGCGGAGCGGCCCGGAGAAGAAAATGAAGAAGAGAAGAAGAGAAGAAAAGAAGAAGAGAAGAGCGGGAGCCTCCCCCCATGCCATGGGTGCGGAGCGGCCCGAGGAGAAGAAGATAGAAGACGCCGCGGAGGAGATGCTGGACGAGAACACCGGAGGAAGAACCAGAAGAGCCAGAAGAACCAGAAGAACCAGAAGATGAAGGAAGATAGAAGAAAGAAGAAGCATTTAAATAAAGGAATTGTCAAAAACTGTCTCTTGTCATTTTTAACATTTTTGACACTTTTTTCGTGAAATGGTAGGGGTATAAGTACCCCCTTACCATTTCACACAGGGGGGGGGCCGGGATCTGGGGGTCACCTTGTTAAAGGGGGCTTCCAGATTCCGATAAGCCCCCCGCCCGCAGACCCCCACAACCACCGGCCAGGGTTGTGGGGATGAGGCCCTTGTCCTCATCAACATGGGGACAAGGTGTTTTGGGGGGCTACCCCAAAGCACCCTCCCAATGTTGAGGGCATGTGGCCTGGTACGGTTCAGGAGGGAGGGGGGGCCGCACTCTCGTCCCCCCTCTTTTCCTGCGGCCTGCCAGGTTGCGTGCTCGGATAAGGGTCTGGTATGGATTTTTGGGGGGACCCCACGCCGTTTTTTTTTTTTTTTTGGCGCGGGGTTCCCCTTAAAATCCATACCAGACCTGAAGGGTCTGGTATGGAATTTAGGGGGAACCCCACGTCATTTTTTTTTAAATTTTGGTCGGGGTTCCCCTTAATATCCATATCAGACCTGAAGGGCCTGGTATGGAATTTAGGGGGACTCCCACGTCATTTTTTTTTTTTTAATTTTGGTTCGGGGTTCCCCTTTGGGGAATTCCCATGCCGTTTTTATCAATGAACTTCTATGTGTATTGTCGGCAATGCAATAGCCGCGGGTAGTTTTAAATGAGTTTTTTCCTTCAAAATGTCATTTTGCTGTCAGACTGTTCTAAACACAGGAAACATGCGCCCCTTTACAGGCATACTATAGACACCCCCCAGGTACGAAATTTAAAGGGATATTACACTTTTATTGATTGACTTTAAGCATTATTAAAATCACTGCTCCTGAAAAAACGGCCATTTTTAAAACTTTTTTTTGCATTGATCCATGTCCCCTGGGGCAGGACCCAGGTCCCCAAACACTTTTTATGACAATAACTTGCATATTAGTCTTTAAAATTAGCACTTTTGATTTCTCCCATAGACTTTTAAAGGGTGTTCCGCGGCATTCGAATTTGCCGTGAACACCCCAAATTGTTCGCTGTTCGGCGAACTTGCGAACAGCCAATGTTCGAGTCGAACATGAGTTCGACTCGAACTCGAAGCTCATCCCTAATCACGGGCATTCAGGGAGGGCAAGCCAGGACGGCCACTTTCAAGCGCCATCAGTGTTGATGGATTAGGGATTCCGGCCTCAGGCCCAACTGAGCCAGCATAGTTGGCTGAATGTTTTCTTAAAAAATTATGGAGAACACAGCAGGCAAGTATTATATGTTTCAGTTTATACTCCGCCATATGGATGGGTGTCAGAAATAATCGGAACCGGCTGGCCAGGATTCCAAATGTGTTCTCCACCACTCTTCGGGCTCTGGCCAGCCGGTAATTAAAAACCCTCTGTTCCGGGGTGAGGGTCCTCATCGGGAATGGCCGCATCAGGTGGTCCCCCAGCGCAAATGCTTCATCAGCAACAAACACAAATGGGAGACCTTCAACATTGTCCTCTGGAGGTGGCAAGTCCAAGCTGCCATTCTGGAGACGCCTGTAGAACTCCGTCTGGGCGATCACTCCACCATCGGACATCCGGCCATTCTTCCCCACGTCCACATACAAGAACTCGTAATTAGCCGACACCACCGCCAACATCACTATACTATTAAACCCCTTGTAATTATAATAGTACGACCCCGAGTTGGATGGTGGGACGATGTGGACGTGTTTCCCATCAATTGCCCCTCCGCAGTTAGGAAAGTCCCACCGCTGGGTAAAGTGGGAAGCCACAGTCTGCCATTCCTGTGGCGTTGAAGGAAACTGTTGAGGAAAAAAAAAAAAAACATTACTACTTTTTCACAGAAACATGGCAAGCAGATTAGACACAAACATTATGGGGCAACCTCCAGATAGCATTTACTAAGGGGAATTTAACAACAACAAAGTATAAGGTACACCTATCATATTCCCCCTCCCCCCCTCTCATGGGCCATTTCTAACATTATAGGGGGGGAACTCTTGGACAGGTAACCCTCTTCACTTCATTGAGAGATGAATGCCTAAATACAGGGTATTACTTGGAACAGCCCCTCTTTAGTTACACTATTGGCAGACCACTGGACAGGTAAGAAGTGTCATAATACAAAGATATAAATACACACTGTACACATTTGAGGACATTTGAACATTCTGCTATTACCTATCAAGATAATAATACGATACAAATACTTTAAACAGTACCATTGGAAAGTATACAGGCAGGAACTTGCACTACATGCTTTGGGGAATTCATCCATAATTCTGACCAGTAAAGAGGTGGGTATAGTGTGTATGGGTTTGGCAAAGTCAGCAGATAGATGATTGAGGATAGAGAATTGGGATCAGCTGACTTAGCAGTTGGGGGGGGGGGTTAAAAAAAATTTGGGGACACCACAAAAAAAAGCCTCTGGCACTCTGCCTGAATTTAAATCAAAAATAACATTTCCAAACATTTTAGGGGGTGTTTGGGGTAAAGCACTACTATGGAGCTGATAAAATACATTGTTAAGTGACTACATGAGGTGAATATAGGCCAGGAAAGACCATGCTGGGGAGGTTAGTGAAGGGCAAATATGTATGAAGGACATAAAATAATAATTACCTAAAAATCCAGCATGCATGAGAACAAAGGGGACATTCACAGCATATTACAATCATGGTAATTAGGGAATGAGGGAAGAAATACAATATATTATCAAACATTCAATACAATAAAATATGATATAAAAGGATAAAAATCTTACCTTCATATACTCCTTCTGCAGGACCTGGATGATGGCAGAACAGGTCTCCGGGATAATGATCCCCAGAGCCTGGGGGGAGATGCCTGTCGAGAACTTCAAGTCCTGCAGACTTCTCCCTGTGGCCAAATACCGCAAGGTAGCGACCAACCTCTGCTCCGGAGTGATGGCTTGCCTCATGCAGGTATCCTGCCTGCTGATATAGGGGGTCAGCGAAGCCAACAAACGGTGAAACACGGGGTCTGTCATCCTGAGAAAGTTCCTGAAATCATCAGGATTATTCTCACGGATCTCACGGAGCAAAGGCATATGAGAGAACTGGTCACGCTGGAGCAACCAATTCTTGGTCCATGAACTCCTCCCCACCCTGTTCATGGACTGGACTTGTGTCAAGGTCAGGACCCCAACACCAAGCCCCCGCACAGCACGAACTCTACGAGGAGTACGCATATGAAACATGGCTAGAAAACGGTCGGCTGCTCAGAACGAAGTAACAGAACGCACTGAAGAACAGCAAGGCCTGTGAAGAGCGACCTGAAAAACAGCAAAGAGCGGGCAAGATCGCACAGAAAACTCTGATACGAACTGACTGCACGCACTGAAGAGCAGATACAAACCCACAAGCACAAACTGAAGGGCAGAAAACGATCTGAAAGCCACGAGTCTGAAAAAGCGCGAATCGTCTCTCACCAAACTTTTACTAACACGAGATTAGCAAAAGGAGCCCAAAGGGTGCCGCGCTTGGTTCTGAACCGGCCTTTTCTAGTCTCGTCATACGTGGTGTACGTCACCGCGTTCTTGGCGATCGGAAATTCCGACAACTTTGTGCGACCGTGTGTGCGCAAAACAAGTTTGAGCCAACATCCGTCGGAAAAAATCCTAGGATTTTGTTGTCGGAATGTCCGAACAAAGTCCGACCGTGTGTACGGGGCATTAGTCTCATCTATGCCTGCTACTCTTCAAGATCTGAGACATTGGATTGTTAAATCTGTGAATTCAATAAGTATAGACCAGTTGATTTGTGTGTGGCAAGAAATGGTCTACTGTTTTGATGCTTGTCGTGCAACACATGGTGCTCATGTTGCGTGCATACAACCTCAAGCACCATAAAACTTTGAACCTTCCTTTATCCAGTTATGTGCTTCTATACCTTACAGTTTGTTTAAAATAAAAATGTGAAATCTGCTCCATCTTTTTGAATAACCCTGAATTATGGAAGACAAAAAGACCGTAAGACAAATACTTAATATTGTCCATGTGGGTTATCAATATGTTAGGAGTCGATAATCAATCAATCGATAATTAGGAAATTACATACTAGGCTGAAAAAACATATATCAGTCAATAATAAACCCGGGTTTCCTGGGCATAGTGTACCCAAGTTTTAGGCCAAGTATCATGGCAAGAAATCAGCAGTCACTACTTTTCTTGCTATAGATACATTTTCCCCACATTGGAGGGGCAGCTCTATCAAAAGGTAAATTTCATGCTTGGAAACCAAATACATTTTTGACCTTAAAACATATATCCCATTCAGTTTGAATATGGAATGGGATATTAATAGCTTTATTAACAATAGCTAATGAAGTCCACATTTTTAGTATAATTTGGAAATGACTTACTCTGAGATTACCTTAATGCTTTGCATATCCCCCTATTATGCACTTTTTTTAATGTGGCGTTGATATCTCCTTCCTTCCCCTACTGTTTCTATATATTTTATATGGTTTTTATATTTTCAGATTCTTGTAAAGATCTAACTTAGTGAAATTCCCCTTTTAGATAATATTTTTATGGATTTGACAGAACCTCTCCTCACCTTTTTTTTATTATAATGAACTAGTGGTGTTTACCACACCTTTCTGTATGAATTAATTCCTTTTTTTAAGTCTAGTGCAGTGGTCTCCAAACTGCGGCCCGTAGGCTGAATGTAGCCCTTTGCTTGCCTTTATCTGGCCCTTTTGGGCACCAATGCTCCCAATGAAACCAACGATGGAGCACTATCCCTCCCAATGGCACTAATGATGGGGCACTATTCCTCCCAATGACACTAACTATGGGGCACTATTTCCCCAATGACACCAATGATGGGGCACTATTCCTCCCAATGACACCTACGATGGAGCACTATTCCTCCCAATGACACCAACGATGGGGCACTATTCCTCTAATGACAGAGCACTATTCCTAGTCCTACTGACCAGGGTGCTATGTCTTTTTTTTTCTCCCACTGACCACCAAGTCAGAGGCATTGTTTATTCCCAATGTTGCTGGGGCATTTTCTACCTCCGAGGGACCACAGTCTGGCCCCCCTAATGTCTGAAGGGCAATAAACTGGCCCTTTGTTTAAAAAGACCCCTGGTCTAGCGTGATGAATTTATGTGTAATCAATTTAGATTTTTTTATATGCATTTATGTATTATTTTAGCAGGCTGATTGTTTTAAATAAACACTTTGTATTTTTTATTTATTTTTTGCTTCATCTATGTTTTGTCCACAAGATGGAGCAATTTTTCACTTCTTATCTGGGCTCATCATGTTTCATCATGTGGCGAAGCTTTGCTGCTACACAAGCGTTAATCTGTGTTGATTGGCGTTAGCAGGCTTTTATGATGGTTTCACACTGGAGTAATCTGTAATGTGCATCTGCCTGCTCACCAGGAGATCTGCAAAGCAGAGCTGACACCAACACAGCCCCGCTGTTCTCTCTATGGGGCTGTCAGATGGAAATGGACCACCTGTCCATTCCCACCTGACTGTCATCAGATCTGATCTGCTGTTTTTGGCAGACTGGATCGGATCAGATGGCGGCAGGTGTCAGCGGACACATGTCCGCTGACATCCGCCGCTCCATAGACAGCTTAGGATGGTCCAATCAGGCTCGTCTGAAAAACTGACTGGCGGACCTGATTGGACAGCCCGTGTGAAACCAGCCTAAGACTGCTTTCACACTGAGGAGTTTTTCAAGTGCTTTTGCAAAAAAAAAAGCACCTGAGAAGCTCAAGAAAAAAGCTTACCTTGAAAATCAATTAATGTGTTCACACTTCGGTGGTACGCTTCCATTGCGGTGAAAAAAATCCTGCTTGCAGAATTGTTGGAGCATGTTTGGGGAGTTAAAAGAAACGCACCTTCCCTTGAAAGCAATGGAAAATGTGTCAAAAACGCAGTAAAAACAGCAAAAACTCATCTGGGATGCGTTTTTGGTGCGTTTTTTGAGTTTTTGCAGTGGATCAGTGTGAAAGTAGCCTTGATCTAGCAACACTGTGATTGCTCCCATCCAGCCCATTCCCTGAAGACGTAGTTTCCGATGAAATATGTAGGTTGCTTGTACGGGACGACATCACGCACTATTGCCGGTCGGAGACAGCTTTTTTTTGTTTAACCATCAGCCTGCTACTGCCTCGGTGTGAGGTGGCGATTTCATACTGTTTATCAGCAAGTGTGATTGTACCATATTACTAAAGCACTTACCGCCTAAGGAGCTGCTGATAAAGGTTCAATTCTGCACTCTGCCTCTCAAACCCAGAAATGGACTCGACCCCCTTGGCACAACTGTATAGCAATGTTAGTGTAAGACCCAATGGTAAAGAGAAACACAGTAATAACACACTGTACTGTATATTTACCATCATCTTGGTACTCGTCACTTCACTAGCTGTAGTAATAGATAGAGTTTCACACAAATTATAAGTTAACCACTTGAGCAGTTTACTGAAAGACTTGTTTAACACGATAGACACAGTGGTAACTCAAATATAAAGAATGAAAGCAAACAACAATCAATGTGTACATGAAACCAAAAACTCAATGGTTATCTGAGGAGTATATGCAGACAGGCAAAGAGTGGGACTAATGTCCAATATGATAAAGCACTGATATTGAGCACCTTCCCACTCCAACCTCAGAGCACACACCAAATTTGCAGCGAAATATTAAGTACAATGTAGCAGTGCAATACAATACACAGACCTATATCATGTACTCAAGGGCTCCCCCTAGGTTGCAATACGCTGTTCACTCTGCAAACCGAAGTTGTGCTGCTTTATAGAAAATGATGAAAGTCTCTTGTCTTCTTCCTTCTTAAGCTAGCTTATTCTATTAGTCTGCAGTATTTGTAAATCCAGGTAAGAAACAAGTAAGTAACAAACTACATTAGAAATGGCATGCGGGCAACCGAGTGCTTGCACATATAAGACACCTGTAGAACTTCTTCCTTAATGAGGGATGCAACTCAGCATTAACTTTGCAGTACAGGGAAGGCAAACCCTGAAGTTCCACTATACACAGTCTATGGATTAATTGAGATCACTTCTGTGGGACTACAGATCCCACCAGCAGTCTGGAACCAACTCAAACAGCAACAGTACTATATTGATCTGGGCAAGTGCCTGCTCACCACACTAGGCTCAGATGCTTGTTAGACTCTTTTCTTGATATCTCAGTACCATTCCAAGCTGGCACCATTACACCACATTGCTCCTTCAGATGGCCGGTGACTGTAAAAGCAGATGGCTTCAGATGCTCTGAAGCACAAACCGATCCTCCTGCTCGATCGGCAGGGCTGTCCAAAAGGATCCCCCTGGGGAGGGCGATCCGCTCTCTGCTGCAGGCCGCAGGCTCTCCCAGCCCTGGGCACACACACAGCCCTCCTGCTGTGTGTTAAATGGCGTCTGGAGAGAGAGAAAAATGTGCCACGCCTGTCTCTTTCATTTGCTTACCCAGCAGGCAGTTCTGTCACTTGGCATTGTGGGTAAGTGAACTGGGCATTGTGGGTAAGTAGTTCCAGAGAGAGTTAGACACATGAGTCACTTGAACATTGAACTACATTTCTCTTAATGCCTTGCAGCGCTGTTTCTCAAGAACTGTAAGAAAAGTCCTAACAGCATTAACATCAAAAGGACACTAGAGGGAGTCAAACTCTTACTTAAAGAACATCACATTACCTAGCATGATAACTGGGTCACAACCCCTGCGTTACATTACTATTGCATCTTTTTTGTTAAATAAAAGGCTGGAGTTTTTAACGTATATTCACCATGGGGATATATTTTTTTTGGCATTTATCTTCATAAGTGGAGGTAATGCTTGTCCCTGCACTATGAGCCTTTAGAGGAATAAATAATCAAAGCCTGTTTGACCATTTATAACTTTATGGTCCATCTCATCTGGTAAAAGGCCTCTGTTAAAGGTGTTATATGGTGTTGGAATGTCCTAGAATAGCACAAGCATACATTTCTAGAGATCTATGTGTCCCCTTGATTTTTATTAAAACACAATAACTTTGTATGTGTCTGACATCTGACTTCTAGAAAGTCAGCATGGGTCAGGCATGGCTAATAGGTAGGGCTAAGATGACTGATATATCTCCTACAGCCCTGCCTATAAAACAGGTGAGCTCAGAGTGACACGGTACAGGTGTGTGGAGAGGACACAGGGCTCACTGAAAGACTTGCATCTCTTGGACTTTCCTGGTTGTTAAACCTGGTCTATTGCACTTTGAATCCATGCTTAAGCTTCAGAACATATCTGGGTCTCTTTTAAGAGCCAGTTTACACCACATGCAGACCAGTGCATTTTTTGTCTACATCAAAAATGCATGGAAATATGTTATATGGTTTCCAATGGCATAGTTCACACCAGTGCAGTCAGTTCCAGGGTAGGGATGAGCCGAACACCCCCCTGTTCGGTTCGCACCAGAACATGCGAACAGGAAAAAAGTTTGTTCGAACACCGTTAAAGTCTATGTGACACGAACATGAATAATCAAAAGTGCTAATTTTAAAGGCTAATATGCAAGTTATTGTCATAAAAAGTGTTTGGGGACCCGGGTCCTGCCCCAGGGGACATGGATCAATGCAAAAAAAAGTTTTAAAAACGGCCGTTTTTTCAGGAGCAGTGATTTTAATAATGCTTAAAGTCAAACAATAAAAGTGTAATATCCCTTTAAATTTCGTACCTGGGGGGTGTCTATAGTATGCCTGTAAAGGGGCGCATGTTTCCTGTGTTTAGAACAGTCTGACAGCAAAATGACATTTTGAAGGAAAAAACTCATTTAAAACTACCCGCGGCTATTGCATTGCCGACAATACACATAGAAGTTCATTGATAAAAACGGCATGGAATTCCCCAAAGGGGAACCCCGAACCAAAATTTAAAAAAAAAAATGACGTGGGAGACCCTCTAAATTCCATACCAGGCCCTTCAGGTCTGGTATGGATATTAAGGGGAACCCCGGCCAAAATTTAAAAAAAAAAATGACGTGGGGTTCCCCCTAAATTCCATACCAGACCCTTCAGGTCTGGTATGGATTTTAAGGGGAACCCCGCGCCAAAAAAAAAAAAAAAAAAACGGCGTGGGGTCCCCCCAAAAATCCATACCAGACCCTTATCCGAGCACGCAACCTGGCAGGCCGCAGGAAAAGAGGGGGGGACGAGAGTGCGGCCCCCCCCCTCCTGAACCGTACCAGGCCACATGCCCTCAACATTGGGAGGGTGCTTTGGGGTAGCCCCCCAAAACACCTTGTTCCCATGTTGATGAGGACAAGGGCCTCATCCCCACAACCCTGGCTGGTGGTTGTGGGGGTCTGCGGGCGGGGGGCTTATCGGAATCTGGAAGCCCCCTTTAACAAGGGGACCCCCAGATCCCGGCCCCCCCCGTGTGTGAAATGGTAAGGGGGTACAAAAGTACCCCTACCATTTCACTAAAAAACTGTCAAAAATGTTAAAAATGACAAGAGACAGTTTTTGACAATTCCTTTATTTAAATACTTCTTCTTTCTTCTATCTTCCTTCATCTTCTGGTTCTTCTGGTTCTTCTGGCTCTTCTGGTTCTTCCTCCAGCATTCTCGTCCAGCATCTCCTCCGCTGCGTCTTCTATCTTCTTCTCCTCGGGCCGCTCCGCACCCATGGCATGGGGGGAGGCTCCCGCTCTTCTCTTCTTCTTCATCATCTTCTCTTTTTCTCTTCTTCTCTTCTTCATTTTCTTCTCCGGGCCGCTCCGCATCCATGCTGGCATGAAGGGAGGCTCCCGCTGTGTGACGGCGCTCCTCGTCTGACAGTTCTTAAATAACGGGGGGCGGGGCCACCCGGTGACCCCGCCCCCCTCTTACGCACGGGACATGACGGGACTTCCCTGTGGCATTCCCCGTGACGTCACAGGGAAGTCCCGTCAAGTCACCGTGCGTCAGAGGGGGGCCCCGCCCCCCGTTATTTAAGAACTGTCAGACGAGGAGCGCCGTCACACAGCGGGAGCCTCCCGCCATGCTAGCATGTGTGAGGAGCGGCCCGGAGAAGAAAATAAAGAAGAGAAGAAAAGAAGAAGAGAAGAAGATGAAGAAGAAGAGAAGAGCGGGAGCCTCCCCCCATGCCATGGGTGCGGAGCGGCCCGAGGAGAAGAAGATAGAAGACGCCGCGGAGGAGATGCTGGACGAGAACGCCGGAGGAAGAACCAGAAGAGCCAGAAGAACCAGAAGAACCAGAAGATGAAGGAAGATAGAAGAAAGAAGAAGTATTTAAATAAAGGAATTGTCAAAAACTGTCTCTTGTCATTTTTAACATTTTTGACAGTTTTTTAGTGAAATGGTAGGGGTACTTTTGTACCCCCTTACCATTTCACACAGGGGGGGGGCCGGGATCTGGGGGTCCCCTTGTTAAAGGGGGCTTCCAGATTCCGATAAGCCCCCCACCCGCAGACCCCCACAACCACCGGCCAGGGTTGTGGGGATGAGGCCCTTGTCCTCATCAACATGGGGACAAGGTGTTTTGGGGGGCTACCCCAAAGCACCCTCCCAATGTTGAGGGCATGTGGCCTGGTACGGTTCAGGAGGGGGGGCCGCACTCTCGTCCCCCCCTCTTTTCCTGCGGCCTGCCAGGTTGCGTGCTCGGATAAGGGTCTGGTATGGATTTTTGGGGGGACCCCACGCCGTTTTTTTTTTTTTTTTTTGGCGCGGGGTTCCCCTTAAAATCCATACCAGACCTGAAGGGTCTGGTATGGAATTTAGGGGGAACCCCACGACATTTTTTTTTTTTAATTTTGGCCGGGGTTCCCCTTAATATCCATACCAGACCTGAAGGGCCTGGTATGGAATTTAGGGGGACTCCCACGTCATTTTTTTTTTTAATTGTGGTTCGGGGTTCCCCTTTGGGGAATTCCCATGCCGTTTTTATCAATGAACTTCTATGTGTATTGTCGGCAATGCAATAGCCGCGGGTAGTTTTAAATGAGTTTTTTCCTTCAAAATGTAATTTTGCTGTCAGACTGTTCTAAACACAGGAAACATGCGCCCCTTTACAGGCATACTATAGACACCCCCAGGTATGAAATTTAAAGGGATATTACACTTTTATTGTTCGACTTTAAGCATTATTAAAATCACTGCTCCTGAAAAAACGGCCGTTTTTAAAACTTTTTTTTGCATTGATCCATGTCCCCTGGGGCAGGACCTGGGTCCCCAAACACTTTTTATGACAATAACTTGCATATTAGCCTTTAAAATTAGCACTTTTGATTTCTCCCATAGACTTTTAAAGGGTGTTCCGCGGCATTCGAATTTGCCGCGAACACCCCAAATTGTTCGCTGTTCGGCGAACTTGCGAACAGCCAATGTTCGAGTCGAACATGAGTTCAACTCGAACTCGAAGCTCATCCCTATTCCAGGGCTTTCCAGTTACAGAAAAAAAAGTAGAAAATGCTACATTTTTCCTGCACTGGACTGTACTGGATCGCAGTAAAATGTATCAAAAACGCACTGGAACGCATCAAAATTGTACCGGACACCAGTAAAGTGAAAAAAAAGCAAAAAAAAAGGAAGAAAAAAAAGCATCTGGAATGCATCGTAAACGCATTAAAATGCATCAAGAACGCACTGGAACGCGCAGAAGTGCATTAAAACATGCGTGCAAAAATGTATCTGGAACGGATCTGGAGTGCGTTTTTGTGGTGTGAACCAGCCCTAAGGCAGTATATTACACAGACAAGAAGTTGTTACATGTTTGTTTGCATTGAAGCAAAAAGAAAAGCCTTTTCCCTTTTTTGTGCTTGCTGACCAATAAAACAGACATTTAGTTTATAGATTATGTTAAGGATGCCGTTTCCCCTCTGATCCTGACAATTGGTGGATCTTGCCAGTAGTTTGAGGGGTGCAGTCCAGACCTATGTCCTTGGTTAAATCAGCAGAGGCTTTAATAACTAAATAAAATGCAATGGAAGACCTGGCTATGCATTTGGCACTGACAATAAGCAAGCACAGGCTGACAAAGAACAGGCCCAGGTGCAGGCTGCTACAGCCTAAGAGGAGACTAAGGGCCCTTTCACACTGCTCCGTAGCAAACTTGCGGTAAAAACGCATATGCATTTTTACCGCAATTTTGCTGTGTTTCATATGCATTTCCTGTGTATTTCTAGTGCGTTTTTGGGTTGCCTGCACCTAAGAAAAATGAACATGTGACTCAAAAATGCACCAAAAATGGAAAGTGCAGTTTTACCACGATTTTGACTTGATTAATCAAAAAAGAGGAGGACGAGGGATTATTACGGTGCCAGAGAAAGCAAAGGTAAAGAGATAAGATAGCGAATGTAAAAATACAAAAATACTTTATTTCACAAAATTCAGATTTCAATATATACAGAAACCAGTAAAATCATTAACTGAAATTGACATATATAAAATACATGACCCAAGTGCAGTAAGGTGGGCCGAAGATGGGCGGCCTTTAGAACAGGAGCTCAGTTTCCTACATGTTTCGCCAAAGCATTGGCTTCCTCAGGGAATAGTAAGAGCTAGTTTGAGTATCTAAGGATCTATGCATGAAAATACAAAAAACATGATGTAAGCAAACAGAGAAATAAACCTTAAAGTATACAATGGTACAGTTGCTAATAAAAGTAAGGGTACATGGCTGGACTGATTCACAAAAGGGGAACCCGTAAATTGATCCCTAGGACCGAGAACATACCTGAAAGCCTGGCACCCAGGGGAGGCCCACCGGGGGGACCCCAGCCGAGGAGAGACAGAGCCGCATCGTATCTATGTCTGCAGGGGATATATGCAAGACCTGGCAATCAAATATATTGTGAATTAGAAGAATATAGAGACTATACTAGCTAGAGGTGTGTATGGAACACGCAATAATCAAAAATATACGTGGGGTCAACGACCATACGTGGAATATATAGGGCCACAAGGCCTCAAAAAGGAAAAAAAAAAAAAACAAAAAAAAAACTTACGCTTTAAAAACAGATTATGATGAGACCAAATCGCCTGGAGAATACTGGGGGGCAAGCTTGGCTGTCTGGCAGGGTGATGATTACTAATCTGAAAAGATCAACAGAATGGGGGAAGATAAGAAGTGAGCTGTAAGGCCTGAAAAGAAAACAGCCTTTTTCTTGAAGGGGTAAAAGGTGGTAATGAGAAAGAAGGCTTACCCTGTAAGGTATTTATAAAGCATATGCTTGTACAGGATCGCTGCTCACATAATGTATGGGAGGTGATGGGTCAGAGCTTGTCTATAGCAGGAGGTCCTGGGAGAGGGTAAGTGGAAGCTAAGTTAAATATATCAAGAAAGAAGTTCTGCAAAGGTACTGGAAGGTGGGGAGCAATAAAGAGTTACCTGGCCAGTATGTACAAGCATGTGCGTTGGTAATGTCCAGCTGGATACGAGGACGGGCCGGCTTACTTATACCCCCCACACCCGATCAGATGATGATCAGGTGTGCGGACGCTGAGTGGAGGCGTCCGCGCGTGCGCACTCGGCAGCATACCAGGGCCTACAAGGTCCAGGATGCACCGAGGGCGACAGCTCCAAATCACCCAGGTCCAGTGTAGCCAATGGGAGGTGGAAGATGCCGTCAGATGATCCGGCAGCGCAGCCCACGATTCCCTCAGCAGTTGGAATGCAGGAGGCCGGGTGGAAGGGGCGGTGCGCTGACGCCAGGGGCAGGCAATGATTGTCCTGCCCTGGGCGTCCGTACAGACAACAACAATGCGAGTTTTGACTTGATTTCCATTTATTTCAATGGGAAGCTGTTGTTTTTGGTGTGGTTTTCATGTAAAGCTTTTCAAAACGCACCGCACTCGCAGTGAAGTAGTGTAAAAAGTCCCATAGGATTTAGGCTCCATTCACACCATGGCATTCTGTTTTGCGGGCGGAATCACCGTGATTCTGCCCACAATTCAGTAATACAGCACATCACGGGACGCCCTTGCAATCCCTGTTACTTTAAATGGCGGCCAACGACTCAAGGTAAAACCACGCACGATTTGGGTGGCATTCAAAGTAACGGGGATCACAAGGGCATCCCGGGATTTGCTGCGTTTCCGAATCATGGGCAGAATTGTGGCGATTCCACCCACAAAATGGAATGCAATGGTGTGAATGGAGCCTGAAAGGGAAACATTTTGCTTGCGTTTTTCTTGCAGAGTAAAAACACAGGAAAAATGTATCAGTGTGAAAGGGGTGCAAGCATTAGCTGACTGAATAAATGTCAGCCCTGTAGTGTGAGCCCAGTGTGAGCAGGCATAGGTAAAAGCAAATAGAATTCTAGGATGCATCACTATAGAGATCCCCAGCAGGAGAAAGGAGATCCTGATTCTGCTTTATAGATCTTGAGGCTGGGTTCACACTATTGCAAATCGGATGCGGATTTCTCCGCATCCAATTCGCATGACAGGGGAGTGTGACCCGCTCTCAATGGAGCCGGTTCACACATTAGACATGTGCACTACCGAAAGATTTGTTTTGTTTCATTCTTTTTTTCATTTATCAGATCATTCGTTATGATCGGCATTCGTTACTTCAGATCATTCATAACTTTGGATGGATTTGTATTCATTCCGTTCCTAACATTTAGATACGGCATTCATTACTTTGGATAATTCATAACTTTGGATGCATTCATATTCGTTTAATCAATACCTATAATTGAATAGTTTTTATTAAAAAATAATAAATAATAATAAAAACTATTATAATAGTTAATAATTTAATTATAATAGAAAATCCAAAAAATGAAATTATCCGAATGTAATAGACTCGTTAAACTCATAGGTTGAATTGTTTTTCGTTCTATCTATCATTCTATTTTCCTTTCTAAATTTCATAACCCCAGTTGGCACACTTTAACTTTGCCCCGGAATTACCTTGCGACCATATGCTGTTGAAGGCTAAAATATTAGAAGGCTGAGGTTGACTCTTACTACGCGGGTGAATCGTGTCCATGTCTGGAGCTTTGACAAAGCTAAACCTGTCCTTTTTCAGCACCTTCTTCTTTACTTGCTGATACTTGAGAGGCTGACCCCCACTAAGATTGTGGAGCTGATCGTCCTGGACCGTTCTGTGTGCGGTTTTCCCAAGGAACTGTACCTATAGGTGGCCTAGTCTCAACCCCAATCCCTGGATAAGATGGGCACTTTGGTGGAATATTAATACAACAGGTGTGTTAGCCCTTTAAACATCAAACCACCAAAGTAAACAATATCAATAAAGTTGGTGCAAACAATCATCAAACATAAGTGCAGATCCCTAAATATAAAGTGCAACACAGTGGGGGTTATTTATGAAAGGCAAATCCACTTTGTATTACAAGTGCACTTGGAAGTGCAGTCGCTTTCAATCTGAGGGGAAGATCTGAAATGAGGGGAAGCTCTGCTGATTTTATCATCCAATCATGTGCAAGCTAAAATGCTGTTTTTTATTTTCCTTGCATGTCCCCCTCAGATCTACGGTGACTGCACTTCCAAGTGCACTTGTAGTGCAAAGTGGATTTGTCTTTCGTAAATAACCCCCCAATGTTAATAAAAGTTTTGTGCTTCAATGAATTCCCAAGTATAAAGTGCAAAACGAATGTCCAAAATTTGATATGCTAAAATAAATTCCAATTCAGTTCAAGAGTGCCAACTTTTTATTCCCCACAACACTACGTGCACACACTTCTTACCAGAGAAATTGACCACTAAATAATAGGAGGTCAACAACACTTGTGTAGTAAAGAATCCAGAGAGCCTCAGTTTGCCAAATAAACACCACTCCCAGGACCCATGGGTGGCAGCCAGCTCTGTCTCAGTGATGGCAAACTGCCATGAACAGAGAAAAACCCAAAGGAGGCCACATAGTGTAATATAATAAAAAGTCAATATTTTATTAAATAAAGAAGGTATTCACAAGGGAAAATTATATGGAACAACCAGGAAGACAGCACCACGGCTCGATTTGATGATGTCACCGCCAGCTACAGCTAATGCATTTTGTCATAATTGATGTAGTGAGGGGACTGGAAACTAGCCAGTGGCATCCATAAATACATTGTATAAATTATGCGGCTGGATCAAATGCAAGGCAGCACTCCCCCCAATTCTTCAGCAAATGTAACCATGACCCAGCAAAAATAGGTACTAAAAATTACAAATTAAAAAGGTATTATGTATAAAATAAATGGATCAAATAAGGAGGTGCCCCCTTTGCACCTGTCTAATATGGACAACACCTAAAACAGTTGCATTATTTTTATAATAATTAATATAAACCCAACTAAAATAATATCATCTATTCCTAATAAAGTAATTAACATCCCATTCCACATTTAATCCAAATGGGGTATAAACTCTCATGTCATATATCCACCATGTTTCAAGGTGTAAAATGTCTCTTTTAATATTACTTCCATGGCAAATGTACTGTATCTATACTAGAGATTGGTTGACCACCCCCCTGTTGGGTTTGCAGCAGAACTCCGAACAGGGGAAAAGTTCTAACCAGTACAGCGAATCCCACTGAAATCTATGCAAGTCGAACAGGAAAAATCAAAAGTGTCCATTTTGAAGGCTTATATGCAAGTAATTGGCCATACAAGGAGTATGGAGGTCTGGGTACTGCCCTGGGGGACATGTATCAATCCAAAAATGTTTTTTTTTTTAATTATTGTTTTTTCAGGAGCAGTGATTATTATGATGCTTAAAGTGCAACAATAAAAATGAAAACTTCCTTTCAATATAGTGCTTGGTGGGTCCCCTTAGTCTGCCTGTAAAGTGGTGCATATGTAGCATGTATAGAACATGCTAGAGCAAAGATTATATTTCTAAAGAAAAAAAAACGAGTCAAATCACAATTTAATTGACTCACGGTTGCAATTGCCAGCACCCGGCTATTAATGAAAAATGAAGAAAAAAATGGCGTGGGGTCCCCCCCAGTCCATACCAGACCCTTTGCCCCCCGAAATCTATGCTAGACCCTTATACGGGCAAGCAGCCTGGCAGGTCAGGAAAGGGGGGATGAGCGAGAACCCCCCCTCCTGAAACATACCAGACCACATGCCCTCAACATGGGGGGTGAGTGCTTTGGGGCAGGGGGGCACCTTTCCCCATGATGATGGGGACAAGGGCCTCATCCCCACAACCATGGTAGGTGGTTGTGGGGGCTTATCGGAATCTGGAAGCCCTATGTGAAAGAATATGGAGTACATGGTACCCCTACCCATTCACCAAAAAAGTATTAAAAAGTAAAAAAAACAGTTTTTGACAATTCCTTTATTAAAAAAAAAAACAATGTACATCCATTGCCAATCAAGCAACACCCGAAAAAAAAATGAAAAATAAAAACGCTCCCGCCAACATGAAAGCTGGCTGCTGCAGGCTCCACCGTTTGACAGTTCTTACATACTGTAGGTAAGGTGCGGGGCCACCTGTGTACGTCACCTGGTGGCACCGCACCCTTCTAATGTCACTGACCCAGCATGCACTGGGGCAGTGTCACCAGGTGACGTAACCAGGTGGCCCAGCACCTTACCTATATAAGAACTGTCAAATAGCTTAGCCTGCAGAAGGCCAGCGTTCATGTAGGCGGAAGCGTTGTTATTTTTTTATTTTTTGGGTGCGGCATGATTGTCAATGGATTTACATTGGGGGACACTGTTTTTTATTTTTTAACCACTTCAGCCCCAGAAGAATTTACCCCCTTCCTGACCAGGCCATTTTTTGCGATAAGTCACTGCGTCGCTTTAACTGACAATTGCGCGGTCATGCGACACTGTACCAAAACAAAATTGATGTCCTTTTTTCCCCACAAATAGAGCTTTCTTTTGGTGGTATTTGATCACCTCTGTGGTTTTTATTTTTTACGCTATAAACAAAAAAAGAGTGTAAATTTTGAAAAAAAAACACAATATTTTGTACTTTTTGCTATAATAAATATCCCCAAAAAATGTATTAATCAGTTTAGGCCAATATGTATTCTTCTACATATTTTTGGTTAAAAAAATTGCAATAAGTGTATATTGATGGATTTTCGCACAAGTTATAGCGTCTACAAAATAGGGGATATATTTATGGCATTTTTATTATTATTTTTTTTTTTTTTACTAGTAATGGTGGTGATCTGCGATTTTTATTGGAACTGCAACATTGCGACGGATACATAGGACACTTTTGACATTTTTTTGGGACCATTGACATTTATACAGCGATCAGAGCTAAAAATAGACACTGATTACTGTATAAATGTCACTGGCAGGGAAGGGATTAACACTAGGGGTGATCAAGGGGTTAAACGTGTTCCCTAGATGTGTTGTAACTGTGTGGGGAATGTGTCTGACTAGAGGAGGAGAGAGATCGTTGTACCTACTTAGTAGGAACACATAATCTATCTCCTCTCCCCTGACAGAACCGTGATTTGTGTGTTTACACACACAGATCCTGGTTCTCGTTCTGTCACGCGCGATTGCGGGTGCCCGACAGTGACACACTGTGGGCGTGCGCACCTGCTACAGCATATTAAAGAGCCGAAGTACAGCTACGACGACTCGCACAGCAGTGCCATCCTACCTTCTGGTCAGGAAGGGGTTAATAAAGGAATTGTCAAAAACTGTGTGTTTTTACTTTTACTTTTTGACACTTTTTTGGTGAATGAGTAGGGGTACCATGTAGACTCATTCAGATGGGGGTCCAGAATTTGGGGGCCCCCTTGTTAGGGGCTTCCAGATTCTGATAAGCCCCGTGCCAGAAGACCCCCACAACCACTGCCCATGGTTGTGGGGATGAGGTCCTTGTCCCCATCAGCATGGGGACAAGGTGCTTTGGGGTGGGGAGGCAGGTTTTGATTGACAGCAGCAATGGCTCCCGCTGCTCTCAGCCAAGCCTGTGAAAGCCGGAAGAGGGGAGAAAATCTGCTGCAGACGTGCACATTGCTGGACAGGGATCGCTTTAGATTAGTATTTAGGAGGCTGGGGGGAAGACACTATTAAAAGTTTTTTTTATCTTAATGCAGAACCACTTTAGAGGAACACAGAACAGAGCGCTGCAAATACTGTATGTATGCAACACTCATACGTGATCTGCTTATCCTTTCCTAGCTATAGGGATACATTTTAAAATATAGGACCTTAGTGACATTTTTTATAGTTAATATATCCTTTTATATGAGTAACAAGACAAAATCAATACACAAAAATGTTTTGCAATATTTTATTACAAAGTAAATAAAAACACCATTAAAAAAAGAGAGACATTGGCACCAGCATATGTAAAGTACATATCATCACCCAGTATTTAACACCTCCTAGTCTTGCTACACTAATACCTTTGTTTCACGACTATAAAGTGTGACAGTAAGAGGCCCTGTGAGAATATAGGAAAATGTGACATATGATTTGAATTTTAATGGGAGGTTCAAGACTATCATTTCTGAGTGGAGAAAGCTGTGTTTTTGGCTTTCTTCAAATTCTGTAGTTCTGGATCTAAACTTTCAATCCTGTGTCCAGGCTTTACCAGGTGCCTGCAACCTGTCTTAGTCAGTTTGAGACCACTCCCCATGTGGAAGACTGAATGTCTCACCCAGGGGTCAGAGGGCCCCAGCCAGAAGACAAGATACAGAGGGTCTCACGGAGGAGTCAGGGATGCCCCAGCTATCAGATTGAAGGTCTCATTCCAGGAGTCAGGTCAGCTCCTATCGGAGTGTCAGGAGAACCCCAATCCATAGGCCAAAAGTGGGCCATACAGAAGGGTGCTTTGACTAAAGGCTAAGAGAGCCAAAGTGATCCAGGAGAGTTGGACAACACAGTCAGCGGGACTGGTAAGAGGAGCAGCAGTACTGCCAACAAGCGAGCCAGGTGGTTCATTGTTTAGATTTGTTGAGGAAAAAACCCCTGCGTGGGCAACTAATGTGCAAAATAACTATCTGTTTATTTAATAAAAGTGGGATGCCATGCCTAAAAATACAGTTTTGGACTGGCGCAGCTCATTGTAAACGCACATATCGCTTCAGTTTAATCTCCCCAATGCCACAATAGTTATTCAAGTAAGAAAAATTCACAAATGTCATGCAATAAGTGAAGTTAGAGCCAGGACTCTCCATGCGTTATTTCAATCAAAGTCCATTTCATCAGGACGTTCTGTAAATTGTGTGTTAATAAGAATAGTTAAACATCAAGTTTAACATGTTGGTGCTCATGTCATAACATTATATCCATCAACAGAAAACTACTTACACATAATATATATAAAATGTATTACATTCTTAGATAAAATCATACATATTCTACTGTATAGCATCTCAGATGAGGGGGCTTGAAGGACTGCAGGGGACTAGATTGAGAGCACTCACCACCAACCACCACATCTGGGCAGAACAAACAGAGATATTGTAGGTTTGTAATGAAGTCTAAACTTAGCATGCATATGACTCCACATATGGGTTTGCGACCCACATGAGGGATAATGAAATAGGCATAGCTTATATTGCTCACAAGGTTTCAATATGCTGAAATGCTCTTTCAATATGGTTTTACAAAGTATGAATGATGCCATCACAATCAATGCAAAGGGCAACAGTTCCCAATATCACCTTATACTGTATATCTCTTAATAAATAACCCTATTTGGGGTTGTAAAAATGTCCCCTGTCATTTTTACTTTTTTGACACTTTTTTGGTGAATGAGTAGGGGTACAATGTACCCGATACCCATTCACATGGGGGGCGGGATCTAGGGGTTCCCTTGTTAAAGGGGGCTTCCAGATTCTGATAAGCCCCCTGCCCGCAGACCCCCACAACTGCTGGGCAAAGGTTGTGGGGATCCCAAAACACCCTCCCCATGTTGAGGGCATGTGGCCTGGTATGGTTCAGGAGGGGGGGCACTCTCTCATTCCACCCTTTTCCTGTGGCCTGCCAGGTTGCGTGCTCAGATAAGGGTCTGGTATGGATTTTGGGGGGACCCCCATGCCATTTATTTTTTTTATTTTGGTGCAGGAATCCCCTTAATATTCATACCAGACCTAAAGGGCCTGGTAATGAACACTTTTTGTTTTTCCTGTTCTGTCCCATAGACTTTAAATATGTGTACGATCTCGCCGTGCATTAACGGGCCTTCTGCGGCACTCAAATTTGCCCCAAACGTCCCATAATGTTCACTGTTTGGCGAACGGCTGAACACCCAATTTTCGAGTCGAACTTATGTTTAACTCGAACATTGGGCTCATCCCTAGTGCAGAGTTATTCACTCTAAGGTTATCACAGAGGAAAAAATATTTAATCTCCAAATAAGGAAAGAGCTGTGAAAATGTGGAATAAAGTCCTTTAAGAGCTGGTTCTGGCCTGTTTATTTTCCTAAATGCACAAAATATGACTGGATACCAATATTTATAGGTAAGGTTGATCCAGGAAATATCTGATTTCCTCTTGGGGATCAGGAAGGATTTTTTCCCTACTTGAGTAAATCAGATCATGCTCTATTGTTTTTTTTTTTTTCCTTTCTCGGAATCAACTGTGGGTATAGGACTGTGTATATGGAGGTTTGTGTGGTTTTTTTTTTCTCTGTGGATGGAACTGGATGAACTTTTTCAACCAGACAATCTATGTAACTATGTAATTTACTAAAGGAAAGATCATGCTAATTTTCAGAGTAAACTTTCACAGTGAATATCATTAATCTTAGTTAATGAGATGAAACAAAAATTTGAAAAAAAAAAAAAAAACAGGACTTTGCATACACATGATTGGATGATTAAAATCAACAGAACTTCACCTCATTCACTAAATTAATTTTTACATTTTCTCCTTGCAAATGGAATTTTTTTGTTATTGAATGAGGTGAAGTATCAAAAATGTGTTTTTTTAAGTTTTCCTTGCACATGATTGGGTATTCTTTTGCACAATTCATTTTCACTACTTTCACTAAGCTAAGTGTAAATTTGCTAGCAAAGTGAGCATGTTCTATTTCTTTAGTAAATCACCTACACACAGAAGTGGTTCTAGGCTTTGTGAGACCTTAGGCAAAATTTAGACATGAGGCCCCACTCACGCCCATAATGGGAAAAGTAATTCAAATGATAAAAATTAACTGTATAAATTGCTTATATTAAGATCCTTAAATTCTATGAACTATACCTACCATCTGTGTGTCCGTCCGTCCGCCCGTCCGTCCATCGGCTACACAGCAGGCCTTTCCAGATTGAGGTCCTTGGTAGGCCTTCCCAGCTTAAGATCCACATACGGTGGATGAGAGGGGTGATGTGTGCGGACACAACGTCACTTCTCATTGGCTGGTGGGTAAAGCTTGAGAGGTGTTATGCCCCGTACAAACATCGGACTTACCGGAATCTGTGTGAATTGGTAATGGGGTACAATGTACCCCTACCATTTCACAAAAAAAGGTGTCAAAATAATAAAAAAGACAATAGCCAGTTTTTGACAATTCCTTTATTAATAATGTCTTCTTCTTTCCCCACTTCTTCCTCCATCTTCTTCTGGTCTTCCTTTGGTTTTCTCCTTCTTCCTCCCTCCCACCCGGTGACCCCACCCCCTCTGACACCACGGGGACTTCTCTATGGCTTTCCTGTGGCATCAGAGGGGGGCGGGGCCACCAATTTACGTAAACATTTACGTAATCGTTTATGTAACCCGTTTGCATAAACATTTAAGTGAACAGGTGACCCCGCCCCCTCTGACCCCACGGGAAAGCCAAAGGGAAGTCCCCGTGGTGTCAGAGGGGACAGGGTCACCGAGTGACCCCGCCCTCAGTTATATAAGAACTATCACAAACACAGAAGCGTCACATAGCGGGAGCCTCCCATTGAGGCGAATCATTCGGAGGACGAAACTGGGAAGAAGAAGTCAGAGGAAGATGGAGAAGACCGTAGGAAGAAGCAGAGGAAGATGGAGGAAGAAGCGGGGGAAGAAAAAGATGGAGAAAGAAGGAGAAATCCGAAGGAAGACCAGAAGATGGAGGAAGAAGCGAGGGAAAGAAGAAGACATTATTAATAAAGGAATTGTCAAATTGTCAAAAACCGGCTATTGTAATTTTTACCATTTTGACACTTTTTTTGTGAAATGGTAGGGGTTCATCGCACCCCATTACCAATTCACATGGGGAGACCGGGATCTGGGGGTCCCCTTGTTAAAGGGGGCTTCCAGATTCCGATAAGCCCCCCACCCGCATACCCCCACAACCACCGGGCAAGGGTTGTGGGGATGAGGCCCTTGTCCTCATCAACATGGGGACAAGGTGCTTTGGGGGGCTATCCCAAAGCACCCTCTCCATATTGAGGGCATGTGGCCTGGTACGGTTCAGGAGCGGGGGCACTCGCTCACCCCCCTTTTTTCCTGAGGCCAATTTTCATGCTCAGATAAGGGTCTGATATAGATCTTGAGGGGGACCCCTATGCCATTTTTTTTTATTTGGTGCAGGGTTCCCCTTAATGTTCATACCAGACCCAAAGGGCCTTGTATGGATTTTAGGGAGACCCCCACGCAATTTCTTTTTAAATTTTGGTTCGAGGTTCCCCTTAATATTCAAACCAGTCCCAAAGGGCCTGGTAATAGACTGGGGGGATCCCATGCTCTTTTTTTCAATGATTTTTATCTATATTGCTGAGACCCGACAATTCATTACAGCCACGAAATGTCATTTTGCTGTGGTACTGTTCTAAACATGGGAAAAATGCGCCACTTTACAGGCATACTATAGACACCCCCCAGGTACAATATTTAAAGGAATATTTCATTTTTATTGTTTCACTTTAAGCATTAAAAAAATCACTGCTCCAGAAAAAACGGCCAATTAAAAAAAAATGTTTTCATTGATACATGTCCCCTGGGGCAGGACCCGAGTCCCCAAACATTTTTATGACAATAACTTGCATATGAGCCTTTAAAATGAAAATTTGCTCCGAACACTATATATTGTTCGGTGTTCGCACACATCGAATGCCACACCCGAAAAAAATGAAATAAACAAAATGCTCCAGCAGATATAAAGGCTGGCTCCCTACTGCAGGCTCTGCCATTTGACAGTTCTTATATAAGAAAGGGGAAGGGTCACCTGTTTACATCACTTGGTTGCACTGCCCCTTGTGACGTTGCCGACCCAGCATGTACCGGTCCGTGAAGTCAGAAGGAGGTGGTGCCACCAGGTGATGTAGTCAAGTGGCCCCGCCCCTCACCTATATAAGAAATGTCAAACAGCAGAGCTCGCCCCCCATTTCCTGACCTGCCGGGCTGCATGCCCAGATGAGGCTCAGGTGAGGATTTTGGGGGGGACCCCACACCATTTTTTTCTTTATTTTTTCAACAGCTGGGTGGTGGCAATTGCAGCCACGAGTCAATTTAAATGTTATTTAACTTTTTTTCTTTAGAAATGTCATTTTTGCTGCAGTATGTACTATGCATGCTACAGATGCGTCACTTTACAGGCAGACTAAGGGGATCCCCCAGGCAATATATTTAAAGGAATTTTTCATTTTTATTGTTGCATTTTAAGCATTAAAAATCACTGCTCCTGAAAAAAACTATTGTTTTAAAAACAATACCTAGACCCCCATTGGGCAGCTGTGAGCCCCTGTGCACATGAGGCCTTAGGCAACTGCCTAATTTGCCTAATTAAACAGCCATCTCTGCCTACACACCTACAGTACAAACACATGTTGGCTAAGTTGTATGTCAGTAATTTCATTTATGTATATGACTGTTTTATTGCAGTGTCAATTGTACCTGATTTTCCTGGGGGTTTTTTTGTTTTTGTTTTTTTATCACTGATAATACAGTGTGAATGACTCATGTTTACAGGTGTTATACAGGTGATAACAGGTTACAATTCTAAATGCAAGCAGCTGGGTATGTGCATATCTGCTGAACAAGGAATTGTGTAAAGGGCTGATTTGTTTCCAAATTATCACATTCCTGCATGTAAATCTACGCGGTAATATATTTTCTTTTTTTAAATGCTTGAGGGCATATAGCAGGAATTAATTGATTTATTTTCTGTACTGACATGAATTCAGCTTTTACATTACAATAAATCTGTTAATTACTTCACTCTATTTTTAAAGTCTATTGGGGCTTTTTTATATAGACAACCATAACTGGTATGCAAGGTACTGTATATTGTCCTAGTTACAATCAAAGAATGTGAACCTTAAACCTTAGTATACCGTAACTGAAATAATGTTTTTTCTTTCAATAAAAAGTTTGATTTGAACAACTGCTATCTGTTAACCCAGTCACATCAATGTGCCTTTGAGGGACAAAGAATTAAAAATAGATTAGAAAAAAAAGGTGATTTCACAATGACCCTTAGATAATTCACTTGTGCAGAGTGTAGGTTGCATACGTGTTAACTGCAATGAGTAGTTGAACTAAAGCCCTCCATTAGAAACAATAATGAGAATCTCTGTTTTATCATGTTTAATTCGAACAGAAGTGATGTGTCACCAAGAATACAGGTTTAACCAATTATCTGTATGTCCATTATCTCTCAACCAATACAAAATAGGGCAGTTAGGTAGGATAAGTTACATTTTATTCCACACTACATGAATAGGGTGATGAACTGATTAACATATAGCTTTTTATAGCATTCAAAATTATTTTATGACACATGGTATTTGCGCAGCGGTCTTTCAAACGCAATTTTATGGGAAAAAAGACACTTTCATGAATTGAAAAAAAAAAAACAAAACAGTAAAGTTAGCCTTATTTTTTATATAATGTGAAAGATGATGTTAAGCCAAGTAAATAGATACCAAACATGTCATGCTTTGGAATTGCAAGCACTCGTGGAATGGCAACAAACTATGGTACCTAAAAATCACCATAGGCTACGTTTTTAAAAAATGTAACATTACCAGGTTAGAATTACAGAGGAAGTCTTTTGCTAGAATTATTGCTCTCACTCTGACGATCATGGCAATACCTCACATGTGTGATTTGAACGCTGTTTACATTTGCGGGTGCGACTTACGTATGCGTTTCTTTGCTGCGCGAGTAAGCGGGGATGGCAGCGCTTTACATTTTTTATTTATTTTTTCTTATTTTTATTTTTTTACATTGTCCCTTAAAAAAAAAAATCAGATCACTTTTATTGTTGTCACAAGAAATGTAAACATCCCTTGTGACAGTACTAAGTGGTGACATGTACTCTTTATGAAGGGATCGTGGGTCTAAAGGACCCAAAATCTCTCCTTTGCACTTAAAAGTATTCAGATCGCTAAAATTGGGGATTCTGAATACTGTAATTTTCTTTTAAATCGGCCCCATTGGATTTTACATCGGAGACCTCATCAAAGCCGAATCCGGCCTAGCTGGCGGATGTGCTGGCTGGTGGTTTGGGTCTCCCGGTGGGATGGGAGGTCCGGGAAGAGCGGCAGAAGGCGGCAGGAGGGGGGGGACGTCCCCACTCGCTCCTTTAGGATAACAGCCGAGCGTCTTTTAGCCGCATTGGTTGTTAGCACTAAAAAGCCAACCGTTGGCTCTAAAAAATGGTACTTGGGTAATGCCTGCCGCTGCAGGCATCAACCCGGTTTAACCCCTTCAAGCCGTGAATGCAAATTTGCATGCGGTCGGCGCAAAGGGGTTAAAACTGTTTTTTAAACTAGTGCTCAAATTGGTTTAAAGGGGTTGTAAAGGTATTTTTTTTTTTTTTTAAATAACAAACATGTTATACTTACCTTCACTGTGCAGCTCGTTCTGCACAGAGTGGCCCCGAACCTGGTCTTCTGGGGTCCCTCGGCGGCTGTTTCAGCTCCTCCCCACAAGCATTTACCACCTTAATGCGAGCTCCCTCGCATGGTGGTGAGTGCTTGCGGGCGCGCTCCCGTGATACAGCCGGCGGCTATAGCCGCTCGCTGTATCACTCGGCCCCGCCCCCCGGCGCGCCGCGTCATCGGATGTGATTGACAGCAGCGCGAGCCAATGGCTGCGCTGCTTTCAATCCATCCACTGCAGCCAATCAGCGACCAGGCTGAGCTGCAATGAAGATGACGAGGACGAGCAGCGAAGATTCGAGGCGTCAGGTAAGTAAAACGGGGGGGCTGGGGGCGGCGGTACTGTCAAAAGTTTTTTCACCTTAATGCATAGAATGCATTAAGGTGAAAAAATTTTTACCTTTACAACCCCTTTAATATTTTACCATGGAGCATGTAGGTGACAAATGCAATAACATATTTATAAATTAATGCATAATCAAGCTATATAAAGATTTTATCCTAAATGTGGGGCCTGAATGGAGAAAAATATTTATCGGAAAGGAAAAGGTGACACATTAGTTCGTTACCATCATATGTCAAAAAGCCCATAAAATTCAAACTTTCATTTAATTCTGCACCCTTGGACAATTTAAAAAAAACACAACCAGATGCAGTCCTGTATCCATCAATACATCCTTAAAGCGGTAATAAACCCAAAACCAAAAATGTAATATATTGCAGCTTAGCAATCGTTAGATGTGGTGGCTGCATTGGTTTTCTCTTTTTTAGGCGTCTTGCCCTGTTTTCACATGATGAATCTTCAGATAATACACCTCCTTTGCCTTTGGACAGCAGCATTGTCAGTCTGGGGGGAGGGTAGCGATAAATGTACTAGTAGATTAATTTACACTAACACTACCAGCTCCGCCCCCCTATCCTTACCGCCACTCCTCTTACCATGCGCCTGGCCGCTTTCAGGACTCATGGACTCCTATAGCGGGGGCAGGAGAGGGTGTTTTTTTAAGCAGCTTATTAAAGCCAGAGGCTCTTATAGGTTTCAAAAAAGGGTGGGCTCGGGGCACAGAGAATGCACCCCGAGCCCACCCAATTGCGTGACCATAGCAAATTAATTTTCACAATTTTTACGCTACAGTGCCTCCCCACCAACCAGGAGGCAGGTCCTATTGGATGCTCAGCGCTTTGGTGGAAGAGCAGACACAGAGTACAGAGGAAGCATGAGGAGCGGACTCCTCCACTGCCAAAGCTGCTGGCTGCTGCCCGCACTGGAGGAGACACAGCAGAAGAGGAGCCACATATATATATATATATATATACACCCTATCTGTAATGTTGATTTATATACCCAATGCTGACCTATATACCATATCTGTAATGCTGATCTATATACCCAATGCTGACCTATGTACCCTATCTGTAATGCTGACCCATATAAGGGGTGGAGCTTATGAGGAGTGGGAGGGGTCAAAAGGAAGTGCGGGGTCTTGTGCCCCCATACTAAAACTTCACCAGCCGCCACTGAACAACACTAACAAATTTAAGCCAAACTCTGGCTAACACTTTTTAAAAAGTTACCTTTTGGGATAAGACTGGGTTCACACTGCTGCAGGATGTGGCTCACAGCAGGGGGTCTGGTGCTTCCCTGTTCTCCTTTTCAGGAATGAATCAGGCCCAAATTTTTGCATGAATTTGGTCCTGAAACGAAGCCAAAGATGCACAGGATTCCTGTGCAATTCGCTCCGCAGCTGTCCCGGAGATATGTGAACTGGCTCCATAGAGAGCTGGTCACACTTTCCTGTCATGCAAATTGGATGTGGCGAAACCGCTTCCGATTCACACTAGTGTGAACCCAGCCTAAAGGTTTTATAGAAAAAAAAAAACAAATCAATGTAGGCACCCATGTCAGTGTTTGTCTCATTTCTGTAACTGGATACAACTGCAAGTGAGCTTGTTCTTTTGAAAAACAACAGACTTTATGTTTTTCAGGGTCTCCAAAGGTGCCATTGCATTTTGAGAGACCTGAACCTGGAACAGTCACAGTTACAAATAAAGTTTAAAAAAAAAAAGTAAAAAGAAAACAAAAGAATATATAAAATAAAAAAGCCAAAAACAGTTGCCGTTTTATTGTTCTCTCTAGTCTCGCTCTATTGTTCTCCCTCTATTGCTCTGCTCTGCTCTTTTTACTATGTTTACTATGTTACTATGTTTTATCATTTTTGCTTTTCAAAAAAAAAACTATTTCTACCTTATTTTTGAGCGCCTCCTGTTGCTCATGTGACTGCTCGCCACTCTCCTCTCCCAGTCTGACAACTACAATCGGAGGGTCCGAGAACTCCCGCTAATGTCAGCCGGGAGGAGGGGAGGAGAGGGGCGGAAATAAGATAAAAACCGGCAAATTTTTTATAAAGCACATACAGCGGGACACATACAGTATGTATTGTTATCTAGCAGAGGGGGTTGTATGAATATAACACAGTTGTTATAGCAGCAGTAAGGGAAGGGGCGGGGCACAGAGCAGCACTGACACAAGCTGACAGGCAGGAAGGGGGGGGGGTAAAAGAGGAGAGACAGCAGATGATGGAGGCACGTAAACTGACTACATTATGAGGGCCTCAGTAGCCATTAAAATGTGGTTATTTTACAGGGGGGAGGGCAGAACCAGGCAGGATCAACCAGGTATTTTAGACTGTACAAGGGGCAAAATTACACAGCACAAGCATTATGCTTTTATGCATGCTTTAAGGGAACAGGATCTTTTTATTTTTTTAGAGTTACAAACACTTTAAACTGACACAAAAAAAAAAAGAAAAACAATTATATTCAAGTAAGTATTCTTAACTCAAAAAAAGTACCTTCTTTAGTTCTTGGCCTTCTCCAAACCTCCATATGCCTTTTTTTGGTGCCTTGGTCCAACTTCCTGTTATGCCGCGTACACACGGTCGGACTTTTCGTCTACAAAAGTCCAACGGACGCCGACGGACTAAAGCTGGCTGGTAATCCGTTCGTGTGTGGGCTTCTCCGGACTTTCAGCAGACTTTTTCAGCCTCAAATCCGACGGACTTTAGATTTGAAACATGCTTCAAATCTTTACGTCGTAACTACGACGGACCCGAAATCCGCTCGTCTGTGTGCTAGTCCGACGGACAAAAACCCATGCTAGGGCAGCTATTGGCTACTGGCTATGAACTTCCTTATTTTAGTCCGGTGTACGTCATCACGTACGAATCCGTCGGACTTTTGTGTGGTCGTGTGTAGGCAAGTCCGTTCGTTAGAAAGTCTGCTGCAAGTCCGCCGAAAGTCCGCCAGAAGTCTGTCGGACAGGCTGTCGGACTTTTGTAGACGAAAAGTCCGACCGTGTGTACGCGGCATTAGAGGGTGGATACGTTCATTCTCCATGGCCCCAATGTATTTAGGAATGTATCTACCCTCTCTTGCTAGCTACTGAGATAGACTAGGGAATAGGAAATATGAACTTTAGGATTTGTAGCAGGCAATGAGAGGGAATGAGAGCTCACAGAAGATAGTACAGTGGGGCACAAAAACACAGTAAGAAATAATTTCATGAAAATGGATTACAAGGCCACTAAATAGTGGATTATTTTGGAAAAAGCATATTGTTTAGTGTCACGTTAAGTCATACATACCCTTCATAGACTCTGGCAATGGGAACAATTTTCACTCCTCTGAAGAAATGTTACCTGTTTTAAAGATCTCTACAATTCTTTGTATAATCTGCCTCAATCCACTGTTTTTAAATCCTTAAAAGCCCAGGCTGCTTCACTAGTAATTATTATAAGGCCTTGCATCTATCCTGGCTGGTAGATTTATCTCAGCCTATAACTATCTTCATGGGCACAAACCCTCTGCCGATTATCACAAATTTTTAGTGTTACCATTTCCATAGCTTTACCTTGCAAGGTTCTTCTCTTACTTGCTATTCCAGAGGACTTGCATTGCCTGAACATCAGCTAGTGTTTTTAGTGTCAGGTCCACCAGTATTTCCTAGTGTCCATGACTTTCTGAGAAGATTCAGAGTAACCCCAATGTTCATAGAGTCCCTGACTTTCTGAAACATTCTTAGCGACCCCTATTGTTTCTGTAGCTGAACACCTAGGGACTAGGGATGAGCCAAACTGCCCTGGGTTCTGTTTAATCAGGTGGGAGGTGAGATCTGTGGTGATTACCACCTTTTCAGTGGGAAATGCTTGGAGGCCAGGAGTGTGGATCTGGTTGCAATGCTAAAGCACTATATGACTCTTAATTTTAAGAGTCATATTTATCTGGTGAGCAGATTAGAGTCATAATTTTTTTGGTCAACGGTTCACTTGGAGTGGTGGTTACACTGAAGATTGAATTCCTCTCTTGCATCATTTTAATAGGGACTTTGATTTGGACATTTTTGTTTTTCACCTTGTGGTGTATGAATAGGGCAGCACTGAGTTTATATACATCTCTGCAAGATTTACTTCCACGAATGATCCTAGCTGCAGTACTCTGAACATGCCATGTCAGCTGTGTTGGAACTTTATGCCTGCCTGCTATGGTTCAATGTGAGTAATGATCCATACCAATTCATGCAGTCTGATGTGCAGGTGCAGGAGGTGGAACTGAGTTGAGTGAATTTAAAGTTGCTGGTCTATCTGGTGCTCCAGACTGGTACTTTCCCCCCAGGCGTCCCCCTGGAATGCCACTGGCCTGGCCACAATTCACTTTAAAGTGGATGTAAACCCACTGTCATCATTTCTAAATTACTTCCATAGTTCTGATCTATAAGGATATACATGCCTCCTGCATGTATCCTTACCTGTCAAATATCTCCCCTTTAGCTGTTTGGAGGCCTGCAATACTCCGGATTCTGTGGTCAGGTCTGTTGTCCAGGGCTTGGTGGGTGGAGTCGTGATATCAGTGGACTCCCCGCCCACCTCTACACTCCCCTTGGCCAGGCATCGATATTTCTTACACTGAACTTCTGCTGGTCTTGTGGATTATGCCTCATAATCACTAACATCCAGTCAAAACCCAGGAAAGTCACCACATGACTTCAGCATGCCCAATCATGCTGAGATATGGAGCAGCCAATTCTGGGAGAACTGGAGAAGAAAGGAGGAGGAATGTGAAGTACACAGAATGCCTCTCTCATACTTGTGCATGAGATAAGGAAATCACCTGTCACTCACAGCAAGGGGGAAGAAATAGACACCTATTTCTCAGTGTGTCTGTTTTTATCTTACTGTAGAAAGATAAGGGGATTGCTCAGAGCTGGATTAACTCTTTGTGGAAAGACTGGGCACAGATGAAATGACATCCTCTGCTGTAACAGATATGGGTCTTAATTAAAAAAAAAATTGGGGTTTACATCCACTTTAAGTTGCTTTTCTGATTTTACCACTGGTTGGATGGCATTAGCACTTAACTGATTGATTTTTTTAATGTCTACATTTTCTGTTTCAGAGGTAGGGATGAGCCGAACACCCCCCGGTTCGGTTCGCACCAGAACCTGCGAACGGACCGAAAATTCGCACGAACGTTAGAACCCCATTGACGTCTATGGGACTCGAACGTTCAAAATCAAAAGTGCTCATTTTAAAGGCTAATTTGCATGGTATTGTCCTAAAAAGGATTTGGGGACCCGGGTCCTACCCCAGGGGACATGTATCAATGCAAAAAAAACTTTTAAAAACGGACGTTTTTTCGGGAGCAGTGATTTTAATGATGGTTAAAGTAAAAAAAAAAAAAAGTGAAATATTCCTTTAAATATTGTACCTGGGGGGTGTCTATAGTATGCCTGTAAAGTGGCGCGTGTTTCCCGTGTTTAGAACAGTCCCTGCACCAAATGTCATTTTTAAAGGAAAAAATCTCATTTAAAACTGCTTGCGGGTTTAATGTAATGTCGGGTCCTGGCAATATGGATGAAAATCAGTGAGACAAACGGCATGGGTACCCCCCAGTCCATTACCAGGCCCTTTGGGTCTTGTATGGATATTAAGGGGAACCCCGCACCCAAATTAAAATAAGGAAAGGTGTGGGGCCACAAGGCTCTATATACAGCAGTATACAGGCGGTGCAAACAAGACAGGGACTGTAGGTTTGTTGTTAAGTAGAATCTGTTTGTCATTTTGAACGGGTACATTTTTAATGTGTTTAGCTCCAGCCAAAAAATCTTTTTTAAGCTTTTTGGAAAACATAGGGAAGGGTTATCACCCCTGTGACATTTGTTTTGCTGTCTTTCCTCCTCTTTAGAAGATTTCACCTCACTTTTTGTCCCAATGACAAATGTTTTTTGAAAATTTGGGTTTTTTTGTGGAATAAGGATTGGAAAGCATCAGTGGAAAGGAGAAATGTTTTTCCCATATTAACTCTTACAGGAGAGAATTTCCCTTCCTAGGGGTAGATTTCATCCTGTTGTCTCCTTCCGTTTGCAAGTAGGAGTCGTTTGTAAGTTAGATGTTTGAAAGTAGGGGCCTGCCCTATATACTCAGCATAAATTTGGCCCTTAGGTGTTGTTGTGGCCACAACAACGTAAGCCCTCACAGGGCCCTGCTGTGAAATATTAGATCAAGAATTGTAATTACATGCCCCTGTTGAACAGGGGCAGAAAAACTGGGCCTTTGGTGGTGGTGGTGCTGGTGCCACAACACTGTAAGTCCTCACTCGCTCTTGGTGGGTGCAGAAATGGGCCCTGCTGTGAAATATTAGATCAAGAATTGTAATTACATGCCCCTGTTGAACAGGGGCAGAAAAATTGGGCCTTTGGTGGTGGTGGTGGTGGTGGTGCTGGTGCCACAACACTGCAACCCCTCACAGACACTCTAGTTGGAACGCGGGAACGAGCCCTGCTGCAAAGTATTGCATCAAAAATTGTAATTACACGCCCCTGTTAAACAGGGGCAGAAAAATTGGGCCTTAGGCACTGGTGCTGGTGCTACAACACTGCAACCCCTCACAGACACTCTAGTTGGAACGCAGGAACGAGCCCTGCTGCAAAGTATTGCATCAAAAATTGTAATTACACGCCCCTGTTAAACAGGGGCAGAAAAATTGGGCCTTAGGCACTGGTGCTGGTGCTACAACACTGCAACCCCTCACAGACACTCTAGTTGGAACGCAGGAATGAGCCCTGCTGCAAAGTATTGCATCAAAAATTGTAATTACACGCCCCTGTTAAACAGGGGCAGAAAAATTGGGCCTTAGGCACTGGTGCTGGTGCTACAACACTGCAACCCCTCACAGACACTCTAGTTGGAACACAGGAACGAGCCCTGCTGCAAAGTATTGCATCAAAAATTGTAATTACACGCCCCTGTTAAACAGGGGCAGAAAAATTGGGCCTTAGGCACTGGTGCTGGTGCCACAACACTGCAACCCCTCACAGACACTCTAGTTGGAACACAGGAACGAGCCCTGCTGCAAAGTATTGCATCAAAAATTGTAATCACACGCCCCTGTTAAACAGGGGCTGAAAAATTGTGCCTTAGGCATTGGTGGTGGCGCCCAGAACCAAAAATGTTCTTTCAAGCTATCAGCGTGATGATTGAGGAGGAAGAGGATAATTACTCAGGGATAGTCACTCAGCATCAGCATAGGCAGTCTTTGAAGGGATCTGAGATTTTAAAAAAAATTATTCGGATACATCAGCATCAGGTGCTTGGTAGCTAGTGGTGATCCAAGACTGATTCATTTTTATGAAGGTCAGTCGATCGACCGAGTCGGTGGACAGACGCACCCTGTGATCGGTTACAAAGCCTCCAGCAGCACTGAATGTGCGTTCCGAAAGAACGCTGGATGCAGGACAGGCCAGTAGCTCAATTGCATACTGTGCAAGCTCTGGCCAGTGATCCATCCTCAAGACCCAGTAACCCAGAGGATTTTCGGTGGGAAAGGTGTCCAAGTCTGATCTTGCCCCTAGGTATTCCTGCACCATGTAAAACAGACGCTGGCGATGGTTGCTGGAACCGATCATACCTTGGGGCTGCGGACCAAAAAATTGTCTGAACGCATCGGTCAGACGGCCACCTTCTCCACCACTCCTTCTTTGACTGACCGAAGCCTCAGCAACACGTTGTCCAGAAATAGGAGTTTGTAACCTCCCAGTCTCTGGGAACGCATTGCACAGACCTTTCTACAAGGCCTCCCGAAGATGTTTCATCCTCTGCTCCCTCTGCGATGGCAAGATAAGGTCCGCAACCTTACCCTTGTAACGTGGATCAAGGAGGGTTGCCAGCCAGTATTGGTCCTTCTCCTTGATACCACGAATACGAGGATCCTTACGCAGGCTTTGCAGGATCAGGGAGGCCATGCAGCGTAAGTTTGATGAGGCATTCGGTCCGGAGTCCTCTGGGTCACTAAGGACAACATGGTCCGCAGCCACCTCCTCCCAGCCACGTACAGTCCATGTGTTTCTTGGGACTGATCCCTTAAAGACTGCTGCTGATGCTGAGTGCCAGGCTCCACCTCTATACTGACACAATCTTCCTCCTCCTCCTCCTCCTCCTCGTCCTCTTCCTGTGTGATTGGCGGGCATGCAGAAACACTCTCTGGATAAAGGGGGCCTTGAGAGCTAAGGAAGTCCTCCTCTTCCTGCCTCTGTTCTGCCTCAAGTGCCCTGTCAATTATTCCACGCAGCGTGTGCTCCAACAGGTGGACAAGGGGGACAGTGTCACTGATGCATGCACTGTCACTGCTCACCATTCTCGTGGCCTCCTCAAATGGTGACAGGACAGTGCATGCATCCCTGATCATGGCCCACTGGCGTGGGGAAAAAAAAACAAGCTCCCCTGACCCTGTCCTGGTGCCATAGTCGCACAGGTACTCATTGATGGCCCTCTGCTGCGTGTGCAGCCGCTGCAGCATGGCCAACGTTGAGTTCCACCTGGTGGGCATGTCACAGATTAGGCGGTTCTTGGGCAGGTTAAACTCCTTTTGGAGGTCCGTCAGCCGAGCACTGGCATTATATGACCGGCGGAAATGCACACAGACTTTCCTGGCCTGCCTCAGGACATCCTGTAAGCCCGGGTACCTGCCCAAGAACCGCTGCACCACCAAGTTAAGGACGTGAGCCAAACAGGGCACATGGGTCATTTGTCCCTGTCGGAGGGCAGAGAGGAGGTTGGTGCCATTGTCGCAAACCACCATTCCTGCCTTAAGTTGGCGTGGCGTCAACCACCTCTGAACCTGCCCCTGCAGAGCTGACAGAACCTCTGCCCCAGTGTGGCTCCTGTCCCCCAAGCACACCAGCTCAAGCACCGCATGGCATCTTTTGGCCTGCGTACTTGCGTAGCCCCTTGAATGGCTACGGAGCACCGCTGGTTCCGAGGACAAAGCACAGGAAGAGGCCATGGAGGAAGAAGAAGAGGAGGGGGTGGAGGAGAGAGGTGTGTCAAAATCATTAGCATTTTGGAGGCGTGGTGGCGGAACAACCTCCAACACTACTGCACCTTGTCCTGCATCCTTCCCAGCTGCCAGCAGAGTCACCCAATGCGCCGTGAAACTTAAGTAACGTCCCTGTCCATGCCTTCTGGACCATGAGTCAGCGGTAATATGCACCTTACCGCTGACCGCTCTGTCCAGCGAGGCATGGACATTGCCTTCCACATGCCGGTAGAGAGCCGGAATCGCCTTCCGTGAGAAAAAGTGGTGTTTAGGTACCTGCCACTGAGGAACCGCACATTCCACAAACTCACGGAAGGGGGCAGAGTCTACCAACTGAAAAGGCAGCAGTTGAAGTGCTAGCAATTTTGCCAAGCTAGCATTCAACCGCTGCGCATGTGGATGGCTGGGAGCAAACTTCTTTCGGCGGTGCAGCAGCTGGGGCAGGGAAATTTGCCTGGTACAATCTGACGTCAGTGTACCAAAAGCAGATTGCCTACAAGTACTTGGCTGTGACACACCTAATTCTACACCTTCATTCCTCTCAGTGCAGGTCTCAGAGAGGACTGAAGGTATAGTGGGGTTGGAGATCTCAGCTGATGAGGAGCAAGGAGAGGTCCTCTTTGTTCTTTGGTGTGGGTCTTTTAGATACGCTTGCCAACGAACTGCATGGCAGGTCAACATATGTCTGGTCAAGCATGTGGTACCCAAGCGGGAGATGTTTTGGCCACGTGAGATACGCTTGAGACATATGTTGCAAATAGCAGCGGTGCGATCTGATGCACTGGTCTCAAAAAAGGCCCACACCAAAGAACTTTTTGAATAACGTGCAGAGACGGCAGCGCCCTGCACATGTGGAGCTTTGGGGTGTGATGCAGTCAATGTGCTGCCCTTAGGCTGGCCCTGGAGGGCATCCTCCCTCATTGGTGATGTGCCGCCTCCTCCTCCTCCTCCTCCTCTCTCCTATCAGGCACCCACGTTGAGTCAGTGACCTCATCATCCCCTCCCTCCTCATCACTGGAGCAAACCTGGCAGTATGCTGCAGCAGGGGGAGCATGACTGCCAGATTGCTATCCTTCTTGGGCACCCCCTCTGTCTGCACTCATGTTACTGCCTTCATCGAGCTCAGTATCATCATTAGAGCCTTCCAAACGCTGGGCATCCTCCTGGAGCATGTGCCCAACACTGTGGTCAAACAGTTCGAGGGACTCCTCAGGAGGACATGGTGGGGCTAGGGAAGGAGTCACTGATGACATTGAGCAGAAGGAAGAGGCCGCTGCTTTGCCAGACAAAGTACCCTGGGCATGGGTGAGAGAGGATGAGGAGGATGAGGACGGCTTCGTCATCCACTCGACCAAGTCTTCCGCATGTTGTGGCTCAACACGGCCAGCTGCCGAAAAAAAGCCCAACCGTGTCCCATGGCCACATGCTGATGAGGATGCACCGTCTCCATGACCAGCACTGGACACAGAGCCTGCTTGCCCTCTCTTATTGGCTTGTGACTGTCTGCCTCTCCTTCGTGGCCTTCCAGACATACTAATGGCCTGTAGCTGCACTAAGCTGGGATATATATATATATATATATATATATATATATATATATATATATATACTGATACTGCAGCTAGCAAACTGCCTGCCTGTAGTATGAGAACACCACCAACCTTCTACAGGTAGCTTTAGCTGAACACTGTGAGGTGGACGCACCCCACTAACTTGTAGGTTTAGCTGAACACTGTGAGCAGGACGCACCCCACTAACTTGTAGGTTTACCTGAACACTGTGAGGTGGACGCACCACACTAACTTGTAGGTTTAGCTGAACACTGTGAGGTGGACGCACCACACTAACTTGTAGGTTTAGCTGAACACTGTGAGCAGGACGCACCCCACTAACTTGTAGGTTTAGCTGAACACTGTGAGCAGGACGCACCCCACTAACTTGTAGGTTTAGCTGAACACTGTGAGCAGGACGCACTGCACTAACTCTAAATAGTCTAGCTGCCTGACTGTGGTACTAATAGGATCAAAAGAACACCATTATTTTCTTCAGGTAGCTGTATATACTGTAACAAGACAAGCCTGCCTGTCAGTAAGAAGATAACAGGAATGGATCTAGCTGAACACTGTGAGCAGGATGCACTGCACTAACTTGTAGGTTTAGCTGAACACTGTGAGGTGGACGCACCACACTAACTTGTAGGTTTAGCTGAACACTGTGAGCAGGACGCACCCCACTAACTTGTAGGTTTAGCTGAACACTGTGAGGTGGACGCACCACACTAACTTGTAGGTTTAGCTGAACACTGTGAGCAGGACGCACCCCACTAACTTGTAGGTTTAGCTGAACACTGTGAGCAGGACGCACTGCACTAACTCTAAATAGTCTAGCTGCCTGACTGTGGTACTAATAGGATCAAAAGAACACCAGTAATTTTCTTCAGGTAGCTGTATATACTGTAACAAGACAAGCCTGCCTGTCAGTAGGAAGATAACAGGAACGGATCTAGCTGAACACTGTGAGCAGGACGCACTGCACTAACTTGTAGGTTTAGCTGAACACTGTGAGGTGGACGCACCACACTAACTTGTAGGTTTAGCTGAACACTGTGAGCAGGACGCACCCCACTAACTTGTAGGTTTAGCTGAACACTGTGAGCAGGACGCACTGCACTAACTGTAAATAGTCTAGCTGCCTGACTGTGGTACTAATAGGATCAAAAGAACACCAGTAATTTTCTTCAGGTAGCTGTATATACTGTAACAAGACAAGCCTGCCTGTCAGTAAGAAGATAACAAGAACGGATCTAGCTGAACACTGTGAGGTGGATGCACCACACTAACTTGTAGGTTTAGCTGAACACTGTGAGCAGGACGCACCCCACTAACTTGTAGGTTTAGCTGAACACTGTGAGCAGGATGCACTGCACTAACTGTAAATAGTCTAGCTGCCTGACTGTGGTACTAATAGGATCAAAAGAACACCAGTAATTTTCTTCAGGTAGCTGTATATACTGTAACAAGACAAGCCTGCCTGTCAGTAAGAAGATAACAGGAATGGATCTAGCTGAACACTGTGAGCAGGACGCACTGCACTAACTTGTAGGTTTAGCTGAACACTGTGAGCAGGACGCACCGCACTAACTTGAAGGTTTAGCTGAACACTGAGCAGGACGCACCCCACTATCTTTTGTAGGTTTAGCTGAACACTGTGAGCAGGACGCACTGCACTAACTGTAAATAGTCTAGCTGCCTGACTGTGGTACTAATAGGATCAAAAGAACACCAGTAATTTTCTTCAGGTAGCTGTATATACTGTAACAAGACAAGCCTGCCTGTCAGTAAGAAGATAACAGGAACGATCTAGCTGAACACTGTGAGCAGGACGCACTGCACTAACTTGTAGGTTTAGCTGAACACTGTGAGCAGGACGCACCGCACTAACTTGAAGGTTTAGCTGAACACTGAGCAGGACGCACCCCACTAACTTTTGTAGGTTTAGCTGAACACTGTGAGCAGGATGCACTGCACTAACTGTAAATAGTCTAGCTGCCTGACTGTGGTACTAATAGGATCAAAAGAACAACAGTAATTTTCTTCAGGTAGCTGTATATACTGTAACAAGACAAGCCTGCCTGTCAGTAGGAAGATAACAGGAACGGATCTAGCTGAACACTGTGAGCAGGACGCACTGCACTAACTTGTAGGTTTAGCTGAACACTGTGAGGTGGACGCACCACACTAACTTGAAGGTTTAGCTGAACACTGTGAGCAGGACGCACCCCACTAACTTGTAGGTTTAGCTGAACACTGTGAGCAGGACGCACTGCACTAACTGTAAATAGTCTAGCTGCCTGACTGTGGTACTAATAGGATCAAAAGAACACCAGTAATTTTCTTCAGGTAGCTGTATATACTGTAACAAGACAAGCCTGCCTGTCAGTAAGAAGATAACAGGAACGGATCTAGCTGAACACTGTGAGGTGGATGCACCACACTAACTTGTAGGTTTAGCTGAACACTGTGAGCAGGATGCACTGCACTAACTGTAAATAGTCTAGCTGCCTGACTGTGGTACTAATAGGATCAAAAGAACACCAGTAATTTTCTTCAGGTACCTGTATATACTGTAACAAGACAAGCCTGCCTGTCAGTAAGAAGATAACAGGAACGGATCTAGCTGAACACTGTGAGCAGGATGCACTGCACTAACTGTAAATAGTCTAGCTGCCTGACTGTGGTACTAATAGGATCAAAGGAACACCAGTAATTTTCTTCAGGTAGCTGTAAATACTGTAACAAGACAAGCCTGCCTGTCAGTAGGAAGATAACAAGAACGGATCTAGCTAAACTGAATACAGTGTATATATATATATATATATATATGCAACACCTGGGATGCATATATATACACAATACACTGTAAGTGCAGCTAACTGACTGACTGTTCTGCCTAATCTATCTAACTCAAATCAAATGTCACTGTCTGTCTCTCTCTCTCAATGAACGCCGGAACACACACTACACAGGGCCGCCGTGCAGGTGTCCTTATATAGTGTGGGGCGTGTACTAAATCCCCTGAGCCATAATTGGCCAAAGCCTCCTTGGCTTTGGCCAATTATGGCTCTCTGTTCAGGCGGCGCTGTGATTGGCCAAGCATGCGGGTCATAGTGCATGCTTGGCCAATCATCAGCCAGCAATGCACTGCGATGCCGCAGTAAATTATGGGCCGTGATGCGCCACACGAATTTGGCACGAACGGCCCATATCGTTCGCAATTCGACGAACGATCGAACAGCCGATGTTCGAGTCGAACATGGGTTCGACTCGAACACGAAGCTCATCCCTATTCAGAGGGAACCCAGGGGGTCAGGGAGTCCCTTCAAGGTTTCTTGAAGATTCTAGTTATGTCTCTATACAGGGGGCATAAAACTTCATCTGCATTCATTTTAGATGAGGATTTGAGTCCTTGGTCATGCCTTTTGGCCTTTGGAACGCTCCCACAACTTTTAAACATTTAATTAATGATGTCCTGCGAGATGTTGGTCCAGCTTGTTCTTGTATATTAGATGTTATTAGATATTTTGCAATGATTACACACAGAGTACATAGCCAGGAACAACATATTCCCCATTTATAGCTATGTTAAAAGAACAGTGATTAAATCAAACCTCTAAATCAATTTGTACAAGCTCGAAATAAAATAAGTATAGGTTTTGTATTTCTAACTGTTCTTCCATAGCCTCTATACTGTGCTATGGAGTGTTCCCCTTGGATTAAGAACTACCCCAGGAAAGTAAAGGAATGAAAGAAAGCAGAAAAGAGAAAACAAAAAGGGGAAGGAGGGAAAAAAAAACAAGGCAAACATACACATACAGACAGCACAGACAGCACATACACATACAGACAGCACAGATATCTGGGAAGCCGCCTTTACGACCACAAAGCCACAAACCTAGGTCCCCACCTCACGTGTAAATAGTGATTTTTTACAGATAGGATCTCAGCATGTCAGAGCTCAAGAAATCGTTCCAGGGTGTCCACAAATCCATGTACTTATGGTAGCATCCCTGTATACTCGCTGTTATTTCCCCCATTCTTTAATTGGTTCAATTCACATACAGACTCTCTAATAGTGGGAGCATCTTGTGTACTCCAGTGTCTGAGTATAAGTGTTCATGCTGCAGAAATAAGGGAGGGATGTAGTCCATTTTTAACCTCTCACATGGGGACCGGGTATATACAAAGTAAAGCTATTTCTGGAGACTTCTTATAAGGCATGCCAATGACAGAAGAGCAAATTTGTAACACAGACTCCCAGAATGCTTTGATCTGAGGGCAGGTCCACCATATGTGGAGCATTGTTCCTACATCTCTTGTGCAGCACCAACACTCCTCAGGATAAATCAGAGATATTCTATGTAGCTTTGCCAGGCATCTATACCATCTAGTTAATATTTTAAAATTATTTTCTTGCATATAGGTTGAAGAGCTAGATTTAAAAGTTAACAAGAAAGCTTTCTTCGATTCTTCTCCAGTAATCATATGACCCAATTCTCTCTCCCAGTCTCAGATGTAGTACAGGTCTATGGAAAATGCAAGAGATAGGAGTATACCATATATCTTGGAAATAGTACTAGTTGGCAGATTGGACCAGCTTGTTATTGCACCTCTTGATGGTGTTCTTATTTTTTCTGATAAACTAGCATTGCAAGCATGTTTCCACTGTCTTCAAAAGAAGAAGTGATTGTAAAGGTATTTTTTTTTAATAAAAAACATGTCATGCTTACCTGCTCTGTTCAATGGTTTTGCTCAGAGCAGCCCCTTTCCTCCTCTTATGGGGTCCCCCACCAGTGCTCCTGGCTTATTCTGAGTGCCCCCACACAGCATGGCTTGGTCCCACCCCCGACTCTCTCCTTACAGGCTGTGATTGACAACAGCAGGAGCCAATGGCTCCCACTGCTTTCTCCATGTCCAGTAAGGAGAGAGAAAGGGGAGAAAGCCGTTGCTCCCAGGACCAGTGCTGGATTGAGATCGGACTCAGATACATATTTAGGGGGCATGGGGAGAGGGGTGAGCTGAACACAGAAGGTTTTTACCTTAAAACAGAGAATACATTAAGGTAAAAAAATTTCTGCCTTGACAACAACTCTAGAATTAACTTTTTGTAGCACCCTCTAGTGTGTGCTAGAAGTAGTTGTTAGTGTAGGAAAATTTGGCTTGGCTGAGAGCCATGCCTGGGTTGTGAACCTGGGTCAGGATTTAGTGACTCAGGGGCTGAATGACTCATCTCTCAGCTCCCCCCGACACTTCGCCCTGGTCTGGAGGTTGGCAGAATCTTCCAGAGCTGGAGGGTGGGAGTAAGGAGGGGCTGCCATTCATATTTATGAGGTCCTCGACCAATCCCCAGTAAAAAGGGGCTGGAGGGGAGCAGGCCACCTTATAAATAGACATGGGCCATGCCTGCAAGGGCAGTCAGGCTGAAGATGGAAATGGAGTGCCGAAGAGGCTGCCCCCTGTGTCCCTTGAGGGTGCCCCCTAATCTGGGGGATGACCTAGGGCCTGGGGCTCGGGTTCCTGGAAGATTCTCCCTACAACACATGAAAGAAACATTTTCTGGAGGCATGGGAGCAAGAAAAGAGGACAGCAGGAGCAGATCAGCAGGTCCGGGAGATCTCCTGAGAGTCAGCTGTGTGGGCTGGTAAGTGTCAGTCTGGAGGACTGTGGGGAGAAGTTCGCCTAGAGGGCTAGTGAAAGGGGTAGCTGCAGCCATGTGGATTGGCAGTGCCTGAAGAGGTGGGGCTGGAAGCAGTGACCACAGAGAGGAAGTGCTGGGAAAGTGTGAGCTGTGTCACCCTATCTATTCTTCAAGTATAGGGGCTGTAAATCCCTGTCTGTAGTGGGCCTTTGCTACAAAAGTACTACAGGGTCACATAGCTGGATTCTGCAAGCAAAGTGTGTGCTGGAGGAAGAAAAGGAGCTATATATATGTATATATGAAGAGTTGTCCCTGAAGTTTGTTTTGAAGTCAAGTGGGCATCCCATAACCTCCCATCTCTATCCAAGTTTTTTTTACCCTCAATAAAACAAAAAAAACAAAGTCACGGACTGTTATCTGACTCTGTCGTGCCTGTGGAAACTTGTTGTGCCTGGCTGTGCAAGTTGGGGGATCCCAATTACTTGCGGCTCTACATTTACATCAAATTTTAAAAGTGTGAGTTTGAACAAACCCAGATCCACTTCTTAGAATACATTATTTCTCTTGAAAGAGGGAGCATGGATCCTGACTAGGGATGAGCTTGATGTTCGGGTTGAACATAAGTTCGACTCGAACATCGGGTGTTCGCCTGCTCACTGAACAGTGAACATTATGGGGCGTTTGCGGGAAATTTGAGCTCTGCGGAATGCTACATAATGCACTGCAAGCTCACAGTGAATTGCTGTATGATGATTGGCCAAAGCATGCACCTGACCTGCATGCTTTGGCAAATCACAGAGTGCTTTGCTGTGAGAGCCATAATTAGCCAAAGGCAGGGTGCCTTTGGCCAATCATGGCTCAGGGGGACTAAGTCCACGCCCCGCACTATATAAGGCTGCTTACATAGTGGCCATGTTTGGTGTTGTTGGCGTGGACAGAGAGATAGCTTGAGTTAGATTAAGCAGGCAGGTTATTCAGTTAGTGGCAGCGTATTTGATATATACCGTATTTATCGGCGTATAACACACACTTTTTTCCCCTTAAAATCAAAGGAAAATCGTGGGTGCGTGTAATACGCCGATCCCCGCCGTCTGTGAGGGCCGCCGACATTGATCAAGCCGAGTGTACTGTGTACTCTGCTAGGTTTGGCTCTGCTCGCAGTCACGCCCAGTCCCGCCTCCTAGCCTTTACGTCCCGCCTTTGGACTGGTGTTGTGTCCATCATAGGAGCCGGGCCAAGGGGCGGGATGGGGGCGTGACTGCGAGCGGAGCTGAGTACACAAGTACACAGTGCACTCGGCTTGGTCTATGTCGGCGGCGAGAAGAGCCGAATATCTTGGCGGCGACGGTGGTAAATTTAAAAGCCAAACATACTGCAATTTTGGGGAAGGCTGCGGATGGGCACTGGAGGGTGGGCTGCAGATGAGCACTGGGGGGTGGGCTGCAGATGGGCACTGGGGGGTGGACTGCAGATGGACACTGTGCAAGGCTGCATTGATGGGCATTTAAAATATAAGTTTTTTCTCCTTAAACTTCCCTCCTAAACTTGTGGTGCGTTTTATATGCCAGCGCGTGTTATACGCCGATAAAAACGGCATATATATATATATATATATACATACATACATACATATGTTGGTTATATGCTGCTGGAGGATGCGCACATCATAGAAAAAGGCGGACTTCTCCTTGTTCCTCATCTGGGATCTCCAACCCTAATATACCTCCAGTTCTCTCAAAAACCTGCACTGAGAGGAATGAAGGTACAGCAATAGGTGTCCCAAGTACTTGCAGCCAAACAGCTAGCAGTGCACCACCAATTGATTTTAGCAGTGAAATTTCCCTATTTCAGGTACTTTGTCCCCTAGTGCAGCAGATGGAGGGAGACTTTGGTCATATTCAGTACTCTTCTCAGCTCATTCCATTCAATGTATCCCTATGACATTTAGATTTATGCTAGTACTGCTGTGTTTGCTGTTGCAGCGAATTGAGTGAGACTCTGTGTCCTCGTACAGCGGATCAAGTGAGACTCCATGTCTCTGTGTGTCTCTGTGTATGTTGCTCCGTAGTGCCATAACTATTTTACTTGGTTTTGGGGGTTTTTTCCTACATTTTTGTTTATTGCTAGGAAACTTTTTTGTCTCATCCTACACTTGAGCCTAGATGATCTTTAGAACTTTTCTCATAATAAATGAGCCAGGGTCCTGGCTATTTTATTTCTTTGTTTCACTCTTACATCAGATACATAAACCCTTCCCTTCTTTTTAAATTATTAATTATATATTTTTGGGTAACATTTAATAATTTAACAACTATCTTTTTTTATTCTGACTATTCAGATGAAACATAATATGCTACTCGGGTTTATATATATTTATTATTACCAGTTTATTTATTTTTGGTAATAGTGTCCCCATTTCTGTTACGTGTAATAACATTGTGAAATAGATATATTTTTATATACCATTGAAGTCTCTGAAATTGATACATTTTCATACATCATTGGAACTTTTACCACAGTATTGGTGGAATTTTTTCAATTCCTTTGTTTATGTGATACTTTGGTGATTTGTCAGATATAGCTACTAGGTTAATTTTTCATAATAACCTAGTTTATGCCTACCATATTTACACATTTTTTTAACTCATGCGGGTGTTTTATTGATGTATGTATTATTATTTTTCTTAATTTTTGTCTATTCTTATTCTGTACCATCTGTATCTTATTTAATTTTACTTTTATTCTATTTTTATTTATCTCATTATTATTCCTTTTTGAGTTGTTATTACATACTTATTATCCCTTTGTGATATGCACACCGTGATGAGACAACATTATGGCTATTATTTTTGATTGCCATCCACTGACATTTTGGTATTCGGAATGTCAATGTTTTTCTGGTTATCCTCAATTCACAGGTGTTTCCTATCCTTGGAATTCTGGGTTTAATTTGTGTTAAGGGTGTTGTTTAATTGTTTAGTTTTTATTGGTGGGTACTCAGCCTACTTTTCTATTTATATGCACATTTCTTCTTAAATACTTTAGCTATGAGTAAGCATCCATTGATGTGAAACACGTTAGCTACTGTTCTCTGTATTGTCCTTATGAGGTGACTTATGTTGGATTTTAACGATTTTCAATAAAGATGCCTTCTTTCAGAGTGCGGCAGTCCAGGATTTCTTCATTTCCTTAGATTGTGCAGAGCCTGCACCTGAATCCAATCGCATAGGGTGGGAGCAACTGCATGAGGTCCAGAGGCTTGGTGATTAGGCATTTCCCTTCTAACAAGTTTTGAGGTCAGAAAATTTGAGAACATTTGTTGGTGGAAATTCCGCCAACAAATGTTCTATGGAGCATACACACGGTCAGACTTTTCGACAACAAGCTCTCATCCAACATTTGTTGTCGGAAAATCCTATCATGTGTACAGGGCATTACAGTGTTAATTATATATGACCTTATTGCATCACACATAAAAAATGTAGATCATTAAAGGACCGTCTAGTACATATCCACTTTCAGGAATCCTGGAGACAGGCTGAGAATTTGGTGGTGATGTTTAGATGTGATGACTGTGAATACTGTGGCCGGATCTTAGAGGGAGAATCTTTCTTGCCAAATGGGTGTTTGCAAAGGATTAAACAGTATGTGGACTGTCAAACTAAATGTGTAATTTACATCGCACTGTAAATGCGGATCCTTTCATATAGGAAAAACTTTTAGAAATCTTTGGAGGAGGATCCATGACCATATTTATTACATTAGGAGGAATCTTCTATACACCCCCATTGGCAGGCATGTTGCTCTCCAACATAGACATGATACCTCGATGATACAGTTTACAGTCTTGGAAAGAATCACTGAAGATCCTAGGGGTGGCAATGTGGACAAAAAGTTATTACAATGGGAGGCTAGGTGGATACTTAATTTAAATGCCATGTCTCCTCCAGGCCTAAACAAAGCTCTAAGTTATAAACCCTTTTTGGGCTAAACAATCAAATAAAAATCTCTTCTCTCCCCTTAGACTTTATCAGACTGATAGATGAGGACAGATGATACCAATACACATTCCTATGGATACTCTCCTTTCCATTTAACTGTATGTGGCCCGGATAGTTATATGGTCTAATTATGAAATTTAACAGAATAATTTTGATTAAATACTAGTGAATTGTTTCTATAATGGAAAATGAAAGGTTTGACAATGGATATCTGCATAATACAATTGTCAGGGGTGATTGAAATATGATGCATTACTTATGGCATGCCCTATGCCTCCCCCTAGTGGTGGCCTGGTGCTGAGTCTCCTGTTTATTGTTTGTCGGCTCTCTAATGGGGGAACCCCTGCATGGAAAACATCCGGCTATAGTGTGACTAATTGTCACTATAAGGCATAGGTGGTAGTGTTGCGGTGGTAGGAGTCGGGGGATAACATCTCCCCCCATATTTTGAGCCGACGTATGTTTACTCATTGGATTAATCGCTAATATTTCCAATAAATTACTTCCCTTCAGCTTGAATGTATGGTAGGAACATTTACGTTCCTATCCTTTCATCAGTACACTTTTTGGCTGTGTAGCAAGCTATTACGCTTCTAAGTATTTATTATATGCTAGTGCGCAGATGCACACTTCCGCAATTCAGCCCTGACATTGTGGATTGACTGTGTTTGTGCGAGCACCATAGTGTGCATGCGGAATAGCCAATGGAATGGTCCATCGGTCTAATTTGCACTTCTCGTCCCCTCTTTTTATTGCAGGTGATACTGAAATTAGTGTGGCCTGTCTGTGTATTTGAGAGCCAGCGGAGCAGTTTATTATTTGCTCATAAAGGGAATCTGACACTTTTATTTTTTGGTGTCCTGTCTCTTTGTCTTCCCCCTGCTGGTGATCATTTTTCATTGCAGGTGATATTGGCATTAGCGTGGCCTGGCTGTGTATCTGAGATGGCCAGTGGAGCAGTTTATTATTTGTTCCTAATGGGAATCTGACACTTCAATTTTTTGGCATCCTGTCTCTTTGTCTTCCCCCTGCTGGTGATTATTTTTCATTGCAGGTGATACTAGCATTAGCATCTGAGATAGCCAGTGGAGCAGTTTATTATTTGTTCCTAAAGGGAATCTGACACTTCTATTCTTTGGTGTCCTGTTTCTTTGTCTTCCTCCTGCTGGTGATCACTTTGGTAGCGCCCATTCAGCTGTCAGCAATAGGGATGAGCTTTGAATTCGAGTCGAACATGAGTTCGACTCGAACATCGGCTGTTCGATCATTTGACGAAGATCGAACATTATGGGGCACCAAATTCGAGCGGCGCGTCACGCCCCATAGTGCACTGCGTCATCGCAGTGCATTGCTGGCTGATGATTGGCCAAGCATGCACTATGACCCGCATGCTTTGGCCAATCACAGCGCTGTCAGCAAAGAGAGCCATAATTGGCCAAAGGCAGGGTGCCTTTGGCCAATTATGGCTTGGGGGTTAAGTCCACGCCCCGCACTATATAAGACCACGTCGGCCTTGTGTAGTGTGTTCCTGGCAGAGAGAGATAGAGAGAGAGAGTGTCATTTCATTTACTTTGAGCAGGCAGGTTATTCAGTTAACTAGATCTCACTGCAGACCGTTCCTGCTGTACTGTTTCTAATATACTTCAGGCAGGCAGTTGATTCAGTTAGCTGCAGTGTATTAAATACATATATACAGTCAGACTGGTATATATATCCACTGCATTAAGTTTAGCTAGATCTCACTGCAGACCGTTCCTGCTGTACTGTTTACTGTTTCTAATATACTTCAGGCAGGCAGTTGATTCAGTTAGCTGCAGTGTATTTAGTATTTATATACATCCCAGCTTTATATATATATATATATATATATATATATATATATATATATATATATATATATATATATATATACTGTATCCAGTTTAGCTAGATCTCACTGCAGTTCCTGGTGTACATATTCAAATTATATTCAGGTTATTCAGTGATCTGCAGTGCATAAAATATATATACTGTCTCCTACATATATATCCACTGCATTCTAGTCTAGCCAAGCCTAAATCTGACTGCAGGTAGTTCCTGGTGTATGTTTTCAAATACACTTTCAGGCAGGCAGGCAGGAGATTCAGTGTCTGCAGTGCATAAAATATATATACAGTCGCCTACATATATATCCACTGCATTCTAGTCCAGCCAAGCCTGTATCTGACTGCAGGCCATTGCTGGTGTACGTTTTCAAATACACTTTCAGGCAGGCAAGTGATTCAGTGATCTGCAGTGCATTAAATATATATACAGTCTCCAACATATATATATCCACTGCATTCTAGTCTAGTCAAACCTATATCGGACTGCAGGTAGTTCCTGGTGTACGTTTTCAAATACACTTTTAGGCAGGCAGGCGATTCAGTGATATGCAGTGCATCAAATATATATACAGTCTCCAACATATATATATCCACTGCATTCTAGTCTAGCCAAGCCTATATCTGACTGCAGGTAGGTCCTGGTGTACGTTTTCAAATACACTTTTAGGCAGGCAGGCAGGCGATTCAGTGATCTGCAATGCATTAAATATATATACTGTCTCCTACATATATATCCACTGCATTCTAGTCTAGCCAAGCCTATACCTGACTATAGGCCATTCCTGGTGTACATATTCAAAGACACTTTCAGTCAGGCAGGCCAGGCAGGTGATTCAGTGATCTGCAGTGCATAAAGATATATATACAGTCTCCTACATATATATCCACTGCATTCTAGTCTAGCCAAGCCTATACCTGACTACAGGTCATTCCTGGTGTACGTTTTCAACGACACTTTCAGGCAGGCAGGCAGGCAGGCAGGTGATTCAGTGATCTGCAGTGCATAAAGATATGTATACAGTCTCCTACATATATATCCATTGCATTCTAGTCTAGCCAAGCCTATACCTGACTGCAGGCCATTCCTGGTGTAATTTTACTAGTAAATTTCAGGTGGTGTTTTGCTAATCCAATTTTACAGCATGTTTGGAAGGCCACCAAGGAAAGGCAGATGCTCACAGGCCACTAAAAGAGAGCAAGCAGACTCTGTATCTACAGCCAACAGTGCTAGTCGTGGACAGGGTTCATCCTCAGCACATGGCCGTGGGGCACACTTGTCCATTTTTTCGACAGCTGGCCGTGTTGAGCCACAACATGCAGAAGAGTTGGTAGAGTGGATAACAAAGCCGTCCTCATCCTCCTCATTCTCTGTTACCCAGGCTAAGACAAGTTTGGCTGCCAATGCAGCTGCCAAAGCGGCCTATTCCATCGGCTCAGTGGCATCAGTCACTCCTTCCCTAGCCCCACCATCATGTCCTGAGGAGTCTCCTGAACTGTTTGACCACAGTGTCGGGTACATGCTGCAGGAGGATGCGCAGTGTTTTGAAGGCTCTGGTGAAGGTACCCAGGTTGAGGATAAAGGCAGTAACGTGAGCTCAGAGAGAGGGGGTGCCCAAGAAGGACAAGAAACTGGCAGTCATGTTCCCCCCTCGCTGCCAGGTTTGCTCCAGTGGTGAGGAGGGAGGGGATGATGAGGTCACTGACTCTACGTGGGTGCCTGATAAAAGAGGGAGGGAGGAGGAGGCGGCACATCTCCAGTGAGGCAGGATGCCCTCCAGGGGCCAGCTTAAGGACAGCCAACCGACTGCATCACACCGCAGAGCTCCGCATGTGCAGGGCGCTGCTGACTCTGTGCATTTTTTCAAAAGTTCTTTGGTGTGGGCTATTTTGAGACATGTGTAGCAGTTTGCACTATTGCTGTTTGCAACATATGTCTGAAGCATATCAAGCATGGACAGAACAGCAGCCGCTTGGGCACCACATGCTTGATGTTGAGCTCCCATGCAGTCCATTGGCAACAGTACTTAAAAGACCCACACCAAAGTACAAGTCTCCTTGTCCTTTTTAGCTGGGATCTCCAACCCCACTATACCTTCAGTCCTCTCAGAGATCTGCACTGAGAGGAATGAAGGTGTAGAATTAGGTGTCCCAAGCACTTGTGGGCAATCTGCTAGCGGTATACCTAAATCTGATTGTAGCAGGCAAATTTCCCTACCCCAGTTGCTAAACCGTCAAAAGAAATTCGGTCCCAGTCATCCACGTGCTCAGCGGCTAAATGCTAGTTTGGCTAAATTGCTGGCACTCCAACTGCTGCCTTTTCAGCTGGTTGACTCTGCCCCATTTCGAGAATTTGTGTAATGTGCGGTACCTCAGTGGCAGGTTCCTAAACGCCATTTTTTTTCTTGGAAGGCCATTCCGGCTCTCTACTGACATGTGGAAGGCAATGTCTTGGCCTCATTGGACAAGGCAGTCAGTGGTAAGGTGCATATTACCGCTGACTCATGGTCCAGCAGGCATGGACAGGGACGTTAACTTTCTTTCACGGCGCACTGGGTAACCCTGCTGGCAGCTGGGAAGGATGCAGGACAGGGTGCAGTAATGTGGGAGCTTGTTTCGCCACCACGCCTCCAAAATGCTGGTAGTGGTGATTCTGCCACACCTCTCTCCTCCACCCCCTTCTCTTCTTCTTCCTCTATGGCTTCTTCCTGTGCAGATTTGTCCTAGGAACCAGTGGTGTTCCGTAAGTATTCTAGGGGCTACGCAAGCACTAAGGCAAAAAGATGCCATGTGGTGCTTGAGTTGGTCTGCTCAGGGGACAGGAGCCACACAGGGGCAGAGGTTCTGGCAGCTCTGCAGGGGCAGGTTCAGAGGTGGTTGATGCCACACCAGCTTCAGGCAGGAATGGCTGTTTGCAACAATGGCACCAACCTCCTCTCCACCCTCCAACAGGGACACTTGACCCATGTTCTCTGCTGTTTGGCTCACATCCTTAACTTGGTGGTGCAGTGGTACTTGTGCAGGTACCCGGGCTTACAGGATCTCCTGAGTCAGGCCAGGAAAGTCTGTGGGCATTTCCGCCGGTCATATAATGCCAGTGCTCGGCTGGCTGACCTTCAAAAGGAATGCAACCTGCCCAAGAACCGCCTCATCTGTGACATGCCCACCAGGTGAAACTCAACATTGGCAATGCTGCAGTGACTGCGCATGAGTACCTGTGCGAGTATGGCACCAGGACAGGGTCAGGGAGCTTGGCTTTTTTTTGCAATGCCAGTAGCTAATGATCAAGGATGCATGCACTGTCCTGTCACCATTTGAGGAGGCCATGAGGATGGTGAGCAGTGACAGTGCATGCATCAGTGATACTGTCCCTCTTGTCTTCCTGTTGGAGCACATGCTGCATGCAATAATGGACAGGGTACTTGAGGCAGAACAGAGGGAGGAAGAGGAGGACTTCCTTACCTCCCAAGGCCCCCTTTATCCAGATAGTATTCTTGCAGGCCTGCCTATCACACAGGAAGAGAAGGAGGATTGTGTCAGCATGGAGATGGAGCCTGGCACTCAGCATCAGCAACAGTCTTCAAGGGATCTTTTTCAGTCCTCAGAAATCCATGGACTTGTACGTGGCTGGGAGGAGGTGACTGCGGATTATGTCGTCCTTAGTGACCCAGAGGACTCCGGACCGAATGCCTCAGCAAACCTACGCTGCATGGCCTCCCTGATTGTCAGGGCTGGCTCAGCCCTTCCTTCTCTGAGCTGGCCGCTCGGCTGTCAGCTAATTGCCAGCTCTCATCTCTCTCCACATTTAACCAGCTGTTGTGGATCTGCTCGTCAGTCCCGCCTACTTAAAGATCTCCAGCTCACTTCATTCCTGCCTTCGCCTTGGTCACATTACAAGAAACCATCTCCTGTGTTCCTGTTTAGAGACTGGCTTTGCCGACATCTATTCTGGCTCCTTATCCTGCTTGCTGTTCCTCTACTTGGATCCCTGACTTCTGGCCTGGCTGATTACCTGATCTGGTTACTGAACTCTGGATTGGCTGATTACCCAATCAGCTTACTGAACTCTGGTTTGGCTGACTACCCGATCCGCTTACTGTACTCTGGCTATGCTTTGACTACGCTTACTCTATTTACCTTTTTATTTCTATAAATAAACAAGTGTGATTTTACTGTACTTCTGTCTTGGTCTGGTTCATGCTTTCTGACACTGATCCTGCAAAGCCTGCGAAAGGACCCTTGGACTCGTGGTATCAAGGAGAGGGATCAGTACTTACTGGCAACCCTTCTTGATCCACGTTACAAGGGTAAGGTTGTGGAACTTATCCAGCCTTCAAAGAGGGAGCAGAGGATGAAACATCTTTGGGAGGCCTTAGAGAAAGGTTTGTGCAATGCATTTCCAGAGCCTGGGAGGTTGCAATTTCCTGGTCCTCCTGGACAACGTGTTGCTGAGACTTCGGCCAGTCACAGAAGGAGCGGTAGAGAAAGTGGCCATCTGACCGATGCGTTCAGACAAATTTTTAGTCTGGAGCCCCAAGGTCTGATCAGTTCCAGCAACCATTGCCAGTGTCTAATTTACATGGTGCAGGAATACCTTGGGGCAAGATCAGACTTAGAGACCTTTCCAACCGAAAATCCACTGGGTTACTGGGTCTTGAGGACAGATCACTGGCCAGAGCTTGAACAGTATGCAATTGAGCTACTGGCCTGTCCTGCATCCAGTGTTCTATCTGAATGCACATTTAGTGCTGCTGGAGGCTTTGTAACCGATCACAGAGTGCACCTGTCCACAGACTCGGTTGATCGGCTCACCTTCATAAAAATGAATCGGTCTTGGATCACCAGCTAACAAGCACCTGATGCTGATGTAACCGATTAATTTTTTTATGAATGTGAGATCCCTTGAAGACTGCCTATGCTGATGCTGAGTGACTATCCTATTCCTCTTCAATGTTCATGTTGATACTGTAGCTTCTAAGAACATTTTTGGTTCTGGGCACCAGCACCAGTGCCTAAAGCCCAATTTTTCTGCCCCTGTTTAACAGGAGTGTGCAATTACAATTTTTGCTGTAATATTTTGCAGCAGGGCTCGTTCCTGTGCTCAACTAGAGTATCTGTGAGGGGTTGCAGTGTTGTGGCACCAGCACCAGTGCCTAAGGCCCAATTTTTCTGCCCCTGTTTAACAGGGGAGTGTAATTACAATGTTTGCTGTAATATTTTGCAGCAGGGCCCATTCCTGCGCTCAACAAGAGTATCTGTGAGGCTTTACAGTGTTGTGTCACTACCACCACCACCACGGCTTAAGACCCAATTTTTCTGCCCCTGTTTAACAGGGGCGTGTAATTACAATTTTTGATCTAATATTTCACAGCAGGGCCCATTCCTGCGCCCACCAAGAGTAACTGTGAGGGCTAACAATGTTGTGGCAACACCACCACACCACCACCAAAGGCCCAATTTTTCTGGCCCTGTTCAACAGGGTCATGTAATTACAATTCTTGACATAATATTTCACAGCAGGGCCCGTTCCAGTGCCCACCAAGAGTAACTGTGTGGGCTTACAGTGTTGTGGCACCACCACCACCTAAGGCCCAAATTTCTGCAGAGTATATAGGGCAGGCCGTATAGTAAATACAGGTGGTTCCCTACTTTCAAACATCTGACTTACAAACAACTCCTACTTACAAACGGAGGGAGACAACAGGAAGTGAGAGGAAATCTACCCCTAGGAAGGGAAATTCTCTCCTGTAAGAGTTAATATGGGAAAAAGGTGTCTCCACTGATGCTTTATCACCAATCCTTGTTTCCCTAAAAACCCCAAATTTTCAAAATCCAATTGTCATTGGGACAGAAAGTGAGGTGAAATCTTCTGAACAGGGGCACAGACAGCAAAACAAATCTTGCAGGGGTGATGATAACCCTTCCCTATGTTATCCAAAAAGCTTAAAAATAGATTTTTTTGGCAAGAGCTACACTTAAAAAAAATTACCTGTTCCAAATTACAAACAGATTCAACTTAAGAACAAACCTACAGTCCCTATCTTGTTTGTAACCCGGGGGCTGCCTGTATACTGCTGTTCAGTGTGTATTGGGCCTGGGCCCCCACGCCTTTTCTTTTTTTTATTTGGGTGAGGGGTTCCCCTTAATATCCGTACAAGACCCAAAGGGCCAACATTACATTACATTCGCAAGCAGTTTTTAATGACTTTTATTCCTTTAGAAATGTCATTTTGTGCAGGGACTGTTCTAAACACGGGAAAGACTAGCCACTTTACAGGCATACTATAGACAACCCCCAAGTACGATATTTAAAGGAATATTTCATTTTTATTTTTTCACTTTAAGCAGCATTAAAATCACTGCTCCTGAAAAAATGGCCATTTTTAAAACTTTCTTTTGCATTGATACATGTCCCCTGGGGCAGGACCCGGGTCCCCAAACCCTTTTTAGGACAATAACTTCATATTAGCCTTTAAAATTCGCACTTTTGATTTCTTACGTTCGAGTCCCATAGACTTTAACGGTGTTCGAATGTTCGCGCGAACTTTCGGTCCGTTCTCATGTTCTGGATGCGAACTGAACCGGGGGGTGTTCGGCTCATCCCTAGTCAGCAATAATTGCTGGAGAGCTGTTGGGCCTGCTTTTAAGGTACTATATAAAGCTCATTGCTTCTATTGCCTACTATAGCAGTGTATCTCTGCTGGACTCCTTGTGACAGGTTTGTGAAATTAATCTTGCATTGTTGCTTAACATCCTCTTCTGTTCATCACTTATGTTTCAGTAATAGGTTGATAGGTTAATAGGTTGTCATTATGGAACTGACACTAGATATCTGGTCTTTTTAGATTCTCTATCTGGAGCTACAGGCTATTTTCTTAATGAGTGTTTGTGCCTTATCAGCACAGGGCCCTGGAATATACTAACCAGGAGACCTTTGGTGAGTCTGTATTTAGACATATTCCTACTAATATAATAAACTTTTGTCCTGTTGGAGATCTTAAATTGTGTCATATTTCTCTATAGATGGTCACATACTGGGGGTTATTTACTAAAGGAAAATCCACTTTGCACTGCAAGTGCACTTGGAAGTAAAGTCACTGTAGATCCGAGGGGGACATGCAAGGAAAATAAAAAACAGCATTTTTGCTTCCACGTGATTGAGTGATAAAATCAGCAGAGCTTCCACTCATTTCAGATCTACCCTTTAGATTTAGAGCGACTGCACTTCCAAGTGCACTTTCAAGTCCACCTGCAGTGCAAAGTGTATTTGCCTTTCGTAAATAACCCCCACTGTGTCCTATGGAGATATTTTTCCTGCATATGTTCTGAGGCCTCATCATTCTCTTTTGAGGTAACCTCTGTTCATTATTTAATGATAGACCTTACTGGGATTATTTAGCTGTCTATACTTCTTACAGCCTTTTTTTCATTTTAGCCCACAGCCACTGTCCTTTCATCTAGAGTCCGGTCTGGTACACTTACACCCGCTAGGCTTGATATTGAAACTTTTACATCTTCATAGCCAAGTGAGTATTTTCTGAATTTAGGGCTACTTATTATTATTATTTTTTATTTTTTCTAATTCCTTCCCAAGGTTTTTGGATTATTTATAGTATGCATATTTTTATATTATGTAGATTTTTGATTGATCCTTCTGGGTATCCTTGTGATTCTTGGTACCATCCAGGCACCCTGGGGTGGTGTGGGGCATGTCATGCATTTGAGAGTTAGGCTGGTCTAAGTGAGTGGTTTCCTCTATGCATCACTTATATGTCTTTGTGGGACATCTCACCTTTTGATATGTATATCTGTACCCATTGTCCATATTTGAAATATGATTATTTCCCCTTTCTTAATGAAAATCCCTCTGCTTGGTGTAAGGCATATAGGTCCTGAGGAAGCAAAAGCGAAATGTCGACCTGCCATATTCAAGCGGAAACAGGGAGAAATACACATACTATGTGTGGCTTATTCTATTGGAAGCCAGCACTATCTGTTTTTAATGTTATATTGTCAATATTCCGTATCTATGTTTAATTAATTGTTTTTCTAATAGTATTTTGTATTCCTTTTCTGGTACCTATAAAGTCCGCTCCAACGTTCTCCTTTTTTCAATAGCATGGGGAACAGTATTGTGTGATCTTAAAGGCCAACTCTGGGCAACTAAAAATATTATCCTTTGAAATGGGGCTATGCCTGCACTGAAAGGGTTAAATGCTTGTTTTGGTCTAGGGCAAAAAAAAAAAAAATATTTACAATGTTCTCTGCTCTGCCCCATAGCTAGACCCCTTCAGCCTCTCTTCCCAATGTTCCAGTGGTCCTGGGTCCTGATATCATCAAGACCAAAGCAGAGTCTGCATTGGACAAGATGATGCCAAGGAACAGTCCACTGCTGGAGCAGGGGAGCTCCATCTGCTAGCGGAACAGAGGATCAGGTAGGTATAATTTTTCTCCTCTCCCCCAGAAAAAAAATAGCTATTAAACCTTGTAGTGCAAGCACAGACCCACTGCAAGGGTTCATTTTTTAGTTGCCCAGGGTTGGGCTTTAATTAATATATTATTTTGTATTTTGATTGCCCAGAGTTTCCCTTTAACTACTGTAAAAAATGACGCCTCTTTTAATGCAGAAATGTTTCACATTGTGCTAAATTCTAAAAACAAGGTGATTAATGCTTTGATTTTTTTGTGTACGTTAAAATGCTAACCACATAGAATTAGTGAATATATTTTTGTGTGCTCAACAGACCAAATTGTTTTATTAGTTGGATTTTATGCACCAGAGACATCATTAGTACCCAATATTTAAATGTGTAAACATTGTTTATTTTAAGCAAATAAAATAAAATGGTTTGTAAACATGTTTGAATTCCCCCATCATGTTACTAATTGTAATTATACTTTGCATTTTTGATTACTTGAGGAAGCAATAGAATGCAAAAATATATTTTTCTGGGCTAGTGCAAGATTTGTAAAATAGTCTATACTATTTTATACTATTCTATACTATGGGCCATGAAAAATGGGGAAAAAAACTGACAATTCCTAGATGCTCAATCCAATTTACTAAAAGAGTTAAAATCATCACTCGATAAATTGAGTACATATTTGCTTCATGTATTAAATCATGAAAAGCTCATTCCCGTTCATGTATTTCATCTGCACATGATTGGATATTTAAAGTGAACAGCAATTTTCTTTTAAACACAAAGCGTAAAGTAGGCGCTAATTAAACTATATACATCTTAAAAATAACATGTGCTAGATCAGTGGTCATCAACCCTGTCCTCAGGGCCCACTAATAGACCATGTTTTAAGTATTACCTTGGGGAGATGCAGACTAGAATACTGCAATCACTGAGCAGCAAATTATATCACCTGTGATGTATTTCAGTTATCTTGCAAACCTGGCCTGTTAGTGGGCCCTGAGGACAGGGTTGATGACCACTGTGCTAGATAATAAAAATGACACCCACTGTAACAATCACTATTGTGCACTGCCAGAAACAAAAAATGCACAACAAAACGCACCATCAGAAATCTCACAAAAAAAAAAAAAAATTGCACCAACAAAAATTCTCCTTTTCCAGCTCACAGATGCTCCTTCTCCTCAGCAGGATATACACCAATCACCCAGAAAGAAGATAAACACGGTGATCGTGCAATACAGTTTTATTTAAAAAGTTCCCTTTTAAAACCAATCCCCAAATATGTGCACTTACACGTCAGGGTGCCCAGACTGGCACCAGCTCAACCAGCATAAACTTTTTAATTTAAAGGATAATATCCAACACATTGATGTTGAAATGGTACAGACAAAGGCGCCATCTGTCTCACCAGATTCCGGCGTGCGTCTTACTGCTCAAACAGACATGACGTCACAATTGGTCCACGGGAATAGCGACGGCAATCCGATCTCTATGCATTTCGCTGTATAGCTTCATCCGGAAGTTGATGACCACCCTATTCCCAAAGACCTTATACCCGCTGCTGTGATATCATTGGTGCATGGAAACAATTCCACTCAACCAAAACTTATATGCAAGTGGTAAAACTTGCTGGATACATACAAAGGACTAATGATCATAAGATTCCCCTGGGAAATCCTTCCCTTTAAACTTTGGTCAAACCTGATTGAGCTGGTCTTGCTCTTTACAAATACCTCTTACATATACATCCATATAACCACATTTTTATTCATACCATACATTTAATATTCAGGGAAATAAATTAAAAATATAAAAAAAAATAATGTAAAATTTACAGGATCCTAAAAGCGTGTTTAGACTAAAAAAATCCACACCCCACTGTCTCATCCTACAAAACTTTCCTGCTATGTGTCCATCTATTGGTCAAATAGTATATTACTTAATTAATTTAATTGTCCAAAACCCATATCTCTGGTATGGAAAAGGAAAATTAATATAATAGTATTTAAACATTTCTGATGAAACAATTTAGAGCTATATCCTTGTTTAACCTCCTTGGCGGTATTCCCGAGTGTGGCTCGGGGTGAAATTTCAGTACTATTAGTGGTACCTCGAGCCACACTCGGGATTGCATCGCTGAATCCTGGAAGAGGTTACTTACCTTGTCCCCATGATCCCGCGATGTACTACCGCTGTGTCCAGCGGCTGGATCTTCCGCCCAATACTTTGTGTGTCCTGGCTTCCATTCCCTGCGAGCATCTTGACGCAGGGTGGTGGAACCTGCGGCAATTTCAAAATGTATAAAACACAACACATACAATACATTGTAATCTTATTGGATTACATTACTGTATTAAATCATTTGACCTAAGTTTGTCCCCAGTGCTTTGTACAGTGCACTGTCTGCAGTTTTACTGTTCTTTCTGACATTCTTTCTGCCTGGAAACTGGAGAACATTGATGGCATCCAAAAAGCGTGCCTCTACATCAAAATTGGTTTATGACCTGCTTGAAAACAGCGATAACGATACAGAATCACTTGCAGAATTGAGTGATAGCGATTTGTGGGGAAATTTGTCATCAGACACAAAGTGATTTCAGTGACGATCCTGCGACTGAGCTCAGTGATGTACAGACTTGGTGCTCTATTGACTGCGGTACGGATGCAGTGCCCCCCAAGATTCCCATTTACTTGAGAACCTGGTATGAAAGTGGACGTTGAAGATGACAACCCCTTGGCATACCTAAAATTATTTCTGACCGATGAGGTTATTGAAAAAATTGTTACAGAGACAAACTGGTACCAAGAGCAACAAGCTAGGGAAGTGGGAACCAGTGACCAAAGATGACATTTGGAAATTTCCTGGCCTGATAATACTTCAGGGAGTGGTGGGGAAACCCCTGCAGAAGTGGTATTGGACAACGAATAAATTACTTGCCACTCCATTCTTTGACACAGTCATGTCAGAGTACAAATTTTCCCTCTAAATGAAATATTTGCACTTAGAAAACAACGAAGAATATGATGAAACTACTCATCCAGCACCAAAACTCAAAAAAATTTGGGAAGTATATCAAATGATTTTGAAGAATTTCCAACAGAGCTACATTCAGGTCCATAAATATTGGGACATCGTCACAATTCTAATCTTTTTGGCTCTATACACCACCACAATGGATTTGAAATGAAACAAACAAGATGTGCTTTAAATGCAGACTTTCAGCTTTAATTTGAGGGTATTTACATCCAAATCAGGTGAACGGTGTAGGAATTACAAGTTTGTATATGTGCCTCCCACTTTTTAGGGGACTAAAAGTAATGGGACAATTGGCTGCTCAGCTGTTCCATGGCCAGGTGTGTGTTATTCCCTCATTATCCCATTTGCAAGGAGCAGATGCAAGGTCCAGAGTTCATTTCAAGTGTGCTATTTGCATTTGAAATCTGTTGCTGTCAACTCTCAATATGAGATCCAAAGAGCTGTCACTATCAGTGAAGCAAGCCATAATTAGGCTGAAAAAACAAAACAAACCCATCAGAGAGATAGCAGAAACATTAGGTGTGGCCAAATCAACTGTTTGGAACATCCTTAAAAAGAAAGAATGCACCGGTGAGCTCAGCAACGCCAAAATACCCGGAAGACCACAGAAAACAACTGTGGTGGATGACCGAAACGTTCTTTCCCTGGTGAAGAAAACACCCTTCACAATAGTTGGCCAGATCAAGAACACTCTCCAGGAGGTAGGTGCATGTGTGTCAAAGTCAACAATCAAGAGAAGACTTCACCAGAGTGAATACAGAGGGTTCACCACAAGATGTAAACCATTGGTGAGCCTCAAAAACAGGAAGGCCAGATTAGAGTTTGTCAAACAAAAAGAGCCTTCACAGTTCTAAAACAACATCCTATGGACAGATGAGACCAAGATCAACTTGTACCAGAGTGATTGGAAGAGACGAGTGTGGAGAAGGAAAGGAACTGCTCATGATCCAAAGCATACCACCTCATCAGTGAAGCGTGGTGGTGGTAGTGTCATGGCGTGGGCATGTATGGCTGCCAATGGAACTGGTTCTCTTGTATTTATTGATGATGTGACTGCTGACAACAGCAGCAGGATGAATTCTGAAGTGTTTCGGGCAATATTATCTGCTCATATTCAGCAAAATGCTTCAGAACTCATTGGACAGCGCTTCACAGTGCAGATGGACAATGACCCGAAGCATACTGCGAAAGCAACCAAAGAGTTTTTTTAAGGGAAAGAAGTGGAATGTTATGCAATGGCCAAGTCAATTACCTGACTTGAATCCGATTGAGCATGCATTTCATTTGCTGAAGACAAAACTGAAAGGAAAATGCCCCAAGAACAAGCAGGAACTGAAGACAGTTGCAGTAGAGGCCTAGCGGAGCATCACCAGGGATGATGCTCCGCCAGGCCTCTCGGAGCATCAGCGTCTGGTGATGTCTGTGCATTCAGGACTTCAGGCTGTAATTGATTGCAAAGGATTTACAACCAAGTATTAAAAAATGAAGGTTTGATAGATGATTGTTAATCTGTCCCATTACTTTTGGTCCCTTAAAAAGTGGGAGGCACATATACAAACTGTTGTAATTCCTATACCGTTCCCCTGATTTGGATGTAAATACCCTCAAATCAAAGCTGAAAGTCTGCAGTTAAAGCACATCTTGTTCGTTTCATTTCAAATCCATTGTGGTGGTGTATAGAGCCAAAAAGATTAGAATTGTGTCGATGTCCCAAAATTTATGGACCTGACTGTATGTGCCAGATAGAGATATTAGCATAGATGAATGTCTAATGGCCTATAAGGGAAGGCTCGGCTGGATCCAATACATGGCGTCAAAGAGAGCACAATTTCGCGTAAAATCCTTCATGCTATGCGAATCATCAACTGGTTACATTTGGAATTCTGTCCTATATATACTGGGAAAGGAACAAAATTCAACCCAAAATACAGCAACTATGGAATGGCAACATCTTCTGTTTTTTCACTGATTGAGCCATTGTTAGATTAGGGCTATTGTGTAACTACTGACAACTTTTACACATCTGATCTTTTTGAGTTTCTTCTGCAGAACAAAACGGATGCCTGCGGAACCGTTAGGGGCTAACCGTCGTGACATGCCGCCAATGTTTGGCAATAAGAAGCTCAAGACTGGAGAAATGTTTGTATGGCAGAAAGGCCAAATGATGGCACTGCAAAGGCGTGACAAAAAAGGTGTGCCTATTGAGTACAGTCCATAAAACCTCTGCTGTTATGGTACGCACAAAAGGTGGGAAAGAAATCCTGAAGCCACAAGTAGTGATAGACTACAATAACTCCATGGGAGGTGTTGATAGAGCCGACCAAGCAATGACATTCTATCCAGCAATGCGGAAACAGCAAAAAAAGTATTACAAGAAGATCTTCAGGCATCTTCTTGAGCAATGCTTGTGGAATGCCTAAATTCTACTAAAAAAAAAGAGTGACAAGCCTACGATCCATTCTGACTTTATTTGGAAAGTTGATGAACTGATGTTTGTGAACCACCAAACACCAATGGCTGTGAATAGAGCTGGACGTTGTGCTGCTGGCGTTGTAAAACTGGAACGAATGAATGGTCATCACTTCATGGACTACATCCCACCAACTGAGAAAAAGTCAGCACCTACAAGGATGTGCATGGTTTGTTGCTCAAAGCGAGATGACAGTGAAAAGAAAATCCGAAAGGAAACCAGGTTCCATTGTCCTGATTGTGAGGTCGGACTTTGTGCAGTCCCATGTTTCAACATTTTTCATACCCGGGATGTTTATTGAACCAATATGACCAATATGACTAGTAATATCACACCCTTGTTTGGACAAATGTCAGTGTTTTTGATTTGATTGTAGGGATGAGCTGAACAGGCTCGGTTCGCAGCAGAACAGGCAAAAAACACACGAACACCGTTAAAGTCTGTGAGACACGAATGTGAAAAATCAAAAGTGCTAATTTTAAGGGTTAAAATGCAAGCTATTTTCATAAAAAGTGTTTGGGGACCCGGGTCCTGCCCCAGGGGACATGTATCAATGCAAAAAAAAAGTTTTAAAAATGGCAGTTTTTTCGGGAGCAGTGATTTTAATAATGCTTAAAGTGAAACAATACAAGTGAAATATTCCTTTAAATTTCAAAAGTCATTGAAAAAAATGGCATAGGATCCCCCCAGTCCATTACCAGGCCCTTTGGGTCTGGTATGAATATTAAGGGGAACCCCGAACCAAAATTAAAAAAAAAAATTGCGTGGGGGTCCACCCAAATTCCATACCAGGCCCTATTTGATTATATTATTGACTAAAATTTTATTGAATAAAATGTATTATTATTATTTGTTATTATTTATAGTTATTTATTATATTATAATTGATGATTTTGTGTTTCAAAACTTATCATACCCAGGATGTCTAGTAGAGTCTTGTTTGGACAGATTTAAGTGAGTTATTCCTAAAAATGAAAGGCCCTACAATATAAAACGCCAAATTTCCATGCAAAACAATGTACCGCTTTCAGCATCAAAAATCAGACATAATCATACCGCCAGGAAGGTGCCAAAGTATTAAGGTAATGTATCTATTGGGTCTCATTCTGTGAGATTTGTTTTCGCCTGTCACTACCCCTCCAGTGTTGGTACAATCTATCAATCCCAAAAACTCAATGAGGTGGGATCCCTATTATGCTTAATTCTATAATGATAGGAAACACTATGATGTTTAAATTCCTTACGTATATTGTTAACATGTTCTCTTCTAAATGTGAACAGGCATCTTGTTGTTCTCCCTATATATCTTAGCCCAGGTATTCATCTTGTTTTCTTTATACTCCTTCTCATCCGAGGATGTAAAGATTTCAATTTTTCTTCTTTTATCCTTGTTAGATCTTCAAGCCTTACATCTCCCACCCCTAAAGAACCCATTCCTCTCCAGAAACGTCTTGGCCCTTTTTGGAGGATCCAAAACGTTCTTGGAGATTAAATTCCTCAAACCCAGTGCTTTTTTATATATAAATTACGGTCTTTTTGAAAGTATTTTATTCAAGGAATTATCCCTTAGGAGGATGGGCCAATATTTCTTAAAACCTTTTTCTATACTGCAAATTAAAGCCAATAATAAGTGCAATATCCTGAATATCGCTGTTTTTTCTTCTGGATTCCAACAGCTCCCCTCTTTTTATCATGTTCACTTCATCTCTGACCTTCATTAGTTCCCTTTCTAAATGTCACTTGCCCTTAAATCTTTCTATCAATGTGTCTGTTTGGGCTCTATAGTCATTCACGTCATCACAATTTCTCTTAATTGGTACAAACTGTCCCTTGGGTATGGTGTTCACCCACTTGGGATGGTGACCACTTTTAGTGGATATGTAGCCATTTTTATCAACGGTTTTAAAATATGTTTTTGTTTTGAGTTTATTATTATCTTTATAATGTTTAAATCCAGAAAACAGATCACTTTGTGACCCCATTCGCCTGAAAGTTTGATCCCATAAGGATTATTATTTAGATATTCAAAAAATTCTACCAAATCTTCTTTCCCGTCATCCCAATCAAAATATTGTCTATAAATCTCCAATAGTATTTGATCTGGGGCCTGTTTTGTGAAAAAATATGCTCCTCCTCCCATTTACTGAGAAATATATTCACAACACTGGGGGCATACTTTGCCCCCATGGCTATGCCCCTCACTTTGTTGAAAAACTCATCTTCGTGCCAGAAATAGTTATTGCACATGACCATATGCAGACCTTGCAAGAAGAACTGTCTTTGTGATTTCCTTAGGTCCATTTGTCCTTCAAGGGCCCATTTCACTGCTTCCATTGCATCACCCTGCTTAATATTTGTGTACAAGGACAATGTCCACTGTAGCCAATATAGTGGATCCCCCTACTTCAGCATCCTGCAGTGATACTAAAGTATCCTTACTGTCCTTCAGGAATGCTCTTCCATTGGCTGCCAGTGGCTGGAGAAATACATTTAGGTATTCCCCAACTCTTGCATGTAATGAATTAATGCCACTGATAATTGGGCGACCTGGTGGTTTTTCCCTATTCTTGTGAACCTTGGGGATATTACTGGTATACATGGAGCTTTAACATTAAGATACCTAGCCTCTTTTTTTTATCAAAAATTCCTTTATTCAAACTTTTTTAACCCATTCAATTACTTCTATTTTTAATTTTGCCGCAGGGTTACCTGTAAGTTTTTTTTTATAAGTTTTATGATCCCGAATCAGTTTATTAAATTCTGCCTCATAATCATTCTTGGTAAAAGCTAAATAGTAGATCTATTTTTCTTTACATGTATTTTATTTACCTCTTGTTGAACCATATTCTTAAATACTTCAATATATTGATATGTACTACATTTTGGGTTAAAGATCAATTTATTTTTAAGTCCACTATGTTTAAAACTTCAGGATAACTCATGCATGTCTTTAGCTTTATTCTCTAAAAATATTTTTTTAATATTCAATTTTCTTGCAAATTTCTCTATATCCACACTTTATTTAGGAATTTGGCCTGCGCAAACTTTAAACCTTCCTGCAGGACCTCCAGCCAAATTAAACAACCCTAGATCTAACCTTCTCTTTTCCTTTTTCTTCCTGCCTCCTCTACATCCTCTCTTTCTTTTCTGGTGTACTTTCTTTCCATTTCCTGGGGTGCCCAATATGTGTCTTTCCATCCCCTTCCTTCCCCCTGTTAATGTGGGTAATACTGATGCGAGTCTCTCCATTCTTCCCGATGAGGGGGCCTCCAGTCTCCTTGCTGTGGATATGATCTTCTCATATTTCTACCCCAATTGTTCCCTCTAAAATGCCCTCTTTGGTTCCTAAATGGGGGTGGTGGATATGAATAATTGTGAGGTGTTTGGGATTCATAGGCATCCCTACGAGGTGATGGGTTTCTCCTTGGTGGATTATTCCCATACCTCCTAGGGGATGTTTCTCTCAAAGGAGAATATCTGTTCCTTGTTGGAACATTGGAGGGTGAATTGGGGTTCACTCAGTTATCAAAATTCCCCCTTCCGGGATAAGATCCTGTATTTGAATACCTGAATTCCTGTGAATTACCATTCCCTTCCCTACCTCGCAGTGGGTTTTTAGAGCTACTGTCATTTTTATTGACATGATTTTGAATATTGAAACTGCTTTCTATATTCTCTCTAATTTCTTGTGGAACTATATCCCTTTCTACAGATGACTCCGCAGAGACAAACGCTTCTTGGTTGTCTTGCCATTTATACACTCTCCCTTCCTTATAGTCCTCTAAATCCCTTTGATACTTTCTAATAGGAATAAGCCGAACCACCCCCCCAGGTTTGGTTCGCACCAGAACATGCGAACAGACAAAAAATTTGTGCGAACATGCTAACACCTTTAAAGTCTATGGGACACAAACGTGAGAAATCAAAAGTGTTCATTTTAAAGGCTTATATGCAAGTTATTGCCATAAAAAGTGTTTGGGGACCCGGGTACTGCCCGAGGGGACATGTATCAATGCCAAAAAAAGTTTTTAAAAAACGGCCGTTTTTTCTGGAGCAGTGATTTTAATAATGCTTAAAGTGAAACAATAAAAATGAAATATTCCTTTAAATATTGTGCCTGGGGGGTCCCCTTAGTCTACCTGTAAAGTGGCGCGTCTTTCTCATGTGTTTTACTGTGCCACATCATAATGACATTTCTAAAGGAAAAAAATGTCATTTAAAATTGCTCGCAGCTATAATGTACTGTCGGCTCCTGACAGTATAGATGAAAAATCAATGAAAAAAATGCAGTGGGTCCCCCCAGTCCATACCAGGCCCTTCAGGCCTGGTATGGATATTAACGGGAACTCCACGCGAAAATGTAAAAAAAAAAAATAGCGTGGGGGAATGAAACGAATTGTTTAAAAATGGTCTCCCATCTTTTTTACTTTCTTGACACTTTTTTGGTGAAAGGGTAGGGGTACAATGTACCCCTACCCATTCACATATGCGGGGCCAGGACATGGGGCCCCCTTGTCAAAGGGGGCTTCCAGATCCCGATAAGCCCCCACCCGCAGATCCACACAACCACCAGACAAGGGTTGTGGGGATGAGGCCCTTGTTCCGATTAACATGGGGACAAGGCGCTTTGGGGGAACCCCAAAGCACCTTCCTCATGTTGAGGGAAAGCGGCCTGGTATGGTTCAGGAGGGGGGGACTTGCTCACCCCCCCTTTCCTGGCCTGCCATGGCTGCTTGCATGGATAAGGGTCTGGTATGGATTTTGGGGAGGACCCCATGCCCTTTTTTTAAAATTTTGGAGCAGGACTCCCCTTAAAATCCATACCAGACCATAAGGACCTGGTATGGATTTTGGGGGGGCCCACACCATTTTTTTTTACATTTTGGCACAGGGTTCCCCTTAACCACTTCAATACTCTGTGTTGTATATATTACACGTCCTTCCCCTACTTGAAGATAGAGTCTACACTGAACATTTAGTCTACAATAAATGCAGAGTATATATATATATAAATGAAATACACTGCCACTAACTAACTAACCTGCCTAACTAATCTAGCTCAAACCAACTCCGTCGACAGTCTCACACTATACACGGCCGCTATGTAAGCAGCCTTATATAGTGTGGGTGGTGGACTTAGTCCCCCTGGGCCATGATTGGCCAAAGGCATCCTGCCTTTGGCCAATTATGGCTCTCGCAGCAGAGTGCGCTGTGATTGGCCAAATCATGCAGGTCAGGTGTATGCTTTGGCCAATCATCAGACATCAATGCACTGTGATCTTGCAGTGCATTGTGGCGCATTCTGCGGCGCTCAAGTTTCCCACATACGCCCCATAATATTTGACGTTGGGTGAACACCCGATGCTCGAGTCGTTTTTACTTTCGACTCGAACATCAAGCTCATCCCTACTTTCTAATTTTCTTTCTTTTAATATCATTATCATATTTGGTTATATGGGTTTCCATGGTTTTAATTTTATCATTATATTCCTGTGTTTCAATGAATGATGTCATTTTTTTCCCTCAAGGTTTTAATCTTAGTATATATCAAGTTCAATTTGATTTTTCTCCTACTAATGATGACTTCCATCACTTTTTTCCTCACTTTGGTTGAAAAAACGAAACCACTCATTCATTAATTGTGGATCCTCCACACCATCATTAGGGCTAATATCCCATCTAAGGCGTCTGGGTGTTATATTTTCCTTGATATACATTTCCAAAGTGGTAGTATCCCATCATGCACTAATCTGCTTCTCCATGCTATATTTTAATTGGTTAAATAATTGTTCAATATCCATATGATGTTCCCCTTTTTGTTGAAATATGTCCTCTGCATTAATGTGTCTATTCCCCAAATTAAAAATATTCATAGTGAAACTGTGAGTTCCTATAATAATTTGAATAGAGATGATTTATATATTCTATATTATATAGGCAGCCCTTATACCTGATTTACTGATTCAGCAAACCAAACGCATAGCATTATTTCAAAATATAAAAAGGTGCCAACCCTGTGTAAATACGTCTAACAGCTGCCCCTTTAAGTATGAATCACACTAATAAATCAAACAAAAAATGTAAAGTAGGCAATAATTAAACTTCATACATCCTAAAATTAACATGTGCTAGATAATAAAAATTATACCCACTGTAATAATCACTATTGTGCAATGCCAAAAACAAAAAATACAATAGGAAAAAAGCAAGGTGTGCCAGACTCAGTGCAGTATTTAGAGATGCATTTAATACAATATGACAAACAGCCAAAAGGCTACTCACAAAGCGAAGAAGTAATCAGGCATGTAAGTGTAATAGGGTCCAGGGTCACTAGACGGTCCATAGCAGGATGAGGTTTGTTCCAAGGGAGATGACAGCCCACTGAGGCATGGAGCGGCAATGGAGCCTCTGAACGTGGTCCTCAGGCTGGTAGCACTGTAAGCCGTATAATTCCAGCATTATGTAGTTCAAACGGCATCCAGAAAGCCGAGAGCCGGAACCGAAAGTGTGCCTCAGCGTGGAACGCAAGCTCCGTGAACCGGAAGATGAATCAGAAGATGCGTTTCACAGCATCCGCTGTTTCTTCAGTTCTATCAGTCTAACCAGGAAGTCAGATATTTATAGACAAAACGGTGTGCTGTATTGGCCAGGGGAGATGATAGCACATATAATTATATAAATAAGGCAATGTTACCACAGTGTGTATGAGTCTGGCGCACCTTGCTTTTTTCCTATTGTGTTTTTCAGAGTGGTGCTTCTCCTTTCATGGTTGCTGCCAATATTACATACCTATATTGACTATTATTATACCAATATTGACTATTATCATCTCCCGCCACCCTGTATATAACATTGAACATTTCTAATCCCTTCCTTTTATCATTTTATAAGTGACTTTGCTTTGTGGATACTTGCGCCATCTTATCCCTTTCTCTACCAAAAACAAAAAATGCACAACAAAATGCACCAAAAGAAATTGCACACACAAAAAAATAAAAAAAATAAAATTAAAAAATCGCACAAAAAAATTGACAAAAATGCTGTGAAAAAAAGTGTTAATACCAGTGTTATATCAGTGATAACTTAGTGCATATACATTCAAAGATAAAATAATGTGTTAATCACTATTGTGCAATTATAGAAACCAAAAAACATCCAATTTACAAAAAGAGTTAAAATCATCACTCAATAAATTGAGTACATATTTGCTTCATGTATTAAATCATGAAAAGCAAATTCCTGTTCATTTATTTCATCTGCACATGATTGGGTATTTAAAGTGAACAGCAATTTTCTTTTCACATTAATAATCCTCACTATGTAAATCAGTCTCACTATGTCTGAGATATTGATGCTGATTTATTAAAGGAGTTGAGAATCTTCTGTCGATGAACTTCTGTCAGTGAGTGAAGATTCACTTCAATTAACCAATTATGTGAAAAACAAATAGTTTTATCATTGATTTAGATGTAGAATCCTGTCTTAAACTGGGACTACTACCTACATTTAGATGTCCTAGGTCATAGACAGCCCAGACTGAATTTAGTGGTTTACCATTGGTGCATGCAGGGGGGACATAAATATTTGGGTCAGGCCTCTCTTCTTCTGGGCCGTGGCCTAGGGAGGTGCTGCTGGCAGTGCCATGACAAGGTCATCTAGCTCTCAGGGTGAAGATGCCAAATGATGTCTCCCCCCCCCAAGATGTATAGGCATTATATGTCGGCAAAATCCACCCCCCCAAAAAAAAATCAAGCACTCACCTGCATGCTTACCCCCCTAGGAATAAATTCATTTTGCAAGCAAATATTTTACCCAACAAAAGATTTTCCCTATTGCCAGTACAATTTCCAGCAATTTACCGCCCCTCCCAGCTCAAATTCTCTCTCTCTCCAAATCCCCCTCCTAGCACAAATTCCTTGTCAAAAGAAGTTTATTGAGTATACAATGTTATAAAGATACATAAAGTAAGTTTACAAGGATCTATAAAGTAAGCTTATTGTTTTACAGTAGGGTTTATATAGGTAAATATCATGAAATTTCAAATATTAAACATTGGGTTCACGTAAACCTAAATTAAAGATATATATCATTTCCTTAGTTACTTTTGTAGGTATTTAAATGATTTATACCTACTATACATATTGTTTACAAGTAGAGTGTATATAGGTCAAATAAATTCTGATAATGAGCTTTAATCGTAAGGTGGAGAAAAGGAAAGAGAAAGAAGAAAAAGGGTTGAAAAGTAGAGGTATGGTCCATAAGGTTGTCCCGCTCGTCAGTTTATTATTCTTTTTAGTTCTCTTTGAAGCCTTAGAATGGGTGTCTCTGTAAGTCATTTAATCTGTTACCATGGCAACAGGACAGAGTCATTGAAGTTTGACAGGAACTGTTGTTTTATCCAAGGATGCCAAAGTTTTTCAAATTTTGGAATTTGATTTTGATCGATGGCTACCATCTTAGCATGGGACATTGTATTATTCATTCTGTGAATTGTTTCTGCTAGTACCAATGTAGGAGATTTCCATGCCTTGGCCACTGTTTGTTTTGCAGCCGTTATTAGTTGGATCATAAGTTTGAATTGAGAGAGTGTTAACCATTCCGGTTTTAGATTAAGTAAAGTTAAATATGGATCTGGTTGTATTATTTTTTTAAATATTTTAGATGCAATCACGAAGACTTCCTTCCAGAAGGTTTGGATTACTGGGCACGTCCACCATATGTGTAAATATGTGCCTATTTCTGGGCATCCTCGAAAACAAAGAGCTGAGGTATTAGGTGAATATTTTGCCACTCTAGCGGGTACAAGGTACCAGCGAGTTAGGACTTTATAATTTGTCTCCAGTGCTAAGATGTTGGGTGAAGATGACTTAGATGTGAGCCATATGTTAGACCAGTCCGTGTCTTCTAAAGTTCGTCCCAGGTCCTCCTCCCACCTCTGAACGTAAGAGGGTCTATTAAGATTTGCTACTCCATATAATTGATCATAAAGTGATGAAATTGTACCTTTAGCAAATGGATCTTTAGTACAGATTGATTCAAAAATGGATAATTGGGATAATGGTGTATCCCCCTTTAGGAATGGTGTATAGAAATTTTTGATTTGGAGATATCTAAATATCTCAGAGTTTGGTAGATCATATTTTTCTCTAAGCGATGGGAATGAAAGGAATGATTTAGATGCTATGAAATCATTTAATGTCTGAATGCCTGATGTTGTCCAAGCTTTAAAAGAATTTGGGTAGATCCATGCCAGATAAAAGGCCGGATTTCTGATAAAAGAAAGGAGAGGATTGTGTGGAGATTGTAACTGATATTTGGTTTTTAGTTTATCCCAGAGAGATAAGAAGTGTTTAGTTATGGGATTATGAATTTTAAAGCGGTCTTTAGGATCAAGCCATAATAAATTTGATATTAATAGAGGGTCATTTTCTGAAGCTTCTATAAATACCCATAATGGGATTTCCTGTTTTGCATGGTATTTGGACAGACTGGCCAAATGTGCTGCTCTGTAGTAGTTAGTAAAATTAGGGTATCACAGGCCTCCTTTATTTTTGGGAAGATGTAGTGTGTGTATAGGTATATGTGGTTTAGAAGAGCCCCATATAAACGAAGTTGCTCTTTTTTGTACTATTCTCAAAAAATAGGAAGGAATTGGAATAGGGAGGACTCTGAATAGATAAAGCAATTTGGGTAGAATAGTCATTTTGATTGCATTAATCTTCCCTATCCAGGATAAAGGAAGTTGCGACCATTGTTTTATTAGATTTGTGATCTGTCTTAATACAGGAGGATAATTGGTTGAGAATAAGTCAGAATGAGATGCTGTTAAATGAATTCCAAGATATGGGATTGATTTTTCTGCCCATGTGAATGGGAGTGCAGCCCTAACCGGGATCAATTCCATGTTTGTGAGTGAAATATTAAGCACTAGGCATTTCTTAGGATTAATCATAAGGCCGGATAGGGCTGCAAATCCATCAAGAGCTGGTATTAAGTTAGGACCAGAGACCTGTGGTGATGATAGAAAAAGTAATATATCGTCTGCAAATATACATAATTTGTGTGTAATACCTCCTACTTCAATGCCAGTTATAGTTTGGTTTGTTCTGATGTATTGGGCCATGGGTTCGAGTATAAGGGCAAATAATAAGGGAGATAATGGGCAACCCTGTCGGGTACCTCTTTCGATATTAAAGGCATCAGATTTGTATCCAGCATATTGTATCCAGCATCCAGGAAGGCTTTGGTCCTTTTTTGAGGGACATTTATTCCCTGAACATTCAGGGAAAGTATATTCAGTGGTGCCATGGCAACAGATCAAATAGTTTTGACTTACTTTTTGTTATGCAGAGCTGACTGCGCAGATCAACCTGTGTGGACTGAAGAGATGAATAGATAGAAAAGAAACCAGTGAATTCTGGAGTAAAGAGTAAACAAAAAACATATGAGATTAGATGATACATTGTATAAATTATTTTTTGCAAGTAATCACAATTTACCCGTGAAAGAGAATAAATATCTCTCTCAGGGGAATAAGTGCCTTCGTCACACTCCCACATAATATGGTTGGGAGAATGAGGAGGGCTAATGGGGGTACACGGATCTTCCGCTTACAGGAGAGAAGTGCTATGTCAAAAGACATCAAAATGATGTTTCATTAATTGGAGTGCAGAATATAGTTTTTGTTGAAATTATTTATTCCAGGGTGGTTGTATATGGTTAGTCTTGCCCTAGGCTAAATAATTCAGTTAGAAAGGTACTGTTAATAACTTTGGTATTGATGAAGATAGTTTGAATTATTTTGGGATTTTAACCCTTTTAGAGTAAACAATTACATATTTTATTCATATGCAACTGTTTAGAAATGTTAACTCATAAAATTGAGGTTTTATTGCTTCAGATTAGAATAAACAAAAACATAATTCTAGGAACTAGTATATAGTATATATATAGTACTAGTATATATTTGTTTTAAGAAAAGAAAGAAAAAGCTTCCATTACTTCTGGGTTATTGAACATATTTGTCCTAAAAAGTAATAAATCTATTGTTATTACCTGATAATATATAACTGAACAAGAATTTCCTTATTTCACTTATATATTCTAAGGCTATATGAATCAGAAGTAATAAGAAATATAACTGGAATGTAACATGATCCCACACAGTGTGTGACTATCAGAATGCAGTTACATTCAGTTATAAATATAGGTTTTTTATAGAGAACCATCTCTTAGTATAATAAATGAAGAGATATCAGGAATTTGGATGTCAGTCCATTGAATCTTCTTGGTCCATGGATGATGTGGCATAACGGCCTCTTTTGTGAGAATGATGATTCCCATTTTGTTCTGAAAATTTCTGGGTGCTGCCTGAAGGTGGAGATGATGCCATTCTTCTGCGTGTGGGAGTGTTGCTGCTTGTGGGTTCTGTCAGATTTAATTTTAAAAGGGTTTGTTGTAGTTCATCTGCTGATCTGCTTCTGTAAATTGTACCTTGGTAGTTAAATCTGACTGAAAAGGGGAAGCCCCATTGATACATAATGTTGTGGCGTTGCAGTTCCATTAGTTGGGGTTTCATGGATCGTCTTTTAGTAATAGTAAGTTGGGATAGGTCAGCAAAAATTTGATAATTGTGTCCTTGAAAATTAAGTTCCTTTTTTTCTCTTGCAGCAATTAGTATTTGTTCTTTCGTTCTGTAATAATGACATTTTGTGATTATATCACGTGGGGGTCCATCTTTCTTTTTGGCTGTGAGGGCTCTGTGTACTCTGTCCAGTTCTAAACGTTCAATAGGGATATCTGGCTTTAGTTCTTGTAATAGAGCAGTAATAGTAGATGGCAGGTCTGTCACAGTTTCAGGTATTCCCCTTATGCGCAAGTTTGAACGTCTGGCTCTATTTTCGTAATCTTCGAGCTTAGTTTGAAGTATTAAATTCTCTTTTTTTAATTGTTCCAATTCTGTTATATTTTCTTGGGTTGTAATTTCAATTTCATCCATTTTTATTTCTAAGGCTGCGGTGCGGTTTCCCAGCTCTCTTATTTCTTTGGTTAGGCTTTTTGTTATTTGGTCTGAGGTTTGTTTTAAAGCCTTATGAAGCATCTTTTCAAATTGTAATAATATTACTGGGGATACTGAGGAGGCTTGTGGAGAAGTTTGTGAGAGGATTTGTTCTGTATCTGACTCAAATGGAGAGTCTTGCTGTGACATTTTCTGTCTGTGAGAGCGCCCTGATGCTGTATCTTGTGAGGTGACTGGAGCTGCTTCAGCTGCAGTGAGTGCCTGTGAGCTCTTTGTGAGGTGATTTTTATTTCTGCCACGGTTTCCTCCCAGTACCATATTTCCTGCCCAAACTTTCACAGTTTGTTCCCTGGGGCAAAAAGGTTCAAATGGATACCTTTTGAGCCTGCAGGCTCCGCTTTGTCTTTCTCTTCTCTCCTCAGCGGTGTGGAGCTCTAACAATGCATGTCTGCTCCGCTAGGCTCCGCCTCCTGCCCTCCTCCTAGCACAAATTCTACCCCCTCAAAATCCCCCTACTATCACAAATTATTGCCCCAAATCCCCTTTCCTAAGACAACCCCCCAAAAATGTTTACCCTCCTAATACTTTCCTAAATCACCCCTTCTAGCACATCCCCCTCAAATTCCCACTCCTAGAACAGATTATTTTCTTTCCATCACCCCCAAATCATCCCTCCTAGCAAACACACCCCCACCTCCCAAATTTCCCTTCCTAGCACAAGTCTCCACCCCCAAATCCCCCAGTACAAATCCCCCTTCCCTTCTTCCAGCACAAATCCCCCTATTTCCCTATCATAGCAAAAATCCTATTCCCAGCATAAATCCCCTCCAAATCACCTCTTTTAGCAATCCCCCCCAATATCCTTTTATAGAACAAATCCTACCATTGTTACCCCCCAGATTCCCCCTCTCAGTGTAAATTCCCTCCCTCCAATCCACCCTAGTACAAATCCTCCCAATCCCCCCTCCTAGCACAAATTCTTTCCCCATCTCCCCTCCAAGCCCAGCAAATCCCCCCAAATCACCCCTCCTAGCACATCCCCCAAATTTCCACTTGTAGAACAAATTGTACCCCATTATCGCCCAAATTCTCCCTCCAAGCACAAATATTCCTTTTCCTCTGCCAGCACAAATTACCATATTCACCTATAGAACCAATCATCTTCTCTCTCCCCCTCCTAGCACAAAAAATGTAATTGACAAATGTCTGCTACTCTATCTCCCCCCACCATTGTGTCCCCAGTGCAGTTCTGCACTCCCTTCAACACAGAGACCTCAGATACAGTGTGTGGCAGAAGGCTGTGGATGTCCTTTCTATCAGGATCCTCCTCATCTTGACACGTCAGAGTTGGGGAGGAGCATAGGGGAAGCTGATTTCTAACACTTTTGACAAGCAGCTGGCAGGGAGAGATGCCGCTACCACAGGGCTATGGGATTACAGCTTGGGGACACCACTAACTTTTATATCTAGACTTTATAGGATTTGCTTACCCACCTCTACCCTAATTCTGTGCTGGGATGAGATAGGGGTGGGTAAGCAAACCCTGCACAGTCCCAATCTGACAGTTCTGATCGAGGAGAACTGAAATTGCAGGAGAAAGGAAGGGAGAGAGAGCATAGCTCACACCTCCTATCTGCCTCCCACCCTCTCCAGATTTGGCTGTATCGTCCAGCACTAAGCTAACAGGTGTACTAATTTCACTGTCACTACTCCTGTTTGTTTGTACTCTCCTTCTGGTGCCCCTCACCTCACATGACACCAGGTCCCTGGGCAGCCCCCCCCTCGGTCTTGGCCCTGGCTTATGGAATAATCTGTCCTTTTAGGCCCGTGGATGAAGACTGGTGACTTTTTTGGGCCAGATGCATGAAATTCTATGGAACATTACAGAAGCCTTTGTTTTGAACAGCTAACTGGCTTACTCAAGAATGATGAATTGGCCTTTAAACTTTTTGAGAAAAGTGCCATATTTTTATGAAAAAAAATGCAATTTATGAAAAGGTGTACACACTTGCTGAACTGGAGCAAACTTGTCAAATTTGGAACAGGAAACCCTGTTCTATTTTCGGCATACAATCTTTTTGTTCTTAAATGTATGCCTTTTTAAATGTGACATATTTTAATAAATCAGCTAACTACCACTGTTTGTGTTCTTTTCTATATCAGAAGTAGAGGGTCTCAGATCATCAGTTTACTGGCTAAAGGCATTGGGGTGGATTAGTGCAATGCAACAATGCTTGGATAAAAATCTCAAGCACCGAATAAGTCGGCACCACCCCACCTCTGCTCATACTGAGTGGCCAGTCTCCTGTGTTTACAATGCATCAGTGCAACCGCTCAGCATAGGACCTAGAAGCAAGTGGAAATTACTAGAGTATAGAATAATAGGCTATCACAATGATTTCCAGGGGCATTTGCCAAGAATGGTATATGCATAGTTACATACAGTGCCTTGAAAAAGTATCCATACACCTTGAAATGTTCCACATTTTGTCATGTTACAACCAAAAACCTAAATGTATATTATTGGGATTTTTTGTGATAGATCAACACAAAGTGGCACATAAAATACTCTGATACCCATAACTAAAATCTAGTGGAACCAATTACCTTCAGAAGTCACCTAATTAGTATATAGAGTCCACCTGTATGTAATTTAATCTCAGTACAGCTGACAGGTTTTTTAGAGAACCTTAGTGAACAAACAGCATCATAAAGGCCAAGAAAGGCCAGACAGGTCAGTGATAAAGTTGTGGAGAAGTTTAATGCAGGGTTAGGTTATAAAAAAATATCCCAAGCTTTGAACATCTTACGGAGCACTGTTCAATCCATAATCTGAAAATGGAAAGGGTATGGCAAAACTGCAAACTTAGGCAAGAAGAGCGGTAATCACAGAAACAGCCAAGAGGCCCATGGTAACTCTGGAGGAACTACAGAGAACCACAGCTCAGGTGGGAGAATCTGTCCACAAGACCACTATTAGTTGTGCACTCCACAAATTTGGCCTTTATGGAAGAATGGCAAGAAGAAAACCATTGTTGAAAGAAAGCTATATGACGTCCCATTTGCAGTTTGCGAGAGGCCATTTGGGAGACACAGCAAACAAGTGGAAGAAGGTGCCCCGTCCAGATGAGACCAGAATGGAACTTTTTGGCCTAAAAGCAAAACGCTATGTGTGGCGGAACAGTAACTGCATATCACCCTGAACCCATTCCCACCGTGAAATATGATGGTGGCAGCATCATGTTGTGGGGATGCTTTTCTGCAGCAGGGGCAGGGAAGATGGTCAGAGTTGATGGGAAGATGGGTGGAGCCAAATACAGGGCAATCTTAGAAGAAAACCTGTTAGAATCTGCAAAAGACTTGAGACTGGGGCATAGGTTCACCTTCCAACAGGACAACAACCATAAACATACAGCCAGAGCTACAATGGAATGGTTTAGATCAAAGCATATTCATTTTTATGCCCCATACACACGGTCGGATTTTCCAACTGAAAGTGTTCGATGGGAGCTTGTTGTCGGAAATTCCGACCGTGTATAGGCTCCATCGGATATTTTCCATCGGAATTTCCGTCACACACCAAAGTCCGATCGTTTAAAACATGGTGAAGTACAACACGTACGATGGGACTAGAAAAAGGAAGTTAAATAGCCAGTAGCCAATGGCTGCCCTTGCGTCATTTTGGTCCGTCGGAATAGCATACAGACGAACGGTTTTCCTTATAGGAATTGATTCCATCGGAAAGAAATGACACTTTGCTACAATGTAAAGTAGTGAGTGCACAGCTTGTATAACAGTGTAAATTTGCTGTCCCCTCAAAATAACTCAACACATAGCCATTAATGTTTAAACCGCTGCCAACAAAAGTGAGTACACCCCTAAGTGAAAATGTCCAAATTGGGCCCAATTAGCCATTTTTCCTCCCCAGTGTCATGCGACTCATTAGTGTTACAATGTCTCAGGTGTGAATGGGGAGCAGGTGTGTTAAATCTGGTGTTATTGCTCTCACTCTCTCATACTGGTCACTGAAAGTTCAACATGGTGCCTCGTGACAAAGAACTCTCTGAGGATCTAAAAAAAGAATTGTTGCTCTACATAAAGATGGCCTAGGCTATAAGAAGATTGCCAAGACCCTGAAACTGTGCTACAGCACGGAGGCCAAGACCATACAGCAGTTTAACAGGACAGGTTCCACTCAGAACAGACCTCGCCGTGGTTGACCAAAGAAGTTGAGTGCACATGCTCAGCGTCATATCCAGAGGTTGTCTTTGGAAAATAGATGTATGAGTGCTGCCAGCATTGCTGCGGAGGTTGAAGGGGTGGGGGGGTCAGCTTGTCAGTGCTCAGACCATACACCTCACACTGCATCAAGTAGGTCTGCATGGCTGTCGTCCCAGAAGGAAGCCTCTTCTAAATATTATGCACAGGAAAGCCCGCAAACAGTTTGCTAAAGACAAGCAGACTAAGGACATGTATTACTGGAACTATGTCCTGTGGTTTGATGAGACCATGATAAACTTATTTGGTTCAGATGGTGTCGGAAGCGTGTGTGACGGCAACCAGGCGAGGAGTACAAAGACAAGTGTGTCTTCGAGTGTGTCTTGCCTACAGTCAAGCATGGTGGGGGGGTGTCATGGTCTGGGGCTGCATGAGTGCTGTCGGCATTGGGGAGCTTCAGTTCATTGAGGGAATCATGAGTGCCAACATGTACTGTGACATACTGAAGCAGAGCATGATCTCCTCCCTTCGGAGACTGGGCTGCAGGCCAGTATTCCAACATGAGAATGACCCCAAACACACCTCCAAGATGACCACTGCCTTGCTAAAGAAGCTGAGGGTAAAGGTGATGGACTGGACAATCATGTCTCCAGACCTAAAACTTATTGAGCATCTGTGTGGCATTCTCAAAACGGAAGGTGGAGGAGCGCAAGGTCTCTAACATCCACCAGCTCTGTGATGTTGTCATGGAGGAGTGGAAGAGGACTCCAGTGGCAACCTGTGAAGCTCTGGTGAACTCCATGTCCAAGAGTGTTGAGGCAGTGCAGGAAAATAAAGGTGGTCACACAAAATATTGACACTTTGGGCCCAATTTGGACCTTTTCACTTAGGGATGTACTCACTTTTGTTGGCAGCGGTTTAGACATTAATGGCTGTGTGTTGAGTTATTTTGAGGGGACAGCAAATTTACACTGTTATACAAGCTGTACACTCACTACTTTACATTGTAGCAAAGTTTTATTTCTTCAGTGTCATCACATGAAAAGGTGTAATAAAATATTTACAAAAATGTGAGGACTGTACTCACTTTTGTGAGATATTGTATATATTTAATTTTAAATCTAATGTGAAGTATGTATTTCGAAAGTAAATCAGACTGAAGAGATTGTAATCTTCTCTGTACTTTCGCTTGCTTCCTTACTTTTCATTTGACAGTTTCTCTTTCAGAGTTCCAGACATGATTAAGTATTTCTCCATTGCTAAACAATGAACAAACTTTATTTATAAGCATCAAAGTTGGAATGAAATGGTCTCTATTATTATAATATAATTAGAGCATTCGAGTTCTCCCGAGATCTCGCATAAGTCTCGCATTACGAAAGGAACCAATGAATGACAGACTGACAGAGATTGAATTTTTATATATGTTACTTTTTTAACTTTTGCGACATTGATTTATTATTCATGTTTTGATATTTCCAAGGTTTCAAAACGCTAGCAATTTGAAATATTTTTCAAAACTCCCAGGGCACACCTGCAAATCTCACACGGCACACAGTTTGAGAATCACTGCACTAAAGGATGTGCATTGTGCATAGAGTAGTGTGCATGACCACAACAAATGTACACTGCTCATTCCAAACAACCAGAAGTGATGGGGAAAAGTAGTTGTTTGGGAACTCATGGAGGACATTACAAGGAGGTAAAAAACACAGTAAGAAGTGATTTCATGACAAATAGATTGCATGGATAATAAGTAGTGGATGTGTGTGGATTATTTTTTGTAAAAGAAGGATATTGTTTAGTGTCACTTTAAGTAAGGCAGTAGAAAAAAGTGAAGTTCATATCTAAAGAACAGTAACACATATCAGCAAATAACTTTCCACTGTGTTTTAATTAAATCTGTTAAAGCGTTTGTTAATCCCAGAAAAAAGAGGACCTGGAGTCATGTGATTGCTGGAAGACACTGTTAAAGCGGAGTTCCACCCAAAAATGCTCCCACTTCTGGGCATGGATCGCCGCAGGCTCCGCACGCAGTGATCTACGCCATGTCCGACAACTCCTCCACCTCCCCCGCTCTGTCTTCTGGAAGACCCATGGGTCCCAGAAGACAGCAGGGAGCAGTGAGATTGTGCATCGCGACTCGCGCGTGCGCAGTAGGGAACCAGGCAGTGAAGCCGCATGGCTTCACTGCCTGATTCCCTTACCGAAGATGGTGGCGCCTCCACCCGAGAGCTGAGGGACAGATCGGCTTCAGGTGAGGACATCCCGGGCGCTCTGGACAGGTAAGTGTCCATATTTTAATAGTCAGCAGCTGCAGTATTTGTAGCTGCTGACTTTTAAAAAAAATTGCAGCGGAACTCCGATTTAAAACAGGTAGAAATCGGCTTTTTTTTAAATAAAGCACAGACACTAGGACACAGCTTTTTATGTGACAGAGGGGATGATATAAAGATCAGTTAGTGGCTTGACAACCACTTTAAATAACAGGTTTAAATTAGTTATTTAGGTTACTGCACTTTGGACATTACCCTATGCAATGCTTTCTGAATAAGCCCATTAGTGTGGAACTGCTCAGGCAGGCATACACTATGTATATAAAAAGGCTCCACTGTTAAAAATTAGCCTTATTATGAAGGAGAAACTTTAAAAAGAACAAGTGTTAAGTATAGAGTTAATTACACATTAAACAATATAAACATCCCTAATAGCATAATTGATCTTTAAGTGCCATGGGGCAACTTCATTAAATTAATGAGCTGATGATTCTAACTTTGATGCCTTTCTTATTATGTACGAGGCATCATTTCTTTCAAAAGAAAGTCATCTAATTTACTAGATATAAAATGTCACATATAGGTCATTGACAGCCAGGAAGACCATTGCTGATTCAGACTACACTTTAGGCTAAATATTTCTCCCTTTGTAGTTTCCAGAAAATGTCATTATTTAAGCAATAAAGGCTCATGATTCCTGAAGGGTAAATCTGGAGATGATACAAAAAGTGGGTTTCTTTTTGCATACAATCTCATGCTTTCCTAGGCTTCCAATGAATCTATCACAAAGCAAATAACTTGTGTGAATATCCTGTGATTAAAGCAGTTATCCCCATATTTAGCAGAAGGCTAGTTCTGAACTAAACATTTTTACTAGATCACAGCCCTGCAACTAGTATATGGTATATGAGGCAGGAATTGGCTGCTTCCATCAGTACAATTTAATACACAGCTTCTTTGTAAACATAATGATTTTATGCAGTAAGTTTAAAGGCTAATTTCATATTTAACGAAAAAATAATAAATGCACACATTTAGCAGAAAAAAAATGTGTTTGTTATTTTTTCTACAGGAGGCTGAAAAGCTTTGTACCTGCAATTAGTGGATCATGGGTGCATTGTCAATATGCTGCACACTCTCCATTCATCTTTCTGCCCCTACCTCCGTATGAGCTTTCAGTTAGAAAATATGTTACCTATTACAACCTAAATACAGGTGTACTGTACCATGTAACAAGTTCTAAAGGTGAAATTAAAGTGTTACTAAACCCAGGACCCTGCATTCACTATATCTGGTCTCCCACAGTACACAGAACATGGAAATGCAATTATTTTAGTAAATATAAACTGCTAAATACCTTTTCTCATCAGCAGTATATAGCAGTCTTATGAGTTCTATGAGTGTCTGGTTAAAGCTTGTAGGAAGAATTTTCATTCTACTCCTATAGCCCACATTCACATCGGGCGGATTTGGCTTGCGATTTGACATGTCAAATCGCATGCCAAATCGGCAGCTATTGACGGCAATAGCACCTTCCGAAACTGTGCGACGCCAACTTTGCAGCGCCGCACCGATTCCTAAAAGTAGTTCCTGTACTACTTTTGGTGACTTTGGGGGGCAATTTGAATAGACATCTGTACAGCATCCTGCACAGATGTCTGTCAAATAGCAGTCAGTGTGGACCTACACATAAGGGTGCGGGTTCCCTGACCCTCTGCCTGGACAGTGCTGATTGGCCTAGTGCTGATCACATGCACCCTCCCAAGAAAAAAACTCTCTAGCAATACACACAAAACTGGGCAGAGTGACTCCAAGGCTCTGTACTGTCAGCAGATGGATTGGGGACAGTGGAAGAAGGGGAGGATCAGAGAAAACAGAATCAAACAGCCTTTTTACACAATGCAGAGGATTAACCCCTTAGGTTCCACAGTGCATATAACAAGCATGCTTTACTGCATATACAGACTGATTTTACTGTTGTGGGTTTAGTAACATTTTAACCTTTAACTTCTTGTAATAAAATATAATAATCTTTGCATACATACACCCACAAAAATAAGAGGCTATGACAAAAAAATATAATGGAGTCTCAACTTGCATATGAAAATAAGAAATAAAATAAAGGTGAGCAAATCTTTTTACTCTGCTGGTGATGTACTGAGGCCAGCCTAGAAATTCACTTCTCAGGGTGGATTATGTGTAATCTGCATTGATCCCCAGCATTGAAGTGAACTGGCCCAATTACACATTACTAAATACCTCATTGATGACAACTTAGGTCTCTCTAGCTCAGTAATGAACCTGAACCTGTCTGGGAAATTAAAACTAATGTACAATGCTTTCAGAATGATTCTAGTTTTCTCTGTGTTCAACTGTGAAATAACCATGCTTTCATGACCTTTATTCTGATAGGATGCACTATGAAATGCATAGGTCAACATTTCATTAAAAAAAAAAAAATACATAAAAAAAATATATCTTGCGAGGGACGTTTAAGAGATGAAATGAGCATGCACCTAGCAAAGCAGACAGTCTAAAAAAACAGTACACTATGTTTTTGGAGCAAAAAGAGTATATTATACAGCATATGGATATTTAACTTTGATTTCTCAATTTCAAGCAGAAGCCTATGAAATAGTGTAAGTAGTTCAGCCGTGGCCACATATGTGCACATGGTTATTGGGAAATCCCCAGCACAGCATGTACTATGGCTTTGTTAACTGTTTTTTTGTTTTAAAATTAATAATATTGCTACACATTTAATATTGTTTCGTTCCTACATGAAAAACACATATAAATTCCTAAGAACAGTAGTTCCACACAGTAGTGTGGAAAACGCTAAACAAAATCTTTTTTTTTTTTTTTTTTTTTTTACATTTCTGGCACCGCTTAGCACAGTCTGTGACAAATCACACTTTTTAATAAATTTATATCCAAGATTTTGCTGATGAATATAGTATCATTAGTAGTAATCAGCATGGATTTACGAAAGGTTGTTCTTGCCAAACCAAATCTGTTAACATACTATGAGGAAGTGAGCTGCCATCTTGGGGAAAGGAAAGCCTGTAGATGTGGTGTACCTTGATTTTGCAAAAGCATTTGACACAGTCCCCCACAAGTGCTTAATTTACAAACTGAGGTCTGTAAGCATAGACTACAGGGTTTGTACATGGATATAAAATTTGTTACAGGGGCACATCCAAGAAAGTTGTGATAAAGTACTCGGACTGGTCTGGAGTAGTATGTTGGATACCCCAGGGATCTGTCCTGGGACCAATTCTGTTTAATTTATTCATAACTGATATAGAGGATGGGATAAATAGCTCAATCTTAGTGTTTTTTTGATGATACAAATCTAAGCAGGGCAATAACTTCTCAGCAGGATATTGATACTTTACAAAAAGACCTCAATAAAATAAGGGGGTGGGTGACTACATGGCAAATGAGGTTTAACCACTTCAGCTCCGTAAGGTTTACCACCCTTCATGACCAGGCCATTTTTTGATATTGGCACTGCGTTACTTTAACTGACAATTGCGTGGTCGTGCGACGCTGCACCTAAATATGTCTTTTTTTCCCAGCAAAAAGAGCTTTCTTTTGGTGGTATTTAACCCCCTCTGTGGTTTCTTTTTTTTGTGCTAGAAACAAAAAAAAAAAATGACAATTTTGAAAAAAAAAAAATAATATTATTTACTTTCTTTTATAAAACACATCCAATAAAATAATGTAAAAAAAAATCTTCATCAATTTAGGCCAATATATATTCTGCTACATATTTTTGGTAAAAAAATTCCCAATAAGCGTACATTGATTTGTTATAGCATCTACAAACTATGGGATAGAATTATGAAATTTTTATTTTTCTTATTTTTTTTTTACTAGTAATGGCGGCGATCAGTGACTTATAATATGACTGCGACATTGCGGTGGACAAATTGGATTTTTTGGGAACAAATGACACCAATACAGCGATCAGTGCTAAAAAGAAAATCAACTGTTACTGTACTAATGACACTGGCAGGGAAGGGGTTAACATCAAAGGGTTAAATGTGTTCCCTGGGAGTGCTTCCTAACTCTGTGGAGAGTGATTTAGCTGTGGAAAGGCAGAGATCCGTGTTTCTGCTTAGCAGAAACACAAGATCACTGCCTTTCCTTGTCACATAACGGCGATCTGCCTTGTTTACATAGGCAGATCACCATTTTGCCTGTATCACGAATGATCGCTGATTGGCTCCCACTGTGTCCAACTATTTAACTATGTACTGTTTGTACTCGGTATCCTAATTGCATATTCCTGCACATCATAGATGCTTAGTAAACACCATAGTATAACAATTGCCCAAAATTGATACTCTGGCGTAGACACACATAAGCAGTGAATCCACCCAGACTAAGGTTTTAGGTGAACTAGTTTGCTGATCCCTACTGTTTGTATCATACATTTTTTTTTTCATCTTTTCCTTATATACATAAAGGCCCCGTCCCATTTTTTCTTTTTTTCAAATGTTACAAAAACAAGACTAGTGTTGCAAGTACAGGACTCATCTCATTAGCATAGAGATGAAATAGAATGCTGTAATATAGTAGCAGTGATTGACAAAGATGATGCATGTCCATTTGTTCTATATTAAATTATTCAAAACCTTCAATGAAAGAATATTAAAATGTAAAATAGGTTTTCAATTTTCCATCCAATTCTTGCTAAAAAAAAAGTAATAATTTAGAAAGAGAAAAAAAATAACAACATTGTATTTCAGCTTTGATGTGATTGACATGGCTGAAATCTCCTGTGTCTGGTAAAGTCCTGTTTGAATAAAGCTTTTTTGACTTACAACCTTAAGGCTCCATCTTCTTTAGGATAATTAGCAGCGGATCATGTAAAAACTGTGCTGGGAAATAAATTGGTTTAAAAACAAATTTTATGATAATTGTGATCTAACTTTAAACATAAAATTATCATTTTAATTTCCATATTAAACATTTTTGTGTGACTATAAAAATCAGTTAAATGTATATTTCACAGTTCACATTTCACATAAATGCAAAAACCATTAAGGTTTCGTAGAATCAGAGGATAAGTTAGCATTAATTTACGTTTTTGTTTTTTTTTTGCCAAGGCAGAAAACAAAGAAATACTTTATACATTAGACAGAAGTGAGCAAATTTCATCACCCAAAGTGAGCCCTGTATCATAATTGATTGACAATCATGTTACAATTTTCATCAAGATAACCTACACCAATTTTTTGAGTGTTACTTTGGCAATATCCCAGGGTCCCTTGGATGACAATATGCACAGGTTGAACTGCATTAAAGCCCAACTCTGGTCTGCTGTTAAATTTACCAATGTAATGGGGTCCCCCCACACTGTAGTGGCCAATGTTTGTTTGGCTAAGGAACAAACGAATAGATTGGTATACTTATCTTATTCTGCTTCAGTTTGCTGCCAGCTTCTGATGTCACCATGTACAATACAGAACTTGCAGACCTGCATTGCACACAAAGACAGCGAAGGCTCTTCCACAACATTGATCTGGATGAGAACATCAGTTCCCTTATCCTAATACATTCAAACCATGCAGTGAACGTGAAGGAGGTGGTGGTGTGGGGGGGATCTACTGCATGGGTACATTTCCCAGCAGCCCGGAGTGGGACCTGGGAAAATGTTAAGTTCTAATACAGATTAAGTCAGTACAGAAATTCAGTGCAAGAACAGAAGATTTGAGATTAGTGTGATTTTAACAATTCATTTGGGTCCCTTTATTTATAAATTAAATTAATGAATGGATAAATGAATGATTTAATTCATTAATTTTATAAAAATGTAAGTTAAGTTGAACTCCTTGTCTAATAAGGTACAATTATGAATGGCATTTAAACAAGAGGTTAACTTGATCAAATTTGCAGGGTTCCAAAAGCCCCCCCCTCGCTCCCCTGTTTCTCTGGAGAGACCGGGACCATGGTAAATGAAGGTATCTAAGAGAGCAGGAGATGATCGAAGAATATCCATTCCCTCATCCCCCTGTGACTAATGACCCTGAAATCAATGTGTGTTACTTGACTTTCCAGTACACAGCTGTCATTCTTGGCTACTGTAGCTTAGGATGCAGATAAATAAGCATGAGCAGTGCTTGTGTCAAGATTCAGCAGCTGGGGGACCAAATATATGTAGCTACACACAGGAACTGGGACGAGTCCATGTATGTGTATCTTTAAAGTGAGATTTATTTACAGTCAACAATAACCACACACCAAACAGCAATATACATGAGAATGCATTAAAATCAAAACAGAACAACCAAAATGCAGAAACCTAACAACTAACTAAATATTCAAATATATACACAGGAAATGTACAGGGCAGGGAGAAAACTGGGGGAGCAGATGGGAAGAAGGGAAACAATACTGAGGAAGGAACAAGGCAACATGGTACTGGATACAGTGCAAGATCAAGGGTAAATGGCAACAGAGTCTGGCAGCAACACAACAAACACTGCGATTCCCTGCACCGTAAGAACAATCATAGCTTAAGAACGATCATAGCTTGATTGTTCTCACGTCCCCCTCCTCTTGCCACCCTCCGGTGCTTCCCATGGCTTGCCCGTACGATCTGCAAGTGAGAAAAGGAATCTGTCCATTCCAAAAGTTTACCATAGAGAATTGGGGCGGGCCAGATGGCCCCGGATGTCTCTATGATCTTTTGGAGGCCAGGCGCGATGTTATGACGTCCCACCTGGCCTCTGCATTTGAAAAAATGCCACCGCCTTGGCTGGGAAGCCAAGAACGTTTTTTTTTTTTTCAAAGTTTCCCAGCCTAGAAGGGGAATCTGGGGACTTATTGACCCCAGATCTCGCTGTAAAGAGGACCTGTCCCCCACTATTCCTATTACAAGGGATGTTTACATTCCTTGTAATAGAGAAAGTTAGGATACCCTCAATTGGGACTTTAAATCAGCAAAAACACTAATGGAATGAGTAAAATTGTTTTATCGATACAAATAGAAACTAAAAAATCATCATACGATGATTATAAAAACACACACGTACATGCAACACAGACACACATAATATAATATCTTGCAGTAGAATACAGAAGTACGTATATAGAGTGGTTTCTCTCCAGTAACCGAGAATACTTTCCGGTAACCAAATCCAGGGAAAGCTATCTGGTACCCAATACGTTTCAGGTTCAAAGTCCTTTTATTAGGGGTAATTGTATAAGAGATTTTAAATTTGAGATATGGTGAATGGCACCGCAATCAAACACACAGAGTAATTCAGGCAAGACTGGAAATAACATTGTCAGTGGATGGCTTATGTAGAGGTCTAATTCAACCTATAAATTTGAAGTGTAATGGTCCATAGAAAAGGAGCAAGTCAGTAGTCCCTCAGGCCAGGGGGTGTGCAGCTGGAAATGATAGCTTCACAGCTTATATGGAGATCTTACAGTAGGGGTCAGAATAGGACATTGGTCAGGGTCCCATGTAAATGATGACACTATGTTGGAATGCTGTGTACCTTACCTTAAGCTGTGTGCCGGGGGTCCATAAGGCACATACTTTACGCAGACCTGGCAGGACTGGATGGTGTGCCTTATGGACCCCCTGCACACAGTTTAAGGAACGGTACACAGCATTCCAACCTGTAAAAAATTTTAAAGCATCGCCTATGGCGATTTTTAAGTACCAAAGTTTGGCACCTTTCCACGCAATTGTGCGCAAATTCAAAGCATGACATGTTAGGTATCTATTTACTTGGCATAACATCACCTTTCACATATGCAAAAAACTGGTCTAACTTTACTGGGTTTTTTTGCATTAAACAGTTAAAAGAAAAAAAAAAAACTTGTTTGAAAAATATCTGCGCACCGTGCAAGATCAAAAGTTGCAACAACCACCATTTTATTCCCTAGGGTCTCTGCATGTAGGAGCAAAGTGTCAGAATTAGCCTGGGTAGCAAGTGGTTAATGTATTTTTTCCTGAAAATGTGCATTTGATAAGCAGTTGTGTAATAATTGTAACATAAAAAGAGGAAACTGTCACAATTTTATACTACAAGGCATCTGCTTTCAGAAAATATATAATTGTTTGGGGTTTAACCACTGTCCATGGCATATATACTGCAGCAGGGCAGCCCTATTATGCAAACGATGTGCTCGTACATCATTTGGTGCACGATACATTATTTATGGTACTGTTGCACACAGCTTAAGGAAAGGTATACAGCATTCCAACATAGTGTCATCATTTACACAGGACCCTGACCAATGCGCAATGCACAAGCCCGCTGCACGGCAGGGGAACCAATGCGTGGGTCCGGTGGCCGCAATGTCCGCCGGTCACCAGCGATCGCTCCTCAATGAGGCAGAACGAGGATCTGCCTATGTAAACAAAGCAGATCCCCGTTCTGACAGGAGAGTACAGAGAGATTGTCTGTTCCTAGTGATTAAGAAAAGCGATCTCTCTCTACTCCCTGTCAATCCACTCCCCCCACACTTAGAAACACCTAGGACACACTTAACCCCTTGATTGCCCCCTAGTGTTAACCCCTTCCCTGCCAGTGTCATTTATAAAGTAATCAGTGCATACTTTTAGCACTGATCACTGTAATAATGTCACTAGTCCCAAAGAAGTGTCAAAATAGTCCGATCTGTCCACCGCAATGTCGCAGTCTCACTAAAAATCACTGATCACTGCCATTACTACAAAATAATAATAATAATAATAATAATAATAATAATAATAAAAATGCCATAAATCTATCCCTTATTTTGTAGACGTTATAACTTTTGCGCAAACCAATCAATATGTGCTGATTGTGATTTTTTTTTTTATCAAAAATATATTGAAAAATACATATTGGCCTAAACTGATGAATACATTTGTTTTTTTACATTTTTTATTGGATGTGTATTATAGCAAAAAGTAAAAAATATTTTTTTTTTCAAAATTGACAGAATATTTTTGTTTATAGCGCAAAAAATAAAAACTGCAAACGAGATAAAATACCACCAAAAGAAAGCTCTATTTGTGGGAAAAAAAGGTCATTAATTTTATTTGGGCACAGAGTTGCGCGCACACGCAATTGTCAGTTAAAGTAACGCAATGCCGTATCGCAAAAAATGGCCTGGTCCTTAATGGGGTAAATCCTTCTGATGCTGAAGTGGTTAAAGTAAATAAAAACAGATATTTGCAAAAAATAAAAAATGCATGGTAGACAAACTGTTAATAACACTAATAAGCTACGTTTCTTGCTGTTCCCTTGTGTACTGTACCTTCATATATTCTGCAAGTACTGTTAAATTGCCAGTATCTCACTATTCTTACAAAAAGAGTATATCTATATCTATCTCTATATCTATCTATCTATCTAGGATGATAATTGTATAATTAAGAATCTACAAGGGCCTTGTTTTTAAGGATTACAATACTCACCATTATTTATGGTACTGCTGCTGTACTAGCAGTGGCTCTTCTACTTTGCTTCATTACTGCTTTGATTAGTCTATAACTATCACATGTGTGCGATGAATTTTCTTTGTTATTTTTTTTCTTGGTGCTGCTCTGCTATTTTCTGTGACATACAGGTCAATATCTTTCTTATAAAGAAATAGCCATTATTCATTGCATGATGATGAAGAGGGAGAGATGGGCACTTGAAAATATTATTCTGCTATATACTTGCCCACTTTTTTCTTGCAGTCAGCGATCATAAAATTAATGGAGTACGTGTGCAGAAGTCAAAATAATACCTTCTATGTACCTATGCTTCTTGTCAATTATTTTCCAGTTCCAGGAAGATTTTTCTCTAGTGCGGCCAACCTTTTCCTTTGATTTTTCTTTCCAATTTCTTTGAACTTTTCTTTGACATGTCTGCCCTAAATGCGAAGAGTACTGTTTGTCTGGTTGACCCAAAATGGTAGAATTAGCTTGATGTGCTGAAAATTTCACAAACCATTTTGTTCATCTTTACAGAGTAAAATATTTATAGCTCTTGGTTAAAAAAAAATGAATGATGCCAAGTGTACACAGGGCTCTTGAGAGCCACACAAAGAGGAGTGACAGGTTGGAGGATCTACACAAATAGGAAAGCAGCGAGAAATCTGAGGAGTTGCACAGAAAAGGAGGGCAGACTGAGGTCCCAAGAATGCAAATAGAAAACGTTCCAAGAGCTGCACACAGAAAGGAGAGGCAAGAGGTTCAAGGGCTGCACAAAAGAAGAGAGATGAGAAAGGTGTGGGAGAAAGAAGGTACACTGAAGCATTAAAGGTTTAAGAAACTGCTAGACGTGCGGTTTGTTTCGTTTCAAATTGAAATTCTGAGGAATTTTTGTTTTATCCAATGTATCCGAATTTCCGAATTGCAAAAGTACCAAATTTAAACGAATCCGAAATAACAAAAAAAATGTGGATGAAATTTGAATGTAAATCGTTTTTAAATCAGTTGTGAATATTTTTTGAATTCGAAAAAGTTTTCAAATTAGAATAGTTTTCAAATTCCAAAAATTTTCAAATTCAAATAGCTTTCAAATTCAAATAGCTTACAAATTCAAATAGTTTTCAAATTTCCAAAGAGAATAAAATAGAGTAGAAAAAAAAGGAAAATAATAGAAAAATAATAGAAAAGAATATAACAGAAAATAAAAGAATATAATATAATAGAGTAAAACAGTACACAATATAATAGAAAATAAAAGAACATAAGAGACTAGAATATAATAGAAACAAATAGAACAGAATAGAATACCATAGAAAGAATATAACCATCTTCTGCAATTTGAATTTCAAATAGAATTAATTTGAATGCATAAGAAAAGAATAGAATCGAAGAGAAAAAAAATAGAATAGACTAGAATAGAATTTAAAAAAAAGAATAGAATATAATAAAATAGAATAGAAAGAATATAACCATTTCCCAAAAGTCAAATAGAATCAATTTGAATAGAATAGAAAAGAATAGAATAGAAAATAACAGAATAGTATAGAAAAAAACAACATAATAGAATAGAAAGAATATAACCATCTTCTGAAATTCGAATTTAGAATAGAATAAATTTAAATATAAATGAATAGAATAGAATAGAATAGAATAGAAAAGAATAGAATAGAAAAGAATAGAATAAACAAATTGAAAAATAATACAATTAAAAAAATAGACTAGAATAGAATAGAATAGAATAGAATAGAAAGAATATAATTAGAATAAATTCAAATAGATTAGAATAGGAAGATGGTTTTATATTCATTCTGTTCTACTCTACGCTGTTGTTTTTTTCTATATTATTGAGTTATTTTTTATTCTATTCTACTCTATTTTTTTCTTTTCTATTCAAATTCAAATATTCAAATTGATTCTATTTGAATTCTGGGAAATGGTTATGTTATTTCTATTCTATTCTATTGTTTTTTTTTATTCTATTCTTTTTTATTCTATTCAAATTTCAGAAGATGGTTATAATCTTTCTATTTAATTATATTCTTTTTTTATTCTATTTTATTCCTGTCTATTATTTTCCATTATATTCTGTTCTTTTACATTCTATTTTATTTTGTTCTGTTTTACTCATATTATATTATTTTATTTACTGTTATATTCTTTCCTATTATATTATATTTTTTTTCTATTCTATTCCTTTATTTTCTATTCTATTTTATTCTCTTTGGAAATTTGAAAACTTTTCGAATCAATCCAAATTCAGATCGATTTGAATACGAATAAACAAAATGAATTCCGTAAATGGATTAAACAAATTTAACTGAACTAATTTATGTAAATAATGAATCGAAAATAAAACTAACTTTTTCGTTCTTCACGTGTCTAGAAACTGCAAACAGATGAGAATACTAAGAGGTTTGAGGAAATGCACAAACTAGAGGGGTTAGGAATCCTAAAATCTGTGTATAATGGAAATTTGAGGGTTCTAAGAAGTTACATAGAAGAGAAGAGAGATGAGTGTTTTGAGGAAATGCTCAGAAGAGGAGACGAGTGAAAGGTCCCAATAGATGCATACACAGGAGAAGGGTCATAAGTCCCAAGCGCTGAATACAACGTAAAGGGGTTGAGGGTTCCAAAAGCTAAGCTACAGTAAAAGGATAGCACTGAAGGGTCTGAAGGTCTGCAAAGATGTATATAAGGAACCTGAAAGAAAAACTTTTTCCTATATTTCTTGGAAGAAAAATGCATAGAGCCATAACACAGAACATTTAAAAATGACTTGCTGCCTAAGTTTTATGGCTTGCTGACTTTGTTGCTACATCTAAATCTACAGATTGTGCATTATTTTCTAGAAGATGTAATTTTGTTTCTTTTTTTGTGTCTTACAGAAAACTGGGACTGGTCAGATGCCTACATAATAACATGATATTGTTTTTATTATTGCTGATTATTATGCAAGTTATATACAGTAAATTTTGGTAACTCCTTGACTTGGTCAATTGTTATGTTTATAGCTGTATTAAAACTTTGTTGATGCATATTATACATTCATTGTTAATCTTCACCTGAAGAAGTGAACATTGTTCATGAAACATGTTGGGAAAAATGTGTCTCTCCGGACTAGTAGGTCCTTGGGAGACCAGACACTATCTGAGGAAGTGTGGAATACTTATATATACCTGTTAGAGATATCAGTGATATGGACACTTGGCTGGATGTGTTTTTGACCCTATAAACTGGTGCCTTTATTGCTTAAATACTGATGTTTTGTAGACATTTTGGGCAATATCCTGAGTCCTATCTTTAATGTCTGAGTATGTTGCGCTCTAATACAGACAGATATTGGTTTTGAGGCATGCTTTACCTTTCCTTCATGCCAACAAGATGCAGTGTCAGTGATATTTTCCCCTTAGCTAGAACATATTCAAACAAAATTTTTAAGATACTTTGTATCAGATGGACAATTGACGCCTTGAAGAAGTGGTTTGCACTGTGAAACATGTTGGCAGTCTACGTTTGACATGTGTTACACTGATACATTCAACTGTTTTTATTGTTGTGGACTGATTTGTTGTCTTTGTGCTTTGATATGATATATTATATGTAAAAATAATAAAAAAAAAGTTATATAGTGATATGTGTTTTTTGTGATATAATTAAACATACCCATGAGAACAACAACAAGTTAAAAGACCCATTTTCTTTGTTCATGAAACATGTTGAGAAAAATGTGTCTTGGAAATTTCCAAAGTATCAATATGCATAATAATACTGGTGAAACAATGTACATAATGAAAGGAGTTTTCAATTATTTTGAATGAACTTATTAACTAAGATAGGTTTTTTCTTTTCTTCTATTATAAAATTGATTTTATTATATTATTATAAAAGTGATTTTATAATACGAGATTCAACGTTTTAAATGTTAGATTTGGTTGTATTATGTAATAATTGATGTAATACCTTAAAAATACTATCTAGTACTATCTGTGTAAGAATTTTTACATATACATTGTGTCAAACATCCCCTGTCAGTTGTGGATGGAGTATATCAGCCACATTGGATTTTGTGGTTCATGAGATAAAAGGGTGGCAGTGGAAGGTATATAGCAGGCTGAATCCTATGTGGCAAATATACTCCATCCAGGGCTGCCATCAGGGGGGGTACAGGCAGTACTCATGTAAGGGGCCCGAGTATCTCTAGGGGCTTGGCTGGCCAGGGCCCGCTCCCCCTACAGCAGAACATGAAATTCATCTTGTACCAGCTCCGCCACTAATCAAAACAAGCCTCCGCTGCCTACTTTCACTTTCACCTGCCCCTCCCAAGTCCCGCCCCCCCTGCTGGCTGTGGCTATGCAGAGCATTATTTAAATATTCTGCATACAGTAATGAAATTTAACAGGCCACAACTCGAGCACCAGCCGACGCAGTCTTTCAGACTGGCAACATCCCCAGCAGCAGGTGATCATGGCCAGCGCTCACTCCTCCTCCATTCCCTGCTGAGGCAGAGCCTGCTGGCTGCTGCTGGGTTTGCTTGCAATCTGATTGGCCAGCAGGGGGAGTGGCCAGCTTGTCGACAGTGCATGTGGACACAGCAATAACAGGTGCATGCAGATAGATCCGAGAGTGCAGCATGGAGCGTAAGTCACAAAAATGTAATGTGTGCTGCTGACTGTGCCCCCTGTGCTGCCTGTAGATTTTATTTTGACTTTATTTATCTCCTTCTTGGATGGGACACCCTGAGGCTGACAAGCCTGTATAATTCAGTTGCATTGTGAAAATTAGTGACTCTGGGTGCAGATGAGAGTTACATTTTGGAGAGCCTTCTCACTATGTAACTCTCATCCCCACCCAGAGTCATCCTCATCCATTTTCACATTGCAACTCAATCATCTTCATCCCCGCCCAGCACCATCCATCCCTCCAGTCTCCACAATGCATCGCCACCCACATCTAACACCATCCATCCCGCTAGTCTCCACAACTCATCGCCACCCACACCCAGCACCACCCATCCCTCCAGTCTCCACAGCACATCCCCACCCATGCCCAGCACCATCCATCCGTCCAGTCTCCACAACGCATCGCCACCCACGCCCAGCACCATCCATCCCTCCAGTCTCCACAATGCATAGCCACCCACGCCCAGCACCATCCATCCCTCCAATCTCCACAAAGCATCACCACCCACATTCAGCACCATCCATCCCTCCAGTCTCCACAACACATCTCCACCCACGCCCAGCAGCATCCATCCCTCCAGTCTCCAAAGGTGTAAGAGTGTTAAAATAAAATAGGTGCACCGAAGAACTCGGTGGAATGGCCTGTGGGCGGATTCCGTGGGACTACCAGTGGGCGGGTCCTGGAGAATGTTGGGGTCGGGCTCCGGGGGGGCCCAGGCCTAAAGCTGTGTAAAGGGCCCCAAATTTTCTGATGGCTGCCCTGACTCCATCCACAACTGATAGGGGGCTATTTATCACTGACTTCATCTTGTTCCCCATCTGGGGTATAATGTGTCTTTCCCTGTGCTAATGGGTGTTGCTGGGAAAAGATACAAACAGGCTATAAGGTATCATGTCGGCAGGTCTGAAGCATACCCAGTGGGGACTATTTACTAGCCAGGAAGCTTAATAACTGTTTTTGCTGGACTTTCATTTTGAAGTCTGCCTGTGAGACAATATTTTTATTTTTCTGTCATGCTGACCAATAAACATGAACAGGAAGCCCTTAAAGGGTAACTCCACTTTCCAAGGAAAAAAATAGCAAAAAAAAAAAAATTATAGCATCTACAATTGCGACTCAAATCATATTGTAATTGAATGTTATTCAAATTACCTTTCCTTTTCAATCTGCAGCACTATCATTTCCATACAATGCAATGCAATATGGCTACCTGGAGGTGTTTTGTACACAGAATGGACTAGGAACCTTAAAGCTTTGAGCCTGACAGCATGGGCACGCGGCCGTCCCCTCCTGCTGGCTAATAAAATTAAAAATAAATATATAAATAGATAAAAATATATATTATAAAAAGTTAAGGTCCCTTTAAGAAATTTAAAAGGGATTTGGGACTGAAAAACAAGGTCACATGACATGTGGGAATTTCCCAGAATGTCATGTGACCCCTTGGAATGTTCTGGGAAAGTGGCTTATTATATAAGGCCCCCTTACAGGAGTCTTCCTGCGAGTGTCAGTCAGTCAGGGTCAGTACAACAAGCTCCCTCAAAAGAGCTATAATACTTTAGGGGTTGCTGCTGACCTGACTAAAAAATCCTGCAGAACCGTGGCGGGGAAGACTGGCTTAGGAGGTGCCGCGCCATGGCTGAAGAGGAGGACAAGCGGAGGGAAGAAATAGAAGAACAGTTGGTGCAGGGAGCCAAGCACACACCGGAAAGTTGCCAGGGTAGAGGCAGACCAGCTACAAGAAGCCTGCAACAATGCAGACAACACCAGCATGGCCCACCGAGTGTCGACATGACTGCTCACTAACCCGGAGTGAGAAGAAGCCAGATGATGCCGCTGGAAGAGGCGGCTACTAACATGGGGCGAAGAGCCAGCTTTAGGGAGAAGAAGAAGAGGTGGAGAAAGGCGGAGGCGGTGTCAGCTATAGGAGGCTTGGATAGGCTAGCTCCGCCCAGCACTTTAGTAACACAGCAAGAGGCTCAAGTCTGTGTAAATGTTCAAGTCATCCCGTTGCAGTCCACTGGAGGCAATAGAGAGCCGCAAATGCTGCTTTAGTGCAAATCAATGCTCCGGCACCACTTGGTGGACTAGGTGAGTTATCACATGCACTTAGCAACATTATGGAATCCTAAATAGATTGACTGATAGCATTAACACTCCAGGAAATGATAATAGTAATTATCTAAATATAATATATGGTCTAATGAGACAAGGAATACTGTTAATATGGATAATGTATGCAATAGTAATAGGATTAACATTAGCCATTGGGGAAGAAAGACTAAGACTTCATTACCGGTCAAGCGTAATATGACTAGCTCATCGATTCCTAAGGCATGTTTAAAGGAAACATTGTCATGAGAGATGTCACCACTAGGGTATCACCTCTTTCCTCAGATTAAAGATGAAATTTGAAAAGGTCAATTTGTGGACATTTTGGCTTTACTCCCTTCTGATGCTATTCAACAGATCAGGAAATTTAGGAAAGGTATGCTGCTTGCTAAAGCAGACAAAGTCTGCTTTTAGGCTACTACCTATTGATCCAGTATTCAGTTCCCTAGGTATGTATTTTGAGGGCAATTATTATTTTGATATGTGCCTCCCTATGGGATGTTCTATATCCTGTGCCTATTTTGAGAAATTTGCATCATTTCTTCAATGGGTAATATCTTTTGAAGCAGGTTATGAAGGTATATTACACTACCTTGATGAATTCTTATTCATTGGCCCAGCTCATTCCCCTCTTGGTTTCTTTATGCTACAACTGTTTAGTGCAGTCACCCAGCATTTTGGTATTCCACTAGCAAGTGAGAAAACTGTTCTTCCATCCTCATGTATAGAATTCTTAGGTAAAAAATAGATAGCAATTAGATAGATAGCATGCAACTTCAACAGGTGCTTAATTGTTGCATGAAAAACATGGAAGAAGCTTGAAGTGGTTGTAAACCCTCTTATATACCTAATGAAGTAACTGGCCTCAGGTGAAACACAGAGATTAAAACAAATCCTCCTACATATGTTTTACTTGTTTATCTGCAGTCTTCTCTTCCCTACACCCCATCAAAAGGGCAAAATTGTGTTAAAATCCTTCTCCATCTGTCATAATCAAAGAGGAGGGGTGGAGAGCTGCAGTTACACTGTGTGAGAGCTGATTTAAGGAAAGGCACACCCCCCTCCACACAGAAAACAGGAGTGAAGGAATGATACATAGCAGTGTTCTGAGTAGACAAGCTGTTGTGCTGAGCTCCCTCCCCATCACAAATGTATCTCATGTGTCGAGAAAACTTCTCAGAAGTGACTCATGCTTATATCAGAGAAAGGAAGCACCAGAGATAAACAACACTTAGATCTTTGTGGAGAGATAAATAAACACTACAGATATATGTGCATTGTTCACATTTTGTGACTAAGGTTTACAACCACTTTAAGTAAGGCAATAATTTAGCAAAGAGTTAACACAGTCCTCATTTGAGCGCTGGAGCAGCTGCTTTTAAGATTATGAAGCTCTCCCATATACAGCACAAGGGATTCTCTCTTTGCACTTTACTGATCTCATCAACAAATGTCACTCCCCACATCTTGGTATCCAAGGCAATACAATTAAGGGGTTATCTCCCATTGTCAAGCCTAATACTCTGTACACACGATAGGATTTTCCGATTGGAAAATGTGTGATAGGACCTTGTTGTCGGAAATTCCGACCATGTGTAGGCTCCATCACGCATTTTCCATAGGAATTTCTGACACACAAAGTTTGAGAGCTTTCGTCTTTTAATTTATTCTGAGCATGCGTGGCACTTTGTGTGTCGGATTTGTGTACACACAATCGGAATTTCCGACAATAGATTTTGTTGTCGCAAAATTTTATACACAAAGTGCCACGCATGCTCAGAATAAATTAAAAGACGAAAGCTATTGGCTACTGCCCCGTTTATAGTCCTGACGTATGTGTTTTACGTCACCGCGTTCAGAACGATTGGATTTTCCGACAACTTTGTGCGACCGTGTGTATGCAAGACAAGTTTGAGCCAACATCCGTCGGAAAAAATCCATGTTTTTGTTGTCGGAATGTCCGATCAATGTCCGTCCGTGTGTACATGACATTAGAGAAATACATGACTCTTCTGGCATTGCTGCTGGCTCTGTCATTTGCTTGCAGTCCACACACAGGGCAGTCTTTAAGGCAGGGCAAAAGGGCATCATTGTTGTGGGGCCCTTAGCAGCTGCCTCCTACTTGCCAACTATCCCAGTTTAAATTTCCTCAAAGTTTGAGTCCCGTGCTGTGTCCCGATATCTCAGTGTGAATTTCTTTTACTAATGCTGCTTAGCTCTGCCCTATTGCTGTGTACAGATGACTCAACTGCAGACCTTGTATTTACATGTACTGTAAATAACGTATGTAAATAACACTGTTATGTAAATAGCAGCAGCATTAATATGTAAATAGCCATGGACCAGCAACATTAATATGTAAATAGAGGTGTCATTCATATGTATATCATGCCCCCCTGAGGTCACATCCACCATCACTTGAATACTGCCCACTGGGAAGGTAAAGGGGCATGCTTACAAGTCTTGCCTATAACTGTGGTCATTAAGCCTAACATCAGCCTGTTGTGCAAAGCTAAGTAAATTGGAGGTGAAACCCTTTTTCAAAATAACATGGTGCCACAGCTCCACAAATTTTGGTGCATGTGAATATGCACATCTTAGCAGATGCGTGAGGGTGTCATTAACAATTAATGGAACTGCTGTGTATCTGCTAAAGGGCAGCATGTTTCTGTGGTGCCAGAAAAGCAATTTTGCATGTGTTCCGACACACACAAATGTGAATGCAGGCTAAGTGTCTCAGTTACATTGGTGGTCAGTGTCAATCTTCTCATTACATTGGGGCTTGGTGTACAACCCTTTCATTCACACTAGTGGCCAGTGTGAAGGTCCCCCTTACATTAGTGGTCAGTGTAGAAACTCCTCTTTATATTGGTAATTGGTAAAAAAAAAATCCAAACTTGAATTTGTGGTCAGTTTCGAATCCTCACTTACATTAGTGGTCCATATAGAAGCCCTGTTTAAATTGGTGGTGAGTGTAAATCCCCCCCTTAACCACTTGCCAACCAGCTCACATACATATATGTTGGCAAAGTAGCTGGTTCCCGCATGCTATGACTTAACAAAATGCTTTATTTTAGACCTAGTGATATTATCACTAGATCTCTGAGAGTGCATTCACTCTGACAGTCCACCCCTTGATCTGGTTTGTCTGTGTAATGTGAGTGCTCCAAACTGTGCCCAGGACCACTTGGAAGAGGTGGTCCTCGGTATGGTTTACTTGTGGTCTAGTTTGCTTCAGTGTGACTGCCAACCATGCCAAAGCATAGAACTAGATGACTATGTGCCGAAGCAGGGATCACTGTGGTCTGGTTAGCAGAGGTGATGAAGTTTGGCCATGAAAACTTCCTCATAGTCCAGTGTGAGTGAGGAGGAGGGACAATCAAACTTAGGAACGGCTAAGCTCAACCAGGTGTCTTGAAGCAAAGGGCCAATTAAGGCTGAAGGTAAAAATGAACAGAGGGCAAAGCATAAGAAAAAGGGTGCCAGAAAAATGAACCGTGGGCATGATGTGACAATGCAGAGCCTATGGCCAATGGGAAGCCAGAAGAAGGATCCTGAGTTGTGATTCTTAGAGCCAGTTGGTAAGGGTAAGTCTTTACACTGTGCTTCGCTATGCAATGAAGGCAAACCATGGCTGGTGGAAGGGTCCAGAAGGGTGTTGAACATAGCTTTTGTTAGGTTGCTCGTCTTCTCCTTGTGGCCTAGGCTCTTGAGTTGGCTCAGTGGAGGACCTCGCCGGCGGATAATCAATACACATACACACACAGGGGTACGTGATGAATGATTACAATGGTTTATTAAGGCGGTAGGCTTTTTATGCTGTCTTTACAAGACTCTGCCCCATTTGGGGCCAATCAGAATAATACACATAATTGTTCATTAGCATATTTTAGTAATTTCTTCATCTTGTGACTTTCAGTGTTAACCTCTATAGTTCAGGCTAATAGGTCAATGATTCCTTAATTTCTGTTAACGTCTGCTGACCATCAGTTGCCCAACCACAGGTTCCTGAACAGCTAATTCTGGCCTTTTCATACCCAGCAACAGTGTACAGAGATAAAAACCACAAACAGATGTTTCCTCAGATGAAGACATCAGACAAGAATAGACAGACAGGGTGATAATGCAATGAGATAATTCAGTTATTGAGTAATACTGTCATAAGGTGCAATTTTGTCACATACACTTTTCTCTAAATATTCTCTAAATCATTAAGCAGATAAGCAAATCCTGAACTTATATCATGTCAGGGTAAAATCAACAATCAATCAATAATGCAATGTCTTATGGAATCTCCTTACAATCCTCCCTTTGACCATTCGATAACATCGAAATGGTCATTTCTACCTTTTCGTCACGCCTTAAGGATTCATATCCCCCGGCCTCATTTTCCTGGTTCTCGTACCATACCGTGGGATCCCTGGAAATGGAAGTTAGCTTCATGGTTTCGGAGTGTGCTTTGCTACCCTTTTTGCAGAGGTATTTAAGTAACATGAAGCATGCATATAAGAATAATATGAAAAGCAGTATTGTAAAAATAGTCATTGCAGTGTTCTTCAACCATGAAGTGAGACCTCCTAAACTGAACCCTGTAGAGAAAGGGTCCCATGTTTTCCCAATATCCCTTGCATCCTGTTGTAGCTTGTTTACCTCTTTTCTGTGTTGTGCAATAATGTCATAGTAATCAGGGATCTCGATACTCGTGTTATGTATCCAGGTGCAGCATTCATAGTCCTCAGTAATTTCACAGAGGCCAGTGAGGGCTGCACTCATGCTTTCTATAGCCAAGTCATGTAACTCTAGTTGTTTTTTAATTGCTCTGGTTTCTAGGTTTAATTTTGAGATGTCATCAGAGTCCTTTTCCAAGATCTCATCAATGATTGAGGTGTAGTTATTCAGTTTCTTCATCAAATCTATTCCCCACCCTGTCCAGGAAGGAAACCAGGCCCAGGTCATATCTTTTTCTAGGAACATTTCTCTTTTCACAAGGTGTTTTAGAGGGTATCTTGGGTGGGTGCTAGCTTTAAGTAGGTGTCCTTGTCCATTATCCCCTACTACCCCCATTACAGGAACTATTTTAGCAAGATAACACCATCCCTGGGGTTCTTCAGGAATCCATGGGTAACAGAGCTTGCCACAACAGATGTAGGTTGTGTTACCTAATGCTAAGGGTCGTTGACTAACAATGGTCCTTGCGCCTTTTGAATGCCCAGATGCCATCAGCAGAGCTAATAACTGTGTGACCGTGGAGTGGGAGCTAGAATTAAAAAGGTCATAGATGGTAGCATTTATCACAGGGTCTGAGGTGCGGAAAAATGAGTTATCGGTAAGGGAAGCCATGGAGACATTAAGTTTCGACCATTTGCACACCTCAGCTCCCCTGGAAATGTTTCCCAGTATGAAACACCAATCTGGAGCATGGCTTCTACCCACGATTTGAAAACTGAGGGGCTTGTTGGGACTTTTTCTTATGACATTGGCAAGAACTATAGGGGGAGTTCCATTCAAGAAAGGAGTGATGTTTAAGGGAATGGCCATCAACGGGATCCTGGCTGTACTAGGGTGGAGTTTGCTGCATATCCAACATTTCTCAAAACCGGATTTTTGTGCATAACTGTACTTAAACTTTAACAACAACATTTTGTCAGTGAAACCTGAAGGGGGTTCAGTGGGGAATATACTTCTTTTATATTTTAAACTAGGTGCATTGGCTGTCTGGGTTTTTCCACATATTCCTTCTAGTAGCCCTAAATCTTCTGGATGGTACACACAATTTGCTATTAACCAAGCAGGTGTGAATACTATCAGAATCAGACATGTCCAGAAGCATAATGCTTTTCCTGACACAAAGGTAGAAATCATTTTGTCAGGTACTGTGTATAAAGTTCTGTTACTCGTCTCTTCTTGTTGGTGGGGGATTCGTCTCGTCGGTCAGAGAGATTTGTTTTATGCCTTCTTGAATGTCCTTCAAATCTGGTCGCTGTTCCTGGTCAGAGGAGTCTTGGGGTGCTGGAGGAGGGTCAGGGGTCTGGGGTTGCTGTGGACACTTCTTTAACCGGCTGGCGTGGATCCAGGTGTTTCCTAGATCGGTCAGTACAGCAGTTCTGGAAACCTTCTCTATCTTCCAAGGTCCAGAGAAAATGGGTCCAACCCTCTTTTTGTGTGCCAGCTGTTTCACCAGTACTTTGTCTCCTGGGATGAAAGGATGAGTAGGTTCTGTTGAAAGAGGAGAAAAGGTGACAGAGACTTGTTCGTTCATATCCTGTAGCATACTTACCAGATTTTTCACGTACATTTCCTGTTGGGAATAGATGTTAATGTCAGTGTTCTGATCTAAGGAGGGCAGCTCTATGTTTGCAGGAATTCCCATCAAAATCTCAAAGGGCGAGAGTTTTGTTCTAGCATGTGGCGTTGTTCTGATCTGAAATAGGACAGAAGGAAGGTAATCCAACCATCCTTTCATGGTGCCCCCCGTAGCCTTTTTTAACTTGTCTTTAATGTTCCTGTTCATTCTTTCCACTACTCCTGCACTTTGTGGGTGGTAAGGGATGTGCAATTTCCACTGTAAGCCTAGTAATCTAGCTAAAGCCTGTGTAACAGAGGAGCTGAAGGCAGGTCCTCTGTCTGACCATATGGCCGTTGGTATTCCGAACCTACAAACCCAATGGTTCAGTAGGCATTTGGCAGCAATATTAGCGGTCTCACCTGTACAGGGAATACCTTCAACCCAACCTGACTATCACATAAGGGGGGGTGGTGCTTCGGGTTGCTGAGATAGGGCGGGTGAGTTTACGGGTTTTGTTGTGGGGGTTTTAGTTACAAACTTTGTTTGATACTTGGCTAAGCATTTATTCCATGTTTTGTAACAATCTTTCATGTATTGGGTGTCTTCCCATTTCCCAGGTGGGTAAGAGTGCTTGTGCACCTGACACACCTTGCTCACTTCCTTCCAATCATCCTCTGAACAGGGACCTAGTGGCCCCGGGTCATGTATTCCTAATTGTTGGCATCTTTCCCTGACCTGTGTCCAAAAAGGTTCTACCTGTGACCCCGGTAGTGTGTTCTTGACGTACTCATAGGGGGATGGATTGGCCGTGGTCTGGGTTGCCGCAGAATTCCCCATCTAATAATCTTGGTAGGGTGTGTCTAGTACAGGGACAGAGATGGAAGCAACCTGTTTGTGCTATAATCTGTTCCCTGACTTGGGAATAAGTCCCCTCGTCTGTTATCGCTGTGGGGCTGATATAGCTATGTAGGTTAACCCTCAGTACTCGGTATAGGAAACCCCTCCTTGTGGCAGGATATACTCCCCTTGCACCAAGTCGGCATGAAAAACTGGTTGGTCTAGTGGTGAGCAGGATCCACGTTCTGTCCACACTAAGGAACAGTAAACCAAATGTGCAATGTGGGCAAGCGGGTGCTATCTCACTACAATCGGGTTCCTGATTTATGTTGTTCATTTAGTGCATATATGTGTAATGCCTTAATAAAATCTTTCAAATCAATACAGTACTTTACATTCAGTTGTCATATATATATATATTACACATTTATCTCTAATACTGTAAATACTTACGGTGGTACCTAAAAGAAAACAAGCAAAATCTTATATATATATATACAATGGCCAAATAAAGTTATATTATATCAACATGTTATTATAAGTGCACTTTTCAATATTTTCCCCAAAAATTGGGCGTCCACTCAGCCAATCCTTATACTACGGGCGTATTCTATACTTCCCGAGTTTACATACACATATATATCTACTCAACACAGTCGGACCAACCTAGTCGGACCGTTTAAAAACCTGCGAGCCCTTATTAACCCTCCAAGGGACCAGCCTAGTCCGTTGCGAAGGCACAGTTATGTGAGTAGGTGGGCATACAAGGTTATTTGAACATGGCAAGCATCAACACCAGTTACCAAAAAATAGGTAATAAGGAGCAAATGACTTACCTGTTCAAACACCCCCACACTTTCTGGTACCAAAACTGTTAGGTTGCTCGTCTTCTCCTTGTGGCCTAGGCTCTTGAGTTGGCTCAGTGGAGGACCTCGCCGGCGGATAATCAATACACATACACACACAGGGGTACGTGATGAATGATTACAATGGTTTATTAAGGCGGTAGGCTTTTTATGCTGTCTTTACAAGACTCTGCCCCATTTGGGGCCAATCAGAATAATACACATAAATGTTCATTAGCATATTTTAGTAATTTCTTCATCTTGTGACTTTCAGTGTTAACCTCTATAGTTCAGGCTAATAGGTCAATGATTCCTTAATTTCTGTTAACGTCTGCTGACCATCAGTTGCCCAACCACAGGTTCCTGAACAGCTAATTCTGGCCTTTTCATACCCAGCAACAGTGTACAGAGATAAAAACCACAAACAGATGTTTCCTCAGATGAAGACATCAGACAAGAATAGACAGACAGGGTGATAATGCAATGAGATAATTCAGTTATTGAGTAATACTGTCATAAGGTGCAATTTTGTCACATACACTTTTCTCTAAATATTCTCTAAATCATTAAGCAGATAAGCAAATCCTGAACTTATATCATGTCAGGGTAAAATCAACAATCAATCAATAATACAATGTCTTATGGAATCTCCTTACAGCTTTCTGAAAACAACACAACACGTTGCCCTCAGTACTCTCTCAAGAACTCTCTCTCTGCTGAGTTTGTAGAGGGTGATCTGCTGTCAGCCCTAAAGTGGAATTAAACTCTCCTATCTTTTACAGCTGAGGGAGCTGCTTCTGTTTGATCTGCAATCGCCATGGTGCTGCCTATGTGATCAGTTATGACATCAGCCATTTGATGGTTTGACTGTTTGGTTGAGGACACACGCAAATGTGACAGTTAGAAATCCTGACATTCCAGGAATGTAAATGTTTTTTGAAAATGTTGAATCGATGGGTATAGTTCCACTTAATGATTTACTGTTAGGGCTCTGGGCTTCAGCAAAATTCCAGCATCCAGCAAGAAAAAACAGGAACAATGCTGAAGGCAATTTACAGCACACAGTCATTTTGGTAACATAATTATCAATGTGGAATGTATGTTCCTTGCTAAAGAACATTAGGTTTTATCAAGTTGTTGTGGGTAAAGTTCAGCTTTAAAGTATAACTAAAGGTTAAACTTTGGGACCAAATGAAGATGGATTAGAACACCTAACCTAAGGTTATTATTGCTAGCTCTGCCCTTATTAGGTTGATTTACCATTTTTATTTGCCCTGTTTACCATTATCATTGAAAGTGAAAATAACGGAAAATCCCAACAGAAACAAAATGAATAGGTGGAAAATATCCCTCCCATAACAATTATAGAACTTTAAAGGGTGTGAGGTTATCACTAAGATGAGCACATAGACAGCGTTACTTATAAAGGGTATTTTTATTATACAAACATGAATAAAATATCATTTGGAAGTATAAACACATATAAAATTAACACAGAGCTAAAGTTATCACATAGTACTTAATTTCAGCATAAGCATTGCTTTGATTCGATACCGAGTAATCCAACGCATTTTGCAGAGCTGTACCTCCGCTTCTTCAGGGAAACTCAATATGTAGCTAGGAGGGATGAGCCGAACACCCCCCGGTTCGGTTTGCAGCAGAACAGGCAAACAGGCAAAAAATTTGTTCGAACACGCCAAGATCGTTAAAGTCTATGGGACATGAATGTGAAAAATCAAAAGTGCTAATTTTAAAGGCTTATATGCAAGTTATTGCTATAAAAAGTGTTTGGGGACCCGGGTCCTGCCCCAGGTGACATGTATCAATGCAAAAAAAGATTTAAAAATGGCCATTTTTTCGGGAGCAGTGATTTTACTAATGTAAAGTGAAACAATAAAAGTGAAATATTCCTTTAAATATATCGTGCCTGGGGGGTGTCCTTAGTGTGCCTGTAAAGCTGCACATTTTTCCCGTGTTTAGAACAATACCACAACAAAATGACATTTCTAAAGGAGAAATGTAATTTAAAACTACTCATATATATATACATATAGATGAAAATCATTGAAAAAAAAATGGCATGCCCCCCCCCCTGTCCATTACCAGGCCCTTTGGGTCTGGTATGGATATTAAGGGGAACTCAGCACCAAAATAAAAAAAATGGCATGGGGTCCCCCAGGCCCCCAGGCAATATATACTCTGAACAGCAGTAAATATACTATATGACCTGCCCTATATACTCTGCAGAAAATTGGGCTTTAGGTGTTGGTGGTACTAGAACACTGTAAGCCCTCACAGTTACTCTTGTTGGGTGCAGGAATGGGCCCTGCTGTGAAATACTATATCAAAAATTGTAATTACATGCCCCTGTTAAACAGGGACAGAAAAATTGGGCCTTTGGTGGTGGTGCCACAATATTGTAAGCCCTCACAGTTACTCTTGTTGGGTGCAGGAACGGGCCCTGCTGTGAAATAGCATATCAATAATTGTAATTACATGCCCCTGTTAAACAGGGGCAGAAAATTGGGCCTTGGGTGGTGGTGGTGGTGCCCTAAACCAAAAATATTGTTGGAAGCTAGCATCATCAAGATTGAGGAGAAATATGATAGTCAGCATAGGCAGTCTTCAAGGGATCCCACATCCATAGCAAATTCAATGAGTTACATCAGCATCAGATGCTTGATAGCTGCTGATCCAAGTCTGATTCATTTTTATGAATGTGAACCTATCAACGGAGTCTGTGGACAGGCGCATTCTTTGATCCATTACAAACCCTACAGCAGCACTGAATGTGTGTTCAGAAAGCATGCTGGATGCAGGACAGGCCAGTAGCTAAATTGCATATTGAGCAAGTTCTGGCCAGTGGTCCATCCTCAAGACCCAGTAACCCAGTGGATGCTCTGTTGGAAAGGTCTCCAAGTCTGCTCTTGCACCTAGATATTCCTGCACCATGTAATGCAGATGCTGGCGATGGTTGCTTGAACCGATCAGACCTTGGCGCTGAGGACTGAAAAATTGTTTAAAGGCATCGGTTAGGAAATTGTAACCTCCCAGGGTCTGGAAATGTGTTGTACAAAACTTTCTTCAAGGACTCCTGAAGATGTTTCATCCTCTGCTCCCTCTGCGAAGGCAGGGTGAGTTCTGCAACCTTACCCTTGTAACGTGGCTCAAGAAGGGTTGCCAGCTGGTAATGATCCCTCTCCTTGATACCACGGATCCTAGGGTCATTTCACAGGCTTTGCAGAATCAGGGAGCCCATGCAGCATAAGTTTGCGTTAGAGGCATTAGATTCTGAGTCCTCTGGGTCACTGAGGATCACATGATCCATAACTACCTCCTCCCAGCCACGTACAACTCCTTGGGTTTCTGGGGACTGAAAACCATCCCTTGAAGACTGCTGCTTAGTTATCCTCTACATCCATGCTGCCACAATCCTCCTCCTCCTCTTCTTCTTCTTCCTGTGTGTTTCGCGGGGCCACAGCAATGCTATCTGGATAAAGGGGGCCTTGAGAAGTAAGGAAGTCCTCCTCTTCCTCCCGCTGTTCTGCTCAAGTGCTCTGTCCATGATTCCACAAAGCATGTGCACCAACAGGGACAGTGTCACTGATGCATGCATTGTCGCTGATCACCATCCTTCTGGCCTCCTCAAATGGTGACAGGACAGTACATGCATCCTTGATCAGTAGCCACTGGCGTGGAGAAAAGAAGGCAAGTTCCCCTGAACCTGTCCTGGTGCTATACTCACACAGGTACTCATTGATGGCCCTCTGCTGTTGGAGGCATGGTGGTGGAACAAGCTCCAACAACAATGAACCCTGTCCTGCATCCTTCTTAAATGCCTACAGAGATACCCAGTGCACTGTGAAGGAAAGGTGACGTCCCTGCCCATGGCTGCTGGACCATTAGTCAGCGGTAATATGCACTGCTGACCGCCCTGTCCAACGAGGCCAAAACATTGCCTTCCACATGCTGGTAGAGAGCCGGAATGGCCTGCCATGAAAAGAAATGGCATTTTAGAACCTGCCACTGAGGTACAGCACATTCCACAAATTCATGAAAGGGGGCAGAGTCTACCAGCTGAAAAGGCAGCTTTTGCAGTGTTAGCAATTTGGACAAGCTAGCATTTAGACGCTGAGCATGTGGATGGCTGGGACCAATTTTTTTTTTATGGTTCAGCAACTGGGGTAGGGAAATTTACCTGCTAAAATCAGATGGTGGTATACTGCTAGCAGACTGGCTGCAACTACTTGGGACACCTATTGCTATACCTTCATTCCTCCCAGTGCAGGTTTTTGAGAGGACTGGAGGTATAGTAGGGTTGGAGATCCCAGATGAGGAGCAAGGAGAAGTCAGCCTTTTTCTTTGATGTGGGTCTTTCAAGAGCTGTTGCCAACGGACTGCATGGCAGGTCATAATATGTCTGGTCAACCATGTGGTGCCCAAGCGGCTGCTGTTCTGGCCACACTTGATCCGCTTCAGACATAGGTTGCAAACAGCAATGGTGCGATTTGCTGCACACGTGTCGAAAAAGGCCCACACCAAGGAACTTTTAAAAGTCAGCGGGGAATCAGTAGCGCCCCGCACCTGCGGGAGCTCTGTGGTTTGATGCAATAGTGTGGCTTCCCTTAAGCTGCCCCCTAGAGGGCATCCTGCCTCTTTGGAGTTGTGCCTCCTCTCTTTTCTCAGGCACTCAAGTACAGTCAGTGACCTCATCATCCCCTCCCTCCTCATCACTGGAGCAAACGTGGCAGTATTCTGCATCTGGGGGAACATGACTGATAGTTTCTTGTCCTTCTTGGGCACCCCCTCTCTCTAGGCTCATGTTACTCCCTTCCTCAACCTGGGAACCAAAATCGGAGCCTTCAAATCGCTTTGCATGCTCCAGCAGCATGTACCCGACACTGTGGTCGAATAATTCTGGGGACTCCTCCATGCATGATGGTAGGGCTATGGAAGGAGTGACTGTGGACAAGGAGCCGGTGAAAAAGGGCCCTTTGGCAGCTGCATTGGAAGGCAAACTACACTGAGCCTGGGTGACAGAGGATGAGGAGGATGAGGACGGATTTGTTATCCACTCCACCAACTCTTCTGCATGTTCTGGCTCAATAATACGGCCAGCAGCAGAAAAAAAGGACAAGCGTGCCCCACGGCCACCTGCAGAGGATGCACCATGTCCACAACCAGCACTGTTGACTGTAGACACAGAGGCTGCTTGCCCTCTTTTAGTGGCCTGTGAGTGTCTGCCTCTCCTTGGTGGCCTTCTGGACATGATGTATATTTTGTTTTGCAACACCATACTACATTGTATTACATACTGTGTACACCACCAGAAGTGTAGTAAAAACTGTACACCCTGTATTATATACTGTGTACACCGCCTGCACTGTATTAGCAACTGTACTATGGCTGCATTGTACAGTATACACCACTAGAAGTGTAGTAGAAACTGTACACACTGTATTAGATACTGTGTACACCGCCTGCACTGTATTAGCAACTGTACTACGGCTGCACTGTTTTGTGTACTGTGTACACCACCAGAAGTGTAGTAGTAACTGTTCACACTGTATTAGATACTGTGTATACCGCCTGCACTGTAATAGCAACTGTACTTTGGCTGCACTGTATTGTGTACTCCAACAGAAGTGTAGTAGAAACTGTACACACTGTATTAGATACTGTGTACACCGCCTGCACTGTATTAGCAACTGTACTACGGCTGCACTGTTTTGTGTACTGTGTACACCACCAGAAGTGTAGTAGTAACTGTACACACTGTATTAGATACTGTGTATACCGCCTGCACTGTATTAGCAACTGTACTTTGGCTGCACTGTATTGTGTACTCCAACAGACGTGTAGTAGAAACTGTACACACTGTATTAGATACTGTGTACACCGCCTGAAATGTATTAGAAACAGTACACCACAGAATGCACTGTAGATATAGGCTACAATGAATGCAGAGTATATCTATATATAAATATATACTTTGTGTATATATATCTATATACAGTATATATAGATATCTATATCTATAGATATATATATCAAATACACTGCCACTAACTGAATAACCTGCCTACTTAATCTAAATCAAGCCATCTCTCTGTCCACACCAACAACACTACACACGGCCACTGTGTAAGCAGCCTTATATAGTTTGGGGTGTGTACTTAGTCTCCCTGAGCAATGATTGGCCAAAGGCACCTTGCCTTTGGCCATTTATGGCTCTCTTAGCAAAGGGCGCTGTGATTGGCCAAAGCATGCAGGTCAGGTGCATGCTTTGGCCAAGCATCATACAGCAATGCACTGCGATCTCGCAGTGCATTATGGGGTTTTCCGCGGCGCTCTAATTTGCACAATCATATCAGTCTATACATTCATCTTATTCAAAAGGCAATGGTGCAAAGAAAAATTAGAAATATGCTCACCAACTTCATCAAAATATGGCTGCATATATCTCTATGTATGCGAGGAACCAGAGCCAAGGCTTGACCATATAGTCTGTGGTGTCAGTAACCAAGACTGAGTCTGACAGACACTGGATCACACATGGGTGGATGCGGCTTATATGCCCGAAATACTATGATATAAAAGACATATATCTATCTCTCTCTCTCTCTCTCTCTCTCTATATATATATATAGATATATATATATATATATATCTATATATATATATATATATATATATATATATATAGATATATATATATATATCTATATATATAGATATATAGATATATATATATATATATATATCTATATATCTATATATATAGATATATATATATATATATATACACATATATAAATAAAAGCCAAACCAGCACATGTTCACATGATATTGACTAGAGAAACCTAAGCGATATGGTGACCATTCACACCAGTGCATTGAGCAAAGACATCTCAAACATACATACTATATAACCTACTGACCTTGCAATCCCTCATAGAACAAGGAGGAACCCCCTCATACCCCCACCAGAATACCATCCACATATCTATATACCCCCGAAGATGATAATTCCACTGAGGCATAGCTCTACCCCATAATCCCCTATAACTGGATGTAAACCAGATTAGAGATCCATACCAGCTACCAACATTTCAATCACAGTCAAACAGCTTCATTCACAGCCACATACCTGATAAACTAGGAATCTTGTTCTTTAAGGGGTGGCAAGGTCAATAGGTTATGGTATGTATGTTTGAGATCTTGTAGCTCAATGTACTGGTGTGACTGGTCACCATGTCAATTAGGTTTCTTTAGTCAATATTATGTGGACACCTGCTGGTTTGGCTTTCTTATATGTGTCTTTTATATCATAGTATTTGGGGAATATGAGTCCACCCATGTGTGATCCAGTGTCTGTCAGACTCAGTCCTGGTTACTGACACCAAGGACTATATGGTCAAGCCTTGGCTCTGGTTCCTTGCATATATAGAAATACAGTGCCTTGAAAAAGTATTCATACCCCTTGAAATGTTCCACATTTTGTCATGTTACAACCAAAAATGTAAATGTATTTTATTGGGATTTTATGTGATAGAGCAACACAAAGTGGCACATAATTGTGAAGTGGAAGGAAAATGATAAATGGTTTTCAAAATGTTTTACAAATAAATATCTGAAAAGTGTGGCATGCATTTGTATTCAGCCCCCTTTACTTTGATACCATCAACTAAAATCTAGTGGAACCAATTGCCTTCAGAAGTCACCTAATTAGTAAATAGAGTCTACCTGTGTGTAATTTAATCTCAGTATAAATACAGCTGTTCTGTGAAGCTCTCAGAGGTTTGTTAGAGAACCTTAATGAACAAACAGCATCGTGAAGGCCAAGGAACACACCAGACAGGTCAGGGATACATTTGTGGAGATGTTTAAAGCAGGGTTATGTTATAAAAAATATCCCAAGCTTTGAACATCTCATGGAGCAATGTTCAATCCATCATCCAAAAAGGGAAAGAGTATGGCACAACTGCAAACCTACCAAGACATGGCCATCCACCTAAACTGACAGGCCAGGCAAGCACAGCATTAACCCCTTAAGGACGAGCGTCTTTTTTGCACTAGTTGTTTAAGTTAAAATATTTTTTTTGCTAGAAAATTACTTAGAATCCCCAACATTATATTATAATATATATATATATATATATATATATATATATATATATATATATATATATATATATTTTTTTTTTTTTTTTCTCTAGCACTCTAGCACAGGGAATTAAATAGCGGTTGTTGCAGTACTTTCTGTTACACAATATTTGCGCAGTGGTCTTACAAACGCACTTTTTTTGGAAAAAATACACCTTTTTAATTAATAATTAAGACAACAGTAAAGTTAGCTCAATTTCTTTTTATATTGTGAAAGATAATGTTACGCTGAGCAAATTAATACCCAACATGTCACGCTTCAAAATTGCGCCCGCTTGTGGAATGGTGACAAACTTTTACCCTTAAAAATCTCCATGTTTAAAAATTTCTACAGGTTACCAGTTTTGAGTTACAGAGGAGGTCTAGGACTAGAATTATTGCTCTTGCTCTAATGATCATGGCAATACTTCACATGTGTGGTTTGAACACCGTTTTCATATGCGGGCGCTACTCACGTATGCGTTCGCTTCTGCACGCGAGCTCGTCGGGATGGGGCACTTTAAAACAATTTTTTTTTCTTATTTATTTTACGTTAAATTTTTTATTTTGACAATGAGCTAGATCAACTTGTGTGATAGACAGAACACTGCATCTATCACATGAGCTGATCTAGGAGGAAGGCGGGACTTTTCTCAGAGACACACAGCGGGAGATGCCCGCAGACTGTGTATGACATATAGTGGAGGAGGAGGAGGGAGCAGAGCGCTGCGCTGCAGCCACAGCTTGGCCCAAAGCAGCCCCAGGGCAGGTAGCCTACCGATCAAAAAAATTTTGATCAATCAAAAAAATTAATGATTAATGGAGGAATTATAGTTATTAGTGTATGTAAATACACTACAATCAGTATAAGATTATTTACATATACACGGCTAGATTTGAGGTTTCTTGGACAAAAGAGGTGTTTTGAACTACAATATACATTTATTGATACTAATAAATAAATGTGTATTAAAATATATATTAATTTAAATATAAGGTACAAATCTCTAATATAAATGAATCCTACATATAAATAATGAATAGTCCATTAAAAAATGAAAAAATAAAACATGGAAAACTCTTCTTATGATTAATGTGTCCACACAATTCCACCACAGTGATTGTTCGTCCTCAAAAGGAGTGCACATCACCACCAGTAAAAATGCGCGCTCACCTCCAAGATGAGTAAAAACTCATACACGGATCTCCCCACGAGCTCTTTGCTCTCTCTTCCTCTTCCCAATCAATGGTGGGTAATCCAAATGGCTCTTTTCTAATGGTAACTCAGCTCATTTACATCCAAAGAAACAAATCACCTCCCAGCTTGGCTCAAGATTCCATGAGTTCAGGACATGTAAACAATAAGTATAGAGACCATAGTGTTCTCCATATACAAAATTATTCGAAGCCCCCAAAAAGACAAGATGCACTTACAAGATAAAAACTTTTAAAATAACATGTGAACCTCCAGAGTAGCGCCTCCGTGTCCACATACACAGTGCCTGGGTGCTCCTCCCTTCTAGACACGTATCGGCCAATCACAGGTCTTCCTCAGTAGATGATCTACTGGGAGCCTTTATAAATACTCTGAGACACAGAGCAGTGTTCTCTTGTCCTGGAGAGGAGAAATCCAGCCTGGGGATCTTTCTGCCCTCTGGGCAGCCCTGCCATATGCTTGCTATTCCTGAGGCCTCAGCTGGGCTATCTGGGGGGGGGGCTGGATACTGAAGTTAGAGAGAGCTAACTGGGGGGCTGTCATCTAAAAATCTAGTCTGGTATGACAGGAAAAAGGTTTTGCATGGATGTTTGAAGGAAATATCCAACTTTCCAAGGGCATTTTGGGAGCACAGACAAGGAGAGAGATCTTAGAGACTTTTGGGCTGCTGCCACCACTCTGGTGCTAGAGAGTCATCCATGTGTTTGTGTAAAGGGGACAGGGACTGGTGTCCTGAAGAGTTCAGTCTATCTAGTTTTTTGTGAAGGGACTCTGCTCTGATTGCTCAAAGAAAGAAGCTTTTGTGCTTTTCACTGCCTCTGCTACACTGCTAGTTCTACAGAAGGAAGTTTGCTGTCCTTATCTTGTACATAATTCTTTTTGAAGTATCCCACTCAAATCCCCCAACCCTATCCAACTTATCCCAAAATATAAAAAGAAGAACACCCCTGAACTTGTCATTGAGCCAAAAAAATGACTGTTAATATGCACCTGACTGTGGGGCAATCATCGGGAAAAAGAACATGGGCAATTTCCAGTGGCCCCTTCAAGGTAGTGCTACAATATATTTCTAACTAAAATATATTTCTAATTACAATATTTTCTGTTAACTGAGATTTCACATGAATTCATTATCTAAAAATCATGCAAAGGTGGATTTAGATGAGTGAAAAACTGGAGGAGTTTTTGGAAAAATATAAATTAGAGAATGAAGTATATTACATATTATATATATTACAGCGCACACATGCAAAAAATGACATTTAACTCCTGCAGGGCTATTTAAAACACCTGAACATTTTCAAAAAATATTGGGATTTGGTCACACCATATGGCTATAGCTGCATCATCTTTAATGCATCTTTTAGGGTGTGCCCCCCCAAATCTTTGTTTGTCTATTGTATGGATTCTGACCAAATTCTTTGGGCTGGAGCACCCCACTCCCTCATGATTGCCTCTTATTAGTGCCCACCTGTGTTATAGTAGGAGTCCATTAGTTCTCCCATATACTGTAGAGGAGTGTATTTCTCCCATGGTTCAGAGAAGCAGGATCTTCCATTCTATGGATAGCGTTGGACCCACTAATAATGGGGTACTTTATTGCATTAAGTGGGCTTAAGCACCATATAGCCATATGGTGTGACCAAATCCACATATTTTTTTGAAAATGTTCAGGTGTTTTAAATAGCCCTGCTGGAGTTAAATTTCATTTTTTGCATGTGTGCGCTGTAATTCCTTTTTTCTGTTTTATGGTCTTATGGCTGCACCATCTTTGGTGCATCTTTTAGGGTGTGCCCCCCAAATTTTTGTTTGCTGGTGTTATTGGGGGCACCGGAGGTATTTGGGGAATGAGGAAATTCAGATTTTATCTGGCAATGGTATACATACATTGTTATACACTTTGATTGTTATGTTTGGTCAACATAGGATACAGGACCAATTAGGTTTTGCTCCTTTTGTATTGTAATCAAACAAAGGACTGCTATTGTTTATAGTAATGAGAAAACTATTTAAAGCAGAAGTTTTCACATAGTGTCACCAACCTGGACCAGTGTAACTATGTGAAAATCACTGTAGTAGGCATGGGCGCCATTTAGAGAACACTTTGCATTTTTTCAATGAATGCAAAGTGCTCTCTGATTGGATGGGGTGGAGTTTGTGATGTCAATGCCCCACCTCTCTTCTTTTTCCAATCAGAAAATGCAGTCTCCTTTGAATGACACCTGTGCTGAATGAGTGCTCATCTGTGTTCACTAAGCAGCAGGGCAGTTATTTAGAATGGGGTCAGGAAGCTAGTTGAGATCACTGTATACTATAGTAATTTCCAGCTTCCATTAGAATCCTACTAGTATTGCACATACTGTGACATATTGAAAGGTGAGGTGTTTGAGGCATGGTATATTTTACCGTGCCTTCTTTCTTTTGCTTGAGTTTTCTGGGCCATCTTGGCAGCGTGGGATCCGAACCGGGTTTTGCTTCCCACTTGTGACCAGAAGCAGGTGGGATAAAGGAAGGACTGGAGCAACAGGTTGTTCTGACCGGGGACACAGGGAGCCTCCTGAGAGAGATACATGTGGAAATCACTTTGTAAGAAAAAGGTTTGCAAAATGCATGTTTTTTTTGTTGGAGACTAAGAGAAGCCCTTCATCTTTCAGAAAGGAATCTGTACTGTTTAGTTAGCACCTGTATGGCAAGGATTTATTTTCTGTTTTGTTTTATGTGCATCCTTTTTTACCAGACCATTTTTTGTGATACGGCGCTCTGTCACTTTAACTGACAATTGCATGGTCCTGCGATGTTGTACCCAAACAAAATTGATGCCCTTTTTTTCCCCCACAAATAGAGCTTTCTTTTGGTGGTATTTGATCACCTCTCCGGTTTTTATTTTTTGCGCTATAAACAAAAAAAAAGAGCAACAATTTTGAAAAAAAAAAAAACAATATTTTTTGCCAATAAATATCCCCAAAATGATTTTTAAAAGCACATTTCTTCCTCAGTTTAGGCAAATATATATTCTTCTACATATTTTTGGTAAAAAGATAAAAAATAAAAAAAATTTAAAAAAAAATCGCAATAAGCATATATTGATTGGTTTGTGCAACAGTTATAGTGTCTACAAATGATGGGAAAGATTTATGGCATTTATATATATTTTTTTTTACTCGTAATGGCAGTTATCTGAGATTTTTAGCAGTACTGCAACATTGAAACAGACAGATCTGACATTTTTAACACATTTTTGGGACCACTGACATTTATACAGCGATCAGTGCTATGAAAATGCACAGATTAATCTATAAATATCACTGGCAGGGAAGGGGTTAACACTATGGGGCGATCAAGGGGTTAAATGTGTTCCCTAGTTAGTGTTTCTAACTGTATCGGGATAGGACTGACAGGGGGAAGAGACATATCGTTGTTCCTACTTAGTAGGAACAAACGATAGATCTCCTCTACCCTGACAGAACAGGGATTTGTGTGTTTACACACACACAAATCCCTGTTCCTGCTCACGTGCACACAATCGCGGGTGGCCGGCAGTGATTGGGCCCGCCGGCCAAGCGCATTGGGTTCCCCGCCATGCAACTACGTAAAAATTGACATATGTAAACTTTAGCACAGTCCTGTGATGTAAAAAAAAAAGGGGGAAAATTAAACAGAATAGAATATATTTTAGTTTTGTTAACAAAATGTACGCTAAGAGTAATTAGTGAGTATGGCCTCAAATTAAAGACTAATATATACCAAATAAATGTGCTATCATCCAGGTTTAGAATGAAAAAATAGGAGTGGAAGCAATTGCCGCCACTTGCCTACGCACGTACAGGCCTGAAAATTGGGGATGGACTATCTCAGCACTTGGTAATTAATCACAGTTAATAAATCCGATTGTAAAGGCATGGGCTGAGTATACCAAAGTACGGTGTATAATGGTAGTAATAAAATAAAGGTTACTCCCAGAGTAAGACAATTGACACTTAAAGTTTGGGATGCAGCAAAGCTGACACTTGATATATAGGATCCCAGAGTGATATGGTAGTCTGTAAAATACAATAATGAATGAAATCAAAGCACTGAAGGTTGGGAGCCAGGAGGGTTGAGGGAGGGAAAGATAAGGGAGGAAAGGAAGGGAGAGAGGGCAGTAAAGGGGATGTGGGGAAGAAAAGGGCACATCCCACACCACTCTTAAAAGCGCACCAACCTTCAGGTAAGACAATCTACCGTGACAGTCCAGCGGGAAGAATCTGTTAATGCTCACACAGCGGTCTGCCATAGACCGCTATATAAGCTCCCCAACCCTGTCAGCATCAGATAATGCCACCGTGGGCGGCGTGTGACGTCACCGGGTCTGTTTACCCACACTGTGCAGGTGCACAGTTGTGTGCTACTGTGCAAGTGCGCGCTGATGTAGCCTAAGGACTGGAGGGTCCAGGGGAATACAGTGCAAGCAGGAATAAAAACCTCCTGCCAGGGTAAACACGTGTTGGCCAGGGGGAGAAGGGACAAGGATACCTGCAGAGTCTGATAAAAAGCCGGAGAGAGGGGCACAGCGAGTCTCCTTAACAGCAAAACAGAATATGAGATAGAAAAAACATAATATAAAAAGCTGTAAATAATGGATGTATAAACTTCTGGGGATGTAACACCCAGAATGTCACTAATCCTAACACCGATATTGGGTTCAATCACATAGGCGATCTCGACAATAATTAAGGTATCATACCTACTCGGACCTCATAGTGTTGATGAAAATGGGTGGGTGAAGGAATGGGAAGAAAGGGAAAAGGAGGGAAGGGAAGAAAGGGGAAAAAGGGGAGGGAACAGGAAGGGGGTGTAAAAATAGCTAGTTGAGGCCGTCTCATTGAGGCCAGGGGGAAGAGTGACACTGAGCCGCTCTATCCATAATGTTTCCCTATGCAGGATTATACGGTCCCAATCGCCCCCCCCCACCCTAGGGTTAGGTTGCACCACCTCAAGGACTAAAAACTGGACAACAGAGGTATCATATCTATGATAAAGTCCAATGTGTCTACCAATGGTAGTAAGTTTACCACTCTCAGAATAATAGAGGTGGTCACCAATCCTCTGCCTGAGTTCTCGAATGGTCTTTCCAGCGTAAAAGGCCTTGCAGGTACATAACATCAAATAAATGACCCCTTTGGTGCCAGAGTCTACAAAAGTCGGGGTAAAAAATTCCCCATTAGGTAAAACAAACTGTTTCCCCTGGCGAACCCAGGGACAACGGGGACAATCACCACATCTAAATGTGCCATTGGGTCCTCTCCTAGGAGGCTTAGCAGATGTGTAATGACTAGAGGTCAATTGGTTGCATAGGGAACACGCCCTGCGGAACACTAGTTCAGGGGCGGGCCGTACGTGTTTACCCAAAATATGGTTTTCGGCGAGTAGGTGCCAGTTGTTGGATAAAATGGTTCGAAGTACATTATGAAGAGCTGAATATGTGGTAATAAAACTTACAGGGTCATTTGAGGAGGAGGGTTTGGGATGATTGAATAGTAAAGAGTTCCGGGAGCGTGAAGAGGCTATATTAAAGGCCTTTCTAAGATTAGTGTGAGAGTATCCTCGCAGTCGGAGTTGTATACGTAACGCCTTGGCCTGAATCCTAAAATAACTTTCAAGCGTACAATTTTTGCGCAAACATGTACAGTACAAAATGTACGCTAAGATTTTTATTAAAAAGCAAATATTCTTTTGTCTATGAAGAATACTTTTCATTTTCTTGTGAATTTATTTTTAAGATACAACTGTTTTTTGTCCACATTCCTGCATGTTTTTGTATTTTGAATTTGAGGATTTGTTAATCTCATTTATTTATACAATGCATGACACAATGTAGCTGCTTAATTAAATGCAATAAGGATCATTCCTTAATGTTTCTAATTTGGTTTTAATCTCTTGAGTAAATGTGCTGTTTTTCCAGGTGCCCAGTGAGCATATTAATCATGATAATAAAACATGCTTCCAGATCGTGTGACTATGGGGCTCTTTTTTTCTCAAGATATCAATTTGTTGTTGATGTAATTACAGAATCTAGCAAGATGAGATTGTATCAGTGTCATAATTTATCATTGAAACCCTCATGCAGAATCCACCATAATCTAGTATTTGCTTTGTAATAATAGAATTTGTTAACTTGTCATCATGCACATTTAATTTTAGTAGTTCAGGGGTGTACTAAAGGATTCATAACAGTTTTAATCTAATGACAGAAATAGAGAATTTATATTAACCACTAGAGCTCTGGAAGGTTTTACCCCTTCATGACCAGGCCATTTTTTGCTGTTTAGCACTGCACTACTTTAACTGGTAATTTCGCAGTCATGCAACACTGTACCCAAATGAAATTTATATAATTTTTTTCCACACAAATATAGCTTTCCTTTGGTGGTATGTGATAATCACTAGTTTTTTTTTTTTTTCTATTCCTTTTTATATAAACAAAAAAGGCCAAACATTTTCAAAAAAGAAAACAATATTTTTTTACTTTCTGCTATAAAACACATCCAATAAAAAAACAAGAAAACACCATAAATTTAGGCCAAAATAAAAGCTTCATGTCTTTGGTAAAAAAAAAAAAAAAAAAGTACATTGATTGGTTTGTGTGAAAGTTATACAGTAGTGTCTATAAACTATGGTATATACAGTATACCGGAATGTTTATTTTATTTTTTTATAGTAATAATGGCAGTGATCGGTGACTTATAGTGGGACTGTGATAGTGCAGCAGGCAATCTTGCACCAACTTACACTGCATATGAACTAACTAACACTGACATCATCAGTAACACTTACACAGTGATTATTGATGATACTATACACTTTCACCGTACTAATAGTTACTAACATCTAAGAGTTAACATCTCGGGGTAATCAAGGGGTCAAGGGTGTGCCTAATGATTGTTAATGTGTGTATTATGTGCTACTTTTTTTACTAAAAATCTATTTGTTCGTACTCCCTGCATGCTCTGTACCTGGAAAAGGCCAGTGATGCCCATCGGCAGTACTGTACAATGCAGGCGGGCAGTCTTAAAGAGGTTAAAGTGTATCTATAGCCAAAACATTTTTTTTTAACATTAGAAACACTAACTTTATCTTTTTGCAGTCTTAGTCATGTTGGGGAGATTTCCACTCACTTATTGGTCTGAAGACACAACAGGAAAGAGTAAATCTCTCCAAAAAGTGAAAATACCATAAACGACAGATTCATTCTGAATGGTCACTAAGGGCTTGCTTAAACTTGTTTTGACTTGAACATACAATAAAGCACCTACTGCTTCAACATGCTTTTTTTATGTGTTTTTGATGCTTCTGTGGTGCTTCGATGATGCTTCAGTTGTACTCCGATGATGCCTTTTTGAAGCTTTAATGAAGATTGGCAAATGCTGTATGTGTGTTGATTTTCTATTTGTTTTAAAGGAGCCCAGTAGAACCCCAGCTTATTAGTACCCCTGTTCAGCAGATCTCCAGCTCATTAGTATCCCCATTCAGGAGATCCACAGCTTATTAGTACCCTCATTCAGTATACCCCCAGGTAATTGGTACCCTAGTTCAGTAGATCCCCTGCCCAGTAGTACCCTCAGTTCTGCTGATGCCCCACTCAATAGTACCCCCAGCTTTGCTAATCCCCCTCTTAGTAGTAACCCCTAGTTCTGCTGATCCCTTGCTCAGTAGTAACTCCCAACTCTGCTGATCCCCCACTGGGTAGTAATCCCCAGCTCTGCTGATTAGGGATGAGCCCGATGTTTGAGTAAAACTTAAGTTCGACTCAAACATCGGGTGTTTGCCTGTTCGTGGAACAGCAAACAATATGCGGTGTCCGTGGCAAATTCAAAAGCCGCGGAACACCGTTAAAGTCTATGGGACACTGACATGAAAAACCAAAAGTGCTTATTTTAAAGGCTTATAGTTATTGCCATAAAAAGTATATAAAGACCCGGGTCCTAGCCCTAGGGGACATGTATCAATGCAAAAAAAAAGGTTTTAATTCAGCCGTTTTTTCAGGAGTAGTGATTTTAATAATGCTTAAAGTGAAACAATAAAAATGAAATATTCCTTTAAATATTGTGCCTGGGGGACATCCCTAGTATGCCTGTAAAGTAGCCAATTTTTCCAGTGTTTAGAACAATACCACAGCAAAATGACATTTGTGAAGAAAAAAACAGTTTGCGGCTGTAATGAATTGTCGGATCCCGGCAATATAGATAAGAATCATTGAAAAAAATGGCATGGGTTCCCCCCCAGTCCATTACCAGGCCCTTTAGGTCTGGTATGAATATTAAACCAAAAAAAAATGCCTGGGGCCCCCCCAAAATCCATGCCAGACCCTTATCCGAGCATGCAACTTGGCAGGCTGCAGGAAAAGGGGGGGCGAGAGAGCACCCCCCTCCTGAACTGTACCAGACCGCATGACCTCAACATGGGGAGGATGCTTTGGGGTCCGCCTTAAAGCACCTTGTCCCCATGTTGGTGGGGACAAGGGCCTCATCCCCACAACCCTTGCCCGGTGGTTGTGGAGGTCTGCGGGCGGGGGGCTTATCAGAATGTGGAAACCCCTTTTAACAAGGGGACCCCCAGATCCAGGCCCCCCCATGTCAATGGGTATCGGGTACATTGTACCCCTAGACATTCACCAAAAAAAATGTCAAAATGGTAAAAATGACTGTAGACAATTCGGGACAAGTCGTTTATTAATCACTTCAATACCAGACACCTTCCTGCCAAAGCCAATTTTCAGCTTTCAGCGCTGTAGCAATTTGAATGACAATTGCGCGGTCAAACAACACTGTACCCAAACAAATTTTTTTATCATTTTGTTCCCACAAATAGAGCTTTCTTTTGGTGGTATTTGATCACCTCTGCGATTCTTATTTTTTGTGAAACAAACAAAAAAAGACCGAAAATTTTGAAAAAAAAACACGTTTTTCTTTGTTTCTGTTAAAATTGTTTGTAAATAAGTACGTTTTCTTCCTCAATGATGGGCACTGATAAGGGTATTTTTTTTTCTTTAGAAATGTCATTTTGCTGTGGTATTGTTTTAAAAACAGGAAAAATGCTCTACTTTACAGGCATACTAAGGACACTCCCAGGCACAATATTTAAAGGAATATTTCATTTTTATTGTTTCACTTTAAGCATTAATAAAATCACAGCTCCTGAAAAAAGTCAGTTTTTACAACTTTTTTTTGCATTGATACATGTCCCCTGGGGCAGGACCCAGGACCCCGGACCCCATACACTTTTTATGGCAATAACTTGCATATAAGCCTTTAAAATGAGCACTTTTGATTTTTCATGTTTGTGTCCCATAGACTTTAATGGTGTTCGCTTGTTCGTACAAATTTTTTGCCTGTTCGCATGTTCTGGTGGGAACTGAACAGAGGGTGTTCGGCTCATCCCTACTGCTGATCATCTGTTTTTCTGATCCTCCTCTCTCTCTGGTCCCCTCTTACCTCCTGCTGTGTGGCTCCCATGCTGCACACCACATGTGACATCTACTATTTTCTACTCCTCTGGTTCCCCAGCTCTGCTGATCCTCCACTACTCAGTCCACACTCTCCAGTCCCCTTTACCTTCCGCTATAGCTTTCCCGTGTTGCATACCATGTGTGCCATCTGCTAGTTGCTTCACTCCAGTCTGTACCCCGTTCACCTTCCAGCTGCTCCATGCTGTCTACCAGATGCACACCATGCTGTACCAGACAGTTCCTGAATATATACACATGAACCAGAAGTGAATGTTGATGACGTCTTTCCAGTTTGCTTGTGGGTTTCCCAGTGCATCCTGCCAAAGCCAAATAAAAGCCTCTCAAAAGCTTCAGGTGCTGTAAGCGAGCTTTGTCATAAATTTCTACGGAGGCTTTGGAAACACTTTGAACCACCAAGAAAGTGATATGAGGTATAATTTTTGAAGCAAGGCAAAGCAAAACAAACACAACATGTTAACCTCCCTGGCGGTATGATTATTTTGGATTTTAGGTGCTGAAAGCGGTACAATTCTTTTGCATGGTGTTTTATATTGTAGGCCTGTAATTCTTAACAATAACACACTTGTATCTGTCCACCAAGAGTCTAGTAGATATCCCGGGTATGAAGTTTGAAACACAAAATCAAAAATTATAATATAATAAATAAATATAAATAATTACAAAAAATAATAATATAATAATAATTAAAAAAATTTCCCCACGATTCACTATCGTTCAATTCTGCAAGTGTTCTAATTTACTATCGCTGTTTTCTAGCTGATCTAAAGCCACTTTTGACATAAAGGGACACTTTTTGGTTGCTATGGACAATCTACAGTTTCCAGGCAGAAAGAACAGTATATATCATATAAAACTGCATGCAGGGCATGGGCCAAAGCACTGGGGACAAAAGGGATGTGAAATAATTTCATACAGTACTGTAATCTGTAAGATTACAGTACTGTATGTGTTATGATTTGTACATTTTTTGAATTTGCCGCCAGGCTCCACCCCCGTGCGTTGCGCCGCTCGCAGGGAATGGAGCCTGGCACGGAGAGGCTTCAGAGGAGACAGAGCCAGCAGACACAGCAGGGGACATCGCAGGATCCTGGGGACAAGGTAAGTAACGCCGCACCAGGATCCTGCAATGTAATCCCGAGTGTGGCTCGGGGTTACCGCTAATGGGACTGAAGTTTAACCCCGAGCCACACTCGGGATTACCATCAGGGAGGCTACCAAGACTGTAAAGTAACTATTTTTTAGTTAACCAAAATAAAGTTGAACCGTGCGCTTAGTTGTATATAAAGATTGGAGCTGCTGCACTTAATTGTACCTCAATACCAGGTCTGGAGTGATAACCAATAAACCAAAAAGAATGGTTTCCTTAAATAACACCCATTACCTACAATAAACACATGTGCCAATAAATCCTTTGTGTAAAAAATAAAGAAATCACACTCACAATATACAAGTAGTAAGACAAACCACTCTGTAATGGATATGCTTCAATATCAACTAATTAAAAGTAAAATTCATGTGTAAACAATAAATATGTAAAAATTATTTATAAATCCACATTCATAATAGAGTCCATAACTGTGCAAAAAGTAGTTTAAAAAAATCATGTATTAACATATGTATCAAAAACTCAATATTTCATTAATTATGCATAATAGAAAAAAATCAGTTCTTGAAAAGTCCATAAATTGTGCAAGAAAAAGGTGCTCAATGCTCACAACTAGAGTTGGGCGAATGGTTCCGCCCGAGCATCAGTTGGGGCCGAAGATTGGCTGTTTACCCTGTTTGGGGAACACCCGAATTTGCAGGGTGTTCGGCAGGTGTTCGCCCTGTCAAACGCAATGTACTGCACGCTGCACAGTGCATTTGCCTAATCAGGGCGCAGTAAAAGCTGGTTGTCAAGGAGCAAGGCCCGGAAGCTGACCATGGTGTCCTTAACAACCAATGAATCTTCTGATTAAAAAATTTCCAGGTCTGGTATGGATTTTAAGGGGAACCCCATGCCAAAATTAAAAAAAAAATGGCGTGGGGTCTCCCCCCAAAATCCATACCAAACCCTTATCCAAGAATGCAGTCTGGCAGGTTAGGGAAGGGGGGGTCGAGTGAGCACCCCCCGAACCATACCAGGCCACATGCCCTCAACATGGGGGGGGTGGTGGCTCTCATCCCCACAACTCTGGCCGGTGGTTGTGGGGGTATGCGGGCATGGGGCTTATCGGAATCTGGAAGCCCCCTTTAACAAGGGGGGCCCCAGATCCCAGCCTCCACTGTGTGAATGAGTATGGGGTACTTAGTACCCCTACCCATTAACCAAAAAATGTGTCAAAAAGTAATGAAAACACAGAGAAAGTTTTTGACAATTCCTTTACTAAAAAAAAAAAAAAAAAAACAGTGTCCTCCGATGTAAATCCATCATCAATCAAGCTGCCCGCCACAATCGTAAGAAAAAAAATAAATGCTCCTGCCATCCATGAAGGTTGGTCGCCTACCGCAGACTCAGCCTTTTGACAGTTCTTATATATGTAAGGGCGGGGCCACCTGGCGACATCACCTGGGGGCACTGCCCCCTTGTGACGTCACTGACCCAGCATGTGCCATGCCCTAAAGCTTGTTGAGGGCATGTGGCCTGGTATGGTTCAGGAGGGGGGTGCTCACTCGCCTCCCCTTTCCTGACCAGCCAGGCTGCTTGCTTGGATAAGGGTCCTGAATGAATTTTGGGGGGACCCCATATCTTTTCTTTTTTTACATTTTACCCTTAAAATTCATACTGGGGGGGGTCAGACTGTTTTTTTCTTTTTTTTCAATAGCCAGGTGCCAGCAACTGTAACCGTAAGTGAATTTAAATGTGATTTGACGCGTTTTTTTTTTTCTTTATAAGTGTCATTTTTTATATAGCCTCTTACTGGACCATAATGATCTCAAATTATAGAGATCACTAGAGTATTTCCAAACAGCCAACACATTCAACCATGGTGTCTTCACTCTCCTTGCTGCAGTGCTTTCTTATGTGTGCACAACCAAACCACACATGTGAAAGGAATCAGGGTATATACACACACACATACATACATACATACATACATACATACATATATACATACATACACATACACACACTATTTTACCAAAAGTATTGAGACGCCTGCCTTTACATGCACATGAACTTCTTGGAGAATTTGTGAGGCCAGGCACTGATGTCGGATGAGAAGGCTTGGCTCACAGTCTCCGCTGTAATTCATCCCAAAGGTGTTCTATCAGGTTGAGGTCGGGACTCTGTGCAGGCCAGTCAAGTTCCTCCACCCCAAACTTGCTCATCCATGTCTTTATGGACCTTACTTTGTGCACTGGTGTGCAGTGAGAAGGGGCCATCCCCAAACTGTTCCTACAAAGTTAAAAGCATGAAAATGTCTGATATGCGCTTCTGGAAGAATGGTCAAATATTCCCATAGGCACACTCCTAAACCTTGTGGGCATCCTTTCCAGAAGAGTTGAAGCTGTTATAGCTGCAAAGAGTGAGCCAACTCAATATTGAACCCTACAAACTAAGACTGGGATGCATTAAAGTTCATGTGCATGTAAAGGCAGGCATCCCAGTACTTTTGGTAATATAGTGTTTGCGTGTATTGTGACAAAGCAAGGCCCTGTCACTGTCAAAATGGAGAAGAATATGACACAGAATGTGCATTAAGGGTTAATGTGAGGTTCTGGACTATTGTTCCGGAGCGGAGAAAGCTGTGTTTATGGTTTTCTCCAGATTCTGTAGTTCTGAATCAGAACCTTCAATCCTGTGTCCGTATTTTACCAGGTACCTTCAGTCTGTCTGAATATACAGGTATGCAGGGTCATTATATACTCAGGCCTGAGAATAGCTCAGATCTCCCAGTTTGGAGACAGCTCCCAGTGTGGGAGACAGGAGGTCTCACCCAGAAGTCAGACTTGCCTTTGCCAGCAGTCAAGAGGCAGGAGGTCTCACCCAGGGGTCAGAAGTGCACCAGACAGTAGTTAACAGGAAGGAGGTCTCACACATGTGTCTGAGTTGCTCCAGCCAGCAGCCAGGAGACAGGAGGTCTCATTCCAGTTGGGAGAACCCCTATCCTGGTGTAAAGAGTGGGCCGTGCAGCAGGGAGCTGTGACCAAAGGCTAAGAGAGTCAAGTGAGGCAGTAGGGCTGGACAACACAATCAGAGAGACTAGTAAGAGCAGTGGTGCTGCCAAACAAGGGAGCCAGGTGGAGAAAAATAGATCGCTGCTCACAGGTGATGCAATCGGTAACACTCCAATGTTGCTTCTGTGAGGCGGGGTGCACGCCCTGCCACTGCAGCAGAAAACATGGAACAGAGAACCTTCAGATCAGCAGCACACCCACACAGAATGTAAAGCATAAAGTCTTTATTGAAGCATAAATATTAAAAGCACTGGATGGGTACAGGCAGGGGAAATGCAGGTAGATTGACGCGTTTCACACTATAGCAGTGCTTTGTTAAAACCACACAAGTTGCAAAAACTACAAGCACATTTATAACACATAAATCACATGACAGCACAAGTGCATCTCATTAAAATCAGACTCAGCTGTTGCAACTTTGGACCAATAAAATCTCCTGTTCAGAAAATCGTTTAAAATCAAAAACAGGAACACTAAAAAAGAAAGATTCTATTCCATATAGCAACCTTAAAGAGCGGAGGAAAAAGAAAAGGAAACTGCATCCTTCCCCCGGTGGCTTGGTATTTCAGTTTGTTCATATTGATGTGGAAGAACCTCTGAATGGGCAACTGATATCTATGTGAACGTTTCATCTTATTTATTTATTTATATTATCACACATTCGCAGTATATATATACACACACACACATTTACAATTATTTATTTTTTACCTGAGAAAAAAAAAAATCGGTTATTTCCAGTTATATTTTATATAAATATAGAAGTGACCTTTCACAGTATCACAATACAGTAGTCAAACAACTTTTTTTAAATTGAATTATTGCTTAGAAAGCAGTTTTACTCTGACAGGTACCTATTATTTATGAGAAGGTGATATATTACAATAAGGTTCTCTGGCCATCTATGTGTGCATTTCTTTACCCAGGACAGTTACAATTTAATAGTGCATTAAAAGTCCATGTGCTCTGCCATTTGTCTTGAGCTATGTTTACCTAATATATTGTGCAAATTCTTTCGAAAGTCTAATTAATCCAGCAGCCACCTCATTAACTTTTAAAACTACTTTCTTTCTGATATATTTAATTATATATGTGTCAAAATGAAAAACATGTGTATTTAAATATGTCTCAATGTAGATTTAACATACAGTTTAGTCAAATTAGGTAGATTCAGTATAAACCCTCCCTTCTCCCTATGTAGGTGTTAATTTTTTTTAAAGAACATACACACATTTGAATATTCAAATGTTATATATTTTTTTTACTACTTTACATTTTTAGTTATGTTATGTTCAATCATTAAATTAATATTAAATCAGATTGTGTATGAACGTAGTATATGTTTAACAAAATCAGGATTTAGAAGCACTTTAAAATTTTTATAAAAAGATTACCATTTTTTAATAAAGTGTGTGAATTTAACTGTTGTGCAATGCTTATGTATAGTACTTTTTTTTTCTAGTTATTATTAATAGATCTTTGTCCGCTTCTTTTTGTTGACTGTGCACCCAATAAATTGATTGTAAAACCATATATTTTTATAACAAACATGTCATACTTACCTGCTCAGTGCAATGGTTTTGCACAGAGCAGCCCTGATCTTCTTCTTCTGGGGTCCCCGCCTTCTCTCCTGGCTCCTACCCCCTGCCAAATGACCATCGTAGCAAGCCATTTTCCATGGTTGCACTCATGCAAGCTTGCTCCCGAGCCATGCTCTGTTTGTCCATTGACACACAGTGCATGGCTTGGCCCCTCCTTCACTAACTCCTCAATGGTTGTGACTGACAGCAGCAGGAGCCAATGAGAGAGAGCCTAGAGAGCTGCTGCTCTTGTGCACAGCACTGGATTGAGATCAGACTCAGGTAAGTATATGTTGGGGCTGTGGGGAGAGGGGGGAGCTACTCTCAGAAGCCTTTTACCTTAAAGTGGTTGTAAATCTCAGACCTACAATATGAACAAAGTATATCCTTCTATAGTGTGTACGTGTCCTAATTAAAAGCACTAAGTGTTATTTTTGTCTGTTGTTGTGTTCCTCTGCTATCAGCATGAATCACTTGACAACTTGATGTTTTTTCATGACACCAAGAGAAAAATGGTGATGGGGAGGGACTTTCAACAGATTGACAGCCTCAGCTGTCCCTGTGCCGCATGAAGGAGGGTGTGTCTCTTCCCTCCAATCAGCTCTCACAACCCTCCCCACTGAGCTCAGAAGACTGTAACTTCAGCTCTCTGCTCCCTTTTTTTCTGAACTCTCAGAAGAGCTTATAAATTCAGCTCTTTGAACAGATGTAGAGAAGACTGCAGATAGACAGGTACAACTCATTTAGGAGGATTTGTTTAGTCTATGTGTATCACCTGAGGATAGTCCATTTGCTATGTATATGTAATGGTTTTTAACCCCTTTATTGCAGAGAATGCATTAAGGTACAACTAATTTTTTTTTTTTTTTTAAATCTGCCTTTAGAACCACTTTAAGTTAATTTAACCATTAACAAAAAGTGATGGAAAGCAAAAGCCCTAGAGTTGTTGAGGGTAAATCTGACACTGTCAAGGTGCCAACTATCTTAGAGGGGCATCACACTCATTTTTTAGCGATTTCCTACAGGAAACAGGAAATTAAGTGAAATCTCCCCAACAGGACATAAATGGCTAGAAATTAAGTGATAAGGGTTTTAACCCATAGAAAATACTAATAGGAGATTTAACCGTTACCTACTCTAATGTGAAAAATGACCAGTTACACTTACCGGTAACGGTGTTTCTGGGAAGTCTTCCAGGACGGCACCCTGAAAGATGACAGGAAACACAATCAAGATAGAGGTTAAAAACCCCGCCCCTCCCTGCGCTCCTCAGTTGTGCAAAAGTATTGACCCACACCAGTGCACGAAAGTGAAACAAAAACACCTCCAATGTACAGCTATATAGTAATACAAACCGGGTGGGAAGTAGGCCTGCCGTCCTGGAAGACTTCCCAGAAACACCATTACCAGTAAGTGTAACTGATCATTTTCTCAAGTCGTCTTCCAGGATGGCACCCTGAGAGAAGAGCAAGTAGCTCAGGCCTACCTTAGGGAGGGACAACAGCCTGCAGGACCTTTCTGCCAAAAGCCAGGTCCTGGGGTGACAGAAGTTCCACTCTGTAATGTTTCAGGAACTTGTTCTGACTTGACCAAGTTGCTGCTTTACAAATTTGATCTACCGATGCTCCGGCCCTTTCTGCCCAAGAGGTTGCCAGAGACCGTGTAGAGTGAGCTTTAAGATTAGCAGGGACTGTCTGATCTGATTGCTCGTAAGCTATGGTAATAGCCTGTCTAATCCATCTAGCAATAGTCGTCCTAGAGGCCTGTTCTCCTCTACGAGCGCCACAAAAACTGACCAACAGATGCTGAGACTTTCTAAAGTCCCTTACCCTCTCTAGGTAAAACAACAGACATCTCCTGACATCTAAAGTATGAAAGGTTCTCTCCTTCTCGTTCTGTGGATTGAGACAGAAGGATGGTAAGATAATCTCCTGCGACCTATGGAAGCGCGAAGCCACCTTAGGAAGGTACAAAGGGTCCTGCCTGACGATGACTCTGTCCTCCAATAGGCGAAAAAAAGGCTCCTTCATAGAAAGAGCATGCAAGTCGCCCACCCTTCTGGCTGTGGTAACAGCCAGAAGGAAGGCAGTTTTAAAAGAAATCAATCTAACTGAAGATTGAGCCAACGGCTCAAAAGGTGCCCTGGTCAGGGCTTCCAAGACTAAAGATAAATCCCATGGTGGAAATTCCTTCATTTGCACCGGGGAAAGTCTCTCTCTAGCCATCAAAAATCTCTTTACCAAAGGATCTAGAGCTAATTTAATATCCAGAAAGCTAGACAAAGCTGCCACCTGAACCCTAAGGGTCTTGGTTGCTAAACCTCGATCTACTCCCTCCTGCAGGAAATCTAAGATTACTGGAATATCTTTCTGGGGAACCCCTCTCGCTTCACACCAACGGGAGAAGACCCCCCAGACCCTAGCATAAATACGTGTAGTTACAGACTTTCTACTCAGCAACAGGGTGTCAATCACTCTCTCTGAACACCCCTTGTTGCACAAGCTCTCCCTCTCAACAGCCAGGCTGTTAACCTGAAGAAACCGGGAATCGGATGGCAAAGAGGGCCCTGCAGCAGAAGATCCTGACGTTCTGGAAGCTGAAGCGGAGGGGATACCATCCAGTTCCACAACGTGGGAAACCAGGTCCTCTTGGGCCACCAGGGGGCAATCAAGATCAGATTGCCCCTGGCCCAACTCAGTCTTTGAAGGATTCTCGGAATCAGGGCTAAGGGAGGAAAGGCATAGGCTAGACTGAAATCCCATTCCTGAGCTAATGCGTCCACCCGCTCGGACTCCTGTTCTCTGCAGAGGGAAAAGTATCTTTTGTCTCTCCTGTTTGCCCTGCAGGCAAAGAGATCTATCTCCGGTGTACCTAGCTGTTGACAGACCAGGGAGAACACTTCGGGATTCAATTATCATTCCCCCTGTTGGACTGTCTGTCGGCTGAGGAAATCTGCTTTTATGTTGAAAACTCCCCTTATGTCCACCGCAGAGATCGAGAGTATTCTTTGTTCTTCCCATTCCAGAATCTCCTGCGCCAATCTCATCAGTGAAAGCGACCGTGTACCCCCCTGACGGTTCAGGAAAGCCACTGTCGTAGAATTGTCGGAGAGGATCTGAACCTCTCTCCCCCTGACTCTGCTCTCAAATGCTATTAGAGCCTCCCTGACAGCTAGCAATTCCCTGAAATTGGATGAAGCAGTCCTCTGTAGTTTGTCCCACACATACCGAGCTTGTAGCTCTTCTAGATGGGCCCCCCATCCCCACGAGCTTGCAGCGGTCGTTAATCTGACAGGCTGGAACTGGGACCAAAGATGACCTGCCCCCAACCTTTGAGGGTTGAGCCACCAAAGCAGAGACTTCCTTACCTCTTGAGGAATGGAAACCGGAATATCTAATGATTCCCTCTTTCCATCCCATGAGGATAGCAGGGAGCTCTGCAGGGGTCTGTAGTGGAGCTGAGCCCAAGGTACTGCCGGAATACATGAAGTCATGAGCCCTAGAATCCTCATGATTACTCTTTGGGGCACTACCCCCTGACGCAGGATTGAAGGCACTGAAGAGTCCACCCACAGGCCCAGGTAGAGCTTGGTCTGAGAAGGAGTCAGGGAGGACTTCTCGCGACTTATCAACCATCCCAGGGACTCCAAAGTAGATATCACCTTGTCCAGATCAAGGAGAAGGGACTCCCTGGAAAGGTTGTAGACCAACAGGTCATTTAGATAAGGGATCAGAGAGATCCCCTGAAGGTGCAGGTAGGAGACGACCTCTGCAAGGATCTTTGTAAAGACTCTTGGGCTGGCCCCCAGCCCAAAGGGTAGGGCCTGAAACTGCCAGTGCTGGGTACCCTGATCTGTGCGAATAGCAAACCGAAGGAATGCCTGGTGTTCCGGCAGAATGGGAATATGCAGATATGCATCCTGCAGGTCTATGGTGGCCATGAAAACCTCCCTCAACAAATGCTTTCTGACCGTGTACACTGATTCCATGCGAAACTTCTTGTATCGCAGGAAAGTGTTTAATCTTTTTAGATTCAAGATTAACCGGAATTTTCTGGACAGTTTGGGAACTACAAAGGCGTAGGAATAAAAACCCCGTCCTTGTTGATCCATCGGTACTGGGATAATGACCCTCTGATTTGCCAACTGCCCGACACTCTCTATGAGACCTATAGCCTTTGGCCTTTCTTTGGGTAGGAAAGTCAGTAGAAACGACTGCGGAGGCCTGGAAGCAAACTCTAGCCTGTAGCCCTCTCTTATCCATTGAAGGACCAGAGGACTACGGGCTACCTGCTCCCACTGTGAGACAAATTGTGCCAGCCTCCCCCCTACCTTGGTGCTGGCGTCACTTGGAGTCCTTGTCTGTGGTTTTTGGGGCGGAGAAAAGGAGAGCTCCTTTCTGTTTGCCTTTCCCAACGCCCCATTTCTTGCCCTCCTTACGGTCCTTAAACCGGTTGTTGACCTGGGGGCCTCAAAAAAATTTTTTACCCTTTTTAGGCTTTACAGGAAATTTCTTTCCTTTTTCCGTTGATCTGGAGAGGGTCTGGTCCAACCCTGCACCGAACAGGAGTGACCCCTCAAAAGGAAGGCCACATAACCTTGTTTTAGACGTGTGGTCTCCATCCCAAGTCTTAACCCACATGGCTCTTCTGGATGAATTAACAAGTGCTGCCGTTTTTGCCGAAGTACGCACGGACTCAACTGCAGCTTCCGCAAGAAAAGCTACCGCCTTACCAATTACTTCAAGGGAATCCAAAAGATCTCTGGATTTGGAAGTACTTGTCACATGATCGGTCAGCTTATTAAGCCACATATTCATATTTCTAGCTATACAGGCTCTAGCTAAAGCTGGATTTAATGTTGCCGCATTGGCCTCCCAGGCTCTGCGTAAAAGGGTCTCGGACCTGCGGTCAATTTGGTCCCGAATGTTACCTGCGTCTTCAAAAGACAGGTCTGATTGTTTAGACACCTGAGCCAAAGACGTGTCAAGTTTGGGTAATTTAAAAAACTTCTCCTCCTCCTCCTCCTTGAAAGGGTACTGCGTTTCCAGGTCTTAAACTTTAGAAGTTTATTTTCTGGCTCCTTCTATTCTCTTAAAACAATGTTTTTGAGAGACTGGTGGATAGGCAACACCCTGGACTAAGCTTTAGACAACCCTTAATACATCTGTGCCTCTGGCTCCTGGATCTCCTCAGAAGCATAAATCGCCCCTAGGAGGCCCTCCATATCATCTGTAGAGAAGATATGTCTGCCTGGTCTGGAGTGTGCCTCTTCCTCCTGGCTATCCTCAGCGTCCTCCCCTTCCTCAAGGAGACTACGACCAGAGTCTTCCACCTCCTCCGCCTCCTCCTCAGAGCCCTGAGAAGATGGCGGTCTCTGTGGTACGGTGCCTACCCGCCTATTATTTGTAGAGGCACTTTCTTGGGAGGATGAGCCCTCTCTGCTATCCTGCCTAGTATTAAGGCTAGCCTGAAAAGCTTTAAGGGTGGACAGCATTTCAGATTGAACTGAGAGAAAATCTCTCATAACTTCTGAAGTCTCCTTCCCAGACAGCTTGTGTATGCACTTGAAACAAAACGGCTTTGTGTGTTCTGCTGCCAATTTGTCATTGCAGTACCCACACCTCTTGGATCAGGAAGGATTTTTGGATTTAGGTCTACTGGCAACACTCTGGGTCTCTGTCTCTGCAAGAAAAGAAGCCCGTTTAGCCAGTAGAAAATAATTGACCAAAAGACCCCTTGTGAGGGTAAGGCTAGGGGACCCACCCCCTCCCTTATACCCTCAAGCCTGGTAGACTCACCCCCAGTGGCCTCCAAAACGGCTGTAGACTCCTCTTGCTCCATTTTCAAGCAAGGCGAGTAGTGGACGCCTGCTCCTTGCCTAGCAATGCTGCCTCTGCTGCCAGGAATCTACCTCCTTTTAAAGCTGGTACCTTTAGTCCTTGCACAGCGGGGTGCCTCCTCATGTTGTTCCGGACGCCACCGCCATCTTGCCGAGGCCTGCAGGGCCGGAACCGCTCTAGCGACAGGTGCGTCCGGAAAGATCCACCGCAATACGGCGCCGACGAACAGCACAGCCACCAGCGCTGAGGCGGCAAGGAGAGCCCAGCAGATCCCTGCACACCGAGACCTCTCTATACCCACAGGGGGAACTAAGAGACAGATTGGATGGCAAGCTCGACCTCCTGACTCAGTCAGGTAAGGAGAGGGGAAGCAGGAACATGGTCCCTGGAGTTCTGGAGACTCACAGTGCCTAGGATCCTCCAGTTCTCACGGAGGGCTCTTCACCGCCCTCCTGAGAAATAGGGAAAAGAACCCCCCAGGAAGGGCAAGCCCTACCAGACCCAGAGGCTTCTCAAGCCTGCAGTCTGGCACCCAGGGGGAGACATCCAGCCCAGGGCCTTAGGTCTATCAGAAAAAAACAAACTGTTTCGCTGTGGGGAAACACAATCAAAAACTGAGGAGCTCAGGGAGGGGCAGGGTTTTTAACCTCTATCTTGATTGTGTTTCCTGTCAGGAGGACCAGTCATCTCTCAGGGTGCCGTCCTGGAAGACGACTTGAGAAAAAAAAGTTTTGGCTACCCATTTTTTAGAATAGAACTACAGTCCAAATAATAGCTACCAATAAACTTATATTATGGTATGTTGTATGAGCATGGTATGCAATTTACATAATTTTATGTGTAGTATTGAATGCAGAAAAGCAAAGGCTACATAGGCATTTTTCTTTTAAATCTGCAAGCATGTGGCTAAAACCTTGTACTGTCAATTGTTTTGTTTGTATTGCAGTATATAGAACAAGTGGATAGAGTCAATGATTTCCCCCAAATGCACAAAGTTACAAATTAGTTGCATCAAGGATGCTATCAGTGGCTATTCTTTTCTACACCATAGACCTGAGTAGATATAGGAGATAAATGTTGAAACAACTGCTGATTTGTGAGACTATTGGGTGATTTTTCATTTTAAAAAATATCCCATTGAGATAATTTTTAAGTATACCGTCACAATTACTTACGTAACCTGAAATAGCACAAAACACTGATTTTTTTTCTCATGTAGATTTTTTTTTTAATCTATTAAAACTAAATCGATCTCTCTATTTCTATTCCAAATGCCTTAAAGTCAGTTTAAAGGAGCTTTATCTAATCAAAGAGATTGAAAACAATTTACAAATACAGAGCAGTGAATCATGGCAAGCTCATACTGCAATAATTTGATGTGGACAATAAGATTAGAATTGAGGGCATATATTCAAAGTTTGTTTTCCAGTAGAAATAACATGTTGCCTGAGACAGAAGTTATTTCTTGGTACAAAGCAAAAAATGTACAGTATGAAGCTTTAGCACTTTGTTCAAAACTAAATAGCAGGCATGGATTAATATTTTTTCCATACACATATATTTACAAATACTGTATATAGCATAATTTGTATTTTGCCTGGTGTTCTTGTTAGAAATATGTGCAGTGTGTGTGTGTGTGTGTGCGTGTGTATATATATATATATATATATATATATATATATACACACACACACACACACACACACACACACACAGTTGTGTTTAAAAATTTGCATACCCTGGCAGAAATTGTGAAACATTGGCATTAATATTGAAAATATGACTGATCATGCCAAAAAAATATTTAAGGATACCACTCACATGAAGCCATTAATTATCACATAGTTTTTTGGATCCTTTTTAAATCATAATGATAACAGAAATCACCCAATTTTCCCTGATAAAAAGTTTATATACCCTGGAATGTTTGGCCTTGGTACAGACACAGAAGGTGGCACACACAGGTTAAAATGCCAATTAAAGGTTAATTTCCCACATTTGTGGCTTTTTAAATCAAAATTAATGTCTCTGTATAAACAGTCAATGAGTTTGTTAGCTCTCACATGGATGCACTAAACAGGCTAGACACTGAGCCATGAGGAGGTAGAACAGAACAGTCAAAAGACCTGCGTAACAAGGTAATGACAATTTACAAAGATGGAAAAGGATATACAAAGATATCCAAAGCCTTGCATATGCCAGTCAGTACTATTTATTCACTTATTAAGAAGTGGAAAATTAGGGGCCCTTTTGATATCAAGCCAAGGTCAGGTAGACCAAGAAAGATTGCAGCCACACCTAGCAGAAGAATTGCTCAGGATACAAAGAAAAACCCACAGGTAACTGCAGGAGAAATACAGGCTGCTCTCCAAAAAGAAGGTGTGTGGTTGTTTTTAAGGAGCACAATTCAATGATACTTGAACAAAAAAGAGCTGCATGGTTGAGCTGCCAAAAGGAAGCCTTTACTGTGCCAATGCCACAAAAAGCCAATGGAGCACGTCAAGGTGTTGTTGGGCATATTGTAACCAGGCTTTTTGTGGAACTTGTACAGTAAAGGCTTCTTTCTGACAACCTGACCATGCAGCTCTTTTTTGTTCAAGTATCATCGTATTGTGCTCCTTAAAAAACAACCACACCATCTTTTTCCAGAGCAGCCTGTATTTCTCCTGAGGTTACCTGTGGCTTTTTCTTTGTATCCCAAACAGTTCCTGTGGCAGTTGTGGCTGAAATCTTTCTTGATCTACCTGGCCTTAGAGTGGTATCAAGAGATCCCCACATTTTCCACTTCTTATTAAGTGATCCAAAAAAACTGTGTTAATAAATGGCTTCATGTGATTGCTATCCTTAAATAAAAGACAGTTTTTTTGGCATGATCAGTCATATTTTCAATATTAATGCCAACATTTCACAATTTTTGCCAGGGTATGCAAACTTTTGAGCACAACTGTGTGTGTATGTATATATATATATATATATATATATATATATATATATATATATAAATACAGTATCTCACAAAAGTGAGTACACCCCTCACATTTTTGTAAATATTTTATTTTACCTTTTCATGTGACAACACTGAAGAAACAACACTTTGCTACAAAATAAAGTAGTGATTGTACAGCTTGTATAACAGAGTAAATTTGCTGTTCTCTCAAAATAACTCAACACACAGCCATTAATGTCTAAACCACTGGCAACAAAAGTGAGTACACCCCTAAGTGAAAATGTCCAAATTGGGCCCAATTAGCCATTTTCCCTCCCCGGTGTCATGTGACTTGTTAGTGTTACAAGGTCTCAGGTGTGAATGGGGAGCAGGTGTGTTAAATTTGGTGTTATTCTCACTCTCTCATACTGGTCACTCAAAGTTCCACATGGCACCTAATGGCAAAGAACTCTGAGGATCTGAAAAAAAGAATTGTTGTGCTACATAAAGATGGCCTAGGCTATAAGAAGTTTGCCAAGACCCTGAAATTGAGCTGCAGCACAGTGGCCAAGACCATACAGTGGTTTAAGAAGACAGGTTCCACTCAGAACAGGTCAAACAAAGATGTTGAGTGCACGTGCTCAGCGTCATATCCAGAGGTTGTCTTTGGGAAATTGACGAATGAGTGCTGCCAGCATTGCTGCAGAGGTTGAAGGGGTGGGGGGGTCAGCCTGTCAGTGCTCAGACCATATGGCAAACACTGCATTAAATTGGTCTGCATGGCTGTCATCCCAGAAGGAAGCCTCTTCTAAAGATGATGCACAAGAAAGCCCGTAAACAGTTTGCTTAAGACAAGCAGACTAAAGACATGGTTTACTGGAACCATGTCCTGTGGTCTGATGAGACCAAGTTAAACTTATTTGGTTCAGATGGTGTCAAGCGTGTGTGGCGATAACCAGGTGAGGAGTACAAAGACAAGTGTGTCTTGCCTACAGTCAAGCATGGTGATGGGAGTGTCATGGTCTGGACCTGCATGAGTGCTGCCAGCACTGGGGAGCTACAGTTCATTGAGGGAGTCATGAATGCCAACATGTACTGTGACATACTGAATCAGAGCATGATCCCCTCCCTTCAGAGACTGGGCCGCAGGCCAGTATTCCAACATGATAACGACCCCAAACACACCTCCAAGGCAACCACTGCCTTGGTAAAGAAGCTGAGGGTAAAGGTGATGGACTGGCCAAGCATGTCTCCAGACCTAAACCCTATTGAGCATCTGTGGGGTATCCTCAAATGGAAGGTGGAGGAGCGCAAGGTCTCTAACATCCACCAGCTCTGTGATGTCATCATGGAGGAGTGGAAGAGGACTCCAGTGGCAACCTGTGCAGCTCTGGTGAACTCCATGCCCAAGAGGGTTAAGGCAGGGCTGGAAAATAATGGTGGCCACAAAAAATATTGACACTTTGGGCCCAACTTGGACATTTTCACTTATATATACTATATATATATATATAGTATGTGATGCAGGCTGTTATCTCCATAGCAAGGGAGAAGCAGGTATACAGTCCCCCTATCATACCTGCTATATAGATACCAGTCTGCATGCTCTTCTTATTAGGGGAGGGATGCTTTAAAAGTGTTTTTCTAAAATACAGGGTTTTCTAAAATATAGGGGTCATACATCTAAAGTGCCGTTCCCTGACGTTGACTGCACTGGATCCTGTTGTCCAGGATGGGATAGTTGTGGGGAAATAGGGATCACGGAAAGTAGGTGATCTCTTCCTCCCTCGTAAAACTGGTTTTGGGAGTGTCTTAGACCCCTAACCAACCCATCGGTCATGCCGGTTGATAAAAGTTTTATATATATATATATATATATATATATATATATATATATATATATATATATATATATATATAGTGAGGTTTGGGGATTGTAGCACCCACTAGCGAGAACAGTCCACACAGATAATTCCTTTTCAGGGCTTTTTGGCCCACTTTTATTAAAGAAAATCAAATAAGGTTCCAGCAAAATTGGTTTTCCTCGCAGGGGGTTTTTACCGCCAGCAACAAATAAAAGGATATTCAGCCTCCTGGCTTACACATGCAGCATTGCAAACAAAAATACCAAGCCACCTGGCTCTCTTCAGCAGCAGACACACCACTGCTCAGGCTCCCACATGGAGCTCTCCTGACTACTGTCAGCAACCTCAGACTCAGGTCTCTGGCTTTTACCTTACAGCCTGCACTCTCTGGATACTTCAGTGCACACCTGTACTCTCTGGGTTCTCCCTCGCAAGCCTGGACTCCTGGAGACCTCCTGTCTCACTGGGTGGAGCCCAGAATCATGGTTCTGACTCTGCTATCAGGCCCACACACACCTGAACAATCAGTGTGAGTCCCAAAACCTGGACTTCATCCCACCCAGATCTCTAAGAAATCCCGGGCTCCAGTTCCCAAAGTGGACTTTACTAAATAATGAGGAAACTGAAAAGCCAGTTTCCTCTCAAACAAGCAAACACCCTGGAGCCCCTCAACCTGCCTGGTTGAGAATCCTGGACCAATACACTGGTGGGGTACCACACTATCACAATATATATATAGATATATATACAGTATATCTATCTACCTATATATATATATATATATATATATATATATAGCTTTAATTATTATTTTATTAACTAATATTTACCTTTCCAGGTTTCAAAGATGTCCAGCAGCTTCTGATCTAGTCTTGGCAGGTTACAGGAAGAAGAAAGGTAATCATACTTTATCATTGCTCAAACTTCCATCTAAGCAAAATGAAATTTCCTCCTCTGATCACAAATTCTTATGCTAAGGGGACTTTGCGATAGGGATTCCCTGTGTCATTATTGCCCATATTTTGACCAACCTCTGGGCGTGGTGAAACAATTTGTCTTATTTCAATACGGGCTGAGTGCTTGCATGGTTACATTTTTAAATATATTTTTTATTTATTTTTAATATATTTATATATTTTATTATAAACTGCCAAGGCATGTAGGCTTGTATCCCCAAATCAAGGGATCAGTGAGCATTCAGACAGCATTGGGGGTGTTTTAATAGCGGTTTCACCAAAAAACAGGGATCTTTCTTAACCACTTGCGGACCGTCGCACTCCGATTTACATCAGCAGAATGGCACAAACAGGCAAAGGGGTGTACCTGTACGTCCCTTTGAATTTGCTGCCTAGTGGGGATGCACCCATGGGTCCCACAAACTCGATGTTCGCTGGCGGCCTGCGATTGAGGCGAGGAGAGGCAGAACAGGGAGATGTAAACAAGGCATTTCCCTGTTCTGCCTATCAACATGACAGGGATCAGGAGCAGTGATCTCTGTCATGTTGTAGCCCATCCCCCCTAAAGTTAGAACACATCCAGGGAACACACTTAACCCCTTGATCACCCCCCCAGTGTTTAACACCTTCCCTGCCAGTGTCATTTATACAGTAATCAGTGGCTATTTATAACTCTGATCGCTGTAAAAAAAAGTCAATGGTCCCAAAATAGTGTCAAAAGTGTCCGATCTGTCCGCCATAATGATGCAGTCCCAATAAAAATCGCAGATCGCCGCCATTACTAGTAAAAAAAAATTAATAATAAAAATGCCATAAATCTATCCCCTATTTTGTGGACGTTATAAGTTTTGCGCAAACCAATTAATATAAACTTATTGCGATTTTTTTTTTTTTTTTTTTAACCAAAAATATGTAGAAGAATACATATCGGCCTAAACTATGGAAGAAATGTGTTTTTTTATATATTTATTGGGGTATTTATTATAGCAAAAAGTAAAAAATGTTGATTTTATTTTCAAAATTGTCGGCTTTTTTTTGTTTATAGCCCAAAAAGACCCCGCAGAGGTAATCAAATACCACCAAAAGAAAGCTTTATTTGTGGGAAAAAAAGGATGTCAATTTTGTTTGGGTACAAGGTCGCACGACCGTGCAATTGTCAGCCAAAGCGAAGCAGTGCCGAATTGCAAAAAAATGCTCTGGTCGAGAAGGGGGTAAATCCTTCAATCAAAATACCAACCTGCAGTGCTTCTGGCAGACTGGTGGTGTAGATTATTGTTTAATATCAGAGACAGACTTCAAATGTTCGTTGTTGTTGACATGCTTCTTCAAATCCTGCTGCCTGTGTATAGACAATTTAGTCTAGATACATACACAAAAAAAAAAAACACACATACAGTGCACTAGTCTAGTGAAGCAGAGCCTTAATTGACAAGTACTAAAACAAAACACACTAATGCCGTGTACACATGGGCGGACTTTTCAGCATCAAAGGTTTGACGGCAGGGGCATTGCTAGGGGGTGGCTATTGGGGCTATAGCCCCGAATCTGGGGCCCATAGCCCAGAGTCTCTTGCAGCAGGGTCCCTGCCTAACTAGCGAGTTGCGGCGGGTGGGCTGGCTGCATGAGAGAGGTGGAGGAGAGGAGAGAAGCTAGCGGGCGGATGAGTAGAGATGATATCTCTTTCCGCCCGCTTCACATCAGCGATCTTCACAGCCGGGCCTCTTCAATTTGGGAGAGAGGTACGGTGAGCAGCAGAGAGATTACATCATCTCTCACTGCCCATCACACATCAGCACTCTTCTGCCCTCACAGCATGGTGGAGTGGAGGTCACGTGCTTCCTGTCATCGTGGAGCTCCACTTTACAGCCAGACCCCCTTGCTTCAATGTTGGAGGTGCAGTGGGGAGCCGTGAGATTACATCATCTCTTACTACCCGCCCTGCATCGCTGCTCTCCTGCTTTCACTAAATGGACCAGTGCTGTCAGCCTGCCACCAATGCAGCGTCAATGCACATTTGGTGGCCCTGGCTTGCATGGCAAGTGACAATCCACATCAGTTGGTAAGTAACAATCTGCAAATGGTGGCAGGAGATATGGCAATCTGCAAATGGTGCCAGGAGATGCGGCAAGTGACAATCTGCAAATGGTGGCAGGTGACGTGGCAAGTGACAATCTGCAAATGGTGGCAAGAGATGTGGCAAGTGACAATCCACATCCGCTGCCAGGTGAAAGTGGCCAGTGACTATCCACATCTGATGGCAGACGACATGGCAAGTGACAATCTGCAAATGGTGGCAGGTGGCGTGGCAAGTGACAATCCACAACTGCTGCCAGGTGAAAGTGGCAAGTGACAATCCATATCTAGTGGCAGGTGACGGTGGCAAGTAACACGCTGCATCTGGTGACAGACGATGGTGGCAAGTGACACGTTGCATCTGGTGGTGGGAGATGTGGCGAGTGACATGCCCAGGGCTCCCACTAATTCTGCAGTATGGTGAGTTGAACCACTTCATTATATATTAGAATGTAACAATAGAAATAATGCACTTTGGAGGGGCGTGGCTTGCATGCAACTGTAATATACGCTTAAGCCATTAGCTCTGTCAGTGACTAGGGATTCATCGACATAACCGGAGGGATACAGAACCACCGGAGCACATACGGAGCTCCCAACATAGGTCGGAACCTGTCCTCATGCTGTCCCGCAAACAAAAAGAAGAAAGACAGCCAAAGAAGCTCACAGACGTTTTTTCAATGCCGGCATCAGACGGGGAGAAGTGGCAAGATGGCGACGGCGGCGTGGCTGCTCAGGCCTCATCGTCATACACTGACCTGCTTGACGAATATAATGGAGATTGGGATGACGGAGTGAGACTGATATCGTCCCGGGACTCCTCATCACACAGCCCGCTCAACAACAGCCCTGCCAAGGCGAGGATGAGGCTGGATCCTGTCACACAGGCCTCAGGCGCAGTGAGTAGCATTCCCCACACAGACGCTGCAGGCCTCACTACACAGACATCCATAGCAAGCTTTCCAACATCCGGACAACCGGTGCTGGACACAGTTATGAAGGATATGCTATTATCTCTCCAATCATCCCTCATGGTCAATCTATCTACAGTAATACACAAATTTACAGCTGAAATGCAAGGCATGGGGGAGAGAGTTCAACAAATTGAACACAAAATGGATGAATGCTCCCTGACAGTGAATGACCTAATAGATGCATACAAAGACCAAGCTGACTACAACGATCGAATAAAAGCGAAACTCGTGGACCTAGAGGACCGTTCGCGAAGAAACAATATCAAAATTAGGGGTGTCCCTGAAACGGTTCTCCCTGCTGACTTACCCAAATATGCAGCAGACATGTTTGATAAATTGATCCCTGAGGTATCGCGGATTGAACGCATTGTGGATCGTATACATCGCATACCAAAACCCAAACATCTTGAGGCATCTGTGCCTAGGGACATTCTGATGAAAATTCATTTTTTCCCTACTAAAGAAAAGCTTCTAGCAAAAGCCAGATCTGCACCTGATCTCCCAGCACCATATCAGGGCATTCACCTATATGCAGATCTCTCTCAATACACCCTTAACATGAGAAGACAAATGAAAACCGTTACGAAAGCGCTTAACAATCATAAGATAGCTTACAAATGGCGCCATCCAGAAACCGTGGTGATTACCAGAAATGGTACAACGCACACTGTGTTCAGCCCTAAGGAAGGCCTCCGACTTCTACAAGCATGGGGCATCATCCCGGAACTTCCAAGCAATGAGACCTCATACAATCCTAGCCCAAACAATGCTGGCCCACCACCACCAGGCCGCCAACATCGGGAATTCCGAAGAGCCACTGAAAAGTGATGTATCCCATGGCAAACACCTACACGAGCGACCTACATCCCTGGTCTGACTTCCTGCTAAGTCACACTCGTTTTGTTAATTCTGTTGAACATTGCCTCCACTTCTGGTCAGTTACTCAAATTGCACACTGACCTTTTTCTTATTTTGCCATAACTGGCAAAATCTTTTAATTTTTTTCTTTTACCTTTTTCTTTTTCTTTGTTGGTTAGCGGCTGCTTCACAACAATTACCTGATTCACAATATTGATTATACAGTTCTCAGACGGGACGTTACCTCTACTTTACCGCTTTCAATATATTAAGCAATAACTGTATTATATGTTTTGTTGCTCACAGACATTACCCTTATGTGACGCAAGTCCATCTATTGATACCAGGACTTCCAAGGACCATCCACCGGACACCCAATCCAGCTCCACCAACAGCAAACAACCTTCTAAACAGAGAAACGTAAGTCTTTAATACAGAACACTACTTCCACACTACTTCAAATATGGATATCAAAATATTATCCATAAATGTGAAAGGATTGAACCATCCTGCAAAACGAGCATCATTATGGAAAACAGCATTAGCCCACAACAGTGATATCATATGCGTACAAGAAACGCACTTTGCCCAAGATAAAATCCCCAACTGCCAACACAAAATGTTTCCTCACATCTACAAAGCATGCTACTCTAAGAAACAAAGAGGAGTTCTAATAGCTATTAGAGACACTGTCAGTTTCCAGCTACAGGACTGTATTCTGGATCCAGAAGGAAGATACGTCATCTTACTATGCACTATAGAGAATACCGTATATACCATTGCAACTATCTATGCTCCTAATCAGAGACAAATGCCGTTCCTCAAAACTACACTGAAAAGAATCCAAAGTGTGCAGCAAGGACACTTGCTGATCTGCGAGGACTTCAATTTAGTACCGGACAATGACATGGACTCCTCTTTGGGTCCCAAAAGATTTGCATCCCCTCTGAATTCTTTTCTAACATCTAATGATTTGTATGATGTTTGGAGGTGCTGTCACGCGGCTGAGAGGGATTATACATTCCTTTCCCCGCGTCACAACACCTACTCCCGTATAGACCTGTTTCTTGCAGATAAGTGGCTCCTACAAAACATTCATAACTCCCGCATCTACACCATCACCTGGTCAGACCACGCACCTGTAAGCATTCAAATTACTAACAAAAATTCTAAACCACAATCCTACTTATGGAGGGTGAATAATTACCTCCTACAAAATCAGTCCAACGCTACTTTTTTATCCCAAAAATTGGAAGAGTTTTTCACCACAAATGTGGGATCTGTGGCTGACCCGGCGATCTTGTGGAACGCTCACAAATCCTATATAAGGGGCTTTTTCATACAGTTGGGGTCCACACTTAAAAAAATATAAAATGCGAAAAATACAAGAATTGACTGCATCTATTGCAGATGCAGACAAACAAAACAAATCCCATCCATCGCCAGCTTTGCAAACCCAGATTTTTAAACTAAGACACAAACTTAAAACTTTACTACTCGAAAGCTTCGAAAAAACGCAACGAAAACTTAAAGCTAGGTCTTATGTAACCAATAATAAATCAAAGGACACCACATAAAATCTAGAATAACACATCTTTTTCATCCAAAAACCCATGATAAACTTCTAAATCCTCAAGCGATAGCGGATGCATTTAGCACTTACTACGGTGAGCTTTACAACCTCAAAACAGACTGTAACACCCACCAACCAGACCGAATAGAGATTAAGGCATTTCTAGACCATATTAAACTTCCTTCATTAACGTCTGATCACCTCACCAAACTAAATCTACCATTTTCAGTAGAGGAAATTCAAAAAACTATACAACAACTCCCAAACTCTAAATCCCCAGGCCCAGACAGCTTCACCTGAGAATATTTTAAATCCTTCCATTCAATCCTGGCCCCTCATCTATGTGAACTATACAATCACGCAACACTATCCTCACATTTTCTGTTATCTGCCCTAGTAATTACTTTACCTAAACCGGGGAAGGAACCTACCTCTCCCCCAAATTTTCGGCCCATATCTTTATTGAATCTCGACCTTAAATTATATGCCAAAATGATAGCCAACAGACTCATGGATATTATGCCATCACTAATACACGGAGATCAAACAGGATTCACAAAGGGTAGGCAGACTTCTGATGCAACTAGAAGACTGATCAATATTATCCACCACACGAACTCAACTAGAGTCAATTGGAGTTATCTATCCCTAACACTACAAAAGTTTGGTTTTCAGGGAAGAATCCTACAGGCCATACTTGCCCTTTATACAAATCCAACGGCACGAGTGTACACATCCAACCTTCTATCTACACCGTTCAACATTACAAACGGCACAAGACAAGGTTGCCCACTATCCCCACTAATTTTCAACCTAATAATGGAACCTTTAGCTGAGCACATAAGATCTAATCCCAAAATAACAGGCATTAACATTGGCCCTCAAACACATAAAATTAGTCTATTTGCGGACGATGTAATATTAATCCTAACACAACCTACCTCCAAAACACCCTAAACTGGTTTAGCAAAATATCCTACTACAAGGTGAATACCACTAAATCCCAAATATTAGATCTCGGAGTAGACGCAGTGAATAGAATCCTCTTACAAAATCAATTCCCCTACATATGGGCAGACTCCAGTATTACATACTTGGGCATTCAGCTCACAAGATTCACCAATCTCCTTTTTCAACATAATTACATTCCCCTAAGGTCCAAAATTCAAAATGATCTTCAAAAAACAGCCAAATTTGAATTCTCTTGGTGGGGAAAACTTGCCGCCTTCAAAATGATACAACTTCCACAAATACTATATCTCTTCAGATCTCTCCCCATACCAATCCCAACCAGCTACTTTAGATCCCTACAATCCATGCTATCAAAATTTGTTTGGAATGGAAAAAGATCCAGGTGCTCCCATGCCAAACTGATCAAACATAGAATGTCCGGCGGTGTAGGATACATAGATTTCCAGGACTACTATTCTGCCTCAATATTGACACAACTAAAAGAATGGTTCTTGTCGCCCCCATCCACACTATGGGGATCTATTGAGAAAGAATACAGTTCTCATAACCCCTTGAACCTATGGCTTTACAGCACACAACTGGGAGCAAAAATACCTTTCCACTTCTCTCCTACAATGATTGCCTCAATCAAATCTTGGATGAGACTACTACATTGTACCCATCAACATATGTCAAATACACTTCTAAAAATTCCCCTACTAGCACTGCATCACCTCATAGCCCAGATCTCCTTCACACCCTGGACTAGAAAAGGAAAAAGCGCATCTACATAACCTGTATGACTCAGGCGCTTTCAAATCATTCCCTTCTATTCAAAAAGAATTCCACATACCTCCACAAAACCTGTACAAGTATCTCCAAATTAAGCATTGCCTTAGGAAACTAACAAATACCCATAAAACTATACCGACTCTAGCATGGACCTTTCTAACATCTAGTACTCCAATGAAAAAAGGTATCACCCTTTTTTACAATATATTCAAACAGAAGACCACATTCTCCAAATCTACCTCACACCTGCAGTGGGAAACAGATTTACAACAAACCTTCTCCCCACTACAGTGGCAGAGGGCGTGCAAGATCACCCAGAGAGCCACTAGATGTTCCACCCTGTGGGAACTTACTGTTAAGATAACATTGAGATGGTACATCACCCCTGCTAAAATCTCCCAATTCAATCCGACTAACAGTGATAGATGTTGGAGACAATGTGGATTACGGGGGGATATACTGCACGTTCTCTGGCACTGCCCCAACATTCTCCAATACTGGTTGGAGATCTTTAATATCATCTCTGACATCACTAAAACCAAAATACCACCTAACCAAGCACTAGCAATACTTTCCATAGGCATTGAGGAATACCCTCCCAAACTTCAAAACACCATTATAAATATACTTCTGGGGGCAAGACTGACACTATCTAGACACTGGAAAGACCACACATCCCCAACGACTTCTGAGGTAATAGACCTAATAAACTTGCACTGCACATATGAACAGATCATGATGTCCTGTTCCGGACACGTCCAATCCTACATCACTCAATGGTCTTCCTGGTCCTCCTGGTATCTGAACACTGGCTTACTCCCTCTCCATTGATTATTTCTATTAACACTCCTGGTAACAATGAATATGCTGAGCTCTCTCCCGGACACAGTTAGCTCCCAATAGGGGGTCCAAGGAGAGTTGACCCAGCCCGATGCGTAGAAATCCTACCTACTGTTGATAGGAATCGCACTATGTTTAACATTGTAATTCCCCTCCTACCCTACCCTTGCTATCTAGACATGAGATATATGTCTCAAAGTTATCTTTACACCTGTAATCTAGATTTTACTCTGTAATTGTTTTGACGAAACTATTGTTACTGACTTTTCATTGAAAATGAATAAAAACTATTGAAGTAAAAAAGAAATAATGCACTTCAATCACCCTGACACCATATCAACCATGGTGCCATGATGATTGAAGCGCCAAAACCAGCCATCGCTTGTGAAAAATTACTTACCATCGGTCCCCCCCCGTGGGCATGCATAAAGGTTGGTAACCACTGCTATGGGCTCTAGCCCCAGATCTTTTGCAGACCTAGCAACGCCCCTGTTCGACAGTCTTTCCAACAGACTTTCAACTGACTTTTGACAGACTTCCGACAGCCTTTCGAACGAACGGACTTGGCTACACACGATCACACCAAAGTCCGACGGATTCGTACGTGATGACGTACGAACAGACTAAAATAGGGAAGTTGATAGCCAGTAGCCAATAGCTGCCCTAGCATCATTTTTCGTCCATCGGACTAGCATACAGACGAATGGATTTTTAGACCGGACTCAAATCCGTCAGAAAGATTTGAAACATGTTTCAAATCTAAAGTCCGTCTGATTTTCGACCGAAAAGGTCTGTCAGAAGTCTGATGAAGCCCACACATGGTCAGATTGTCTGATGGATTCATTCCGGCGGACGAGTTTGGTTTTAACCCCCGATAGTGGCTGAGGAAAGGGTTAAAAGCACCCGAAAAGTGCCGCTGCACTTTGCAGGTTCTTTGGCAGCAGTACCCATTGATTTCCTTGTCAAAAGAAGTTTATTGAGTATACAATGTTATAAAGATACATAAAGTAAGTTTACAAGGATCTATAAAGTAAGCTCATTGTTTTACAGTAGGGTTTATATAGGTAAATATCATGAAATTTCAAATATTAAACATTGGGTTCACTTAAACCTAAATTAAACATATATATCATTTCCTTAGTTACTTTTGTAGGTATTTAAATGATTTATACCTACTATACATATTGTTTACAAGTAGAGTGTATATAGGTCAAATCAATTCTGATAATGAGCTTTAATCGTAAGGTGGAGAAAAGGAAAGAGAAAGAAGAAAAAGGGTTGAAAGGTAGAGGTATGGTCCACAAGGTTGTCCCGCTCGTCAGTTTATTATTCTTTTTAGTTCTCTTTGAAGCCTTAGAATGGGTGTCTCTGTAAGTCATTTAATCTGTTACCATGGCAACAGGACAGAGTCATTGAAGTTTGACAGGAACTGTTGTTTTATCCAAGGATGCCAAAGTTTTTCAAATTTTGGAATTTGATTTTGATCGATGGCTACCATCTTAGCATGGGACATTGTATTATTCATTCTGTGAATTGTTTCTGCTAGTACCAATGTAGGAGATTTCCATGCCTTGGCCACTGTTTGTTTTGCAGCCGTTATTAGTTGGATCATAAGTTTGAATTGAGAGAGTGTTAACCATTCCGGTTTTAGATTAAGTAAAGTTAAATATGGATCTGGTTGTATTATTTTTTTAAATATTTTAGATGCAATCACGAAGACTTCCTTCCAGAAGGTTTGGATTACTGGGCACGTCCACCATATGTGTAAATATGTGCCTATTTCTGGGCATCCTCGAAAACAAAGAGCTGAGGTATTAGGTGAATATTTTGCCACTCTAGTGGGTACAAGGTACCAGCGAGTTAGGACTTTTTTAATTTGTCTCCAGTGCTAAGATGTTGGGTGAAGATGACTTAGATGTGAGCCATATGTTAGACCAGTCCGTGTCTTCTAAAGTTCGTCCCAGGTCCTCCTCCCACCTCTGAACGTAAGAGGGTCTATTAAGATTTGCTACTCCATATAATTGATTATAAAGTGATGAAATTGCACCTTTAGCAAATGGATCTTTTGTACAGATTGATTCAAAAATGGATAATTGGGATAATGGTGTATCCCCCTTTAGGAATGGTGTATAGAAATTTTTGATTTGGAGATATCTAAATATCTCAGAGTTTGGTAGATCATATTTTTCTTTAAGCGATGGGAATGAAAGGAATGATTTAGATGCTATGAGGTCATTTAGTGTCTGAATGCCTGATGTTGTCCAAGCTTTAAAAGAATTTGGGTAGATCCATGCCGGATAAAAGGCCGGATTTCTGATAAAAGAAAGGAGAGGATTGTGTGGAGATTGTAACTGATATTTGGTTTTTAGTTTATCCCAGAGAGATAAGAAGTGTTTAGTTATGGGATTATGATTTTTTTTTTTTTAAAGATATTTTTATTGGTTTTAGGTTCAACACAAACCAACAAACACAAAACAGTCACAAATAAAATAAAATAAAAACAAAAACAAAACACACCTGGATATCTGATCCATTCAGTATACACAAGCCATATTCAATTAGTAGGTAGATCACACAAGTCGTAGTAGGCATGTCATTTCGTTTCAAGAGAGTTGAGAAATTAGTAATCGTAACAGTCATATATACGCATTTTTACACAGCATAACCATATTAATGGACCTGGTATTGGGGGTCCCTGCGGCACGGCCCATGAATGATCAATTGTATTCAATTTTTGGAAAGAGTTAGTGGACTATCCAACCATTTCCCCCAAATTTTTTGAAAGGTTTTATTTCTTTTACGAATTTCAAAGGTTAATTTGTATAGTGGAATAGAGTCATTGATGAGTTTTAACCAGAGGGACTTCAGAGAGGTCTGTGCACCTTTCCAGGACAGTAGAATAGATTTTTTAACATAAAAATAAAGAATACGGAGCAGTCTCTTGGCATGTGATGGTATATGTAAATCTCCAAATACTCCCAACAAGCAGTTCTTAGGGTGAATTATATTAGGAAGGTCCAGTACAGTCGAAATAAAGGTGCCCACTTCTTTCCAGAAGTCACTAACTATCGGGCACGACCAGAAGCAATGTAAAATGTCTGCCTCCTGGCCACAGCCTCGGAAACAGACAGCTGATGGCAAGAGACCCATTTTATGCAGTCTGGCCGGAGTGAGGTGGGTTTGATGAAAAATTTTAACTTGTATGATACGGTCTCGGGAGAAAATGACAGAGGTTTTATATGTGTCACTAAATTCTGTCCAATCGTCTTTTACCATCTCAATATCCAATGTCTCCCACCTCTCCTGTGCTCTGTGAAACCTAGGGTTAGAGTCTGTCACTAAGGCTGCGTAGTAGGTGGAAACTAATTTAGAGGGTTCTGGTTGCCTAAGTAGTTTTTCCAGTGGAGGTAGATCAGTAATATCATCTAGGGTACCAAATTGGGTATGTATGGCATGTCTAAGTTGATAATAATAAAATAAATGAGATTTTGGTAGATCAAAGTCTGTACTCAACTGAGAGAAAGTTTTAAAGCCCTGCGTAGTATATAAGTGACATAAATATTTAACTCCCTTTGAATACCAGCGATTGGCATCTGGAAAAGAGTATAGTTCTTGCAGATTGGGATTAAACCACAAGGGGTTTTTAGGGGATTTCAACCAAGAATGTTTCGATATTTTTGTGGTAATGTATTTAAACAGTGAAAGGGAGATAGAGAGTAGAGAGGTTCCAGGACGGTCTGGGACCTGGCCTCTATATATTATATTATGTAAGGTTTCATGGGAGGATGCGATAGCCCCCTCTGTGGCTGTACAGGCATTAGTTGGATCCGGGTTCATCCAGTCATGTATATGCACCAGTTGAGATGCCATGTAGTAAAGGAAAAAGTTAGGGAATGCCAGACCTGCCAGATGAGCTGGCAATCTCAAGGTCTCCAGTGCCACTTTGGGGGATCCGCCCTTCCACAGGAAAGAAGTACACATCACATCTATACGTTTAAAAGTAGCTTTGGATATTTTACATGGGGAGTTAGAGAGAATATAGAGCAGTCTAGGTAAATAAATCATTTTAAGTATATTGGCCCTCCCCATGAGGTCTAACGGCAAATCCATCCATTGTTTAGTTTGTTCCTGGAGGCGGGTCAGCAAAGGGTCAAGATTATTAGTAGCATATAAAGATAAGGGAACCTGAACCAACACCCCAAGATATCTAAAAGAAGACACCACCTGAAGCTTAGAGTCCGGGTGCACCCGAGAGGGGTCATTTACATCCAAAGGGAAAAGACTGGACTTATCCCAGTTAACTCGGAATCCAGAGTAGTCCCCAAAGGTGTTGACCTCCTCCAGTAACGCCCCCAGAGACTCATCAGCATCTGCCAGGTATACCAGTGTATCATCTGCGTAAAGAGAAATGCGCTCCTCTATATTTGCAATTGGGAGGCCTTTAATTATAGGGGAGGAGCGAATGCGAACTGCAAGCGGCTCCATAGCCAGGGCAAACAACAGGGGTGACAATGGGCACCCCTGTCGAGTGCCCCTAGTAATTGGGAAGGAGTCAGTAATAAATGAATTAACCCTTATCCTAGCCGTTGGGGAGGTGTACAGAATTTTTATCCATTCTATCACTCGGGGACCAAAACCATATTTCTGCAACACCTGAAAAAGGTACGGCCATTCCACACTGTCAAATGCTTTACAGGTGTTTAAGGACACAATGACGCGTGTAGGAGGGCAGTCATGTGGATATTGCAAGTTATGGAACAGTCTGCGTATGTTCATTCTGGTAGACCTGCCAGGGATAAATCCACCCTGGTCGCTGTTAACCAAGGATGTGACCACAGTATTTAAACGATTTGCTAATATTTTGGCCAGAATCTTAACGTCTACGTTTATAAGCGAGATTGGACGATACGATTCACAGTGAAGTGGGTCCTTTCGGGGCTTCAGCAGAAGAACTATCAAAGCTTCCCGCATGGATGGAGGAAGGATCCCAGCCTCTAGGGCTTTGTTATAGGTTCGGAGAAGGAAGGGGGATAGGAGGTCCTTGAACTTAGCATACCATTCAGTCGGGAAACCATCAGGTCCAGGGGTTTTATGTGCAGGCATTTGGGAGATAGCTGCTGCAATCTCCTCTACCGTGATAGGCTCCTCCAACATGTCCCGTCCCTCATCTGACAGGGAGGGAAGGGATATGTCAGCCAGATAATCAGACAACTGGGAATCATCATAGTCAACCCTGGAAGTGTACAATTTTCTGTAAAAGTTTAGAAAGGAGTCTAGGATGTCTCTTGGGTTGTCACTGATCGTACCTTGAGTAGTCAGGATTCGTGGTATAGAAATGGGGGTATGGTCAGGTTTGGTCAAATATGCCAAGAGACGTCCTGCTTTATTACCATATTCAAATGACTTTTGTGAGACATGTAACATGCGTTTTTGTGTGAGATCTAGCAAACGAATTTCATATTCCCTACGGCACGGTAACCATGTCTCCCTAGTGTCAGAGACAGGGTTAGAGGTATAAGCAGATTCCGCACTTATCATAGCATTTTCTAATTCCTCAGTGCGCATCTTATTATTTTTACGTAAAATACCTGTAATAGACATAAAGGTACCTCTTAACGTGGACTTAAATGCATCCCACTCCGTGGGGGGGTCTACTTTGTTTAAATTTTGCTTCCAGTAATTAGAAATACTCATCCTGCACTCACCCTGTACTATCTCGTCTTCCAGCCAGTATGAGTTCAGGCGCCACAAAGCAGGTCCCGGACCTGGAAGGATGAGAAGGGACACAGACAAGGGGGCATGATCGGAAACCCCCCTGGGCAAGTATGAGACGGCGGAGACAATTGGAAGGGTCTCCGTCGACGCAAAAGCCATATCTAGCCTAGACATAGTATGGAAGGAATCCGAATGGCAGGAAAATTGGCGTTCATCCGGATGTTTCCATCGCCACACCTCGGTCAGACCATGAACCTGAGCCCAGTCTACAAATGAGGGAAAAGATCTGCCTCCCCCACCCAGGCGATCCACCGTTGGGTCCAGGACTGCATTAAAATCCCCTATATAAAGTAGGGGGCCCGAAGGCCTATTCAGTAATTGCAGAGATAATTTAGAGAGTACTTCTACTGAGAATGGAGGGGGAACATAGATGTTCACCAATGTAAAAATTATAGTAGAAATTCGTAATATAAGAACAATATACCTCCCCTCTGGGTCTGTTTTAACGCTAATCAACTCAGCTGGAAGGGATTTAGCCAGGAGTATAGATACACCTCTTGAGTAGTTAGTGTGGGTGGCATGATATAGCTTAGATAGCCAGGGGCGTTTTAGAGCCCTTATCTTAGAACCTGTCAGGTGAGTCTCCTGGAGGCAAATAATGTGAGGGTAATATTTTTTTAACACAGATAAAACCAAGGATCTTTTCTGAGGTGCATTCAGGCCTCTAGTGTTCCAGGAGACTATCCTGAGGGGCTGTGCCATAATAAAACATGAAGTAATAAAGATGCATAAGTAAACCTCTGAATTGATATCAATATGAGTAGATAGGCCGTGCCACCTGAAGCACACACAAGCACATGACAAAAAAGTGCGTGGGTCTGCCGATAAGGTAACATGGACCAGGAAAATTTTCCCTTCTTTGCCTTAGAAAAAAACATTAGGCATATAACTGACCACAGAGGTATTAATAAACCCCTATATGCAATGACCCAGTATGCCTTTGATGACTTTCCATTAGCAAATGGTATAGGTGTGTTAGAAAGAACATAAAAAGTAGAAAAGGAAGGAAAAAACAAAAAACAAAAAACCTGAAAAAAAACCCCAACCACCTTTTTCTTTAAACCTTTGTGCCCCCCACCCCGCTCAGCTATCCCAAACATAGCAAGCTTTGGATCCTTAAACTAGAAGTCCTTCCTAACTAGCAACTGCGGAAGTAAAAAAAAAAACTGTACCGTGGCCTCGCCACAAGCTGGTAGGGGGGTAACGTGGGGTCCGGTGGGGCTCCCAACTATTGACCGAGGAGAGATGGAAGAGAAATAAAAAACGTCTGTTCCTTCCCCTCTAGTAGACATGTCCTGTTGAAGGATAGATGAGTTGAAAAATTCTCTTCTTCTCTTTTCCCTTTCCTTCTCTCCCTTCTTTGATCGGGTGATTGTTCTGGTATGATTGTTCCGGTACGCAAGTTACCATACGATGTAAATCGTAGCAGTGCAGGTTGGATTGTAAAGTAGAAGATCAGGAACAAAAAAAAAAAAAACACATTACAAAGGAGAGACATGCAGACTGTTGACGCTGTGGCTTGCATAGCAGTGTGTAGATCTTTCCTTACAGGTTAAGAGTGCCCTCAGTCTCTTCTGCTTCTATGTGCTGCACCATATTGATCGTTCAGCCATTTCATGGCCTCCTTGGGGTTGGTATAGAAAAGAGCCCTACCATCATGGATAATGCGCAATTTAGCAGGGAAGAGCATGGCGTAGGAGAGGCCTTCTGTGCGCAATCTAGACTTCACTGCTGAGAAGGAGATCCGCTGGCGCTGAACTTCAGCAGAAAAGTCCGGATAAACAGAAATATTATTGCCATTAAATGTGAGCGGGCCCTTTTCAGGTGCCAGGCGTAGGATGGCCACTTTATCTTGAAAGTTGAGGATACGTGCTATGATGGAGTGTGGTGGGGCTCCCACTGGAGGTGGACGAGGAGGAGTGCGATGTGCGCGCTCTATAACATGTGAGAATGAGGGCGCGTCTTTACCAAAAATGTCCCGCAGCCATGAATAAAGAAACTTTTCAGGATGGGAACCTTCCGCGCGTTCTGGAAATCCCACAAATCTGAGATTGTTCCTGCGAGAGCGATTTTCCAAATCGTCGATTTTAGCGCGTAGTGCCGCCATCTCGCTTGTAGTATCACGTATAGTAACAGACATGGGATGCACAGTATCTTCTAATGTACTAATCCATTCCTCAGCATCCCCTGTGCGGTCTCTGAGATTCTGGACATCTTGTTTCAATAGGGAAAAGTCCATACCGATAGAAGCTATTTGAGTGGAGAGGGAGGCCTTGCAATCCTGAATAGCCAGCATAATAGTAGATAGTGTAGGTTCAGCAGGGGGAGAATCCACAGTCTGACTAAATTCAGCAGACTGCTGTGATTCTAGTGTCTGCAGGGGTTCTGTAGGTGTGCGGAATATAGCAGGAATTGATGCACTCACCCCTGTTACAGAGTCCTGGATGGCTGAGGAGGAAGGCTGCAGCGTGTCTGAGTGCCCTGCATGTGTCTCGGCGCCATTTTGCCTCCGGAACCGCGCCAGTTGTTCCGCTGTATGTGAGGGCCGCGGCGGCCCGTATTTCACCATGTCAGCCAGTCTGGTGGGTGCCCACAGCCGTGAGGAACAGAATAATGCCTTCCACGAGGATCTAGGACCAAGGATAGCTGTAGGATGGCCGTTGAGAGCCGGAGCTGTGTGTCTATGCGACTGCTCTCTTCACCATCCGGCCACGCCCCCCGGGATTATGAATTTTATAGCGGTCTTTAGGATCAAGCCATAATAAATTTGATATTAATAGAGGGTCATTTTCTGAAGCCTCTATAAATACCCATAATGGGATTTCCTGTTTTGCATGGTATTTGGACAGACTGGCCAAATGTGCTGCTCTGTAGTAGTTAGTAAAATTAGGGTATCCCGGGCCTCCTTTATTTTTGGGAAGATGTAGTGTGTGTATAGGTATACGTGGTTTAGAAGAGCCCCATATAAACAAAGTTGCTCTTTTTTGTACTATTCTCAAAAAATAGGAAGGAATTGGAATAGGGAGGACTCTGAATAGATAAAGCAATTTGGGTAGAATAGTCATTTTGATTGCATTAATCTTCCCTATCCAGGATAAAGGAAGTTGCGACCATTGTTTTATTAGATTTGTGATCTGTCTTAATACAGGAGGATAATTGGTTGAGAATAAGTCAGAATGAGATGCCGTTAAATGAATTCCAAGATATGGGATTGATTTTTCTGCCCATGTGAATGGGAGTGCAGCCCTAGCCGGGATCAATTCCATGTTTGTGAGTGAAATATTAAGCACTAGGCATTTCTTAGGATTAATCATAAGGCCGGATAGGGCTGCAAATCCATCAAGAGCTGATATTAAGTTAGGACCAGAGACCTGTGGTGTTGATAGAAAAAGTAATATATCGTCTGCAAATATACATAATTTGTGTGTAATACCTCCTACTTCAATGCCAGTTATAGTTTGGTTTGTTCTGATGTATTGGGCCATGGGTTCGAGTATAAGGGCAAATAATAAGGGAGATAATGGGCAACCCTGTCGGGTACCTCTTTCGATATTAAAGGCTTCAGATTTGTATCCAGCATATTTTATATAGGCTTTGGGTTTATTATATAATGCTTTGATCCATGTTAAAAAGTGGGGTCCAAAACCCCATTTTTGTAATGAATATTGCATATATTGCCAGGATACTGTGTCAAATGCCCTCTTAATATCGAGAGATAGAAAACATAAAGGGATTTTCCGTTTTTTAGCAATATGTGCCAATAACACTGCCCTGCGTATATTATCGCCTGCCTGTCTATTTGGCATGAAGCCTACTTGATCTCTATGTATTAATTTTCCTATAATGCTATTGAGGCGTTTTGCTATTATTTTTGCTAATAATTTAATATCGAGGTTTAACAGAGAGATAGGCCGATAATTCACACAGGAAGTATCATCAGAAAGGGGTTTTGGGATCATACAAACAATTGCCATTAGTGTTTCTTGCCGAAAAGAATGTCCATCTAGAAGTTTGTTAAAAGTTTCAGTGAGAATGGGAGAGAGTATTTCTGAGAATGTTTTATAGTATAAAGCCGAGTAGCCGTCTGGGCCTGGTCTTTTGTTAAGTTTTAGGTCTTTTATGGCGTTAGCAACTTCATCTATAGTTATAGGCTCATCCAAACTGTTTTTTTGATTTTGAGATAACTCAGGTAAGGTTATTTTTGAGAAGAAGGATTCAGCCTCTGTAGGATTAAATTCATTGTTTGTCTTGTATAAAGTTGCGAGATGTGAGTGAAATTTATGGACTATTTTAACTGGATTACAAGTGTAAACATTTTTTGATAATTTCAAACGTATTGGTTTGAAAGATTTGTTCGTTGAATTTAATGCCCGAGCCAAATATGTACCTGGTTTGTTTGTATTCATGTAGAAATTGTGTTTGGAGCGTTTGAGGGATTTATCAACTGACTCAGTGAGAAATAGATCGTATTCCAATCTAGATTTTTCCAGATGAGATTTTGTACTCTGAGATGGATTATCTTGAAATGATATGTAGGCTGCATTAAAATTGAGTTCTAGTTTTTTTGCTAGATTTTTGCGTTCCTGTTTAAATAGTGCCATTTGTCTTTGTATTGTACCACGCAAGACAGGCTTATGAGCTTCCCACAGTGTTATTGGGGAGATGTCTGTTGTATTATTAATTGATATGTATTCCTTTAAAGCTTGTTCAATGGCCATCTGATGTAGTGGGTGTTTGAGCATTATGTCCGGTAAGTACCACGTTGGGTCATGCGCTTTTGGTATGGCTGAGGCTATAGTAGTGTATACTGCATTATGGTCAGACCACGGAATCGGAATTATATCTGATGCAATAATTTCTGGTATCATTCCTATTGTTAGAAAAATATGATCTATTCTGGTGAAGGTTTGATGAGGGTGCGAGAAATAAGTGAATTTCTTTTTCATTGGGTTACTTTCTCTCCACGAATCTACCAGATTGTATTTGGAAAGAATTTGAGAAAAAGGTAATCTAGAGGTTATTTTGGATGGTGTAAAAGGTGATTTATCTAGAAATGGGAGGAGGACCTGGTTCGAATCCCCACACATTATCACTGTTCCTATTTTGTGTGTATTAATCACTTGTAATATATGTGAGAGGAATGGTGTAGGTTGTTTGTTAGGAGCGTAGTAGGAAATCACCGTGATTGCTGTATCCATTATATAACCCATGAGTATCAGGTATCTACCTTCTGGGTCTTTAATTTCTGATGATAAGGTGAATGGTGTGGATCGGTGAAATGCAATTAGAGTTCCCCTTTGCTTGGTACAGGCAGAAGCCGTGTAAATTTGTTGATAAAAAGGAGAAATATATTTTGGAGTAGAATCTTTGGTGAAGTGTGTTTCTTGGAGGCATACTATGTGAGCCTTCTTGTTATGGAAAGTATGGAAGGCTTTGGTCCTTTTTTGAGGGACATTTATTCCCTGAACATTCAGGGAAAGTATATTCAGTGGTGCCATGGCAATAGATCAAATAGTTTTGACTTACTTTTTGTTATGCAGAGCTGACTGCGCAGATCAACCTGTGTGGACTGAAGAGATGAATAGATAGAAAAGAAACCAGTGAATTTTGGAGTAAAGAGTAAACAAAAAACATATGAGATTAGATGATACATTGTATAAATTATTTTTTGCAAGTAATCACAATTTACCCGTGAAAGAGAATAAATATCTCTCTCAGGGGAATAAGTGCCTTCGTCACACTCCCACATAATATGGTTGGGAGAATGAGGAGGGCTAATGGGGGTACACGGATCTTCCGCTTACAGGAGAGAAGTGCTATGTCAAAAGACATCAAAATGATGTTTCATTAATTGGAGTGCAGAATATAGTTTTTGTTGAAATTATTTATTCCAGGGTGGTTGTATATGGTTAGTCTTGCCCTAGGCTAAATAATTCAGTTAGAAAGGTACTGTTAATAACTTTGGTATTGATGAAGATAGTTTGAATTATTTTGGGATTTTAACCCTTTTAGAGTAAACAATTACATATTTTATTCATATGTAACTGTTTAGATAAGTTAACTCATAAAATTGAGGTTGTATTGCTTCAGATTAGAATAAACAAAAACATAATTCTAGGAACTAGTTAGGTAATAATATATTTGTTTTAAGAAAAGAAAGAAAAAGCTTCCATTACTTCTGGGTTATTGAACATATTTGTCCTAAAAAGTAATAAATCTATTGTTATTACCTGATAATATATAACTGAACAAGAATTTCCTTATTTCACTTATATATTCTAAGGCTATATGAATCAGAAGTAATAAGAAATATAACTGGAATGTAACATGATCCCACACAGTGTGTGACTATCAGAATGCAGTTACATTCAGTTATACATATAGGTTTTTTATAGAGAACCATCTCTTAGTATAATAAATGAAGAGATATCAGGAATTAGGATGTCAGTCCATTGAATCTTCTTGGTCCATGGATGATGTGGCTTAACGGCCTCTTTTGTGAGAATGATGATTCCCATTTTGTTCTGAAATTTTCTGGGTGCTGCCTGAAGGTGAAGATGATGCCATTCTTCTGCGTGTGGGAGTGTTCCTGCTTGTGGGTTCTGTCAGATTTAATTTTAAAAGGGTTTGTTGTAGTTCATCTGCTGATCTGCTTCTGTAAATTGTACCTTGGTAGTTAAATCTGACTGAAAAGGGGAAGCCCCATTGATACATAATGTTGTGGCGTTGCAGTTCCATTAGTTGGGGTTTCATGGATCGTCTTTTAGTAATAGTAAGTTGGGATAGGTCAGCAAAAATTTGATAATTGTGTCCTTGAAAATTAAGTTCTTTTTTTTCTCTTGCAGCAATTAGTATTTGTTCTTTCGTTCTGTAATAATGACATTTTGTGATTATATCACGTGGGGGTCCATCTTTCTTTTTGGCTGTGAGGGCTCTGTGTACTCTGTCCAGTTCTAAACGTTCAATAGGGATATCTGGCTTTAGTTCTTGTAATAGAGCAGTAATAGTAGATTGCAGGTCTGTCACAGTTTCAGGTATTCCCCTTATGCGCAAGTTTGAATGTCTGGCTCTATTTTCGTAATCTTCGAGCTTAGTTTGAAGTATTAAATTCTCTTTTTGTAATTGTTCCAATTCTGTTATATTTTCTTGGGTTGTAATTTCAATTTCATCCATTTTTATTTTTAAGGCTGCGGTGCGGTTTCCCAGCTCTCTTATTTCTTTGGTTAGGCTTTTTGTTATTTGGTCTGAGGTTTGTTTTAAAGCCTTATGAAGAATCTTTTCAAATTGTAATAATATTACTGGGGATGCTGAGGAGTCTTGTGGAGAAGTTTGTGAGAGGATTTGTTCTGTATCTGACTCAAATGGAGAGTCTTGCTGTGACATTTTCTGTCTGTGAGAGCGCCCTGATGCTGTATCTTGTGAGGTGACTGGAGCTGCTTCAGCTGCAGTGAGTGCCTGTGAGCTCTTTGTGAGGTGATTTTTATTTCTGCCACGGTTTCCTCCCAGTACCATATTTCCTGCCCAAACTTTCACAGTTTGTTCCCTGGGGCAAAAAGGTTCAAATGGATACCTTTTGAGCCTGCAGGCTCCGCTTTGTCCTTCTCTTCTCTCCTCAGCGGTGTGGAGCTCTAACAATGCATGTCTGCTCCGCTAGGCTCCGCCTCCTGCCCCTCAGTACCCATTGATTTCAATGACAATGGTGGTTTAGGAGCTGTGTATACACCACTCCCGCACAGCCCCAAAGATGCTGCTTGCAGGACTTTTTTTCCCTTCCTGCAAGCGCACTGTCCCAATGTGAAAGCACTCTGGCTTTCACACTGGAGAGACTTGAGAGGCGCTTTTCAGGCACTTTACAGGCGCTATTTTTAGCGCTAAAATGCCTGAAAATGCCTGAAAAGTGTGAAAGGGGTCTAACAGAGATCAAAGGTAATAAGAGACATCACTGAACAGGGGCCACAAAAAGTTCCTCATTTATCCCACACAGGTCCATATGAAGCTTGCTGATAGAATCGGTGCTTCGGTATATTTAGGCTGACACTTTTATCAGGTCCAAATGCACCTTCCCTCAGAGCCTACCACTGGCAAACAATGCATCATATCAATTAAAATGAACAAACAGAAGCAGGGATGTGTTTTCATTTTTCTTGCTGTCACACTGTTACTTTAAAATCTGAAAATATAAGTGCTGCTCATATTAGAGCCAGCTCTTTCTACATGCACAATTAGCCAATCATAGCCAGTCCAGACTTCAAGTCGAAATTCTGCCCCATGTCAGACTGTGCATGTGTAGCTGCTAATATCAAGTGCTAATACCAAGTGCCAAGGGCCAGTCGACGCAAACATGGCAACATGTGAGGCACCACCTTCTTGTACTTTTTATCAGTGATATTGATATATGAGTGGATTGGCTACATTACCATGACCACCTAACTTTTCATTGAATTCCTTTACTGACATACATAGTTGTTATATATACACTATATAAAAGGGTTCTTTAAAAAGTTGACACTCTTTTTTTTTATACGTTTTGCAGCCATCTTCACTACAGCGTGACAACTCTTATACTAAACTGCAAGGTCACATGACACTCTCAGACACAACAAATTACTACTCCTCCTGCCCTCACCATTTCCAAAGAAAATATAAAAGTGCAGAAACTTTTTGAAGACCCCTCATATACATACAGTATCTCACAAAAGTGAGTACACCCCTCACATTTATGTAAATATTTTAATATAACTTTTCATGTGACAACACTGAAGAAATTACACTTTGCTACAATCTAAAGTAGTGAGTGTACAGCTTTTATAACAGTGTAAATTTGCTGTCCCCTCAAAATAACTCACACAACCATTAATGTCTAAACCGCTGGCAACAAAAGTGAGTACACCCCTAAGTGAAAATATCCAAATTGGGCGCGAAGTGTCAATATTTTGTGTGGCTAGCACTGCCTTAACCCTCATGGGCATGGAGTTCACCAGAGCTTCACAGGTTGCCACTGGAGTCCTCTTCCACTCCTCCATGACGACATCATGGAGCTAGTGGATTTTAGAGACCTTGCGCTCCCCAACCTTCCGTTTAAGGATGCCCCACAGATGCTCAATAGGGTTTAGGTCTGGAGACATGCTTGGCCAGTCCATCACCTTTACCCTCAGCTTCTTTACCAAGGCAGTGGTCATCTTGGAGGCATGCTTGGGGTTGTTATCATGTTGGAATACTGCCCTGTGGCCCAGTCTCTGAAAGTAGGGGATCATGCTCTGCTTCAGTATGTCACAGTACATGTTGGCATTCATGGTTCCCTCAATGAACTGTAGCTCCCCAGTGCTGGCAGCACTCATGCAGCTCCATACCATGATATTCCCACCACCATGCTTGACTGTAGGCAAGACACACGTTTCTCTGTACCTCTCACCTTGTTGCTGCCACACAGGCTTGACACCATCTGAACCAAATAAGTTAATCTTGGTCTCATCAGACCTCAGGACATGGTTCCAATAATCCATGTCCTTAGTCGGCTTGTCTTCAGCAAACTGTGGGCTTTCTTGTGCATCATCTTTAAAAGAGGCTTCCTTCTGGACCAATGTGTTTCAGCATGCAGCGTATGGTCTGAGCACTGACAGGCTGACCCCCACCCCTTCAGCCTCTGCAGCAATGCTGGCAGCACTCATATGTCTATTTCCCAAAGACAACCTCTGAATATGTTGCTGAGCATGTGCATTCAACTTCTTTGGTCGACCATGGCGAGGCCTGTTCTTAGTGGAACCTGTCCTGAAAAAACAAAAAGGAGGGGGGAGAGAAGTGGGAGCCAAAACGTATTTCAATGTCCAAAAATTTAATTTTGGATGGATCAGAGGTCATAGTAAACTTTAGGTTAAAATCATTTGTATTTAGTACTGTTAAACACTCGTCCAATAATTTGGACGATCCATCCCATGCGATGAAGATGTCATCTATGTACCTGTGCCACATAACAGTGTGGCACAGGTACATAGAGAGATCCCCATTGCTAAAGATGCAACGCTCCCATTCCCCCAGGTACAAATTGGCGTAGCCAGGGGCACAACAGGTGCCCATGGCTACGCCCTGTACCTGGAGGAACAATCGATCATCAAATCATGATCATGAAAAAACATTGTGTCTCAAAATGTGGTCTAGAGAGACAAGTATAAAGTCATTAAAGGAATTTTCATGATGGCTGGTTTGTGAAAGAATTTTTTGTACACATGCAAGTCCCTTTGAATAGGGTATAGAACTAAAAAGTGCTTACACGTCAATACTGGCAAGAATGCACACTGCAGGGACCTGCACCCCCTCGATGATCTGTAGTAAGTGAATGGTATCAAGTACATAAGAGGGTATGGAAAGGACGAAAGGTCTAATGTGCTCGTCCACTAATTGTGATAGGTTTTCGGTAATCAAACCATTACCAGAAATTATTGGTCTCCCTGGAGGGTCACTGGTGTGTTTGTGAATCTTAGGGAGAGCGTAGAAAGTTGCAAGCCTGGGATGGGGAGTGCGAATGAATTCAAAAGTTTGTTTGGAAATGACCTTATTTTGAAATGCCTCATCGACTAAGGCATAAAATTTATTATTAAATGCCTGAACGACATCAGGGCCAACTGGACGATACCAATCACGATTGGTCAAAATTTTCATGCACATACAGCTATATTTATCATTGTCCATTAGGACTATGTTTCCCCTTTGTCTGATGCCTTGATGGTGATTTCAACAAGACTAGATAGATTCCTGAGAGCAACCTTTTCATTGGGAGTTAGATTCTCTGCTATAAAAGATTTAGATTTGAGATCTCTGATTTCTTGGCAAGTCATTTTTAGAAAGGTTGATACACCCTGATTAGAGCTGGGTGCAGGGTATATTGAAGATGATTTTTTAAGAGAAGATTTCTTAGGGGCAGCACTACCAGATGTATCTACTCCCTTCAAAAGGAATTCTAGGTCAATTGTGTCGATAAGATCTTTGGGTTCACTCTCCTCCAATAAGGAATTGAGGTTCTCCAGGGCACGTCTCTCACTTAGGGTTCGAAAACCCTCCATGTCCGGATTGCTCTTCTCGAAGCTACTTTTTAGGAGAAGTTTGCGTGTATATAAGTGGAGATCTTTAATCACTTTGAATTTGTCAGTTTTATTAGTTGGAACAAATGTGAGACCTTTAGAAAGGACTGAAGCTTCATCTGGTGTAAGAAGGTGAGAGAAAAGATTGCCAATTTTTAAATTCGTGGAGTGGTGAGACACTAAAGTGGCGTTCGTGGTATTGGGGTGGGGGAGTTTCCCTGATTTTTAGGGACAAACATTGTTGGGATCTTGTGGGTGGTGGGGACAGGTGCATCTAAACTAGTTGCCAGTCCTGGCCCCACGCCAGTGTCCATTGGATCTTGTGGCGTTGGGTCATTTCTAGCACTTGAGGGAAGTGTATCAGAGTGGTGTTTGGGTGGACGTTTGTTAGTGCCTGTGATGGAAGAATTATTGCTATCACGTCCCCTTTTGGGTTGTCTTGTGCGTCGATTTTTGAAGGAACGTGAAGAAGCCATAGAAGAGATAGATGAGCTATCTGATATATCTGTATAAGGGGTGTTATGTGTTGGCTTGAATTTACGTGCGCTACCTTTATTATTAGTACTGTGTGTTTTGGATGACCATTTATAGGCTCTTCCCTCATCAAAAGCCTGTTTATCCCTCATATATTTGAGTTCTTTTTTGGAGAGAATAGATTTGTTAAACAATTCTATATGGGTTTTCAGTTTTTCATTCAGCTCCTGGAATGAGGGATGAGCCTGTAATGGTTTGATTTTGGAATAAATTTTGTCAATATTACCGTTGATGTCAATCAGACGTTTCTGATACTCATCAATTAAGAGTTTCATCATTTCGGCAGAACATTTATTCAAAATACTTTCCCATGCTAGTTTAAATATGAGGTCCATGTTGTCAAAAGTTGGAAAAATCTGCACTCTTAAACCTAAAGGGTTCAGATCGTCTCTAATGTATTCCTCAAAACTTTTAATGTGCCAGTGAAGAAGTGACTTCTTCTCTAGCTATTTGGTAAGGCCAGAGAACAAGAAACTTAATTCTGGGACACGTGATTCATTTAGATCAAAATCGTATTGTAATATGATTGTAAAATCATTCCATGATAAACTGTATAATTCTGCCATAACAAAAAGAGAAAAAGAAAAGGAGAAGGAGCTCTCCTTTAAGCACAAAGGATAAAAAGTGCCAAAGCAACCAGAATGTTAAACCACTGGTGGTTTCAGTCATTATAAAATGGGGCCTATGGCGGGTATCTATTACCCAAATATGTATGATACAAAAAGGAGGGGAGAGAAGTGGGAGCCAACCAGGGATATATGGGGAACCCCACACTCTGTATCACATCCTAAACAATACTATATGGAAAAAAGAAAGAAGCCCCAAGGATATTGCAGATACAGAGAAGAGTAAATGAGGGTGTACCCATAAGTAAAAAGTATATATATTTTATTGGTACAAAAGTAGTAATAAATAATACAAAAATATCTTGTACAAAAATCACCTAAAAACAATGTACAATGTTACACCCCCTAAATCCTATAGAGTTACCATCACCACATACCGGCTCCCTGACTGTATGGGTTTGGGTTGGTGTATGTACATTCCTTTTTCAAGTTACTGGATTATATAAATATGTGTATAATATATGAATTTATAATTTTTTTTGGTTATATGTTCCCTATGTATGTTGGTTGATATATCATATACGTTCATATGCACCTGGGAAGATCCATTCCTAATGAGTATAACCATTGTGAGATGTTTACGATTTGTGTGGCATGCTTCCGGTGATATGACTTCCGGCCCTCTGATTGGGCTGCCTCTGGTCCAAACCCCTCCTCGATCCATTACTGTTATTTACATCTGCGCTCTACACTTCGGTATCAAAGCTACGGTACCCTTCTGGTCAGGATACGCATACCCTGAATGGCCTGACGTCACTCCGCACTGGACGGATCACGTGACCGCGATGTGACCAATCGGCCTTCAGTCTGTACTCCCTCCTGACTTATGGCTGTCATTGTGTTTGCGCTCCACACCTCGATCTCAGAAGCCCCAGTGTCCTATTGGCTGGGACGCATATTGGTGCCCTATTGGTTAGGACACACAGACCCCGAACGACCTGACGTCATTCCGTGGTGAACGGACCACGTGACCATGACGCGATCACGTGGGTCGACGCCCTATTGATAATTGGAGATCACAAGTGAGGTCTGGTTTTAACCACACAAAAAATATGATACAATTGGCCACTTCAACTACACATGACCTTTTGGCCACTGCTAACGCCGCCCAACCCGGAAGTCATGCCCGGCCCTGCTACCAATCGGAACTTCCGCATTATTTATCCCTACATATATAAGCGCAGTAGATGGGGGACTATTCCATACCCCAGCAGAAGCCTTTGGAGGCGAAACGCGTCGGGTTCCTGTGGATTTTACCCTTACCATCACCTACTGCGCATACTTTTAACCTTGTGACTTTTTTATTTTTTTGAGCCTAGTTTTTACTGCCCAAATAATTTTTTGTATCCTGCCGCAAAAAAATTTTTATCTAATAAATGTCGTCACGTTTGTGAAAGATTTACACCATGTGGAAGTTTCTCTTTTTTTCTGGTTCCACTTACCCAAATGGTGTTGGCTACTGAGAAACAGGCTTCCTTTACTTGAAGACTTCGGGTGACCCCGGCTCCCAGCTGCCTCCTACTAAGGACGTACCTTCAGATGACTTCTGGGACAACCGACTGACGTGCCTCCTAGGGATACCCCACCCGGGAACAACATACGGCTTTACAGCTCTACACCGCTTGACGGTACAAAGCTCGTTAGACTCACCGCCAAGGGCCTGTGAGTCCACCTGATCAGGTAAGGGCATTATATACCTGTTCTCTTTGGGCCAAAGTCACCACTCCAAGGGAAGAACCCTATTTTTGAATACAGATACGTCCAACAGTCCCGGTTTACCACTGCCTGTTGATTTCTTGCACCATGATCGATATTTGGCAACCCTATACTTAAGATAGTGGACTCCAAATATATGTACATCTATGATTATGATGGACTTTTTATCATATGTATTTATTTCAGTCCCCTCTAAATAATCTAACATTTGGGACACATCATTGTACTAACCTTGATAATAACTTGTTCTTTTATATTTTTTTGATGTATAACTAGAATCCGGAGCTTTACCTTCAGATACCAGCCTGATAGGTGTTCCTCATTTTTTCACGTTATATAACACTTACTCCCTATATTTGTTATTTAGCACACGTACACAGATATATTGCTGCACTTTTTTCTTTCCAGGTTACATTCACTTATGGGGAAGTGTGGGTAGGGAAGGTGATATCTCCCTCTCTCCGAACCCCTCTATTTCTTCCTTATGTATATGCACCCTATAGGGTTATTATTACTTTCTATGGAATATCACTTCTAGCGCCACACTATATATTTTTATATTTCCTCACATTTACACAGGTCAAGTTGTTGTGTTGGCTGCTTTTTCTTCTGAGAGTTGGCGCAAATCTTTTTTGTATATAGAAACTGCAGAAAATGAAACAGCCACTGAGCTGGAAATGCACCACAGATCAAAAACATAAAGTTCGGCTAGTGGGGCATGTGTGCCAGAAAACCCAACATGTTTCGGGGAGCAAAGAGAGGGATTTTTAAATTATGTATATTTCCTTCTTCAGGGGTATAAAACAGACATGCTGCTTCATTTCTATTGAAAGAAAAACATATAATAGATAGTATGTATATTAATATGTATTAATAACAAACCAATTGGTTTATGGCAACAGAATGGTACATGTAGGATAAATAGAGATGATCTATACTTACATAACAGTAATTTGTATTTTTACTTTACACACCAGCAGACAGAGCGTCGGGACTTGGATATTGCTTGACGTATTTTCAAAGTATATCCATATTTAGGAAAAACATTCTCATATAGTTGAAAACGAAAGCTGGAAAATCCAAGCTAAATCGGTATAACCAGGATAAGTGGATGCACCCGGGCGGTCCAACAATGCTCACGGGGATATTCCTAATAGATGGGGAGGGACATCTGATAAAGATATAAGAACAGTGGTTGGCAATGAGACTCCATGCACTAAAGGTGTGGGTTTAAGTGAGCCAAAAAGGCATCACTGCCCCAGAGTAAAAATAACGCTGATGGTGGTGCAAAGGATAAACAACAATAAGTATAATGTAAATACCTGTGGTGAGCGTGTAGGTCAGTGTCCGCAAGGATCCCTGGCATTTACTGGCTGTGTAGCAATGACTGCTCACACAGTCAGACATATATACGCCCAGGGATCGAGGGGGGACCAATCAGAGCCATGATGTTTGGGTAGTAGGAGAAGGGAGAGAAGGACAGGCAGACAAAGGTGCTGGGGATCGTCAACTGACGTCTCCCCCTATCACCTGTGCTGCCGAGTCTAAGCCCACGTTTGTCCCCAATGGGAATCCTCCGCCTGATGTGGCATCTGGAGTCACCGCGCATTACGCGGTGACGTCAGACGTTGACACGGCCGCCAGCACGGAAGTTGGTGGATGCACTGGACGAGGAGAGGTCCAGTGCGCAGCTGCGGAGAACAACTGTCACCACAGGTGTACTCGCCCAAAACACCCCCATGGAGGGAGTGAGACTGCCCCAAAGCGGCACACCAAGCGCGCCACCATGTAGCCCCCGTGCTGGGGAGCCTCGGTGGACCATCAAGGGCACCAACATTACCCCAAAGAATTGAAGTATTTGGATACGGCTATAGGCGATCCAGTGCAGGCTTATTTTATAATGTTTTACACAGTAAAAAACGAAAGGTACAGTGTATCCAGACGGTGGGCGGTGCCTGTCCCTACGCGTCTGGATACACTGTACCTTTCGTTTTTTACTGTGTGAGTACCCTGTATGCTGCTAATGTTGAATAAAGTTTGATACATGCTTGAAATACTACACTATATGGTATCTTCATCTCTCCATTTACTATGATGCTCCCCATGGATCTGAGGTCTGATAAATTACAGTCCATTACCTAGGACCCCCCTGCACAGGAGACACCACAAGCGCTGTCTGCTCTATGCTGTAACCTCAGTATAGTGAGGTAAGGGGCCATTATCTACCACTAGAGGATTGTTGCATGGAGGAAATCCTGCTGCACACTTCACATTCACCACTCTTCTGAACAAATGATTTTTAAACTCAGCTGCTATCTACACGACTTAATTGTCTGTTATCACTAAGGAAGCATTGAAGCTGTTTTTTGTTGCACTAAGTCACTTTTATTGGATTGTATTATTTTAAGTTTGAGCACCCCCTGTTGGCGATGGACACTATATTGCATGATGCACAACTATGAAGATCACTTTGTACATTCAATGTAACATTGTATCATTTGGCAATTTTTGCTTTTATGTTATTGAGTTTTTAGCCATCTATTTATTTATATGAATCATGGTTCATTGAACTATAATAATTTCCGGGCCATTATCTACCACTAGAGGATTGTTGCATGGAGGAGATCCTGCTGCACACTTCACATTCACCACTCTTCTGAACAAATGATTTTTAAACTCAGCTGCTATCCACACGACTTAATTGTCTGGTATCACTAAGGAAGCATTGAAGCTGCACACTTCACATTCACCACTCTTCTGAACAAATGATTTTTAAACTCAGCTGCTATCTACATGACTTAATTGTCTATTATCACTAAGGAAGCATTGAAGCTGTTTTTTGTTGCACTAAGTCACCTTTATTGGATTGTATTATTTTAAGTTTGAGCACCCCCTGCTGGACACTATATTGCATGATGCACAACTATGAAGATCACTTTGGACATTCAATGTAACATTGTTTCATTTGGCAATTTTTGCTTTTATGTTATTTAGTTTTCAGCCATCTATTTATTTATATAAATCATGGTCCACTGAACTATAATAATTTCCGGATATTAATTCACAGCACTTTGTACTGGTATTTAATGTCTCAGCGGCAATCACTATCTTATTGTAAAAAATATTTTATTACTTTTTTTTTTTAATTTTATTGTAGATTTCACCATGTTTTTTTTTTTTTTTATTTAAGCTGAGAGATACATATGTATAGTTTTTCAGGTGGGCTCCACCCTTTATTTATTATTATTTTTTTCTATTATGCACATACCGCCTGCACGTCCACATAGTGCTATATTCCCCATGGTGGTCTAGATCACCATCCTATACCTCAGTAAAGACAAGAGTTGATACCCAGTACACCTAGATAGTATAATTTATTGTAGGATTAGCGCAGCACCATCCCCATTTGTCAGTTGTTAGTCACACCAGGGTTTAAGGCTGGACCCCATTCGGTGCAAGCTGCTTTTCCCTATCTAAAACCACCTATAACACCACTGCTTGGTAGCGCAGGAATAATACTCCCTATATAGGTGAGAGGAAGGGGTTGCACCCCCAAAACACATCCATTAATCCCCCATGATGTGAGCTAGCACATGTTGACACTGGGCCTTATTTCAGAAAGGACAATCCACTTTGCCCTACAAGTGCACTTTCAAGTGCACTTGCATTGCACTTGTAGTGCAAAATGGTTTTGCTTTTTTGAAAGAAGCCCATGTGTGTCAGCATGTGCTAGCTCCCATCATCCCCTCCACCCTCCAACCAAAAGGACCAGGAAGGTGAGGAACCTGGAGGAGTCCGTGACTGCTTTCCTTCGCCAGGCTACTGCAGCACTTAACATGACCCCTGGTGGCCACGAGGCATTTGGCTGTGTCACAGCAAGCAAGCTCAAACACATGGAGGAGGGCCAACGCACGATCTGTGAGGAAATCATACTGCAGACCCTAAACAAGGGGACGAGGGGCAAAGTAACAACTCAAACCCACCTGTGTGAGTTGAACCATACTTCTCCACCACCTACAGCAACACCACCAACACCACAGCCACCCAACCCACCACAGCAGCATGGAAGGAAGCATGGAAGGAAGTGGTAAGAGTGATGGCCTGGGTTTGGTGTGGTCTGGCAAAAGCGCAGGCTGTTGTAAGACCACAGCCTCAGAAAATATATGTCATCTGCTGCTGCTCTCGATCTCTCTGAGTCCTGGACCGTATTGTGCTCCCTATTAAATAGACTCCTCAGGTTACCAATTTTGACAGTCAAATAATTGATGTCTGCCCTGGGGTACAAAGGCTACACCATTTCCAACTGTTTCTCCAGCGTTGCTCTTTATTTTGTTATGATCCCTATTAAATTTCTAATTTTTTTTTTTGACAAATACTTGACTATGTGTTTTACTTTGAAAAGGACAGTTTGTTTGTGAGTAGGCAGATGCATTTAAAAAATACAATGACAAATTACCAAGGGACACCAACATAGTTTTATCTTTGATGTTAAAAAATACAAGATAATAATGGTGTTGTGGTAACTTGACACAAAAAACAACAACATGGAGATCACTAGAAAAAAAATAAAAAATTATTCTGGAGATCATGAGAAAAAACAAACAAAAAAGAATGTGGAGATCACTAGAAAAAAAAAGCAACAAAAATATAAAAAAAAAAAAAAATGTGTAAAAATATTATATTTATATTTTTACACATTTTTAAAAATTTTTTAAATGTATTTATTTATTTTTATATTTTTGTTGCCCTTATGACCAAAAGGGCTCAAGAGGGAGGGGCGTTCTGAGGGGGAGGGGCCCCATATGCCATCCTTGATTTACTGACATTCAGGCACATATAAATGGGGACTGCTGAAGGAGATTCCACCGATAAGCTCTGAGGAAGAAGGGATGCCTCCTTTGAAATGCATCAGCTAGTAGTGATGTTTATGCATTCCTCCACGATCCTTGGAAGGTATTGCTCATCCTAGGTTTCAAGCTGTCAGTTGGTGCACTTTCACGTTGTGCCATCCTCCACAATTGCTTGTGAGTTGTTTCTTTTTTACCTTTTTATTCAATAAATATTTTAAAAAATAATGCACAAGGCTGGTGCGCCCTTTTTTCTCTTTTCTTTCATTGCACCTAAAGCTACCTGAAGAAAATTAGTGGTGTTCTTCTGATTATATTAATACCACAAGCAGGCAGCTATAGTATTTACAGTTAGTGTAGTGCGTCCTCTGCACAGTGTGAACCTAAAGCTACCTGGAGACAATTGCTGTTGTTCTGCTCCTATTATTACCACAGGCAGGCAGCTACAGTATTTACAGTTAGTGCAGTGTGTCCTCTGCACAGTGTGAACCTAAAGCTACCTGAAGACAATTAGTGCAGTTCTTCTGCACCTATTAACACCACAGGCAGGCAGCTACAGTATTTACAGTTAGTGTAGTGTGTCCTCTGCACAGTGTGCACCTAAAGCTACCTGGAGACAATTGCTGTTGTTCTGCACCTATTAATACCACAGGCAGGCGCTACAGTATTTACAGTTAGTACACTGTGTCCTCTGCACAGTGTGCACCTAAAGCTACCTGAAGAAAATTGCTGGTGTTCTTCTGATCCTATTAGTCCTATTAGCTACAGTATTTACAGTTAGTGTAGTGCATCCTCTACACGATGTGCACCTAAAGCTACCTGAAGAAAATTAGTGTTCTTCTGATCCTATTAGTACAGTACCGCCGGCAGCTACAATATTTACAACTTAGTGTAGTGCGTCCTCTGCACGGTGTGCACCTAAAGCTACCTGAAGAAAATTAGTGGTGTTCTTCTGATCCTATTAATGCAGTACCAAAGGCAGCTGCAGTATTTACAAGTAAGTTTGGTGCGTCCTCTGCACAGTGTGCACCTAAAGCTACCTGAAGAAAATTAGTGGTGTTCTTCTGATCCTATTAGTACAGTACCGCAGGCAGCTGTAGTATTTACAAGTTAGTGTAGTGCGTCCTCTGCACAGTGTGCACCTAAAGCTACCTGAAGAAAATTAGTGGTGTTCTTCTGATCCTATCAGTACAGTACCACAGGCAGCTGTAGTATTTACAAGTTAATGTAGTGCATCCTCTGCACAGTGTGCACCTAAAGCTACCTGAAGAAAATTAGTGGTGTTCTTCTGATCCTATTAGTACAGTACCGCAGGCAGCTGCAGTATTTACAAGTTAGTGTAGTGCGTCCTCTGCACAGTGTGCACCTAAAGCTACCTGAAGAAAATTAGTGGTGTTCTTCTGATCCTATTAGTACAGTACCGCAGGCAGCTGCAGTATCTACAAGTTAGTTTGGTGCATCCTCTGCACAGTGTGCACCTAAAGCTACCTAGACAAAATTAGTGGTGTTCTTCTGATCCTATTAGGACAGTACCACAGGCAGCTGTAGTATTTACAAGTTAGAGTAGTGCGTCCTCTGCACAGTGTGCACCAAAAGCTACCTAAAGAAAATTTGTGGTGTTCTTCTGATCCTATTAGTACAGTACCACAGACAGCTGTAGTATTTACAAATTAGTGTAGGGCATCCTCTGCACAGTGTGCACCTAAAGCTACCTTAAGAAAATTAGTGTTGTTCTTCTGATCCTATTAATACCAAAGGCAGGCAGCTACAGTATTTACAGTTAGTGTAGTGCATCCTCTGCACAGTGTGCACATAAAACTACCTGGAGACAATTGCTGTTGTTCTGCTCCAATTAATACCACAGGCAGGCAGCTACAGTATTTACAGTTAGTGCACTGTGTCCTCTGCACAGTGTGCACCTAAATCTACCTGAAGAAAATTAGTGGTGTTCTTCTGATCCTATTAATACCACAGGCAGGCAGCTACAGTATTTACAGTTAGTGTAGTGCGCCCTCTACACAGTGTGCACCTAAAACTACCTGGAGACAATTGCTGTTGTTCTGCTCCTATTAATACCACAGGCAGGCAGCTACAGTACTTAAAGTTAGTACACTGTGTCCTCTGCACAGTGTGCACCTAAAGCTACCTGCAGAAAATTGGTGGTGTTCTTCTGATCCTATTAATACCACAGGCTGGTAGCTACAGTATTTACAGTTAGTGTAGTGCGCCCTCTGTACAGTGTGCACCTAAAGCTACCTGGAGACAATTGCTGTTGTTCTGCTCCTATTAATACCACAGGCAGGCAGCTACAGTATTTACAGTTAGTGCACTGTGTCCTCTGCACAGTGTGCTCTTAAAGCTACCTGAAGAAAATTAGTGGTGTTCTTCTGATCCTATTAATACCACAGGCAGGCAGCTACAGTATTTACAGCTAGTGTAGTTCGCCCTCTGCACAGTGTGCACCTAAAACTACCTGGAGACAAGTGCTGTTGTTCTGCTCCTATTAATAAAACAGGCAGGCAGCTACAGTACTTACAGTTAGTGCACTGTGTCCTCTGCACAGTGTGCACCTAAAGCTACCTGAAGAAAATGAGTGGTGTTCTTCTGATCATATTAATATCACAGGCAGGCAGCTACAGTATTTACAGTTAGTGCACTGTGTCCTCTGCACAGTGTGCTCCTAAAGCTACCTGCAGAAAATTAGTGGTGTTCTTCTGATCCTATTAATACCACAGGCAGGCAGCTACAGTATTTACAGTTAGTGTAGTGCACCCTCTGCACAGTGTGCACCTAAAACTACCTGGAGACAATTGCTGTTGTTCTGCCTCTATTAATACCACAGGCAGGCAGCTACAGTATTTAAAGTTAGTGCACTGTGTCCTCTGCACAGGGTGCACCTAAAGCTACCTGAAGAAAATTAGTGGTGTTCTTCTGATCTTATTAATACCACAGGCAGGTAGCTACAGTATTTACAGTTAGTGTAGTGCGCCCTCTGCACAGTGTGCACCTAAAGCTACCTGGAGACAATTGCTGTTGTTCTGCTCCTATTAATACCACAGGCAGGCAGCTACAGTATTTACAGTTAGTGCACTGTGTCCTCTGCACAGTGTGCTCTTAAAGCTACCTGAAGAAAATTAGTGGTGTTCTTCTGATCCTATTAATACCACAGGCAGGCAGCTACAGTATTTACAGTTAGTGTAGTGCGCCCTCTGCACAAGGTGCACCTAAAGCTACCTGAAGAAAATGAGTGGTGTTCTTCTGATCATATTAATACCACAGGCAGGCAGCTACAGTATTTACAGTTAGTGTAGTGTGCCCTCTGCACAGTGTGCACCTAAAGCTACCTGCAGAAAATTAGTGGTGTTCTTCTGATCCTATTAATACCACAGGCAGGCAGCTACAGTATTTACAGTTAGTGTAGTGCGCTCTCTGCACAGTGTGCACCTAAAGGTACCTGGAGACAATTGCTGTTGTTCTGCTCCTATTAATACCACAGGCAGGCAGCTACAGTATTTAGAGTTAGTGCACTGTGTCCTCTGCACAGTGTGATCCTAAAGCTACCTAAAGAAAATTAGTGGTGTACTTCTGATCCTATTAATACCACAGGCAGGCAGCTACAGTATTTACAGTTAGTGTAGTGCATCCTCTGCACAGTGTGCACATAAAACTACCTGGAGACAATTGCTGTTGTTCTGCTCCAATTAATACCACAGGCAGGCAGCTACAGTATTTACAGTTAGTGCACTGTGTCCTCTGCACAGTGTGCACCTAAATCTACCTGAAGAAAATTAGTGGTGTTCTTCTGATCCTATTAATACCACAGGCAGGCAGCTACAGTATTTACAGTTAGTGTAGTGCGCCCTCTACACAGTGTGCACCTAAAACTACCTGGAGACAATTGCTGTTGTTCTGCTCCTATTAATACCACAGGCAGGCAGCTACAGTACTTAAAGTTAGTACACTGTGTCCTCTGCACAGTGTGCACCTAAAGCTACCTGCAGAAAATTGGTGGTGTTCTTCTGATCCTATTAATACCACAGGCTGGTAGCTACAGTATTTACAGTTAGTGTAGTGCGCCCTCTGTACAGTGTGCACCTAAAGCTACCTGGAGACAATTGCTGTTGTTCTGCTCCTATTAATACCACAGGCAGGCAGCTACAGTATTTACAGTTAGTGCACTGTGTCCTCTGCACAGTGTGCTCTTAAAGCTACCTGAAGAAAATTAGTGGTGTTCTTCTGATCCTATTAATACCACAGGCAGGCAGCTACAGTATTTACAGTTAGTGTAGTGCGCCCTCTGCACAGTGTGCACCTAAAACTACCTGGAGACAAGTGCTGTTGTTCTGCTCCTATTAATAAAACAGGCAGGCAGCTACAGTACTTACAGTTAGTGCACTGTGTCCTCTGCACAGTGTGCACCTAAAGTTACCTGAAGAAAATGAGTGGTGTTCTTCTGATCATATTAATACCACAGGCAGGCAGCTACAGTATTTACAGTTAGTGCACTGTGTCCTCAGCACAGTGTGCTCCTAAAGCTACCTGCAGAAAATTGGTGGTGTTCTTCTGATCCTATTAATACCACAGGCTGGTAGCTACAGTATTTACAGTTAGTGTAGTGCGCCCTCTGTACAGTGTGCACCTAAAGCTACCTGGAGACAATTGCTGTTGTTCTGCTCCTATTAATACCACAGGCAGGCAGCTACAGTATTTACAGTTAGTGCACTGTGTCCTCTGCACAGTGTGCTCTTAAAGCTACCTGAAGAAAATTAGTGGTGTTCTTCTGATCCTATTAATACCACAGGCAGGCAGCTACAGTATTTACAGCTAGTGTAGTTCGCCCTCTGCACAGTGTGCACCTAAAACTACCTGGAGACAAGTGCTGTTGTTCTGCTCCTATTAATAAAACAGGCAGGCAGCTACAGTACTTACAGTTAGTGCACTGTGTCCTCTGCACAGTGTGCACCTAAAGCTACCTGAAGAAAATGAGTGGTGTTCTTCTGATCATATTAATATCACAGGCAGGCAGCTACAGTATTTACAGTTAGTGCACTGTGTCCTCTGCACAGTGTGCTCCTAAAGCTACCTGCAGAAAATTAGTGGTGTTCTTCTGATCCTATTAATACCACAGGCAGGCAGCTACAGTATTTACAGTTAGTGTAGTGCACCCTCTGCACAGTGTGCACCTAAAACTACCTGGAGACAATTGCTGTTGTTCTGCCTCTATTAATACCACAGGCAGGCAGCTACAGTATTTAAAGTTAGTGCACTGTGTCCTCTGCACAGGGTGCACCTAATGCTACCTGAAGAAAATTAGTGGTGTTCTTCTGATCTTATTAATACCACAGGCAGGTAGCTACAGTATTTACAGTTAGTGTAGTGCGCCCTCTGCACAGTGTGCACCTAAAGCTACCTGGAGACAATTGCTGTTGTTCTGCTCCTATTAATACCACAGGCAGGCAGCTACAGTATTTACAGTTAGTGCACTGTGTCCTCTGCACAGTGTGCTCTTAAAGCTACCTGAAGAAAATTAGTGGTGTTCTTCTGATCCTATTAATACCACAGGCAGGCAGCTACAGTATTTACAGTTAGTGTAGTGCGCCCTCTGCACAAGGTGCACCTAAAGCTACCTGAAGAAAATGAGTGGTGTTCTTCTGATCATATTAATACCACAGGCAGGCAGCTACAGTATTTACAGTTAGTGTAGTGTGCCCTCTGCACAGTGTGCACCTAAAGCTACCTGCAGAAAATTAGTGGTGTTCTTCTGATCCTATTAATACCACAGGCAGGCAGCTACAGTATTTACAGTTAGTGTAGTGCGCTCTCTGCACAGTGTGCACCTAAAGGTACCTGGAGACAATTGCTGTTGTTCTGCTCCTATTAATACCACAGGCAGGCAGCTACAGTATTTAGAGTTAGTGCACTGTGTCCTCTGCACAGTGTGATCCTAAAGCTACCTAAAGAAAATTAGTGGTGTACTTCTGATCCTATTAATACCACAGGCAGGCAGCTACAGTATTTACAGTTAGTGTAGTGCATCCTCTGCACAGTGTGCACATAAAACTACCTGGAGACAATTGCTGTTGTTCTGCTCCAATTAATACCACAGGCAGGCAGCTACAGTATTTACAGTTAGTGCACTGTGTCCTCTGCACAGTGTGCACCTAAATCTACCTGAAGAAAATTAGTGGTGTTCTTCTGATCCTATTAATACCACAGGCAGGCAGCTACAGTATTTACAGTTAGTGTAGTGCGCCCTCTACACAGTGTGCACCTAAAACTACCTGGAGACAATTGCTGTTGTTCTGCTCCTATTAATACCACAGGCAGGCAGCTACAGTACTTAAAGTTAGTACACTGTGTCCTCTGCACAGTGTGCACCTAAAGCTACCTGCAGAAAATTGGTGGTGTTCTTCTGATCCTATTAATACCACAGGCTGGTAGCTACAGTATTTACAGTTAGTGTAGTGCGCCCTCTGTACAGTGTGCACCTAAAGCTACCTGGAGACAATTGCTGTTGTTCTGCTCCTATTAATACCACAGGCAGGCAGCTACAGTATTTACAGTTAGTGCACTGTGTCCTCTGCACAGTGTGCTCTTAAAGCTACCTGAAGAAAATTAGTGGTGTTCTTCTGATCCTATTAATACCACAGGCAGGCAGCTACAGTATTTACAGTTAGTGTAGTGCGCCCTCTGCACAGTGTGCACCTAAAACTACCTGGAGACAAGTGCTGTTGTTCTGCTCCTATTAATAAAACAGGCAGGCAGCTACAGTACTTACAGTTAGTGCACTGTGTCCTCTGCACAGTGTGCACCTAAAGTTACCTGAAGAAAATGAGTGGTGTTCTTCTGATCATATTAATACCACAGGCAGGCAGCTACAGTATTTACAGTTAGTGCACTGTGTCCTCAGCACAGTGTGCTCCTAAAGCTACCTGCAGAAAATTAGTGGTGTTCTTCTGATCCTATTAATACCACAGGCAGGCAGCTACAGTATTTACAGTTAGTGTAGTGCACCCTCTGCACAGTGTGCACCTAAAACTACCTGGAGACAATTGCTGTTGTTCTGCCTCTATTAATACCACAGGGAGGCAGCTACAGTATTTAAAGTTAGTGCACTGTGTCCTCTGCACAGTGTGCTCTTAAAGCTACCTGAAGAAAATTAGTGGTGTTCTTCTGATCCTATTTATACCACAGGCAGGCAGCTACAGTATTTACAGTTAGTGTAATGCGCCCTCTGCACAGTGTGCACCTAAAGCTACCTGAAGAAAATGAGTGGTGTTCTTCTGATCATATTAATACCACAGGCAGGCAGCTACAGTATTTACAGTTAGTGTAGTGCGCCCTCTGCACAGTGTGCACCTAAAGCTACCTGGAGACAATTGCTGTTGTTCTGCTCCTATTAATACCACAGGCAGGCAGCTACAGTATTTACAGTTAGTGCACCTTGTCCTCTGCACAGTGTGATCCTAAAGCTACCTAAAGAAAATTAGTGGTGTACTTCTGATCCTATTAATACCACAGGCAGGCAGCTACAGTATTTACAGTTAGTGTAGTGCGCCCTCTGCACAGTGTGCACCTAAAACTACCTGGAGACAAGTGCTGTTGTTCTGCTCCTATTAATACCACAGGCAAGCAACTACAGTACTTACAGTTAGTGCACTGTGTCCTCTGCACAGTGTGCTCTTAAAGCTACCTGAAGAAAATTAGTGGTGTTCTTCTGATCCTATTAATACCACAGGCAGGCAGCTACAGTATTTACAGTTAGTGTAGTGCGCCCTCTGCACAGTGTGCACCTAAAACTACCTGGAGACAAGTGCTGTTGTTCTGCTCCTATTAATACCACAGGCAAGCAACTACAGTACTTACAGTTAGTGCACTGTGTCCTCTGCACAGTGTGCACCTAAAGCTACCTGAAGAAAATGAGTGGTGTTCTTCTGATCATATTAATACCACAGGCAGGCAGCTACAGTATTTACAGTTAGTGCACTGTGTCCTCTGCACAGTGTGCACCTAAATCTAACTGAAGAAAATTAGTGGTGTTCTTCTGATCCTATTAATACCACAGGCAGGCAGCTACAGTATTTACAGTTAGTGTAGTGCGCCCTCTACACAGTGTGCACCTAAAACTACCTGGAGACAATTGTTGTTGTTCTGCTCCTATTAATACCACAGGCAGGCAGCTACAGTACTTAAAGTTAGTGCACTGTGTCCTCTGCACAGTGTGCACCTAAAGCTATCTGCAGAAAATTAGTGGTGTTCTTCTGATCCTATTAATACCACAGGCTGGTAGCTACAGTATTTACAGTTAGTGTAGTGCGCCCTCTGCACAGTGTGCACCTAAAGCTACCTGGAGACAATTGCTGTTGTTCTGCTCCTATTAATACCACAGGCAGGCAGCTACAGTATTTACAGTTAGTGCACTGTGTCCTCTGCACAGTGTGCACCTAAAGCTACCTGAAGAAAATGAGTGGTGTTCTTCTGATCATATTAATACCACAGGCAGGCAGCTACAGTATTTACAGTTAGTGCACTGTGTCCTCTGCACAGTGTGCTCCTAAAGCTACCTGCAGAAAATTAGTGGTGTTCTTCTGATCCTATTAATACCACAGGCAGGCAGCTCCAGTATTTACAGTTAGTGTAGTGCGCCCTCTGCACAGTGTGCACCTAAAACTACCTGGAGACAATTGCTGCTGTTCCGCTCCTATTAATACCACAGGCAGGCAGCTACAGTATTTAAAGTTAGTGCACTGTGTCCTCTGCACAGTGTGCACCTAAAGCTACCTGAAGAAAATTAGTGGTGTTCTCCTGATCTTATTAATACCACAGGCAGGTAGCTACAGTATTTACAGTTAGTGTAGTGCGCCCTCTGCACAGTGTGCACCTAAAGCTACCTGGAGACAATTGCTGTTGTTCTGCTCCTATTAATACCACAGGCAGGCAGCTACAGTATTTACAGTTAGTGCACTCTCTCCTCTGCACAGTGTGCTCTTAAAGCTACCTGAAGAAAATTAGTGGTGTTCTTCTGATCCTATTAATACCACAGGTAGGCAGCTACAGTATTTACAGTTAGTGTAGTGCGCCCTCTGCACAGTGTGCACCTAAAGCTACCTGAAGAAAATGAGTGGTGTTCTTCTGATCATATTAATACCACAGGCAGGCAGCTACAGTATTTACAGTTAGTGTAGTGTGCCCTCTGCACAGTGTGCACCTAAAGCTACCTGCAGAAAATTAGTGGTGTTCTTCTGATCCTATTAATACCACAGGCAGGCAGCTACAGTATTTACAGTTAGTGTAGTGCGCCCTCTGCACAGTGTGCACCTAAAGCTACCTGGAGACAATTGCTGTTGTTCTGCTCCTATTAATACCACAGGCAGGCAGCTACAGTATTTACAGTTAGTGCACTGTGTCCTCTGCACAGTGTGATCCTAAAGCTACCTAAAGAAAATTAGTGGTGTACTTCTGATACTATTAATACCACAGGCAGGCAGCTACAGTATTTACAGTTAGTGTAGTGCGCCCTCTGCACAGTGTGCACCTAAAGCTACCTGGAGACAATTGCTGTTGTTCTGCTCCTATTAATACCACAGGCAGGCAGCTACAGTATTTACAATTAGTGCACTGTGTCCTCTGCACAGTGTGCTCTTAAAGCTACCTGAAGAAAATTAGTGGTGTTCTTCTGATCGTATTAATACCACAGGCAGGCAGCTACAGTATTTAAAGTTAGTGTAGTGCACCCTCTGCACAGTGTGCACCTAAAACTACCTGGAGACAAGTGCTGTTGTTCTGCTCCTATTAATACCACAGGCAGGCAGCTACAGTACTTACAGTTAGTGCACTGTGTCCTCTGCACAGTGTGCACCTAAAGCTACCTGAAGAAAATGAGTGGTGTTCTTCTGATCATATTAATACCACAGGCAGGCAGCTACAGTATTTACAGTTAGTGCACTGTGTCCTCTGCACAGTGTGTTCCTAAAGCTACCTGCAGAAATTTAGTGGTGTTCTTCTGATCCTATTAATACCACAGGCAGGCAGCTACAGTATTTACAGTTAGTGTAGTGCGCCCTCTGCACAGTGTGCACCTAAAACTACCTGGAGACAATTGCTGTTGTTCTGCTCCTATTAATACCACAGGCAGGCAGCTACAGTATTTAAAGTTAGTGCACTGTGTCCTCTGCACAGTGTGCACCTAAAGCTACCTGAAGAAAATTAGTGGTGTTCTTCTGATCGTATTAATACCACAGGCAGGCAGCTACAGTATTTAAAGTTAGTGTAGTGCACCCTCTGCACAGTGTGCACCTAAAACTACCTGGAGACAAGTGCTGTTGTTCTGCTCCTATTAATACCACAGGCAGGCAGCTACAGTACTTACAGTTAGTGCACTGTGTCCTCTGCACAGTGTGCACCTAAAGCTACCTGAAGAAAATGAGTGGTGTTCTTCTGATCATATTAATACCACAGGCAGGCAGCTACAGTATTTACAGTTAGTGCACTGTGTCCTCTGCACAGTGTGTTCCTAAAGCTACCTGCAGAAATTTAGTGGTGTTCTTCTGATCCTATTAATACCACAGGCAGGCAGCTACAGTATTTACAGTTAGTGTAGTGCGCCCTCTGCACAGTGTGCACCTAAAACTACCTGGAGACAATTGCTGTTGTTCTACTCCTATTAATACCACAGGCAGGCAGCTACAGTATTTACAGTTAGTGCACTGTGTCCTCTGCACAGTGTGCACCTAAAGCTACCTGAAGAAAATTAGTGGTGTTCTTCTGATCCTATTAATACCACAGGCAGGTAGCTACAGTATTTACAGTTAGTGTAGTGCGCCCTCTGCACAGTGTGCACCTAAAGCTACCTGGAGACAATTGCTGTTGTTCTGCTCCTATTAATACCACAGGCAGGCAGCTACAGTATTTACAGTTAGTGCACTGTGTTCTCTGCACAGTGTGATCCTAAAGCTACCTGAAGAAAATTAGTGGTGTTGTTCTGCTCCTATTAATACCACAGGCAGGCAAGCTACAGTATTTACAGTTAGTGTAGTGCGCCCTCTGCACAGTGTGCACCTAAAGCTACCTGAAGACAATTGCTGTTGTTCCGCTCCTATTGATACCACAGGCAGCCAGCTACAGTATTTACAGTTAGTGCACTGTGTCCTCTGCACAGTGTGCACCTAAAGCTACCTGAAGAAAATTAGCGGTGTTCTTCTGATACTATTAATACCACCGGTAGGCAGCTACAGTATTTACAGTTAGTGCACTGTGTCCTCTGCACAGTGTGCACCAAAAGCTACATGAAGAAAATTAGCGGTGTTCTTCTGATCCTATTAATACCACAGGCAGGCAGCTACAGTATTTACAGTTAGTGCACTGTGTCCTCTGCACAGTGTGCACCAAAAGCTAAATAACGAAAAATTCTGGTGTTCTTCTGATCCTATTAGTCCTATTAGCTACACTATTTACAGTTAGTGTAGTGCGTCCTCTACACAGTGTGCACCTAAAGCTACCTGAAGAAAATTAGTGTTCTTCTGATCCTATTAGTACAGTACCGCCGGCAGCTTCAGTATTTACAACTGAGTGTAGTGCGTCCTCTGCACGGTGTGCACCTAAAGCTACCTAAAGAAAATGAGTGGTGTTCTTCTGATACTATTAATATCACAGGTAGGCAGCTACAGTATTTACAGTTAGTGCACTGTGTCCTCTGCACAGTGTGCACCAGAAGCTACCTGCAGAAAATTAGTGGTGTACTTCTGATCCTATTAATACCACAGACAGGCAGCTACAGTATTTACAGTTAGTGTAGTGCATCCTCTGTACAGTGTGCGCCTAAAGCCACCTGGAGACAATTGCTGTTGTTCTGCTCCTATTAATACCACAGACAGGCAGCTACAGTATTTACAGTTAGTGCACTGTGTCCTCTGCACAGTGTGATCCTAAAGCTACCTGAAGAAAATTAGTGGTGTTGTTCTGCTCCTATTAATACCACAGGCAGGCAGCTACAGTATTTACAGTTAGTGTAGTGCGCCCTCTGCACAGTGTGCACCTAAAGCTACCTGGAGACAATTGCTGTTGTTCCGCTCCTATTGATACCACAGGCAGGCAGCTACAGTATTTACAGTTAGTGCACTGTGTCCTCTGCACAGTGTGCACCTAAAGCTACCTGAAGAAAATTAGCGGTGTTCTTCTGATCCTATAAATACCACAGGCAGGCAGCTACAGTATTTACAGTTAGTGCACTGTATACTCTGCACAGAGTGCACCTAAAGCTACCTAAAGAAAATTGCTGGTGTTCTTCTGATCCAATTAGTCCTATTAGCTACAGTATTTACAATTAGTGTAGTGCGTCCTTTACACAGCATGCACCTAAAGCTACCTGAGGAAAATTAGTGTTTTTCTGATCCTATTAGTACAGTACAGCCGGCAGCTACAGTATTTACAACCGAGTGTAGTGTGTCCTCTGCACGGTGTGCACCTAAAGCTACCTGAAGAAAATTAGTGGCGTTCTTCTGATCCTATTAGTACAGTACCGAAGGCAGCTGTAGTATTTAAAAGTTAGTGTAGTGCGTCCTCTGCACAGTGTGCACCTATAGCTACCTGAAGAAAATTAGTGGTGTTCTTCTGATCCTATTAGTACATTACCACAGGCAGCTGCAGTATTTACAAGTTAGTGTAGTGCGTCCTCTGCACAGTGTGCACCTAAAGCTACCTGAAGAAAATTAGTGGCGTTCTTCTGATCCTATTAGTACAGTACCACAGGCAGCTGCAGTATTTACAAGTTAGTTTGGTGCATCCTCTGCACAATGTGCACCTAAAGCTACCTAGACAAAATTAGTGGTGTTCTTCTGATCCTGTTAGTACAGTACCACAGGCAGCTGTAGTATTTACAGGTTAGAGTAGTGCGTCCTCTACACAGTGTGCACCTAAAGCTACCTAAAGAAAATTTGTGGTATTCTTCTGATCCTATTAGTATAGTACCACAGACAGCTGAAGTATTTACAAGTTAGTGTAGTGGGTCCTCTGCACAGTGTGCACCTAAAGCTAACTTAAGAAAATTAGTGTTGTTCTTCTGATCCTATTAATACCAAAGGCAGGCAGCTACAGTATTTACAGTTAGTGTAGTGCATCCTCTGCACAGTGTGAACATAAAACTACCTTGAGACAATTGCTGTTGTTCTGCTCCTATTAATACCACAGGCAGGCAGCTACAGTATTTACAGTTAGTGCACTGTGTCCTCTGCACAGTGTGCACCTAAAGCTACCTGAAGAAAATTAGTGGTGTTCTTCTGATCCTATTAATACCACAGGCAGGCAGCTACAATATTTACAGTTAGTGTAGTGCGTCCTCTGCACAGTGTGCACCTAAAGCTACCTGGAGACAATAGCTGTTGTTCTGCTTCTATTAATACCACAGGCAGGCAGCTACAGTATCTACAGTTAGTGCGCTGTGTCCTCTGCACAGTGTGATCCTAAAGCTACCTGAAGAAAATTAGTGGTGTTGTTCTGCTCCTATTAATACCACAGGCAGGCAGCTAGAGTATTTACAGTTAGTTTAGTGCGCCCTATGCACAGTGTGCACCTTAAACTGCCTGGAGACAATTGCTATTGTTCTGCTCCTATTAATACCACAGGCAGGCATCTACAGTATTTAAAGTTAGTGCACTGTGTCCTCTGCACAGTGTGCACCTAAAGCTACCTGCACAAAATTAATGGTGTTCTTCTGATCCTATTAATACCACAGGCAGGCAGCTACAGTATTTACAGTTAGTGTAGTGCACCCTCTGCACAGTTTGCACCTAAAACTACCTGGAGACAATTGCTGTTGTTATGCTCCTATTAATACCACAGGCAGGCAGCTACAGTATTTACAGTTAGTGCAATGTGTCCTCTGCACAGTGTGCACCTAAAGCTACCTGAAGAAAATTAGTGGTGTTCTTCTGATCCTATTAATACCACAGGCAGGCAGCTACAGTATTTACAGTTAGTGCACTGTGTCCTCTGCACAGTGTGCACCTAAAGCTACCTGAAGAAAATTATCGGTGTTCTTCTGATCCTATAAATACCACAGGCAGGCAGCTACAGTATTTACAGTTAGTGCACTGTGTACTCTGCACAGAGTGCACCTAAAGCTACCTAAAGAAAATTGCTGGTGTTCTTCTGATCCTATTAGTCCTATTAGCTACAGTATTTACAATTAGTGTAGTGCGTCCTCTACACAGCGTGCACCTAAAGCTACCTGAAGAAAATTAGTGTTCTTCTGATCCTATTAGTACAGTACCGCCGGCAGCTACAGTATTTACAACTGAGTGTAGTGTGTCCTCTGCACGGTGTGCACCTAAAGCTACCTGAAGAAAATTAGTGGCGTTGTTCTGATCCTATTAGTACAGTACCAAAGGCAGCTGTAGTATTTACAAGTTAGTGTAGTGCGTCCTCTGCACAGTGTGCACCTATAGCTACCTGAAGAAAATTAGTGGTGTTCTTCTGATCCTATTAGTACAGTACCACAGGCAGCTGCAGTATTTACAAGTTAGTTTGGTGCATCCTCTGCACAATGTGCACCTAAAGCTACCTAGACAAAATTAGTGGTGTTCTTCTGATCCTATTAGTACAGTACCACAGGCAGCTGTAGTATTTACAGGTTAGAGTAGTGCGTCCTCTACACAGTGTGCACCTAAAGCTACCTAAAGAAAATTTGTGGTATTCTTCTGATCCTATTAGTACAGTACCACAGACAGCTGTAGTATTTACAAGTTAGTGTAGTGCATCCTCTGCACAGTGTGAACATGAAACTACCTTGAGACAATTGCTGTTGTTCTTCTCCTATTAATACCACAGGCAGGCAGCTACAGTATTTACAGTTAGTGAACTGTGTCCTCTGCACAGTGTGCACCTAAAGCTACCCGAAGAAAATTAGTGGTGTTCTTCTGATCCTATTAATACCACAGGCTGGCAGCTACAGTATTTACAGTTAGTGCACTGTGTCCTCTGCACAGTGTGCACCTAAAGCTACCTAAAGAAAATTGCTGGTGTTTTTCTGATCCTATTAGTCCTATTAGCTACAGTATTTACAGTTAGTGTAGTGCATCCTCTACACAGCGTGCACCTAAAGCTACCTGAAGAAAATTAGTGTTCTTCTGATCCTATTAGTACAGTACCGCCGGCAGCTACAGTATTTAAAACTGAGTGTAGTGTGTCCTCTGCACGGTGTGCACCTAAAGCTACCTGAAGAAAATGAGTGGCGTTCTTCTGATCCTATTAGTACAGTACCAAAGGCTGCTGTAGTATTTACAAGTTAGTGTAGTGCGTCCTCTGCACAGTGTGCACCTAAAGCTGCCAGAAGAAAATTAGTGGCATTCTTCTGATCCTATTAGTATAGTACCGCAGGCAGCTGCAGTATTTACAAGTTACTTTTGTGCATCCTCTGCACAATGTGCACCTAAAGCTACCTAGACAAAATTAGTGGTGTTCTTCTGATCCTATTAGTACAGTACCACAGGCAGCTGTAGTATTTACAAGTTAGAGTAGTGCGTCCTCTGCACAGTGTGCACCTAAAGCTACCTTAAGAAAATTAGTGTTGTTCTTCTGATCCTATTAATACCAAATGCAGGCAGCTACAGTACTTACAGTTCGTGTAGTGCATCCTCTGCACAGTGTGAACATAAAACTACCTTGAGACAATTGCTGTTGTTCTGCTCCTATTAATACCACAGGCAGGCAGCTACAGTATTTACAGTTAGTGCATTGTGTCCTCTGCACAGTGTGCACCTAAAGCTACCTGAAGAAAATTAGTGGTGTTCTTCTGATCCTATTAATACCACAGGCAGGCAGCTACAGTATTTACAGTTAGTGCACTGTGTCCTCTGTACAGTGTGCACCTAAAGCTACATGCAGAAAATTAGTGGTGTTCTTCTGATCCTATTAATACCACAGGCAGGCAGCTACAGTATTTACAGTTAGTGTAGTGCACCCTCTGCACACTGTGCACCTAAAGCTACCTGGAGACAATTGCTGTTGTTCTGCTCCTATTAATACCACAGGCATGCAGCTACAGTATTTACAATTAGTGCACTTTGTCCTCTGCACAGTGTGCACCTAAAGCTACCTAAAGAAAATTGCTGGTGTTCTTCTGATCCTATTAGTCATATTAGCTACAGTATTTACAGTTAGTGTAGTGCGTCCTCTACACAGTGTGCACCTAAAGCTACCTGTAGAAAATTAGTGTTCTTCTGATCCTAATAGAACAGTACCACCGGCAGCTACAGTATTTACAACTGAGTGTAGTGCGTCCTCTGCACGGTGTGCACCTAAAGCTACCTGAAGAAAATTAGTGGTGTTCTTCTGATCCTATTAGTACAGTACCACAGGCAGTTGTAGTATTTACAAGTTAGTGTAGTGCGTCCTCTGCACAGTGTGCACCTAAAGCTACCTGAAGAAAATTAGTGGTGTTCTTCTGATCCTATTAGTACAGTACCGCAGGCAGCTGCAGTATTTAAAAGTTAGTGTAATGCGTCCTCTGCACAGTGTGCACCTAAAGCTACCTGAAGAAAATTAGTGGTGTTCTCCTGATCCTATTAGTACAGTACCGCAGGCAGCTGCAGTATTTACAAGTTACTTTGGTGCATCCTCTGCACAGTGTGCACCTAAAGCTACCTTGACAAAATTAGTGGTGTTCTTCTGATCCTATTAGTACAGTACCACAGGCAGCTGTAGTATTTACAAGTTAGAGTAGTGCGTCCTCTGCACAGTGCGCACCTAAAGCTACCTAGATAAAATTTGTGGTGTTCTTCTGATCCTATTAGTACCGTACTACAAACAAGTGTAGTATTTACAAGTTAGTGTAGTGCGTCCTCTGCACAGTGTACACCTAAAGCTACCTTAAGAAAATTAGTATTGTTCTTCTGATCCTATTAATACCATAGGCAGGCAGCTACAGTATTTACAGTAAGTGTAGTGCGTCCTCTGCACAGTGTGATCCTAAAGCTACCTGAAGAAAATTAGTGGTGTTGTTCTGCTCCTATTAATACCACAGGCAGGCAGCTACAGTATTTACAGTTAGTGTAGTGCACCCTCTGCACAGTTTGCACCTAAATCTAGCTGGAGACAATTGCTGTTGTTATGCTCCTATTAATACCACAGGCAGGCAGCTACAGTATTTACAGTTAGTGCACTGTGTCCTCTGCACAGTGTGCACCTAAAGCTACCTGAAGAAAATTAGCGGTGTTCTTCTGATCCTATAACTACCACAGGCAGGCAGCTACAATATTTACAGTTAGTGCACTGTGTACTCTGCACAGATTGCACCTAAAGCTACCTAAAGAAAATTGCTGGTGTTCTTCTGATCCTATTAGTCCTATTAGCTACAGTATTTACAATTAGTGTAGTGCGTCCTCTACACAGCGTGCACCTAAAGCTACCTGAAGAAAATTAATGTTCTTCTTATCCTATTAGTACAGTACCGCCGGCAGCTACAATATTTACAACTGAGTGTAGTGTGTCCTCTGCACGGTGTGCACCTAAAGCTACCTGAAGAAAATTAGTGGCGTTCTTCTGATCCTATTAGTACAGTACCAAAGGCAGCTGTAGTATTTACAAGTTAGTGTAGTGCGTCCTCTGCACAGTGTGCACCTATAGCTACCTGAAGAAAATTAGTGGTGTTCTTCTGAACCTATTAGTACAGTAGCACAGGCAGCTGCAGTATTTACAAGTTAGTTTGGTGCATCCTCTGCACAATGTGCACCTAAAGCTACCTAGACAAAATTAGTGGTGTTCTTCTGATCCTATTAGTACAGTACCACAGGCAGCTGTAGTATTTATAGGTTAGAGTAGTGAGTCCTCTACACAGTGTGCACCTAAAGCTACCTAGATAAAATTTGTGGTGTTCTTCTGATCCTATTAGTACCGTACTACAGACAAGTGTAGTATTTACAAGTTAGTGTAGTGCGTCCTCTGCACAGTGTACACCTAAAGCTACCTTAAGAAAATTAGTATTGTTCTTCTGATCCTATTAATACCAAAGGCAGGCAGCTACAGTATTTACAGAAAGTGTTGTGCGTCCTCTGCACAGTGTGCACCTAAAGCTACCTGGAGACAATTGTTGTTGTTCTGCTCCTATTAATACCACAGGCAGGCAGCTACAGTATTTACAGTTAGTGTACTGTGTCCTCTGCACAGTGTGATCCTAAAGCTACCTGAAGAAAATTAGTGGTGTTGTTCTGCTCCTATTAATACCACAGGCAGGCAGCTAAAGTATTTACAGTTAGTGTAGTGCACCCTCTGCACAGTTTGCACCTAAATCTACCTGGAGACAATTGCTGTTGTTATGCTCCTATTAATACCACAGGCAGGCAGCTACAGTATTTACGGTTAGTGCACTGTGTCCTCTGCACAGTGTGCACCTAAAGCTACCTGAAGAAAATTATCGGTGTTCTTCTGATCCTATAAATACTACAGGCAGGCAGCTACAATATTTACAGTTAGTGCACAGTGTACTCTGCACAGAGTGCACCTAAAGCTACCTGAAGAAAATTGCTGGTGTTCTTCTGATCCTATTAGTCCTATTAGCTACAGTATTTAAAATTAGTGTAGTGCGTCCTCTACACAGCGTTCACCTAAAGCTACCTGAAGAAAATTAGTGTTCTTCTGATCCTATTAGTACAGTACCGCCGGCAGCTACAGTATTTACAACTAAGTGTAGTGTGTCCTCTGCACGGTGTGCACCTAAAGCTACCTGAAGAAAATTAGTGGCGTTCTTCTGATCCTATTAGTACAGTACCAAAGGCAGCTGTAGTATTTACAAGTTAGTGTAGTGCGTCCTCTGCACAGTGTGCACCTATAGCTACCTGAAGAAAATTAGTGGTGTTCTTCTGATCCTATTAGTACAGTAGCACAGGCAGCTGCAGTATTTACAAGTTAGTTTGGTGCATCCTCTGCACAATGTGCACCTAAAGCTACCTAGACAAAATTAGTGGTGTTCTTCTGATCCTATTAGTACAGTACCACAGGCAGCTGTAGTATTTACAGGTTAGAGTAGTGCGTCCACTACACAGTGTGCACCTAAAGCTACCTAAAGAAAATGTGTGGTATTCTTCTGATCCTATTAGTACAGTACCACAGACAGCTGTAGTATTTACAAGTTAGTGTAATGCGTCCTCTGCACAGTGTGCACCTAAAGCTACCTTAAGAAAATTAGTGTTGTTCTTCCCATCCTATTAATACCAAAGGCAGGCAGCTACAGTATTTACAGTTAGTGTAGTGCATCCTCTGCACAGTGTGAACATAAAACTACTTTGAGTCAATTGCTGTTGTTCTGCTCCTATTAATACCACAGGCAGGCAGCTACAGTATTTACAGTTAGTGCGCTGTGTCCTCTGTACAGTGTGATACTAAAGCTACCTGAAGAAAATTAGTGGTGTTGTTCTGCTCCTATTAATACCACAGGCAGGCAGCTAGAGTATTTACAGTTAGTGTAGTGTGCCCTCTGCACAGTGTGCACCTAAAACTACCTGGAGACAATTGCTGTTGTTCTGCTCCTATTAATACCACAGGCAGGTAGCTACAGTATTTAAAGTTAGTGCACTGTATCCTCTGCACAGTGTGCACCTGAAGCTACCTGCACAAAATTAGTGGTGTTCTTCTGATCCTATTAATACCACAGGCAGGCAGCTACAGTATATACAGTTAGTGTAGTGCGCCCTCTGCACAGTGTGCACCTAAAGCTACCTGGAGACAATTGTTGTTGTTCTGCTCCTATTAATACCACAGGCGGGCAGCTACAGTATCTACAGTTAGTGCACTGTGTCCTCTGCACAGTGTGCACCTAAAGCTACCTGAAGAAAATTAGCGGAGTTCTTCTGATACTATTAATACCACAGGTAGGCAGCTACAGTATTTACAGTTAGTGCACTGTGTCCTCTGCACAGTGTACACCTAAAGCTACCTGAAGAAAATTAGCGGTGTTCTTCTGATCCTATTAATACCACAGGCAGGCAGCTACAGTATTTACAGTTAGTGCACTGTGTTCTCTGCACAGTGTGCACCTAAAGCTACCTAAAGAAAATTGCTGGTGTTCTTCTGATCCTATTAGTCCTATTAGCTACAATATTTACAGTTAGTGTAGTGCATCCTCTACACAGCGTGCACCTAGTTTCGTGCATCCTCTGCACAGTGTGCACCTAAAGCTACCTAGACAAAATTTGTGGTGTTCTTCTGATCCTATTAGTACAGCACCACAGGCAGCTGTAGTTATACAAGTTAGAGTAGTGCGTCCTCTGCACAGTGTGCACCTAAAGCTACCTAGATAAAATTTGTGGTGTTCTTCTGATCCTATTAGTACAGTACCACAGACAGTTGTAGTATTTACAAGTTAGTTTAGTGCGTCCGCTGCACAGTGTGCACCTGAAGCTACCTTAAGAAAATTAGTGTTGTTCTTCTGATCCTATTAATACCAAAGGCAGGCAGCTACTGTATTTACAGTAAGTGTAGTGCGTCCTCTGCACAGTGTGCAACTAAAGCTACCTGCAGACAATTGTTGTTGTTCTGCTCCTATTAATACCGCAGGATGGCAGCTACAGTATTTACAGTTTGTGTACTGTGTCCTCTGCACAGTGTGCACCTAAAGCTACCTGAAGAAAATTGCTGGTGTTCTTCTGATCCTATTAGTCCTATTAGCTACAGTATTTACAGTTAGTGTAGTGCGTCCTCTACACAGTGTGCAACTAAAGCTACCTGAAGAAAATTAGTGTTCTTCTGATTCTATTAGTACAGTACCACCGGCAGCTACAGTATTTACAACTTAGTGTAGTGCGTCCTCTGCACGGTGTGCACCTAAAGCTACCTGAAGAAAATTAGTGGTGTTCTTTTGATCCTATTAGTACAGTACCACAGGCCGCTGTAGTATTTACAAGTTAGTGTAGTGCGTCCTCTGCACAGTGTGCACCTAAAGCTACCTGAAGAAAATTGGTGGTGTTCTTCTGATCCTATTAGTACAGTACCACAGGCAGCTGTAGTAATTACCAGTTAATGTATTGCATCCTCTGCACAGTGTGCACCTAAAGCTACCTGAAGAAAATTTGTGGTGTTCTTCTGATCCTATTAGTACAGTACCACAGGCAGCTGCAGTATTTACAAGATAGTTTGGTGCGTCCTCTGCACAGTGTGCACCTAAAGCTACCTAGACAAAATTAGTGGTGGTCTTCTAATCCTATTAGTACAGTACCACAGACAGCTGTAGTATTTACAATTTAGTGTAGAGCGTCCTCTGCACAGTGTGCACCTAAAGCTACCTTAAGAAAATTAGTGTTGTTCTTCTGATTCTATTAATACCAAAGGCAGGCAGCTACAGTATTTACAGTTAGTGTAGTGCATCCTCTGCACAGTGTGCACCTAAAACTACCTGGAGACAATTGCAGTTGTTCTGCTCCTATTAATACCACAGGCAGGCAGCTACAGTATTTACAGTTAGTGCACTGTGTCCTCTGCACAGTGTGATCTTAAAGCTACTGTACCTGAAGAACATTAGTGGTGTTGTTCTGCTCCTATTAATACCACAGGCAGGCAGCTACAGTATTTACAATTAGTGTAGTGTGCCCTCTGCACAGTGTGCACCTAAAGCTACCTGGAGACAATTGCTGTTGTTCTGCTCCTAATAATACCACAGGCAGGCAGCTACAGTTTTTACAGTTAGTTTAGTGTGCCCTCTGCACAGTGTGCACCTAAAACTACCTGGAGACAATTGCTGTTGTTCTGCTCGTATTAATACCACAGGCAGGCATCTACAATATTTACAGTTAGTGCACTGTGTCCTCTGCACAGTGTGCACATAAAGCTACCTGAAGAAAATTAGTGGTGTTCTTCTGATCCTATTAATACCACAGGCAGGCAGCTACAGTATTTACAATTAGTGTAGTGTGCCCTCTGCACAGTGTGCACCTAAAGCTACCTGGAGACAATTGCTGTTGTTTTGCTCCTATTAATACCACAAGCAGGCAGCTACAGTTTTTACAGTAAGTGCACTGTGTCCTCTGCACAGTGTGCAACTAAAGCTACCTAAAGAAAATTAGTGGTGTTCTTCTGATCCTATTAATACCACAGGCAGGCAGCTACAGTTTTTACAGTTAGTTTAGTGCGCCCTCTGCACAGTGTGCACCTAAAACTACCTGGAGACAATTGCTGTTGTTCTGCTCCTATTAATACCACAGGCAGGCAGCTACAGTATTTACAGTTAGTGCACTGTGTCCTCTGCACAGTGTGCACCTAAAGCTACCTGAAGAAAATTAGTGGTGTTCTTCTGATCCTATTAATACCACAGGCAGGCAGCTACAGTATTTACAGTTAGTGTAGTGCGCCCTCTGCACAGTGTGCACCTAAAACTACCTTGAGGCAATTGCTGTTGTTCTGCTCCTATTAATACCTCAGGCATGCAGCTACAGTATTTACAGTTAGTGCACTGTGTCCTCTGCACAATGTGCACCTAAAGCTACCTGCAGAAAATTAGTGGTGTTCTTCTGATCCTATTAATACCACAGGCAGGCAGCTACAGTATTTACAGTTAGTGTAGTGCGCCCTCTGCGCAGCTTGCACCTAAAGCTACCTGGAGACAATTGCTGTTGTTCTGCTTCTATTAATACCACAGGCAGGCAGCTACAGTATTTACAGTTACAGTATTTACAGTTAGTGCACTGTGTCCTCTGCACAGTGTGCACCTAAAGCTACCTGAAGAAAATTAGCGGTGTTCTTCTGATACTATTAATACCACAGGTAGGCATCTACAGTATTTACAGTTAGTGCACTGTGTCCTCTGCACAGTGTGCACCTAAAGCTACCTGAAGAAAATTAGTGGTGTTCTTCTTATCCTATTAGTACAGTACCGCAGGCAGCTGCAGTATTTACAAGTAAATTTGGTGCGTCCTCTTCACAGTGTGCACCTAAAGCTACCTAAACAAAATTGGTGGTGTTCTTCTGATCCTATTTGTACAGTACCGCAGGCAGCTGCAGTATTTACAAGTTAGTTTAGTGCGCCCTCTGCACAGTGTGCACCTAAATCTACCTGGAGACAATTGTTGTTGTTCTGCTCCTATTAATACCACAGGCAGGCAGCTACAGTATTTACAGTTATTGCACTGTGTTCTCTGCACAGTGTGCACCTAAAGCTACCTGAAGAAAATTGCTGGTGTTCTTCTGATCCTATTAGTCCTTTTAGCTACAGTATTTACAGTTAGTGTAGTGCGTCCTTTACACAGTGTGCACCTAAAGCTACCTAAAGAAAATTAGTGTTCTTCTGATTCTATTAGTACAGTACCACCGGCAGCTACAGTATTTACAACTTAGTGTAGTGCGTCCTCTGCACGGTGTGCACCTAAACTTACCTGAAGAAAATTAGTGGTGTTCTTCTTTACCTATTAGCACAGTGTGCACCTAAAGCTACCTGAAGAAAATTAGTGGTGTTCTTCTGATCCTATTAGTACAGTACCACAGGCAGCTGTAGTAATTACAAGTTAATGGTATTGCATCCTCTGCACAGTGTGCACCTAAAGCTACCTGAAGAAAATTTGTGGTGTTCTTCTGATCCTATTAGTACAGTACCGCAGGCAGCTGCAGTATTTACAAGTTAGTTTGGTGCGTCCACTGTACAGTGTGCACCTAAAGCTACCTAGACAAAATTAGTGGTGTTCTTCTGATCCTATTATTACAGTACCACAGACAGCTGTAGTATTTACAATTTAGTGTAGAGCGTCCTCTGCACAGTGTGCACCTAAATCTACCTTAAGAAAATTAGTGTTGTTCTTCTGATCCTATTAATACCAAAGGCAGGCAGCTACAGTATTTACAGTTAGTGTAGTGCATCCTCTGCACAGTGTGCACATAAAACTACCTGGAGACAATTGCTGTTGTTCTGCTCCTATTAATACCATAGGCAGGCAGCTACAGTATTTACAGTTAGTGCACTGTGTCCTCTGCACAGTGTGATCCTAAAGCTACCTGAAGAACATTAGTGGTGTTGCTCTGCTCCTATTAATACCACAGGCAGGCTGCGGCAGCTACAGTATTTACAGTTAGTGTAGTGCGCCCTCTGCACAGTGTGCACCTAAAACTACCAGGAGTCAATTACTGTTGTTCTGCTCCTATTAATACCACAGGCAGGCAGCTACAGTATTTAAAGTTAGTGCACTGTGTCCTCTGCACAGTGTGCACCTAAAGCTAACAGCAGAAAATTAGTGGTGTTCTTCTGATCCTATTAATACCGCAGGCAGGCAGCTACGGTATTTACAGTTAGTGTAGTGTGCCCTCTGCACAGTGTGCACCTAAAGCTACCTGGAGACAATTGCTGTTGTTCTGCTCCTATTAATACCACAGGCAGGCAGCTACAGTATTTACAGTTAGTGAACTGTGTCCTTTGCACAGTGTGCAACTAAAGCTACCTGAAGAAAATTAGTGGTGTTCTTCTGATCCTATTAATACCACAGGCAGGCAGCTACAGTATTTACAGTTAGTTTAGTGTGCCCTCTGCACAGTGTGCACCTAAAACTACCTGGAGACAATTGCTGTTGTTCTGCTCGTATTAATACCACAGGCAGGCAGCTACAGTATTTACAGTTAGTGCACTGTGTCCTCTGCACAGTGTGCACATAAAGCTACCTGAAGAAAATTAGTGGTGTTCTTCTGATCCTATTAATACCACAGGCAGGCAGCTACAGTATTTACAGTTAGTGTAGTGCACCCTCTGCGCAGTGTGCACCTAAAGCTACCTGGAGACAATTGCTGTTGTTCTGCTCCAATAATACCACAGGCAGGCAGCTACAGTATTTACAGTTAGTGCACTGTGTTCTCTGCACAGTGTGCACCTAAAGCTACCTGAAGAAAATTAGCGGTGTTCTTCTGATACTATTAATACCACAGGTAGGCATCTACTAATAGGTACAGTACCGCAGGCAGCTGCAGTATTTACAAGTTAGTGTAATGCGTCCTCTGCACAGTGTGCACCTAAAGCTACCTGAAGAAAATTAGTGGTGTTCTTCTGATCCTATTAATACCACAGGCAGGCAGCTACAGTATTTACAGTTAGTGTAGTGCACCCTCTGCGCAGTGTGCACCTAAAGCTACCTGGAGACAATTGCTGTTGTTCTGCTCCTTTTAATACCACAGACAGGCAGCTACAGTATTTACAGTTAGTGCACTGTGTTCTCTGCACAGTGTGCACCTAAAGCTACCTGAAGAAAATTAGCGGTGTTCTTCTGATACTATTAATACCACAGGTAGGCATCTACTAATAGGTACAGTACCGCAGGCAGCTGCAGTATTTACAAGTTAGTGTAATGCGTCCTCTGCACAGTGTGCACCTAAAGCTACCTGAAGAAAATTAGTGGTGTTCTTCTGATCCTATTAGTACAGTACCGCAAGCAGCTACAGTATTTACAGTTAGTGCACTGTGTCCTCTGCACAGTATGCACCTAAATCTACCTGATGAAAATTAGCGGTGTTCTTCTGATCCTATTAATACCACAGGCAGGCAGCTACAGTATTTACAGTTAGTGTAGTGCACCCTCTGCACAGTGTGCACATAAAGCTACCTGGAGACAATTGCTGTTTTTCTGCTACTATTAATACCACAGGCAGGCAGCTACAGAATTTACAGTTAGTGCACTGTGTCCTCTGCACAGTGTGCACCTAAAGCTACCTGAAGAAAATTAGTGGTGTTCTTCTGATCCTATTAGTACAGTACCGCAGGCAGCTGCAGTATTTACAAGTAAGTTTGGTGCGTCCTCTGCACAGTGTGCACCTAAAGCTACCTAAACAAAATTGGTGGCGTTCTTCTGTTTCTATTAGTACAGTACCGCAGGCAGCTGCAGTTTTTACAAGTTAATGTAGTGCTCCCTCTGCACAGTGTGCACCTAAAGCTACCTGGAGACAATTACTGTTGTTCTGCTCCTATTAATACCACAGGCATACAGCTACAGTATTTACAGTTAGCGCACTGTATCCTCTGCACAGTGTGCACCTAACGCTACCTGAAGAAAATTGCTGGTGTTCTTCTGATCCTGTTAGTCCTATTAGCTACAGTATTTACAGTTAGTGTAGTGCGTCCTCTACACAGTGTGCACCTAAAGCTACCTGAAGAAAATTAGTGGTGTTCTTCTGATCCTATTAGTACAGTACCACAGGCAGCTGTAGTATTTACAAGTTAGTGTAGTGCGTCCTATGCACAGTGTGCACCTAAAGCTACCTGAAGAAAATTAGTCATGTTCTTCTGATCCTATTTGTACAGTACCGCAGGCAGCTGCAGTATTTACAAGTTAGTGTAATGTGTCCTCTGCACAGTGTGCACCTAAAGCTACCTGAAGAAAATTAGTGGTGTTCTTCTGATCCTATTAGTACAGTACCGCAGGCAGCTGCAGTATTTACAAGTTAATTTGGTGCGTCCTCTGCACAGTGTGCACCTAATGCTACCTAGACAAAATTAGTGGTGTTCTTCTGATCCTATTAGTACAGTACCACAGACAGCTGTAGTATTTAAAATTTAGTGTAGTGCGTCCTCGGCACAGTGTGCACCTAAAGCTACCTTAAGAAAATTAGTGCTGTTCTTCTGATCCTATTAATACCAAAGGCAGGCAGCTACAGTATTTACAGTTAGTGTAGTGCATCCTCTGCACAGTGTGCACCTAAAACTACCTGGAGACAATTGCTGTTGTTTTGCTCCTATTAATACCACAGGCAGGCAGCTACAGTATTTACAGTTAGTGCACTGTGTCTTCTGCACAGTGTGATCCTAAAGCTACCTGAAGAACATTAGTGGTGTTGTTCTGCTCCTATTAATACCACAGGCAGGCAGCTACAGTATTTACAGTTAGTGTAGTGCGCCCTCTGCACAGTGTGCACCTAAAACTACCTGGAGACAATTGCTGTTGTTCTGCTCCTATTAATACCACAGGCAGGCAGCTACAGTATTTAAAATTAGTGCACTGTGTCCTCTGCACAGTGTGCACCTAAAGCTACCTGTAGAAAATTAGTGGTGTTCTTCTGATCCTATTAAAACCACAGGCAGGCAGCTACAGTATTTACATTTAGTGTAGTGTGCCCTCTGCACAGTTTGTACCTAAAGCTACCTGGAGACAATTGCTGTTGTTCTGCTCCTATTAATACCACAGGCAGGCAGCTACAGTATTTACAGTTTGTGCACTGTGTCCTCTGCACAGTGTGCACCTAAAGCTACCTGAAGAAAATTAGTGGTGTTCTTCTGATCCTATTAATACCACAGGCAGTCAGCTACAGTATTTATAGTTAGTGTATTTCGCCCTCTGTACAGTGTGCACCCAAAACTACCTGGAGACAATTGCTGTTGTTCTGCTCCTATTAATACCACAGACAGGCAGCTACAGTATTTACAGTTAGTGCACTGTGTCCTCTGCACAGTGTGCACCTAAAGCTACCTGAAGAAAATTAGCGGTGTTCTTCTGATCCTATTAATACCACAGGCACGCAGCTACAGTATTTACAGTTAGTGTAGTGTGCCCTCTGCACAGTGTGCACCTAAAGCTACCTGAAGAAAATTAGTGGTGTTCTTCTGATCCTATTAATATCACAGGCAGGCAGCTACAGTATTTACAGTTAGTGCACTGTGTCCTCTGCACAGTGTGATCCTAAAGCTACAAGCAGAAAATTAGTGGTGTTCTTCTGATCCTATTAATACCACAGGCAGGCAGCTACAGTATTTACAGTTAGTGTAGTGCACCCTCTGCGCAGTGTGCACCTAAAGCTACCTGGAGACAATTGCTGTTGTTCCGCTCCTATTAATACCACAGGCAGGCAGCTACTGTATTTACAGTTAGTGCACTGTGTCCTCTGCACAGTGTGCACCTAAAGCTACCTCCAGAAAATTAGTGGTGTTCTTCTAATCCTATTAATACCACAGGCAGACAGCTACAGTATTTACAGTTAGTGTAGTGTGCCCTCTGCACAGTGTGTACCTAAAGCTACCTGGAGACAATTGCTGTTGTTCTGCTCCTATTAATACCACAGGCAGGCAGCTACAGTATTTACAGTTAGTGCACCGTGTCCTCTGCACAGTGTGCAACTAAAGCTACCTGAAGAAAATTAGTGGTGTTCTTCTGATCCTACTAATACCACAGGCAGGCAGCTGCAGTATTTACAGTTAGTTTAGTGTGCCATCTGCACAGTGTGCACATAAAACTACCTGGAGACAATTGCTGTTGTTCTGCTCCTATTAATACCACAGGCAGGCAGCTACAGTATTTACAGTTTGTGCACTGTGTCCTCTGCACAGTGTGCACCTAAAGCTACCTGAAGAAAATTAGTGGTGTTCTTCTGATCCTATTAATACCACAGGCAGTCAGCTACAGTATTTATAGTTAGTGTATTTCCCCCCCTGTACAGTGTGCACCCAAAACTACCTGGAGACAATTGCTGTTGTTCTGCTCCTATTAATACCACAGGCAGGCAGCTACAGTATTTACAGTTAGTGCACTGTGTCCTCTGTACAGTGTGCACCTAAAGCTACCTGAAGAAAATTAGCGGTGTTCTTCTGATCCTATTAATACCACAGGCACGCAGCTACAGTATTTACAGATAGTGTATGTGCCCTCTGCACAGTGTGCACCTAAAGCTACCTGAAGAAAATTAGTGGTGTTCTTCTGATCCTATTAATATCACAGGCAGGCAGCTACAGTATTTACAGTTAGTGCACTGTGTCCTCTGCACAGTGTGATCCTAAAGCTACAAGCAGAAAATTAGTGGTGTTCTTCTGATCCTATTAATACCACAGGCAGGCAGCTACAGTATTTACAGTTAGTGTAGTGCACCCTCTGCGCAGTGTGCACCTAAAGCTACCTGGAGACAATTGCTGTTGTTCTGCTCCTATTAATACCACAGGCAGGCAGCTACTGTATTTACAGTGAGTGCACTGTGTCCTCTGCACAGTGTGCACCTAAAGCTACCTCCAGAAAATTAGTGGTGTTCTTCTGATCCTATTAATACCACAGGCAGACAGCTACAGTATTTACAGTTAGTGTAGTGCGCCCTCTGCGCAGTGTGCACCTAAAGCTACCTGGATACAATTGCTGTTGTTCTGCTCCTATTAATACCACAGGCAGGCAGCTACAGTATTTACAGTTAGTGTACTGTGTCCTCTGCACAGTGTGCACCTAAAGCTACCTGAAGAAAATTAGCGGTGTTCTTCTGATACTATTAATACCACAGGTAGGCAGCTATAGTATTACCAGTTAGTGCACTGTGTCCTGTGCACAGTGTGCTCCTAAAGCTACCTGAAGAAAATTAGTGGTGTTCTTCTGATCCTATTAATACCACAGGCAGGCAGCTACAGTATTTACAGTTAGTGTATTGCGCCCTCTGTACAGTGTGCACCCAAAACTACCTGGAGACAATTGCTGTTGTTCTACTCCTATTAATACCACAGGCAGGCAGCTACAGTATTTACAGTTAGTGCACTGTGTCCTCTGCACAGTGTGCACCTAAAGCTACCTGAAGAAAATTAGCGGTGTTATTCTGCTACTATTAATACCACAGGCAGGCAGCTACAGTATTTACAGTTAGTGCATTGTGTCCTCTGCACAGTGTGCACCTAAAGCTACCTGAAGACAATTGCTGTTGTTCTGCTCCGATTAATACCACAGGCAGGCAGCTACAGTATTTACAGTTAGTGCACTGTGTCCTCTGCACAGTGTGCACCTAAAGCTACCTGGAGACAATTGCTGTTGTTCTGCTCCGATTAATACCACAGGCAGGCAGCTACAGTTTTTACAGTTAGTACACTGTGTCCTCTGCACAGTGTGCACCTAAAGCTACCTGAAGAAAATTAGTGGTGTTTTTCTGATCCTATTAATACCACAGGCAGGCAGCTACAGTATTTACAGTTAGTGCACTGTGTCCTCTGCACAGTGTGCACCTAAAGCTACCTGAAGAAAATTAGTGGTGTTCTTCTGATCCTATTAATACCACAGGCAGGCTGCTACAGTATTTACAGTTAGTGTAGTGCGTCCTTTGCACAGTGTGCACCTAAAGCTACCTGAAGACAATACAGGTAGCTTTAGGTGCACTACTGGCAGGCAGTTGATTCTGCTAGCTGCAGCATCAGTATATATATATATGCATCCCAGCTTTATGCAGCTACATCTCACTGCAGGCCATTAGTATGTCTGGAAGGCCAACAAGGAAAGGCAGACAGTCACAAGCCAATAAAAGAGGGCAAGCAGGCTCTGTGTCTAGAGGCAACAGTGCTGGTCATGGAGACGGTGCATCCTCATCAGCATGTGGCCGTGTGACATGTTTGTCCTTTTTCTCGGCAGCTGGCCATGTTGAGCCGCAACATGCGGAAGGCTTGGTAGAGTGAATGACCAAGCCGTCCTCATCCTCCTCATCCTCTCTCACCCAGGCTCAGGGTACTTTGTCTGGCAAAGCAGCTTCCAACATGGCCTCTTCCCTCAGCTCAATGGCATCAGTCACTCCTTCCCTAGCCCCACTGTCCTCCTGAGGAGTCCACCGAACTGTTTGACCACAGTGTTGGGTACATGCTCCAGGAGGATGCCCAGGGTTTTGAAGGCTCCAATGATGGTACCCAGCTAGAGGAAAGCAGTAACGTGATCCCAGAGAGAATGGGTGCCCAAGAAGGACAGCAATCTGGCAGTCATGTTCCCCCAGCTGCAGCATACTGCCAGCTTTGCTCCAGTGATGATGAGGGAGGGGATTATGAGGTCACTGACTCCACGTGGGTGCCTGATAGGAGGGAGGAGGAGGAGGAGGCACATCCCCAATGAGGCAGGATGCCCTCCAGGGGCCAGCTTAAGGGCAGCACACCGACTGCATCACACCGCAGAGCTCCTCATGTGCAGGGCGATGCTGTCTCTGTACATTATTCCAAAAGTTCTTTGGTGTGGGCCTTTTTTGAGACGAGTGCATCAGATCCCACTGCTGCTATCTGCAACATATGTCTCAAGCGTATCTCTCGTGGCCAAAACATCTTCCACTTGGGCACCACATGCTTGACCAGACATATGTTGACCTGTCATGCAGTTCGTTGGCAAGCGTACCTAAAAGACCCACACCAAAGAACAAAGAGGACCTCTCCTTGCTCCTCATCAGCTGGGATCTCCAACCCCACTATACCTTCAGTCCTCTCTGAGACCTCCACTGAGAGGAATGAAGGTGTAGAATTAGGTGTGTCACAGCCAAGTACTTGGGGGCAATCTGCTATCGGTACACCGACGTCAGATTGTACCAGGCAAATTTCCCTGCCCCAGCTGCTGCACCCCCGAAAGAAGTTCACTCCCAGCCATCTACGTGCCCAGCGGTTGAATGCTAGCTTGGCTAAATTGCTAGCCCTTCAACTGCTGCCTTTTCAGTGTGAAGATATGAAATATATGAGCCATAACTTGTTATGTATCTAGAGTTCCTCTTCAATATGAAAATGTATTTCTTATAATTTTGAGTAAAATGTTTCTGAATTCTTTTGGTATTGCAACACATGTGGCTGTCTTGGTTGGCCTCCAATTGACATGAAATGTTCTGCCAATGACATGATACAATTCTCGGAAAAGATGTTGATATGAAAAGTCCCTTTTTAAAAGTCAAATTAAATCCCTTGATATAATCAATCTTTCTTCTGGTTAAACTAACTATCACCCATTAATCAGTAAAAGGTCATGTTGACCAAAAGTTATATTGAAATATTTAAAATACGTACTTTGTGATGTGTAATTTTGGGCTTTTGCCCGCCATAGACTACTGTATAATCATTCTCTATAAAAGCTGCACTGCCCTGTAATCTGTATCACTATCTATTGGAAGATGTGATCCTCTGTATGTACAGTGCATATTCTGAAGTAAACATACATTGAGATGAATGCAGCTCTATTCGCATTGATGTCCTTTATTTCAAGGTTCAACTTAACAGTTTGGTGACCCCCGACTCGTGTCTTCTTGTCTGCATCTCCACCCGCTCCAGGAGGGACAGCAGCAAAGAGGCCTCAGGTGAGAAAACTTATATTTCTCATGTTACATACTGTCTTTTCTGTGCGGTGTTGAGGGACCAGTTGGGAGAGTGCAGCCACAGAAGGTAAACACGTTTCCTATTTGATTTTGCCTGCATTCTGTCTCTGCATGATTACTGAGAATGTTAAAGGTACCTATTACAATTTAAGCATGCTAAAGAATTATCATTTTAAGTGCTTGCCTTTTCTCCTTATCCCCAGAAATGACAATGTATATATATTTTGTAAAGGGATGTATAAATGCAGGTACCACAATTTCTAAAGAGTGAGTAGAAGTTGGTGGTTGTTGAATTTTTTGTATGTATGATTTTTGAACATTTGTGGTCCTAAGGCGGATAGGTTTGCCTTTAGCGGATAGCCACAAATGGGTGAATGACCTGCTGTATGTTCTTTGGGGTAGGTAGTCTAGATAGAGGCTAGTCTATTCCACTCAGAAAGGAGACGTCCTTCTGAGAATAGAACAAGTGAGATCTCAGATTATTGTACTGGGCTACTGGTACACAGCCACAAAGATAAGTTACGGAACTCTCTGTCCCGGAGTTCCAAATTATTGTCATTTCTGAAGAGAGTAACGAGAAATTGTGATAAATATGAGAAATTTGCCTGAGAAAAATATTTTACCTGTCATGAATACATTTGGGTTGACAAAAGATAGGGCAAAAAAGTTATTAAAAATAGCAAAGGCAACAAGGCTAAGTATTGCCAAATTACAACCAAGTGCTCCTATAATCAGAATGATGGTGAGTGGAGACCCAGATGCCCTGAAACATCATGTGAAATGGTGTAGACTAACAAAGAAGGAGTATAAAGAGGACCCATCTAAATGGTGGCCGCCAGAGGGTCCCTTAATACACCTACAATTGATGCATTATTGCTTTTTAAAATGTCTGATTGTGGGGGGATTGAATGCTTAGCAGCTTGGGAAGAAGCATCCAGGAAGGGTATAAAACCACCCCCCCTATAAAATGTGCTCAGAGAAAGCTGCTTTACATTTAGAAGATGAGGATGAGATGTCCAATGCTTGGGCTTCCACTTATGAATTAATACGAAGGGAATTGGCAGGAGCGTCTGCACCTATGGTAGAGCGGGAGGAGGTTACAGGAGGGGAGTCAGCTAGTGATGATATAGGAGAAGCATCTGGTTACCAGTAGGTCACTCTAAGTATTATGACAGAAACCCCACAGCGTAGACACACAGGTAAACTTGTTTCCAAACAGTATTCCCCACATTACTGTAGAGAGGAACCATTCTATGATGCAGATGGTACAATGAAGTTTGAAAAAGATGGGGAGCTATGGCAGTACACTCCAGCATGAGCAGATGCCTTGGCAAAATTTAATAAATTGAGTAAGTCTGATACTAGTACTCCCCCAGCAAGGGGACCCAAGGATTCTACCTCACCTGAGCTAACTAGGCAACAGGCAAAACGGTTGGGATTAGCAGTGCCTCAGCGTACCCCTGAAGATAGACAAAGGACAAAAGAATATTTTAGATCCCAATTAGAACCATTTGGACAAATGCCCTTGAGGGAGGTAGCTTTGCCAGGGGAGGCAGATGCCCGGGGGAATTACACAGCAAGAATAGGAATAGGAAAAGTTTATGTCCCCTGGAAACCCAATGAAATTAGGGCAATTGTTGCTGATCTATCCAGCTTAGAGAAATGTCCAAAGAAATGGTATAAAAAGTTGATGTGGATAGAGAAAACGCCACAAGCTACATATATTGATATGTGGATCTTGATTGATTGTGCTGTGCCATGTGGATGTATGAAATGTATTTGCAAGAAATAAGGGAGCATATGATCAAGGGATAATGAAGGTGGAAGTTCCACCACTAGACCCGGTTGAGTATGAAGAGACAATTAGCAGATTGAATGAAATCTTAAAAGATTGGGTAGCAACCACTTTTGATAAGGGGCAAAATATGCGAGCATTGATGGATGTTGTTCAGAAGAAAGGTGAGGATGTGTTAGATTATTGGAATAGATATAAAGATGCTATTCAAAAGCATAACTGATTGGATCCCAGATGATGAAGGTGATATGAAGCGAACAGAGTTGGTGAATGTTTTGGTGGGTGGAATGTTGCCTGAAATTAGAGAGGAGATAGAGCTTCGTACAGTGGGATGGAGAAAGAAACCTGCTCCTGAGTTAGTTGAGATAGCTCAAGTAGCCTATGAAGTATTACAGAAAAGAAATAACAAAATAGAAAAGAAGGACAAACAAAAAGCAGCTACAAGTTCACCTCTGATGAATTAACCCCAGCAGTCCAGGAAGCATTTAAATTGATTAAAAGGTCTTTGTTAACTGTACCCAGTTTAGGTTTACCTGACTATAGCAAAGATTTTTATCTCTTTTGCACAGAAGTGAATGGCCATGCAAATGGAGTGTTAACACAGCATTTCTGTGGTCAACATCACCCAGTAGGGTACTACAGCTACCCCCTGCATAGTGTAGCTAGAGGACTTCCTGGTTGTTTAAAATCAGTAGCAGCGGCTGATCTGCTGGTAGAAAAAACTGCTGACATTGTACTGGGCAATACTTTGTATTTAATGTGTCCGCATTACTTGGAAGCTATGCTGAACGGTGCTTACACTAAACATTTTTCTGTTCAACGAATAACACATTATCATTTGGTTTTACTATCAGCTTCCAACCTCAAAATCCAACACTGCCAGACATTGAATCGGCTTAAAGTTGCAGTGATTAAATGTAAAGCACATACCAGAGCAGATGATAGTATATCGCTTGGGAATGCTTTGGCAGATCGGTATGCTAAAGATACTACACATTCTTATGAGCCAACTACAGCATTTCCAACATTCCTGCTCACAGATCTTCAAGTGGATCTGGACATCCTATCAGCCCTACAGGCAAGCTCGCCTCATACATCCTCTTGGACCACAAAGGGAGCTGTTTGTGGGGCAGATGGTCTATGGAGATTAAAAAACAAACTGGTTGCTCCTCCGACTTTGTTCCCTTCTTTGTTTGCTTTGAGCCATAGGCCTTGCCATGTCTAAACAGGAGGGATGTGTCGGATGGTAGCCAGACACTGGTGGGCTCCAGGTTTTCATGCATATGCTGCTAAACAGGTTACTGAATGTTCTAAATGTCAAATGCATAACATTGGAAAGGCAGTGCCCACTCCCATGAAGCATATTCCACATACTGAGGAACCATTTCAAATTGTGCAAATTGACTTCTCAGATATGCCCCCTTGTGGTCGATTTAAGTATCTTTTGGTTTGCATTGATCAATTTTCGAGTTGGCCAGAAGCCTGACCCACGGTGAAAAATAATGCCAGAACTGTGGTAAAATGTCTAACAAGGGAATTGTTCCCAAGGTTTGGCATAGGGTCAATTTCCTCAGATAGAGGGACACATTTTGATAACAAACTCATGGCAGAAGTAGTGAACATTTTGGGTATGAAACAGCAATTGCACACTCCTTACAGACCTCAGGCTAGTGGAATGGTGGAACGCAGTAATCAAACCCTGAAGAGGTATTTGGCCAAAATAACTTCTAATGGACAAAGCACATGGGTAGAAGCGTTACCTATAGCCTTGGCGACCATTAGGACCACCCCTAAGGAGAAACATGGACTGTCACCTTTTGAAATATTTCTTGGGCGACCGCCTAAAAGACTACATTCATCTCTTGTGCAGCCAGAGACAGTGACTTTAATAAATGGTCAAGATTCCATGATAGAATATGTTCGCAAATTGGCAAATGTGTTTTCTGATACTTTTTCCAGAGCCAAAGCAGGACAACAAACAAGTGAAGGAACTCACGGACTAAAGTCAGGAGATTGGGTGTATATCAAGAATCACACACCCTGGACTACTTTGTCCCCTAAGTGGAAAGGACCATTTCAGGTCATTCTTGTGTCTCCTACTGCAGTGAAGCCGAAAGACTATAAGTATTGGGTGCATGGTTCACACTGTAAGAAATCTGTGATTCCAAAAGAGAATATAAGCCGGTCTGCTACTGGCAAGAATTGTTCTGTACCTTTACCTTCCAGGTCTCCTCCACTAACTCGTGCTCGAGTAAGAAGACTGGAGAATGAATCTCCTAGGGCCTAAACTGCGGTGGAGCGGTGGTATGGATTACAGTCATGGCATATGAATGAACATACAAGAAGGAAAAGGGTAAGATACTAGACACTTTCCTTTTAAATGCTACTGTAATGGAAGAAATGTCACAACTTGAACCGGTTTCAGATGCTGACCTAAGAGCACAGAGGGAAGCAGCACATGAATATCATGTCAAACTAGCAGAGCCTTTCCATAACTCTTTTATATCTATGCACCTGCAAGCAGCCAAAAAACTGAATATCACTAATTGCTGGATATGCACACATGCACCTATTTCTCATAAGTCTATACCTTTGTTAGGAATACCTAGCACTTTAACTGAAATAGAGGACAGTGCACACTTTGGTGAAGTCAGTAGAACAATGATTGACAGAGCCATTTCACTTTTACTGTTCACAAATGCTCCATTGAGAAAACCAGCAGTCTGTATTAACTTTACTCGAACTCATACACCTGAGTTACTTTCCTAGGGATATCAGAGTACTACCTGATCGATTGGGAACTCCAACTGCATGGAAAATGCCGATATCAGGTATTGGTTTAATTGTACGGATACTGTGTGGCGTACTGACAGATATCAGGAATTACATGACCACACACATCGTCAACATTCCCAGCAGAACAATATGAAACTATTGATGTGTTTGCAAGGATATAATTTCAATAAAGCTTGTGCTGACCCACCAGGCTACTACTTCATATGTGGAAAGAAAGCATACAATTGGGTTCCTTTGAATTCTAAGGGGGTTTGTTACTTTGGTAGAGTCATACCTGCTACTTGGTATTTGGAGGATAATGACTTTCAAGAAACACAGCTTCACAAAATACCTATGCACTTTCTTAAAAAAGACTTTGTGCGTCTTAGCAAAAGGGACCTCACTGGTCAGTCAGTTCCCGGAGAAGATGAACCTCCAAGACAAGAAGAAGAAGATTCTGAAGTTAATGAAAAAGATGACAATTATCCTGATTAGGGATGAGCTGAACACCCCCCTGTTCGGTTCGCACCAGAACATGCGAACAGGAAAAAAGTTTGTTCGAACACGCGAACATCGTTAAAGTCTATGGGACACGAACATGAATAATCAAAAGTGCTAATTTTAAAGGCTTATATGCAAGTTATTGTCATAAAAAGTGTTTGGGGACCTGGGTCCTGCCCCAGGGGACATGGATCAATGCAAAAAAAAGTTTTAAAAACGGCCGTTTTTTCAGGAGCAGTGATTTTAATAATGCTTAAAGTCAAACAATAAAAGTGTAATATCCCTTTAAATTTCGTACCTGGGGGGTGTCTATAGTATGCCTGTAAAGGGGCGCATGTTTCCTGTGTTTAGAACAGTCTGACAGCAAAATGACATTTTGAAGGAAAAAACTCATTTAAAACTACCCGCGACTATTGCATTGCCGACAATACACATAGAAGTTCATTGATAAAAACGGCATGGGAATTCCCCAAAGGGGAACCCCGAACCAAAATTTAAAAAAAAATGACGTGGGAGTCCCCCTAAATTCCATACCAGGCCCTTCAGGTCTGATATGGATATTAAGGGGAACCCCGGCCAAAATTTAAAAAAAAAAATGACGTGGGGTTCCCCCTAAATTCCATACCAGACCTGAAAGGTCTGGTATGGATTTTAAGGGGAACCCCGCGCCAAAAAAAAAAAAAAAAACGGCGTGGGGTCCCCCCAAAAATCCATACCAGACCCTTATCCGAGCACGCAACCTGGCAGGCCTCAGGAAAAGAGGGGGGGACGAGAGTGCGGCCCCCCCCTCCTGAACCGTACCAGGCCACATGCCCTCAACATTGGGAGGGTGCTTTGGGGTAGCCCCCAAAACACCTTGTCCCCATGTTGATGAGGACAAGGGCCTCATCCCCACAACTCTGGCCGGTGGTTGTGGGGATCTGCGGGCGGGGGGCTTATCGGAATCTGGAAGCCCCCTTTAACAAGGGGACCCCCAGATCCCGGCCCCCCCCTGTGTGAAATGGTAAGGGGGTACAAAAGTACCCCTACCATTTCACTAAAAAACTGTCAAAAATGTTAAAAATGACAAGAGACAGTTTTTGACAATTCCTTTATTTAAATACTTCTTCTTTCTTCTATCTTCCTTCATCTTCTGGTTCTTCTGGTTCTTCTGGCTCTTCTGGTTCTTCCTCCGGCGTTCTCGTCCAGCATCTCCTCCGCAGTGTCTTCTATCTTCTTCTCCTCGGGCCGCTCCGCACCCATGGCATGGGGGAGAGGCTCTTCTCTTCATCTTCTTCATCTTCTTCTCTTCTTCTTTTCTTCTCTTCTTCTCTTCTTCATTTGCTGTTGGATCACACGCTGCGTGGAATAATGGACAGGGCACTTGAAGCAGAACAGAGGCAGGAAGAGGTGGACTTCCTTAGCTCTCAAGACCCCCTTTATCCAGACAGTGTTTCTGCATGCCTGCCGATCACACAGGAAGTGGACGAGGAGGAGGAAGAGGAGGATTGTGTCAGCATGGAGGTGGAGCCTTGCACTCAGCATCAGCAGCAGTCTTTAAGGGATCATTTACAGTCCCAAGAAACCCATGGACTTGTACGTGGCTGGGAGGAGGTGGCTGCGGATCATGTCGTCCTTAGTGACCCAGAGGACTCCGGACCGAATGCCTCAGCAAACCTACTCTGCATGGCCTCCCTGATCTTGCAAAGCTTGCGGAAGGATCCTCGTATTCGTGGTATCAAGGAGAGGGATCAATACTGGCTGGCAACCCTCCTTGATCCACATTACAAGGGTAAGGTTGCGGACCTTATCTTGCCATAGCAGAGGGTGCAGAGGATGAAGCATCTTCGAGAGGCCTTGCAGAAAGGTCTGTGCAACACGTTCCCAGAGACTGGGAGGTTACAAATTCCTGGACAACGTGTTGCTGAGGCTTCGGTCAGTCAAAGAAGGAGCGGTGGAGAAGGTGGCCGTCTGACAGATGCGTTCAGACAATTTTTTAGTCCACAGCCCCAAGGTATGGTCGGTTCCAGCAACCATCGCCAGAGTCTGTTTTACATGGTGCAGGAATACCTAGGGGCAAGATCTGACTTGGACACCTTGCGCTCAAACTAGAGTATCTATGAGGGGTTGCAGTGTTGTGGCACCACTGCCTAAGGCCCAATTTTTCTGCCCCTGTTCAACAGGGACATGTAATTACAATTCTTGATCTAATATCTCACAGCAGGGCCCGTTTCTTCGCCCACCAAGAGTAACTGTGAGGACTTACAGTGTTGTGGCACCAGCACCACCACCAAAGGCCCAATTTTTCTGCTCCTGTTCAACAGGTGCATGTAATTACAATTATTGATCTAATATTTCACAGCAGGGCCCTGTGAGTGTTGGTGTGGCAACACCAACACCTAAGGCCACAATTTCTGCAGAGTATATAGGGCAATCCCCTAATTTAAAACATCCAACTTACAAATGACTCCTACTTGCAAACGGAAGGAGACAACAGGAAGTGAGATGAAATCTACCCCTAGGAAGGGAAATTCTCTCCTTTAAGAGTTAATATGGGAAAAACGTGTCTCCTTTCCACTGATGCTTTATCACCAATCCTTGTTTCACTAAAAACCCCAAATTGTCAAAAAACATTTGTCATTGGGACAGAAAGTGAGGTAAAATCTTCTGAAGAGGTGCACAGACAGCAAAACAAATGTCACAGGGGTGATAACCCTTCCCTATCTTTTCCAAAAAGCTTAAAAATAGATTTTTTGGCCGGAGCTACACTTTAAAAATGTACCAGTTCAAAATTACAAACAGATTCTGCTTAACAACAAACTTACAGTCCCTGTCTTGTTTGCACCGCCTCTTTACTGCTGTTCAGAGGGCCTGGGGCCCCAAGCCTTTCCTTTTTTTAATTTGGGTGCGGGGTTACCCTTGATATCCATACAAGACCCAAAGGGCCTGGTAATGGACTGGGGGGGTACCCATGCCGTTTGTCTCACTGATTTTCATCCATATTACCGGGACCGGACATTACATTAAAGCCATAAGCAGTTTTAAATGACTTTTATTCCTTTAAAAATGTCATTTTGTGCAGGGATTGTTCTAAGCACAGGAAACACGCACCACTTTACAGGCATACTATAGACACCCCCCAGGTACGATATTTAAAGGAATATTTCACTTTTTTTTTCACTTTAAGCATCATTAAAATCACTGCTCCCAAAAAAAGTCTGTTTTTAAAAGGTTTTTTTTGCATTGATACATGTCCCCTGGGGCAGGACCCGGGTCCCCAAACCCTTTTTAAGACAATACCATGCAAATTAGCCTTTTAAATTAGCACTTTTGATTTCGAACGTTTGAGTCCCATAGACTTAAATGGAGTTCTAAAGTTCGTGTGAATTTTCGGTCCGTTCGCAGGTTCTTGTGCGAACCGAATCGGGGAGTGTTCGGCTCATCCCTAATCACGAGAAATAATAAAAAATATGTTTGTCAGAACTCTTTGAATATCAGCAGCAAAGCAACTTCATTATTAAAGCATTATAAAGAAGAACAGAATGTGCTGCATTGAGAGATTTTATAATTTGCCGAATTCGCTTGATGAATGTGATATCTCCATTACAAACGCTAGTTTTACAAGACCGATCGCTTCTGGCTCATACTTGATTCCGAGCATGCATGAACTTTTGTGCGTGGACTTGTGTACACATGATCGGACTTTCCGACAACAAAGTTTTGTTGTTGGAAAATTTGAGAACCTGCTAGCAAACATTTGTTGGCAGAAAGTCCAACAGCAAATGTTCAATGGAGAACACACACGGTCAGACTTTCTGACAACAAGCTCACATTCAACATTTCCTGACGGAAAATCCACGGCATAACAAGTCACATGACACCAGGGAGGAAAAATGGCTAATTGGGCCCAATTTGGACTAGTTCACTTAGGGGTGTACTCACTTTTGTTGCCAACAGTTTAGACATTAATGGCAGTGTGTTGAGTTTTTTTGAGGGGACAGTATATTTGTACTGTTATACAAGCTGTACACTCACTACTTTACATTGTAGCAAAGTGTAATTTCTTCAGTGTTGTCACATGAAAAGATATAAAAAAATATTTACAAAAATGTGAGGGGTGTACTCACTTTTGTGAGATACTGTATAGTGTGACATGAGGTGATTAGACTCTGAGTGGTAGATGCATTTTAATGCCAATCAGTAGCCCACTTTTATTAAAACAGATCGGCATAAAGTCCACAAACCTACCCATGCAGGGGTTTCAGTTGCACACAACATAAGCAGGTAACAAATAAACCAAGTCACCTGGCTCTCTCTTCAGCAGTACTTGTGCTCTTAGTAATGGGTCCCTTAGACAAATGGCTCTTCAGTGCATATAGCTTTAAGCCCTTCAATGCACACAGCTCCCCATTATTGCACAGAGCTAGCACACTGCTCCTCTTCAATGCACACAGCAGCGCACAGTGTCACTGGCTCACACCTGTCTCCAAAATGGGATTACATTTCTCTTCTGGCTGGATCCTTAAACTATTCTCAGTCCTTCATTATAATGGCTGTGTGCACCTGCACACACACCCTGCTGGACACTGGGTTGGAGATTTTTTCCCTCTTATGGCACTTTGAAATCATCAAACTACATAGCCCAATCCAGGAATAAAAAATCCTGGAGTAGGCTGTAAAAACAATTTTCTCTGCACAAAATAATACTTCAGAGCCTCGCACTCTGCACATGTGCAAACCTTTTGTCCCTTTTCCAACCATTTCCTTGTGGCAAGGCCTCATACTGTCAATATATAGACATGGACTGAATGACCCCCGATTTGGTTCACGGCAGAACTTTCGAACATCACAAAATTTTTGGAACCGAATAACAAACCCCATTGAAGTCTATATGACCCAAACTGGAAAAATCAAAAGTGCCCATTTTGAAGGCATATTTGCAAGTAATTGGACATACAATGGTTTTTGGGATTCGGGTATTGCCCTGGGGGACGTGCATCAATTAAAAAAAAGTTTGTAAAAAACATCATTTTTAAATGATCAGTGATTTACTGATGCATAAAGTGAAACCATAAAAATGAGAAATAAAAATGAAAAATTCCTTTTTATATATTGCCTGGGGTCCGCTTAGTCTGCCTGTAAAGTGACATATCTGTACCAAAAAATGACATTTTTCCTGCAAACTTTCTTTATTTTATAAATAATGGCTTAGGGAGTCAGTCTGTATGATGAGGCCACCATTTAGTGCATTTAGAACAAAATTAGAAATATTTTGGATAAATTCTGGTGTCTCTTTCACAGACTTTGGATAGAAGTAGCAGGTGCATAAAAATTGGGCTTTGGGTGTTGGTGGTGCCGTCAGACCAGCAAAACCCTATAGAGGTATTCTTGATGAAATAATGGTTGCGCATTGACAAGGGCCAAGTGACTGATGCTGTGTTCAAAAACCTCAGCTGACTCCTCCATGCATGATGCTGGGACTATGGCAGGAGTAGCTGTGGAGAAGGAGGCAGAGTAAGCCACTCTAGCAGCTTCAGTGGACTGCGCACTAATCCCTGCTTGGGTGACAGAAGATGAAGATGGTTTAGTAAGCCAGTCCACCACCTCATCTGCATGCTGTGGCTGGATAGCACAGACAACATAATTAAACAGAGGATATAATGCCCTGCATGAGGATGGACCATGTCCACCTTTGCCTGTGGACACAGATGCTGCTGGACCCCTCACAGTGCTATGGGAACGTCTGCCTCTCCTTGTTGGCCTCCCAACCATGATACACGGGGGCTTATTGGCAAAATGTAGTAAAGATGGGGAAATGTCTACGTGGATGCACTTTAATTAATGGAAAGTTGTGTTTGGTGCACTTTAACCTGAGTACTCACTGCACAGACACACTTTACAGACACACTACGATATACTGCAGTAAAACTACACTGATGCACTGCAATATACTGTGGTAAATGTGCACTAATGCACTGACATATACTGTGTTAAATGTGCATGAACGCACTGCAATATACTGCAGTAAACCTGCAATAACACACTGAAAAATACTGCTTTAAACATGCAGTAACGCACTGAAATATACTTTGTTAAACAAGCACTAATACACAATGGGACCAGAGCATGTATGTAAAACAAAAATATACCTTTTTTCACTTCTGGGGTGTCAGGGGCTGTAGAGGGGGGTCAGGGACTGTAGTGGGGTGGGGGGTCAGGGAGTGTGTTTTCAAGTAACAGGGAATCTGAACTATCCAGGCACTGATTACTCAGCTGCAGCTTTAGCTTGAGAGCCAATTTGCATACACTCACGGGTATGTCCTTACTCGCAAGTGTACAGTGCCTTGCAAAAGTATTCACCCCCCTTGGCTTTTTACCTATTGTTACATTTCAGCCTTTAGTTCAATGTTTTTTTAATCTGAATTATATGTGATGGATCAGAACACATTAGTTGGTGAAGTAAAATTAGAAAAATATATACATAAAACTATTTTTCAGAATAAAAAAACTCATAATTGGCATGTGCGTATGTGTTCACCCACTTTGTTATGAAGCCCATAAAAAGCTCTGATGCAACCAATTACCTTCAGAAGTCACATAATTAGTGAAATGATCTCCACCTGTGTGCAATCTAAGTGTCACATGATCTGTCATTACATATACACACCTTTTTGAAAGGCCCCAGAGGCTGCAACACCTAAGAAAGAGGCACCACTAACCAAACACTGCCATGAAGACCAAGGAACTCTCCAAACAAGTAAGGGACAATGTTGTTGAGAAGTACAAGTCAGGGTTAGGTTATAAAAAAATATCCAAATCTTTGATGATCCCTAGGAGCACCATCAAATCTGTCATAACTAAATGGAAAGAACATGGCACAACAGCAAACCTGCCAAGAGACTGCCACAAACCAAAATTCACAGACAAGGAGGGCAATAATCAGAGAGGCAGCACAGAGACCTAAGGTAACCCTGGAGGAGCTGCATAGTTCCACAGCAGAGACTGGAGTATCTGTACATAGGATGACAATAAGTCGTACGCTCCATAGAGTTGGGCTTTATGGCATAGTGGCCAGAAGAAAGCCATTAGTTTTGGCAAAAAACTAAATTGCACTTTTTGAGTTTACGAAAAGGCATGTGGGAGACTCCCAAAATGTATGGAGGAAGGTGCTCTGGTCTGATGAGACTAAAATTGAACTTTTTGGCCATCAAAGAAAACGCTATGTCTGGCACAAACCCAATACATCAAATCACCCAAAGAACACCATCCCCACAGTGAAACATGGTGGTGGCAGCATCATGCTGTGGGGATGTTTTTCAGCAGTTGGGACTGGGAAACTGGTCAGAGTTGAGGGAAAAATGGATGGTGCTAAATACAGGGATATTCTTGAGCAAAACCTGTACCACTCTGTGTGTGATGTGAGGCTAGGATGGAGGTTCACCTTCCAGCAGGATAATGACCCCAAACACACTGCTAAAGCAACACTTGAGTGGTTTAAGGGGAAAAGTGTAAATGTGTTGCAATGGCCTAGTCAAAGCCCAGACCTCAATCCAAGAGAAAATCTGTGGTCAGACAGATTGTTATAAAAAAAGGGTGGTGGGTATCTGCGCTATCTATAATAACACTAATATTAAAAGCAGCCAGCACAGTTTGTTGATCATCAAACAATAAAAATATAAAAGTCCAAAATGCAGCGCTCTAATTCATATGAAAGTTTTATCCGAAAGGATATCATCAGAGACCACGCCATGAAACATGTTAGGCTGGCCGATGCACGCACGCTGATAGCCACAGATTTTTATTTCACATCATGATGACTGTATTCTACTACTACCCGTAAGTGAACTACAATAAATTACTGCTTTTTTACCTTACGGGCTTCACTATTGCTGCCTCCTGTTTCCATTTGGGTAAATTCTGGCTTGGGAGTTTGATAATTTGGTGGCCATATGCTATTTGATGATTGGACCTTGACCTGCTTACTTGCATCATCTGGAGAAGGACTCCATGATTTCCTGAGATTGAGGATTATATGCCTATATATCATTTCCTTCTGGTAAGCAGATTGGATTAATTTGGGTGTGGTGTGCTTTTCCATACACACAGAAGCTGGTGAAGGGTCCTTGGTACCTTCTATCTATCCTATGAAAGAACTTTCATATGAATTCAAGCGCTGAATTTCAGATTTAAAGAGTGCTGTTCACAAGCACAAACCATCCAACTTGAAGGAGCTGAAGCAGTTTTGCAAGGAGGAATGGGCAAAAAGCCCAGAGTTAAGATGTGGCAAGCTCATAGAGACTTATCCAAAGCGACTTGGAGCTGTGATTGCCGCAAAAGGTGGCTCTACAAAGTATTGACTTCAGGGGGATGAGTACGTTATGCACATTGACTTTTTTCTGTTATTTTGTCCTACTTGTTGTTTGCTTGACAATAAAAAATAAATCTTCAAAGTTGTGGGCATGTTCTGTAAATTAAATAAGGCAAATCCTCAAACAATCCATGTTAATTCCAGGTTGTGAGGCAACAAAACATGAAAAATGCCAAGGGGGTGAATATTTTTGCAAGGCACTGTATATAAAGAGAGTGTACTTAAAGTGGGGTATGCCTTTACTGTGGTAAATGTACACCAATGCACTGAAATATACTGCGGTAAACATGCACTAACACACTTCAATATACTGTGGTAAACCTGCAACAACACAATAAAATATACTGCATTAAATGTGCAGTAACACACTGCAATATACTGCAGTAAACGTGCAATTACGCACTGAAATATACTGTGTTAAACATGCAATAATGCACTGAAATATACTGCGTTAAACGTGCAGTAACGCACTGCTATTTAGTGCAGTAAACCTGTAATAATGCACTGAAATATACTGCATTAAACGTGCAGTAACACACTGCAATATACTGTGGTAAACTTGCAACAACGCACTGAAATATACTGCGTTAAACATACCATAACTCACTGCAATACATTGTGGTAAACCTGCAATAACGTACTGAAATATACTGCGTTAAACGTGCAATAATGAACTGAAATATACTGCATTAAACGTGCACTAACACACTGCAATATACTGCTGTAAACCTGCAATAACGCACTGAAATATACTGCGTTAAACGTGCACTAACGTACTACAATATACTGTGGGAAACTTGCAATAATGCACTGAAATATACTGCTTTAAACATGCTGTAATGCACTACAATATACTGCGGTAAACATGCATCAACACAGTGAAATATACTGCATTAACCATGCACTAGCACACTGCAATATACTGCAGTAAACCTGCAATACCACACTGCAATATACTGCAGTAAACCTGCATCAATACACTGAAATATACTGCAGAAAACCTACCCAGACAAAATAAAATGACACTAAAGTAGAAATGAATGGTCGCACTACACTCACACTGTACTATCACTAGATTCACACTAAAGTAAAAATGAATGGGCACACTACACTCACACTGCACTATCACTGGATTCACACTAAACTGATACTTTACACTCACAATAGAATCACAATAGCCCACTATAGCACACACACACGCTCACTAGCAGCACTGATTCTATCTCTCTCCACGTCATTATCACACTGCAAATGGCCGCTATGGGAAGAATATTTTTATAGTGTGGGGTGGGACTAAGAGCAATGAGCCATGAGTGACTAGAGTCATCATTACAGTGTCCAATCATGGCTCTGACAGTGCTATGTGCCCTAATTGGGCAAAACTTTTATTACTTCAGCCAAGCAGGGCTTCCAATGCACTGTGTGGTGGCGCAGTGCATTGTGGTGTTTCGGCAGGCCAAACAATCTGTCAAACACCCTGATAATTCTGATGTTTGTCGAACAGCCAATGTTCGGCTCAAACTCATGCTCGGGTCAATCCGTTCACTCAACACATACTGTATATATGTATGTGTGTATATGTAAATTTGTACAATATTAATTGACAAATGAATGCTAGTGATAGTGCTGAAAACAGAAAATTGGTCTGGGCAGGAAGGGGTTTTAGGTGCCTAGTAAGCAAGTGGTTAAAAACCAAAAGGGAGAAAATTAGAGAATTTACATATACAGTACATCACTTTAAAATCCGGACAAAATCATTATACAGTGCCTTGCAAAAGTATTCACCCCCTTGGCATTTTTTGTGTTTTGTTCTCTCACAACCTGGAATTAACATGGATTGTTTAAGGATTTGCATCATTCAATTTACAGAACATGCCCACGTGATTTTTTTTTTTATTGTGAAGCAAACAACAAATAGGATAAAATAACAGAAAAAGTCAATGTGCATAACTACTACTACTAATAATACTTTGTAGAGCCACCTTTTGCGGATATCACAGCTCCAAGTCACTTTGGATAAGTCTCTATGAGCTTGCCACACTTTACCACTGGGATTTTTGCCCATTCTTCCTTGCAAAACTGCTCCAGCTCCTTCAAGTTGGATGGTTTGTGCTTGTGAACAGCAATCTTTAAGTCTGACCACAGAGTTTTTTTTGGATTGAGGTCAGGGCTTTGACTAGGCCATTCCAACACATTTACATGTTTCCCCTTAGACCACTCAAGTGTTGCTTCAGCAGTGTGTTTGGGGTCATTGTCCTGCTGGAAGGTGAACCTCTGTCCTAGCCTCAAATGACACACAGAGTGGTACAGGTTTTGCTCAAGAATATTCCTGTTTTTAGCACCACTCATCTTTCCCTCAATTTTTACCAGTTTCTCAGTCCCAACTGCTGACAAACATCCCCACAGCATGATGCTGCCACCGCCATGTTTCACTGTGGGGATGGTGTTCTTTGGGTGATTTGATGTGTTGGGTTTGTGCCAGACATAGCATTTTCTTTGATGGCCAAAAAGTTCAATTTTAGTCTCATCAGACCAGAGCACCTTCCTCCATACATTTGGGAGTCTCCCACATGCCTTTTTGCAAACTCAAAACGTGCCATTTTGTTTTTTGCTGAAAGTAATGGCTTTCTTCTGGCCACTTTGCAATAAAGCCCAACTCTATGGAGCGTACTGTTGTCCTATGTACAGATACTCCAGTCTCTGCTGTGGAACTTTGCAGCTCCTCCAGGGTTACCTTAGGTCTCTGTGCTGCCTCTCTGATTAATGCCTTCCTTCTCCAGTCTGTGAGTTTTGGTGGACGCCCGTCTCTTGGCAGGTTTGCTGTTGTGCCATGTTCTTTCCATTTGGTTATGATAGATTTGATGGTGCTTCTAGGGATCATCAAAGATTTGGATATTTATTTATTTATTTTTTATAACCTAACCCTGACTTGTACTTCTCAACAACATTGTCCCTTACTTGTTTGGAGAGTTCCTTGGTCTTCATGGCAGTGTTTGGTTAGTGGTGCCTCTTACTTAGGTGTTGCAACCTCTGGGACCTTTCAAAAAGGTGTGTATATCTAAAGACAGATCATGTAACACTTAGATTGCACACAGGTGGAGATGATTTCACTAATTATGTGACTTCTGAAGGTAATTGGTTGCACCAGAGCTTTTTATGGGCTTCATAACAAAGGGGGTAAATACATACGCACATGCCAATTATCAGTTTTTTATTTCTGAAAAATAGTTTTATGTATATATTTTTCCAATTTTACTTCACCAACTTAGACTCTTGTGTTCTGATCCATCACATATACTTCAGATTTAAAAACCATTGAACTAAAGGCTGTAATGTAACAAAATAGGTAAAAAGCCAAGGGGGGGGGGTGAATACTTTTGCAAGGCACTGTATATGTCACTGAAGTATAATAAGTAATAACAGTGGTGTTGCCAGTTTAATAGGTACAAAGTTAGAATTTTTTTTTAAAATGATCTGGTTTATAAGGGGTAAACAACCAAGGTGGTTTAATAATGGAAAGACAGACTATTAATGTATTGAATGGTTTTCTAAGCAAAACTGGCCCAATGCTCTCTTGAGCACAGGGCATGCCTGCAAATGGATTTCAACAATTTGAACTCAAGAATATTTATCATAATTGCACATGAAGGATGTACATACTGTATAATCAGATTTAATAGATTTAGTAGAAATCCAAGCACAAATAGAATTAGAGTTTAAAAGCTAGATGCCAAAAATGTGCAACTGAGAGAGCAATATATAATCTTTTTTCCATTAAGAAAGTGTTCAACTCCAGGGATTATGGGAGAACATTAAAAAAGAAGTTTATCAGATAAGGTTTACTTTACTTTTGATTGACAGCGAATAGCAGTTTTTGAATTCACACACTGCCATGCACCGTCACTGTCAAAGACCTGATGGAGAACTAGTCATTCAGTTACCTATCAGGCTCTGCCCACCCAGTGACAAGTCAATTTTCCAATATGGGCATTGCTATACTTGGGGAATGCCAACCCTATATCCAGTTCACATTTAGCTTTCAGCAGGGGAATCTCCCGGCAGACAGGGGAGGTTGGACATACAGCTTTGTGTCTGAAGCTGTCACATACAAGACAGCTTGTCAGAACAAGCAAGGCCCTCGTAACTCAGAATTAGACTTACTCACCACCAGTTTGCTGATTTGAGAACTGACAGTACTTCTTTAAGAGTTTGTAGCTGCCATAGCAAAAGGTTGTTAAAGTGACAGTAGTAAAAACTGCCATGATTTGCCACATGTGACAGTAATGTTGCCAAAACTAGGGAAAATGCTTGCCTGAATTAGGTGCAGGTAGTCCTTAGGGGAAACAATCTGTCAATAGGGATATTTTGAATTCCTCTGACTCTCCATCATTACTTTTTATCCATTTAATATTTGAATATTTGATGTTAACTACAAGCATATGTAGTGTCGGAAATTTTGAGATGACTCCTTTAGCTCTGCATTACACTCAGGAAATATATAGTTTATTTTATTTTATTTATTTCAGGTACTTATATAGCGCCGTCAATTTACGCAGCGCTTTAGATATATATTGTACATTCACATCAGTCCCTACCCTCAAGGAGCTTACACTCTAAGGCACAGGGAGAACATGCAAACTCCAGGCAGGTAGTGTCGTGGTTGAGATTCGAACCAGCAACCCTTCTTACTGCTAGGTGAAAGTGCTATCCACTACACCACTGAGCCGCCCATATAGTAAAATATACTGTTCTTATTAATTTATATGTATTTGTGTCATTTTAGAAAAAATAATAAAACTAAAAAGTTTTGAAAAAGGCTTTTACCTACAGTGTTTCACATTTACAGCCTTTACTTTTAATAATGTATAGATATATAACATTAAAAACTGATTAAAACCGACTGGGACAAAACACATAAATGGCAAAAGTTATCAGATAAGAAAAGATTGACGATTATGTTGAATGCATGGTGATTTTACAGAACTATATTAGTGTGTTTAAAACAGCTACTAATGAGAAGAAAATTGTATTTCAGAGGATGTGTAAATAATTTTTGCATTTTATTTTGCACTAGAGAATAGTTTGTTTTCACGTAGATTAAGCACATCAGGAGATTGCACCTGCAAAAGAAAGACATGCAACATTTGTTATAAAAATCAAATTCTGCTGGGACTACTTCTGTATGTTACATGGAGATCTTCAATTCAACCACGTCTAAACGATTCCAATTTATACAATTCTCCTAAACTTAACAGCTGCGCCATTTCAGAAATGAGCCTCCTAAGACCTATCAGTGAACAAAACAGAAAATGCCCATCCATTATCTATAACAGAAACCTGGCATCAAATATTTCACAAGACAAGCAAGAAAAAAAATGGCAAAAAAAGCAAATCTCAGGAACTGGGATGGTCATAAATGAACTTAATGAAGACAGGTATTTATGGGGAAATACAGCTAACAAAGAATTATTAAGCTTAACAATATACACAGTCAGGGTTTTTAAACCAAAACATATTATAATGACAATATGCAAAATGTAGAAGCACATAGCAAATGAAGGCACTGTCACTGACCTCTTCTTAGGTGCACCGTGCAGGGCTCAGTCAGATGGCACCATAATGCCCCCCCATTCCTCAAGCTCAGTGCTCAGTTAAGGAGCTGGTTTTGTTGGAATACCAAGCGCTGGTATCCTGCAAAAGCAGGGGTGACTATGTCGGTGTACTTGTACAAAAAAGACTTGACCCAAACTAAGTGAATTATAATAAGGATTATTAACACAGTAAACAAACTCCAACACCACAAACAGAACAAAAACAAATGAAATACATGTAATAAGTGAAATCTAGAGAAAAACTACCTAACAGGCAAAATAACTATGATACAAAGTAAGGCGAGAGATAGGGTAATGCATGGTCAGACAGGAGGTGCAAGGTGCAACAGCAGGTGAGACAGGTCAGGAAGTGGACCAAAGATGGGATCAGGTTAGAAGGGAACAGTTAAGGCAGCAGGATTGGGCCAACAGGTGCAAGGCAACAAGGGTCAGGGAAATATAAGGTCCCCCCTTAAAATCCATATGAGGTCTTAAGTGTCCGCTATTGAATTTGTGAAGGACCCCATGCTGTTCTTATTGTCTTTTATTGGTTATTGGTTTCTGACAAATATTACATTTTGGGGAGACCTCATGATTTTTATTCTTGATTTTTGCATAATGTCCCCCCTTAAAATCCATATGAGATCCTAAGTGTCCGCTATTGAATTTGTGAAGGACCCCATGCTGTTCTATTTGTCTTTTATTGGTTAAGTCCAGAAGGAGCTAGTATAAATTATGGGAGAACACCAACAATTATGTATTTTGTGTTTGGATTCCTTATTAACATCTGTATCAGACCCTCATAGAAGGATGGAATCCCCAACCATTTGTTTACAAACAGAATGAAGCTGTCATTTTTCCAGCAATTTAACCACTTCAGCCCCAGACCTTTTTTGACACTTTTGTTTACATGTAAAAATAAGTATTTTTTGCTAGAAAATTAGTTAGAACCCCCAAACATTATATATTTTATAATCTGTGCAATGTGTATAACCTACTAAAGCAACACCAACATTTACAAAGGAAAAAGTGTGTTGTAAACAAATGGCTGGGAATTCCAATCATCTATACCAGACCTTCATCTTGGATGAAGGTCTGGTATAGATGTTCAATTTAAAAGAAATACGGAATTTACTGCAACACTTCACCTTTATTAGTCCTTCATGCAAAAGACATCATAGACAGTACTGGGTACAATAAACATTGATGCGTTTCATGCTGTGACTAGCGCTTACTCATTACCTCCCTTTTTCTTACTGACCAAATCGTACCAGTGTAGAGGAAGAGCCCAGCAGCTCCATCCACTGTCTGCAGTTCTCATTGGATGGATTGATAGATCTCCCGTTGCTGTCAATCAAATCCAGTTACATGGGAGTTGGGTGGCCGGGGGGGCGAGTCCTGCTGTCTGTGTCAATTAACACAGCAGCAGGACTCGGGAGCGCGCCCGCACGAGTGCCCCCATGGACCCCAGAAAAGGAGGATCGGGGCCGCTCTGTGCAAAACCCTTGCACAGAGCAGGTAAGTATGATTTTTAAAAAAAATCCTTTACAATCACCTTAAGGCTAGGTCATTATATTCCATGGGTAGATGCAGGGAAAGTCGTGGTGTGTTGGATCACATTGATCCAGTGTACCCATTTTTTGGGGGGATTTGGGGAGTGTCAGATGAGCTTTGGTAAGGAGTATTCTAGAGTAAAATTATCATAAATGATTGGTAAGGATTCTTGGAGACATCGGGGAGTTGTATATTTCTATTTCCTTGCTATTGCAATTCTAACTGCGATGAGGGTATAAGTTATGAAACTGCATTGGCCAGTCATCCAGCCCCACTCCTAAAGCCAGCCATACATGGATTGAAATTCAGCTGGTTCAGCAGGGACCAGCCGAGATCAGAACCATATATGGGTAGGCTGATTGTACCCAAGTTAATCCATTGATCAACTCAGGTTCAACCAGCCTGTCAGATTGTTTCCATTTTATTACTACCAACAGTTATAGCCACTAACAGTAATCATTGTGTTCTGCCAGCTGGAAAGTATCCCTGCAATCCCCTGCCAGCAGAACATGGTAGCACTGCGGGAGGCATTTCCCTATTAACATTGACTGTGTTGATGGAGGAATCAAGTGATTTTCTTTCCTTCCACCTGTGGTAAATTGAGTCATCTATGGGCTGCCTAACAGAGACATCCGTAGGTTAAAATCAAGAGAGATCTGGGTGATAAAGAAGAGAAAAGCATTGATGTCCTTCCAAAACTTAGCAAAACATGTCTACCACATATGATATAGAAATCCAGTGTTCCTGCAATTTCTCCAACAGTTATGAGATTGATTTAGATAGATGGAGGAAGTTTGACAGGATTAAAATACCATTTATAATACCTTTTGTGAAATATGTTCTGAGCAGACTCCCAATGTGAGAGACAAGTTTTAGTGGGTGTCCAATTGCCATGTACCATTATTTATGGGACAGTGCGATTTCTAATAGGTTTTCCCAGTAGACCATTAAATAAATTTTTTTTATAGAGTCCACATTTAGAAGCAATTTATTGATATATAAACAAAACAACAACTTCCTGTGGAAGTCAATAGAGCCACAAGCCCAACAATAAAATCAAAATTCACTTTAATGTAAAGTTAACAAGCATGACATGCAGGATTGCCCAAACTGATACATCACAAAGCCAGTGGAGAGGAGAAACATATAATCCCAAAAACTGAAGGATGACACATGATCCTGGACCCAACAGTTGGTTACACCACCCGGGAGCCCCAGGACATAGAAGAATTTCTAAAGATTTCTAAAAAGTTTTCCTAAATTGATTTAACTATGTGAAAAAGGGTTAACACTTTACAGTCCCTTAAAATAGTATGAAAAGGTGAACAAAGAACTGCAAGGTTAATCGTTTAGACTCTAACCTTGTCTAGTTATTGTTTAACCATAAGAAAAAAACTGTAATCTAAAGACGTTTAAGTTTTTAAAATGTTCCTGCTGGCTAAATTCTGTAACCAGAAGTGCAACACAAGTTTGTATATTGTGATATTGTGAGCTACATTTGTTTAATCAAATATTATACCGTGAGTAATATAGGTAATTTGTATTTTTTAACTCTCAAAACCTGGTCATCTGTGTTTTCTCAATGGAGTTTTTCATAGAATGTCAAGGTCTTTTTTGTCAGACCAAATCTATATGCCAGATGGTCACTTTATTAAAATGCATTCTGAGATGCATTTTAACAACATGGGAAGCAAAAGTTGCCAAGATGTTTAATTTTGTATAGAGATCTGGCAGGTGGTTTCTGTACTGCATATGGGTTAAGAAATTCAAAGAGCAATTTATCATTATGGCAGCTTTAAAATGGCCAAACCATACACATGCGTGAATGCTGAAATTGATTAAACAATAACTTAAATTCGCCATCATAGCTGAGAGCAAATTAGAATGAACATGTTCTTACAAATAGTGTGAAGTAAATAATGTAATCAAGGAAGAGGAGTTTGTTTTAATTTACAAAGAAATGTTACTTTTTGTAATAACTAATGTGAGTGGCAGTTAATGTCTTTATACAATAATTATTGAAACAAAAATAATAAAACAATTTTTTTATGTCTTGATTTTGATAAAATAAGCCATCATCAACACTTATTTTGTCTTTCAAATAATGATGCTAAGATGAGCATAATAATCAGCTTGTTATTCATCTCTTGTGATGCACATATTGCATGTATTAAAAGGTGTTGACAGCATTAATCCTTTTCAAATATATTCACAGCATTCACTAATCAAACTTGTGAAAATAAAGGAAAATGACAGATATGGTGCTCTGTTAAAAATAATTAAATACAATAAAAAAAAGTAAGTTAAACTTTTATTCTAACAGTAACTCTTAAAATGATCATTATTTTATGCACTGCCTTAGCCTTTACAATATACCCACAATTGAGTTAAAAGTCATTACAATAATTGCCCTATGAAAAAATCTGCATAAGAAACTTTGTTAAAAACAAATATCAGTTACTCAAACTCTCCAGTTGAAGTAGATTAGTGTGGGGACAACTTCCTGCCTCCACTTCCATTGAAGACCCTCAGCAGCATGGATGAAAAAAACAAAAAACAAAACAAAGAGTGGTGTTTGTAGAAATGTAGAGGATACTACTATAGTCTTTTCAATATTATTATTATATCTTGAGTAACAATGGGCTGCACTGTACATTACAGATACCAGGCTCTGAACCAACATAGGATGCAGATGTCTTGATCTTCCTGTCAATAATCCTCAAATTTCTTTTATATGATCAGCTTTTTTGTGGCACTGGATGGATTCAAATCTTAGTTTGATTGCTTAGTTTGCAAACCAGTAGTGGGTACAATGGTGTTGGTATGTGGGTACTGTATCACAGGTCTTGATTTCTTGACTCCTGAAAAAACCAATAGGAGTGCTGGTTCATCTGACATTGAGTTACTGGTACAGATTGATGTAAAAATGTATTGGTTTGAGGGGCGTGATCGGATGTTGAAGGGAGAGGTCACAGCAAGCCCGGACCTCATACCCATTCCCATGCAGGATGCAGTAAAGCAGAGGGTGGAGGAAGTGAGGAGGCGCTGAAAGACAGAATGGCGGGCCGGCTGGAGAAGGGTGCCTTCCCCCTATAGTAGGTACTGGCAGTGAGCTCTCCCAGGGTGGGTTCCAGCTGGCACTGAAACACAGCGCGGGCTCAAAGAAAAAGTGTGCCAGGCAGCTGCAAAGTTGGAGCGATTTGCTCACAAACCAGGCCAGACACCCAAGAAGGGTGGGCAGGTAGGGGCAGTACAACACCCATGTCCTCAGACTGGCCCCCCGTGGGGAGAATAAGTCACGGTCCAGCAGCAGAGGCACCAGCAGTCCATGAGAGTGACCATGTCCCAAGTGAAAAAATAAAGGGGGAAATCTCGGCGCCAACTATGGGAGCAGAGAGCCATCCCTGAAAGACATCCTTCTTGCAATCGACAACTGAAAGTTATCATTATCTGACCAACTTAAATGCATTAAAGAAGACCTGTCATTTTTAAGGCATGATGTACAAGAGGTATGTGAACAGACATCCGCTCTTGGGAGACTTAGCCAGGTAGAAGATGATGTGAACCCAATGAAACAAGAGATAAAATTAATGAGGGAACACCTGAATATGTGCATTAATAAAATGGACAATTTGGTAAATAGATTATGCAGGAAAAACGTAAAGGTTCTAGGTCTCCCCGAGAGAAGTGAAGGTAACAATCCTATAGAATATATGGAGGACTGGCTTGAAGGCATGTTCGGTAAAGACTCCCTGTCAAAGTTTTTTGCAATTGAGAGTCCCCTTTAGGGCACCACCTCCAGGAGGCCAGCCAAGGCCCTTTCTTATCAAGCTCCTATATTATAAGGACAAAGTTATTATTCTTCAAAAGACAAGAGCGATGAAAAATATACAGTACAACGGTGCAAGGAACTCAATATACCCAGACTTTTCCCCCAAACTACAGAAACGAAGGGCCAGGTTTATAGAATGTAAACGCAGGTTGCAGCATCTTAAAATCAATTATGCGATGCTTTATCCAGCGCGTCTGCGAATAACAGTTTTGCAGGAAACTATGTTTTTTAACACACCTGCAGAAGTGACACTATGGTTGGATACGAATGAAGGGAGGGTACAGCGGGGAGAGGGAATATGACAAGAATGGAAAATCAATGGACCTATGTAATTGTCATTGGTTCTTTTTTCTCTCCATTGATTTTTTTTTATTTTTAGGACACTTATATAAAAGTGATATGTGGGAGCGGGGATGCGGGGGGGGGTGTGTGAAAGAGTTTAAAAAGAGTATTTTCTTTTTTCTTTTGGGGGGAATTAATCACTTACGGGGAAATAACGATATTTGTGGTTATGTTTGGTATTTATATAATACAAAAGAGAAATGGCTAACAAAAAAGTTGGTATGTATCACCTTGGAGAGAAGACACGGTCACTTCAGAAGCCCTCAGTATGGGCCCAAAGAGGGGCAGGGAGAAGGGGGGGTTGGAAAGCGGGGGGAGAGAATGAGATGTGTGTTTGGATGAAGGAGAGTATGAAGGGGAATTATACACGTTTAGAAGCTACACAGGAAGGGGAAGAGTCACTAAGTTACAATCTTTTTAGAAGATATAGGAATTTAGGAATTAGGGGAATGTATCTCAGATTCGTAGATAGGAGGAATAAGGTTAAGGATTATATGACAGGGGAAAGGAGAAAAGGAAGGGAAGATGACAGTTATTAGAGAAAGGAGAAGAAAATTCCCAAAACAAGTTAGAAATGTAAAGATACGCCCCTGGAATGTTCGGGGGAAAGGGATCTGTCTAAAAGACAGGCAATTTTTTCTATGGCCGATATGGGTAAAATTAAAATACTCTGCCTGCAGGAGACACACCTTGAAAAAGAGACAACCTGTGCTTTAAAGCACAGGAACTATCAAGTGCAATATCATTCTACTCACACCTCCTATTCAAGGGATGGTTTTTTCCTGCAGCCAGAGCAAGATAGATAAGAATGGGCGATATGTTTTTCTATTTTGCTTAATAGAAGATAGGGAGTGTGTGTTGGTTAATGTCTATATTCCTCCCCCATTTGGTATGGAAATTTTATATGATCTATTAAAGTTTACTATAGACAATTTAAAAGGATGATGGGGAAGAGAAGGTCGCCATGTACGCAGATGATGTACTGTTGTTTTTAGGTGATACGCAGTCCTCTTTGGGGGCAGCAATGGGTATAATTATAGATTTCGAACAATTTTCTGGGCTGGTAATCAATTGGGAAAAATCTGTACTTTTGCCGATAGACCCTCTTATAGAGCCCCTGCCGCAACAGGTAGCCCAAGTAAAGGTAGTAAGCCAAATGAAATACCTAGGTATTAACATAGCAAGAGATCCAAGACAACATATAGCTGGAAATATAGTCCCCCCATGACAAAATTAAAACAGAAATGCCAGGTATGGAGCTGGCTCCCTCTCTCGGTAGCTGGACAGTGTAATGTAGCTAAAATGGTCTGGATGCCGCAAATTTTATACGTATTGCACGATTCCCCAGTGTGGGTGCCAAAACATTGGTTTAAAAAATTGGATAGTGTGTTCAGAGAGTTAATCTGGAAAAATGGAGTAGCAAGAATCGGCTTGCGAACACTGCAGCTGCAGAGAGAGGAGGGAGGACTAGCATTACCAAATCCGAGATGCTATTTTTTGGCGACACAAATGCAGCATTGAGAGGAAGTAATTTGCTGGCATAGAGGGAGGTAGGAAGGGGCCTGGTGTTGAACGATACTAGCCATGAAACAGTAGTGGAGGCAGTCGAGGCGGATTCCTACAGCCCAACTGATGGTAATGGCTGAGTATTAACGTTGAAGGAGAGTTTATCATCTCATCAGTGAATCTGCCATCCTGTGACATTCTCTGGATATCATTATAAGCCTGCATTGACTCCCAGACTGAAAAGCTGGGTGTCACTGGGATTTGGTGAGTGGGGACACATGTGCAGGTGTCTTGGTACGCCTGAAAATTCATCTGCAACATTTTCCTTGTCAAAAGAAGTTTATTGAGTATACAATGTTATAAAGATACATAAAGTAAGTTTACAAGGATCTATAAAGTAAGCTCATTGTTTTACAGTAGGGTTTATATAGGTAAATATCATGAAATTTCAAATATTAAACATTGGGTTCACTTAAACCTAAATTAAAGATATATATCATTTCCTTAGTTACTTTTGTAGGTATTTAAATGATTTATACCTACTATACATATTGTTTACAAGTAGAGTGTATATAGGTCAAATAAATTCTGATAATGAGCTTTAATCGTAAGGTGGAGAAAAGGAAAGAGAAAGAAGAAAAAAGGTTGAAAGGTAGAGGTATGGTCCACAAGGTTGTCCCGCTCGTCAGTTTATTATTCTTTTTAGTTCTCTTTGAAGCCTTAGAATGGGTGTCTCTGTAAGTCATTTAATCTGTTACCATGGCAACAGGACAGAGTCATTGAAGTTTGACAGGAACTGTTGTTTTATCCAAGGATGCCAAAGTTTTTCAAATTTTGGAATTTGATTTTGATCGATGGCTACCATCTTAGCATGGGACATTGTATTATTCATTCTGTGAATTGTTTCTGCTAGTACCAATGTAGGAGATTTCCATGCCTTGGCCACTGTTTGTTTTGCAGCCGTTATTAGTTAGATCATAAGTTTGAATTGAGAGAGTGTTAACCATTCCGGTTTTAGATTAAGTAAAGTTAAATATGGATCTGGTTGTATTATTTTTTTAAATATTTTAGATGCAATCACGAAGACTTCCTTCCAGAAGGTTTGGATTACTGGGCACGTCCACCATATGTGTAAATATGTGCCTATTTCTGGGCATCCTCGAAAACAAAGAGCTGAGGTATTAGGTGAATATTTTGCCACTCTAGCGGGTACAAGGTACCAGCAAGTTAGAACTTTATAATTTGTCTCCAGTGCTAAGATGTTGGGTGAAGATGACTTAGATGTGAGCCATATGTTAGACCAGTCCGTGTCTTCTAAAGTTCGTCCCAGGTCCTCCTCCCACCTCTGAACGTAAGAGGGTCTATTAAGATTTGCTACTCCATATAATTGATTATAAAGTGATGAAATTGTACCTTTAGCAAATGGATCTTTTGTACAGATTGATTCAAAAATGGATAATTGGGATAATGGTGTATCCCCCTTTAGGAATGCTGTATAGAAATTTTTGATTTGGAGATATCTAAATATCTCAGAGTTTGGTAGATCATATTTTTCTCTAAGCGATGGGAATGAAAGCAGCAAAAAATTACTTGTAGGAACCTTCGCCACCTTAACCCTTCTCTTCTCTATTCTGCTACTGACCACCTACAGTATATGACATAATCTCTCTAATGTACTGTCCTGGCCTGGCTACCTCTGTCTACAACAGTCCGCTCTCATCATCACTAGATACACTTGCTCTTCTAACCACACGCAGAATCAGGCCCCGACCGTTACAGCCCTGGCAAACTGACAACACTAGAAATCTCAAGAGACATTGTCGTGCCCTTGAACGACTGTGGCATAAAACCAAATGCCTGCAAGACTTCACCCTATATAAATCTGCCCTTCTAAAATACAATTCCCGCCTCCATGCTGCCAAACAAGCCTACTTTGTTTCTGTTATTAATACTTTGTCATCCAGTCCCCGTCGGCTCTTTTCAACCTATAACTCTCTGCTTCGTCCCCCACCCCCTCTACCCACTAACTCACTCACTACCCAAGAGATTGCCAATCACTTCAAAGACAAGATTGATGCAATTTGTGAGGACACTTCCACTGTGCGTACATCTTCCGCACCCAACATACTTTGCCTAATAGCACATTCAACACTCTCCTCTTTTGAATTGGCTACTACTGAAGAAATGACAAAACTTTTCTCAGATGCCCACCTAACCAATTGTCCCTTGGATCCTGTTCCCTCACAAGTATTAAAGTCACCCTCTTATTCTATCCTATGCTCCCTCACTCACATCTTCAATCTCTCCCTCTCTAGTGGCACCTTCCCCTCCCCTCTAAAACATGCGCAGATCAATCCCATACTGGTTCTCTGCCTATCTATCACAGCGCTCCTTCAGTGTCACCTACAACTCTGTCTCCTCCTCTCCATTAACCCTTTCTGTGGGGGTCCCCCAAGGCTCTGTTCTTGGACCTCTTCTTTTTTCTATTTACACCTCCTCCCTTGATCACTTGATAACCGCCCACAGCTTCCAATACCACTTATACGCCGATGACACCCAAATCTATCTGTCTACTCCTCACCTCACTCCTTCAGTATCCTCTCGCATTACTAACTTACTAACTGACTTATCAGCATGGATGTCACACCACTTCCTTAAACTAAATCTCTCTAAAACTGAGCTATTAATATTCCCCCCTGCACATGCCCCCCTCCATGACTTTTCCATCAAATTCAACAATGTAACTAACAGGCCGTCCCCTCACGCCAGGGTACTAGGTGTAATCCTAGACTCTGATTTGTCATTTCAGCCCCAAGTCCAATCGTTGTCAAAAGTTTGTAGAATTCACCTCCGTAACATCTATAAAATTCACCCCTTTTTAACAAATGAAACCACCAAGCTCCTCATTCATTCCCTTGTTATCTCTCACCTTGACTATTGCAACTCCCTTCTCATTGGCCTGCCTCTCCATAGGCTATCCCCTCTTCAGTTTATCATGAATGCTGCTGCCAGACTTATCCACCTTACCAACCACTCAGTGTCTGCCAACCCTCTCTTCCAATTCCTACACTGGCTCCCAATCACCCAGCGAATTAAATTCAAAATACTAACCACAACATACAAAGCCATTCACAACTCTGCCCCGAGCTACATCACCAATCTTGTCTCCAAATAACACCCATATCATCATCCCCTCCACTCTTCTCAAGACCTCCTACTCTCAAGCTCTCTCGTCTCCTCCTCCCATGCTCATCTCCAGGATTTCTCCAGAGCTTCTCCCATCCTCTGGAACTCACTACCGCCACTGGTCCGGCTATCCCCTACTCTTGCTACCTTCAGGCGATCCCTGAATACTCATCTCTTCAGGGAAGCCTATCATATCTCCAACTAATCTCTTACCACTTCCATCAACTCATTTCCCACAGTTACAACCTTTTGAACCACCTGCCCCACCCTATTAGATTGTAAGCTCTTCTGAGCAGGATCCTCTTAATCCTCTTGTATTTTAATATATTGTAACTGTATTGTTTCCTTTTATATTGTAAAGTGCTGTGTAAACTATTGGCGCTATATAAATCCTGTATAATAATAATAATAATGATAATAATAATAATAATATAGGCTGGGCGGGAAGTGGTTAAAGGAACAGGAACTTTATTTTTTTGGGGGGGTTAACAAAAGCTTTAATTGTGTGGCTAGGGTAACAGAGGACTTTTTATAGTACTTGTTTGTGAATCCATCTGGGCCAGGTGATTTCCCCATAGGTAGAGATTTGATGTTTTTTTTCAATTTTGTCAACTATGAAGGGGGGATTTAAGCACTCCAGTTGATCGCTTGATAGGGTTGGGAGTTTGATCAAGGAAGCTATGGATCGAATCATTAGTTGGTTGGGGAGTAATTTTTTCTTGATTTAAATTATATAAAGCACTGTAATAGTCAGAGAAAGCGTTAACTATGTGTTGTGGGTTACTGATCCTCTGTTTGGTGAAGAGATGTAGGATAAAGGGAATCCAGAGCTTGGCACTGTGAGATTTAAGTTTATTTGCTAGGAGTTTGCCAGCTCTGGTACACTGTGCATAATGATGGATTTTAAGACGTCTCATATAATGGTCATGTTGGGAAGAAAGCAGAGAGCAGAGCTCATAGCGTAGTTTGGTTAAGTTGGCCGAGATGGATTCAGTGAGAGAGGACTTATTCTGGACATCTAATTCATGAATTCATAGGAGCAATTTGCTAAGCTTAGTATTAAATTTGCATTTAGCCTTAGCACTCAGTTGCGATATGAGCACTTGCATATAAGCCTTATGGGCATTTCAGATAGGGAATATGTCGACATCAGGGGTCAAGTTCACTTTGAAAAACTCCTAGAGGAGTTTAGTAAGAGCACCTAGGTTGTCTGGATTTTGTACTACTGTGTTCTTACACTGCCATAAGAACACTTTGGGATAGGCATCCTTTTTGCTCAATAACAATCAAAATAGCCGCATGGTCTGACCATGTAATGTCATAGATTGAGGATGAGGATGTCTGTTGTAGCAGCCATTTACCTACTAGGAAAAGATCTATATGTGAATATGATAAATGTCAGTTAGAAAAGAATGTATAGCCCGGTTCATTACTATGTTGGCATCTCCATATGTCATGCAGATCAGATGCATGCAGAAGTAGGCCTAAGGTTGGACAAGGTTTGAAGCTTTTAGACAACATGTCCAAAGCTGTGTCAAGAACAAGGTTGAAATTTCCTCCAATAATCAGGTTTCCGATTCTCATTGGTTGTATCCTCTTGAGCAGTTTATGAAGGGATGTTGGTGAGAGTTTGGTACATACATTTTCACTAGAGTATACAGATTGGAATTAATAAGACATAACAGGATGATAAAGCATCCTTCTGGGTCCAAGATAAATTCTTTGAGTTCAAAGGATAATGAGTCCCGTATAGCTAAGATGACACCCCTCTTTTTTTCAGGAGCAGATGCTAAGAAGACATGGGGGTAGGATTTGTGAGTACATTGGGGGGTTGCTCGTATGTGAAAGTGAGTTTTTTGCATAAGAAGAATATCTGCATCCTGTTTGCAGGCTTCCACATAGAGGCCCTATGGTAGGGAGCATTCAAACTTCTTTGAAAGAGTCCCGTTCAAACCAAACCCAGGACTGGTAAGCTCATACCTACCAGAGACCTGATATAATAAATTAAATATCAGATAGCATTAACCTAAACTCATTTAATGGTCTTTTATAACATTTATAAAATTTATTGCATGCATTGTGTTTTTTTCTTTTTGAAATTTTTTAACTTTCTCCCACATTTTTAATCATGTTGTACATAAAATGTGATGTATGAAATATTGACTCATTTTCCATTGTTCCTAGCCTTAGTTAGGGTTACATAGCAATGCACATGATATTGTAATTATCAACATTATAATGACATTTTTTCAAGCAATTTTTATGCAAGCAGAATGTAATGAAGTTTGTCTTAATTCTAATGAATGTCAAAATTGGAGTTAAATTAGTTCTGTACTAATAGCATCTGTTTTCTGTTTCACTTTTCAGTTCCCAACATGTGTCTCCTATGTATGTATCTGTTCAGACCTGATTTATTTTTATTTCCTCCCTTAAGATTTATCCAATAACATGAGCCAACTAACAGCTTTTCAGCTGTTTGGCTTATTTAATTCTATCCTTTTACGATAAGTATTGCACAAGCAATGTCAGGAATTGTAGTCTGTAAATGATTCAGAATGTCTTTACTTATCCCCCTGAAATCCAGAAAACTCTTACTTAAGACATAATATTTTAAAAATGTTAAAAATTCTAAAAAAGTCTTCAGGATTGGTTACCGATCTGCTGCTATGGTAAAGTGTAAATCCCAAAGCAAGATCTTGATGGCTACAGCAGTAATTGTAACATATAGCTTCTAAAGGTCAACATGAATATTTCATGAAAGACTTTGTGACAGCTGTCATTTTTTCTTCAATTTACAGAAAACTAGAGTTGTAAGGACACTTGGGAAATTCAAGGTACTTCAACACCAAGGGTATGCTCTTGCTATTTCTATATGTCAGTTCTATTTACAGAGAGCCTGGCAGATAAATATTTGGAGTGTTTGAACTAAACTGACACCAACTTGTACTTTTATTTAAAGTTTGAAACTCAATAACTTGTGATTAATTTCAGAATTCTGTTGTGCTGTACATTAGGAAACAAGGGCATTCTTTAACAAAAGAACTAGCATTGTAGCAGTTTGATTAATTTCATTGACTGCTTCCTGCTGAATTGCCATATACTACTGTCAAATGAGAATATATTAAGGATAAAAAGCACCAAACTCCTTTATTCTAGTTAACACTTTATTTGTAAATTATAGAGGTATATAGAACTCTTTTTTCCCATTCTGTTTAATTCATTGTAAAGAAAAACAATGTGCTTCTAGACATTTTATGTTCTATCCTAATGGAAAAGCTGTAGTTGCTTTTTATTTCTTTCACTGGAGATACCATAAATAACAGCAGCTGGATATAGTATTATTCTTTTTAATTTGAGAATGCATTGTACAGATATTATACTGTATTAGTTATTATATTTTATATATAATTTAACTTTTCTTCAGTATAGTTTTTATTGTTTAAACAGACAGCCCATGCAAGACAAAGTGATAGTGCCTATACAAAGGGGTCATCCAACCCTTTATACTCATCTTGCCTATGCTCCCTTGCCACTCTTTCCTCCATCACAGCCAGTGCTAAAATCCGTTGTTTCAGTGACCCAGGAGATCAGTGACATGACTCCCCTGATGATGTAACAGTCATTGTCAAAGGTAAGCAGGTCATATGTTACCCCATACCCTGAAGATCTAGGTAGTGTCACCAGCTGTGAACAAGGAAAGAGTGGTGAGGGGGTGCAAGCAAGATGAGAAGGCAAGGGGACCTTATGAATAGATGATATAAGGTGACAGTGTCTTTTAAATTTAGTAGATTACAAATTATTTCAATGTGCAATAAAATAATTGACTTGACTATAATCTAGACTGCTAAAATAAATAGCTTTTTTTTTTAAAAAATGTCCTTGTATATAAGGGGAAATATTAAACTGGGGCGGGGTATCTAAATACTAATGACAATTTCTAATTCTTTCTGCATGTGCATGACATTTATTACATTTTTCTCAAGATGTAAGGAAGACCACATTCTATGCATAAACCTTGTTGAAGCTGTTGAATAAGGTCAATGACAGCTCTGTATGTTCACCCCAGCATACATATTTATGCTTAGGTATATATGCTTGGAACAATGTGGTCTTGATTTATCAATCTGGGATAGCACTTATCACTCCTATAAGTGACTTTTTAGACAATATTATTGCATCTTATAATATTGGTTAGTACTGTAAAGATGGATATGTTTCAAGCATTAACCACTTCAAGACTAGACACTTTCACCCCCTTCCTGCCCAGGTAATTTTTCAGATTTCAGTGCTGTCACAGTTAGAATGACCATCACTCAGCCATGCAACACTGTACCAAAATGAAATGTTTATCATTTTTTCTTTAGACAGATAGAACTTCCTTTGTGGTATTTAATTACCACTGTTTTCTTTTTCTTTTTTTCTATATAAATGAAAAAAAAATACAGTGAATTAAAAAAAAAAACATGTTTTCTTAGTTTCTGTTTTAAAAAAATACAAATTCTTCATACATTTAGGCCAAAATGTATTCTGATACATCTCTTTGGTGAAAATAATCCAAATCAATGTCTATTATTTAGCCTGTGTAAACATTATAGATTTTACAAACTATGGTTTACAGTATGTATGTGAAAAATGATTAGTCTTGATGTGCTGACTGCCATTTCTTGAGGCCCTAAAATGCCAGGACAGTACAAATACCCCCAAATGACCCCTTTTTTGGAAGTCAGGCAATCTAAGATATTTAGTAGGAGGCATGGTGAGTTTTTTTTAAGTTGTAATTTTTGTCACTTTTTTTAGAAAAGGAAGACATTTATTAATGTAATTTCATAATTTTTTTTTGTTGATTTTTTTTTTTTTTTACAAAGTCGACATTTTAACAAGTTATTAACAAGTTATGTCTCACACACAGCATAGGCATACTTACAATTACGCCCAAAAACATTTTGCTATGCCTCCCAAGTATGGGACTACCACGTGTGAGACTTTTTCACAGCCTAATTGCATAGGGTGGCTCATAATCCAAAAAGCACTTTTGGTCCTTCACGTAGCATAAATTACACATCTACTTAGACTGACTACAGGTAAAAAAAATTCCGACACCACATGGATCTTCCAATTTCTGAAAAATCCCAAAACGTGTGCCCTTCACTGTACTTGCTGAACTTACTAAAAGTGCGCGCCTATCCTTTAATAGATTAGGCAAACACAGTTTGTATATTCCAAAAACAGGGTGGTGTTGCCAGAGGCTTTCCCTTTAAACTCGGCTCTCTTCTCCTACAGTTCCTCAGTCCCTTAGGTGGATATATATTTATCAAAGAAAAATCTCATAGTGCTTGAATCAGGGGTCTGGTATAGATTTTTAGGGAACACGCAATCATGTTTTTATTTATTTTGCATGGAGATCTCCCTTAAAATTGGTAGTAGACCCAAAGGTACCCCCCTTAAAATCCATATCCGATGCAAAGGGTTTGGTATGTATTTTAACCACTTGCTTATTGGGCAATTATACCTCCTTCCTGCCCAGGCCAGTTTTCAGTTTTCAGTGCTGTTGCACTTTGAATGACAATTGTGCTGTCATGCAACACTGTACTCAAACAAAATTTCTACCATTATTTTCACACAAATAGAGATTTCTTTTGGTAGTATTTAATCACCACTGGGATTTTATTTTTTGCTAAAGAAACAAAAAAAGGCACTGATGGGCAGTAATGGGTAGTACTGATGGGCACTGATGGGAGGCACTGTTGGGCTCTAATAGGCAGCACTGAAGGGCACTGATGGGCACTGATGGGAGGCGCTGTTGGGCTCTAATAGGCAGCACTGAAAGGCACTGAGAGGTGGCACTGATGGGCACTGATAGGTGGCACTGATGGGCACTGGTAGGCAGCATTGATAGGTGACACTAATAATGAGGCACTGATGGGCACTGGTTAGCAGCACTGATGGGCACTGATAGGTGGCACTGGTGGGCACTGATTGGCAGTACTGGTGGGCACTGATTAGCAGCACTGATGGGCACTGACATGTGGCACTGGTGGGCACTGATAGGTGGCACAGGTTGGTACTGATTAGCAGCACTGATGGACACTGTGTGGGACCAATGTCCCTGTAACAGAAGCCAGTTAGCGGTTCTCTTCCTTTCTCCTCCCACTGTCAGCGGGAGGAGAAAAAAGCCGATGACCGGCTTCTGTTAACTTCTGTGGTCAGCTGTCACTGGCTGACCACATGGTAAAGGGCTGCTGTGATTGGCCCTTTACCCTGTTATGTGATCAGCTGAGTCCACAGAACTTGACAATCACAGAGCATGCTTCCGGGGCATCGCAGGGGTTACGTGAGCAGAGCAATCACGGGAGGATGTCTATTGATGCCCTCCTGGCATTGGAAGCCTGCGCTGTAGCCGTATTTCGTCTATAGCACAGGCGGAAAGTGGTTAAGAGGGACTTTATGCACTTTTTGTTGTTTGCTGTAGAGTGAAATTTACAAAGAAAAACAATGATACAGTTCAAACTGCTGGCCAATTACATTTCATTACCAGTTATTGAAAAAAACAACAAAACCAAAAAAAAGCACACAGACCCCTCCAAATGTCCCCAGAATACATTGCAGATCCTAGGAGGTTTGCTGGTTTTTTTTTAAAGAAACCGGGAATGAAAAGTATTTGCCGGCCATTCTAAACACTTTTTTTCTGTGTAAATGTCAGAGCTGAGGCAGAACTTTCTGAACATCACAAAGATGGGCATGAGAAAGATTAGGGCACCCCGAGGCATGTTATGTAAAGGAATTGGGCATTTTTAATGTTCAACTTAAAGAATTTAACACTTAAACCCCCTTCCTAACCAGACCGATTTTCAGCTTTCAGTGCTCTCACATTTTAAATGCCAATTACTCAGTCATGCAACACTGTACCCATATTAAATGTTTGTCCCTTTTTTAACACAAATAGAGCTTTCTTTTGGTGGTATTTGATCACCTCTTTTTTAAATTTTTTTGCTATAAATGAAAAAAGACCGACAATTGTGTAATTGCATATCGGATTACCCTGGAGTGTGCTAAAAAAGCGTTTTTTGCCGTGCATGAGAGTGCTGGCAAAATGAATCGGTGAGTGAGGTTCTTTTGGGAGTGAATTCACGTTTCACGGTGGTGAGGTGGAAGACACGTGGAGTTAAACACCATCAAGATCACTGCACTTATTGAAGATTTGTGTTGATTTTTTCTGTCACAAACCAAATCACAAATTCTTTGTCACAAGATTTTTAAGGACTGTTTTTTCATGTTTTTCATGTTTTTTTGCACATTATAGTTATGGACTTTTTTCGTCACATTAATTGGTGATTTTATGTTATATAATTAATATGGTAAACTTTTTTTGCACAGTTTCATTTCACTTCTCACACAGGGTAAATTAATCTTTACACGGTTATAATTAGGGTGTATTTACACCATTCAATTCATGCATTCATTTTTGCACCCAAGTTTAGTCATCATTTGGTGGAATTGCAGCACATTTGATTGCTATCACTGGGGATATGAGCGCCTCTTATTTGCTCTTATATATCTGAGAGAAGGATCTTATGGGTGCATGGATATATGAGATCAGATAACATTTAGGTTTACAGTCATTTAAAGGGGCAGCTCTCTTTATATAATTATACATTTCATTTTATTTTAAATTTAGAGTTTCTCACTATTGAGTAGACCATTCACTGGATCTTACTCCTCATTGATTCACACTCTATCCAGTGGCGCAGTGGGGGTGGTTTTGAATAAAGGGCGGTTTATTATTCAGATTACCCATTTCTACACATACTTCTTACAATGCCCAAAAAAATGACTCAAAAGGAAACACCCCAACGTATAGTCTATGAGGCATAATGAGTCTTTTGAACATATCATGTCCACAGGTTTTTGGAAAATGTGGATAGAAAATGAAAACGCATTTTTTTTTACACAAAGTTGTCCATTTATAAGATATTTCTAACACATAGCATGTACATAGCAAAAATGACACCCCAAAATACATTCTGCTACTCGTCCTGAGTATGGCAATACCACATTTGTGAGACTTTTCTACAGCTTGGCCAAATACAGAGGCCCAACATGCAGTGAGCACCATTAGGTATTCTAGAGACATACATTTCAAATCTAATTTGACCACCTATTACACTTTTGTGAGGCACTGATGGGCACTGTAGTGGCATGGATGTGGCACAGATAAGCACTGATGTGGCATGGTTGTGGTGCAGATGAGAATTGATGTAGCATGGATGCGGCATGCATGAGTACTGATGAGGCATGGATGTGGCACAGATGAGCACTGATGTGGCATGGATGTGGTATGGATGAGCACTGATACTGGAGTAGTGGCATGGATGTGGCACAGATAAGCACTGATGTGGCATGGTTGTGGTGCAGATGAGAACTGATGTGGCATGAATGCAGCATGCATGAGTACAGATGAGGCATGGATGTGGCACAGATGAGCACTGATGTGGCATGGATGTAGCACGGATGAGCACTGATACTGGAAAGGATGTGGCATGGATAAGTACTAATGTGGCACGGATGAGCACTGATGTGGCATGGATGTGGCATGGATGAGCACTGATATTGGAAAGGATGTGGCACGGATGAGTACTGATGTGGCACAGATGAGCACTGATGTGGCATGGATGTGGCATGGATGAGTACTGATGTAGCATGGATGTGGCACAGATGAGCACTGATGTGGCATGGATGTGGCATGGATGAGCACTGATGTGGCATGGGTGAGCACTGATGTGGCACAGATGAGCACTGATGTGGCATGGATGTGGCACAGATGAGCATTGGTGCGGCATGGATGAGAACTCATGTGGCATGGATGATCACAGATGTGGCATGGATGTGGCATGAATGATCATGGATGTGGCATGGATGTGCCATGGATGATCACTGATGTGGCACGGATGAGCCATGAATAAGCCGTGGATGGGGATGGGCGAGCATGGATGAGCCATGAATGGGGATGGGTGAGCTATGGATGGTGATGGATAAGCCATGAATGTGGATGGATGAGCCATGGATGGAGCATGGATAGAGCATGGATGAGCCATGGATGAGCCATGGATGGAGCATGGATGAGCCATGGATGGATGGATGAGCCATGGATGGAGCCTGGATGAGCCATGGATGGAGCATGGATGGATGGATGTGCCATGGCTGGGCACAGATCATGCTGTGGGAACTTCAGATCCAGCCCACATCGCTGGTGCACCCGGCTCTCCTCACACACTGTACCGATCGGTGTGAGGAGCTGAACTGGACATCCTCCTGTTTGTTTACAAGTGATCACACCATCATTGGACGGCGTGATCACATGGTAAAGGGCCGCTGTCATTGGCCCTTTACCGCGATCTGTGAGGCGCTGGATCTGGGACACATCTGGCAGTCACAGACATTCCCAGGTGAGCACCCCGGGGGGGCGCACAGGAGCGCGATTCTGGGAGGACGCCATCATATGCCCTCCCAGAGTTATCTGACCAAGCTGTAGCCGGTTGGCAAGTGGTTAAAGAACTCCTGCTCCTGGCAGAATGGAGTTTTTAAATTTTTATTTTTTGCATTGGTATATCTTTCCCATGGCAGCACCCCCTTCACCCCCCGCCCCATGCTTTTGTTACACCTCCTTGCCTATTAGCCCATAAATTTGGCATCTCTAATTTGATAGATTCAGCTCTCATTGATTTCAGTGGGTTATGCATGCAAACTGCCTTGAAGTTCACCAATCCTGCATGAATTAAACCCAGGGCAGTTCCGCTGTGTACTGTGCCACTGACAAAGTAATTTTTAAGCTGGCATGTTGCATCAGTCTAGTAGTAAATCAGAGCCCATATATTATCCAGTTGTTGGTCAAATATAAAAGATTAATTTGCATTGCACTGAGTAAATAGATACCAAACATGTCAAGCCTTAAAGGCTAAGTTAATTTTTTTTTTTTGCAATAATAAAATAAAAACATTACATAGTTACATAGTAGGTGAGGTTGAAAAAAGACACAAGTCCATCAAGTCCAACCTATGTGTGTGATTATATGTCAGTATTACATTGTATATCTCTGTATGTTGTGGTCGTTCAGGTGCTTATCGAATAGTTTTTTGAAACTATCGATGTTCCCTGCTGAAACCACACCTCTGGAAGTGAATTCCACATCATTGCCGCTCTTACAGTAAAGAACCTTCTACGCAATCTAAGGTTAAACCTCTTTTCTTCCAATCTTAATGAGTGGCCACGTGTCTTATTAAACTTCTTTTCACTGAAATGTTTTATCCTTATTGTGGGGTCACCAGTATGGTATTTGTAAATTAAAATCATATCCCATCTCAAGCATCTCTTCTGCGGAGAGAATAAGTAACCTTTCTTCATAACTAATATCCTCCAGTCCCTTTGTTAGCTTTGTTGCCCTTCTCTGTACTTGCTCCATTTCCAGTACATCCTTCCTGAGGACTGGTGCCCAGAACTGGACAGCATACTCAAGGTGAGGCCGGACCGGAGTCTTGTAGAGTGGAAGAATTATCGCTTTATCTTTTGAGTTAATCCCCTTTTTAATGCATGCCAATATTCAGTTTGCTTTGTTAGCAGCAGCTTGGCATTGCATGCCATTTCTGAGCCTATCATCTACTAGGACCCCCATGTAATTTTCCATCCTTGATTCCCCCAGAGGTTCTCCCCCCAGTGAGTAGATTGCAGTCATATTTTTGCCGCCCAAATGCATTATTTTACATTTTTCCACATTAAACCTCATTTGCCATGTAGTTGCTCACCCCGTTAATTTGTTCATTTCTTCTTGCAAGGTTTCCACATCTTGCGGAAAAGTTATTGCCCTGCTTAGCTTAGTATCATCCACAAATACAGAGATTGAACTGTTTACCCCAACCTTCAGGTCGTTTGTGAACAAATTAAATAGGATTGGTCCCAGTATGGAACCCTGGGGAACCTCACTTTCCACCCCTGACCATTCCGAGTACTCCCCATTTATGACCACCCTCTGAACTCGCCCCTGTAGCCAGTTTTTAATCCATGTACTCACCCTATGGTCCATGCCAACGGACCTTACTTTGTACAGTAAATGTTTATGGGGAACTGTGGCAAATGCTTTTGCAAAATCCAGATACACCACTTCTATGGACCTTCCTTTATCTAGATGACAGCTCACCTACTCATAGAATGTTTCATTACTAAAATCTTGTATATAGTGCCTTATCATCCCCTCCAAGAGCTTGCATACTATTAATGTTAGGATAACTGGTCTATAATTCCTAGGGATGTATTTTGGCCCTTTTTTAAATATTGGAGCTACATTGGCATTTCTCCAATCAGCTGGTACCATTCCAGTAAGTAGACTGTCAGTAAAAATTAGGAACAATGTACTGGCAATTACTTGACTGAGTTCCCTAAGGACCCTCGGGGGCAAGCCATCTGGTCCAGGTGACTTATTAATGTTATATTTATCCAACACAGGCTGTGACATGAGCTCCAGGAACACTGGAAGTTCTAGTGAAAGCTATTACAGCGGGCAATTCCGCTCTGTGCTGATACGGACAGCTCGCCTCTTACTCCCCTCTCTCTTCCCCTGGCTGGGTGACTGTCCCGGCGGTGCTCTCACCCTCACCGGGCCCCACTCGGCTGCAGGCCCCATAGCGCCCGCATGGGTCGCTATAGCGGTAGTTCCGCCCTTGTACACAGCCCTTACCTCAGTGTCAGTGCTTGTTGTAAAATTAATTCTTCATTACTTCCTGGACAGCCCTTAAGCCTCATACACATGAACTTAAAGCTTAAAGTGGAACTCAAATTCTTAACTTAATCTTACCCCCTTCAGTTAATTGCATAGATGTTCAAATGCCGCACAAATTTTTTTTTTATTGCTGTAATTACCTTTATATTGTACTTTATTGTAGCACTTCCTGTCTCTCCTCCCATGGGAGTAGGTGTGTTTATTGCCTTTCCCCGGCGCCGTACTGTCTCCTGGGAGCTTAGTGTCAGGCTTCCCAAGGTTCAGTGTGGAAACAATGATCATGCGCGTGAACAAGCCGTGAATGAACAGTATTCACCGCATACCAGAAATCAATGCTTGTGAGCTTCACATGCCCAAAAGCAAGATAGAAACAGCCAGCATCACATTTTTTAAGTTATTCTTCAGTACGAAAACAGACAGAAGCGGAAATATTACACCCAAACTGTGAGTATTATTTTGGGATTAGCAAAGTGTCTCAATTACCTAAAAAAAAAAAAAAAGATTGGTCGCCGGGCTCCCGCTTTAAGACAAATGATTGACCTTTTTTTTTCACATGCTAGTCTCGTATCGAAAACCAAGAGGTTACTAAGGTTACGAAAACTCTTGTAAGACAGAATATAACTTCGGAAGTGATGTAATGTATTGTGTTGTATTGCAATGTATTCATTCGATTCTGAGAATGCGTGGTCTTGGTCACGTGATTTTTTTCGTACAAATACATGAAAATAGTTTGTTCTGTTATTGTACAAGAAAATTTTTCGTGCTTATCCCTTTGGATATTTTTGCATGAACTGTCATGATTGGATGATTGGATCTCGAAAGCAGTGTACTAATGATCACATTTTCAGACAATCACTTCAAAAGCTATATTTTTCATCTGATTTTCTCATCATGTATATTAGGCATGAGGAAGTGAAAACTGTTAAGACACAGGAAGGAGTTCACCAGCTGACCTCATTAACACACCCTGCATCTCTCCTTCCAGGAGATCGCTCCCACCCAACCGCAGGTGAACTTTTTCCACTGCAATCGGTGATCACTAAATACACATCCATAGATTGTTCATTTGGCAGAGTGTTTAGGAGCTGAGCAATCAGATAATAGGCTATGTGGATCAGAGCTGAAATATAACAGAAGGGTTCTGTAAAGCTCACTATACACTATAAAATCAGATTGTACAATCGCCTTTAGATCTACCATCAACTATGTAGTACAGGGGCCTGCCTGATTGGTTACAGAGTGATTGGATAGATGATGTGTACTCCTAATATTTAGCTTTGATAAATCTAAAGAAGATCATACAGAGATTTTACAATCAGATTGTATAGTGTATGGCCACCTTTATACACTATATAAAATTAACTAGTTGTGCTTTCTGTGCCATTCATTGTTAACAGCACACCAAATACAGAAGCAAATACCGTTTGCCACGTGAAAAAATGAGTGACAGATGGAGCAAATTCACAATAAAAAACACGCAACTCGCAGCTGCAAAATGTCCTATGAGCTACTTTGCCATGTGTAGCACAGCCCTTTGAAATCAATCACTCAAAGCTCTGTGCATGCTAAATGCTGCCTAGCTTTAAGTATATTGATAAACACCACCCCTATAACTGTGGAAAGGAAGAAAATAGCAGATATGGAGCATTCTTCTATGGTTATATAAAGGCAACTATAAAGGCCTACTTGCTATCTCTCATGAAACACTGTGAAGGTCTCCCATGCCAGCTAGAGAGATGCTGTGAGACCTTGTCATTGGACTTGATTTACACTTGTGATTTTAATGATTTTGTGAGTATTTTATATCTTTTAATAATTAATGGTGCTTGAGGTGTTTTTTGTTTTTCTGTTCACTTAGAATTGAAGATTCCCTCAGCCTGATGAGGGCTTCAAAGCCACAAGTTGATCCCCAACACCGTAAAGACCAATATCAGTTTTCAAGTGACATCTCCAGCCATAATTCCATTGGGGGCCTTGGAGCACTTGAGCACTGACTGTGTAGTTTTTTGAGTGTTCCTCTCTCCATATCCCAAACAGTTTCTATTGCCAACATATTCTGTGTGGAAGATTTGATAGTTGCCCAAATACTGACCCAGTCCCTCTGTTTTAGGTGTATGCCCAGGTCTGAATTCTAGGTGGTGGCACAGGAAGGGAGGTTAGAAGGTGCTGCTGTGAGATGGGAATACAATTTGGAGATGATGCCCGGGGCATGTGGGTCTGAGTTCCAGATATCCTCAAAGAGTGTCATACTTGTTAGAAAAGAATGTGTGAAAATATGGAGCTAAGAAGTGGGATATTGGTAAGTATCGTACAAGTTCCCCCTCTGCGATTCAAGCTTGTTCCTGTAGTGCAGAGAAAGATTTCAGGGCAGTAGCAGTAACCAGCATACAAAATCGGATCAAGCCTAAGTGCTTCCAAAGCAAGCAAGATGTTCGGTCAACATAGGCCAGATAAAAAGAAGGGTGGTAATAAAAAGAGAGAGTAGGGGCCTGTGGGGGGACACTAGTTTGAATAGACCCTTGAGTTTTATCCCACAGTGCAAGTGAATGAAGGATTGTCAATAGACCCTTATTCCAAGTGGCATAACCAGAGCAGATCAGATTGTCAGCCGGAATAGGGTCAAGATCCATAATTTCAAGACTCATCCACAGCGGGACTTCACTAGTTGCATGATAAAGGGTGATTTGGGCCAACTTGGCCGCTTGATAACACTTAGAAATTGAGCTCCCCAAACCGCCATTTAGCCTAGTGTGTAAAAGCTCTAGGTAATCTTGGTTGATGGAACCCCAAATATACTTATGTACTCAGAGCTGTAGGGCATGAAAGTAATAACAGGGTACTACTATAGGAAACACCCGAAAGACATTTAGGATCTTGGACAGCAAAGACTTTTTAATGGCTGCAATATGACCAAGCCAAGATACACAAAGAGATTGCCAGCTAGACATAAGGAAGGTGAGAAGGGTGAGCATAGGAAAATAATTGGCACAATATAGGAGGGAAGGGCTGCTGGTCGGTTTCATATCCAGATAGGGGAGGGGAAAGGTAGTCCACTGAAATGGAAAGGTTTCCAGGAGGTGGGCCATCTCTGTCATTGGTAGAGACACATTGAGGTCCATAGATTTATGTTGATTGACCTCTAGGCCAGACACTAATATCTGAAAAGGCTTCTAAGAGAAAATAACTAAAGTCCATTTCAAGACTATTTCTACCATGCATCTACCTGAGCACCCTAAGCTTGACTGTAAGTTCCCCTATGTCCCACTCTTTCATTGTAGTATCCCTTTCTAGGGAAGTGGCTCGGGATGTTTTCTTTGGTCCTATCATCTTATTAGAAAGGGCTGCCAGGAACTTCCTAAATCAGTCTTTGCATCATTTACTGCTCTGTACATACCTTTTTGGAGACTGGTTAGAATCTCTATTGACTTCAGGGACTTCCCAGCTTGCAAATTGTGAATTTCACATGGTGTTTACATATTTAAAATGTTCAGCCAAACTGACTAAACTTTTTAGATCTCCATTATCTCTAATATTTACAAAAAGTAGAGCAATGTAAATGTATAACTCAAATAACTAAAAAGGAGAAGTATGACCACAGATTTTTTTGGCCCTACTTCTCCTATAGATCACAGCCTTTACAGTTGGTATCCACCCAGATGCCTGGCCTGTAGCTGTCTCAGCCTCTCAGCTTCACCACTGGGAGACTGAGCCAGATGCTCCCTCCCCTCCACAGTCCAGTGCTTCAGTGAGTGCTGTCAGCCACTGGATCTCTGCTCAGAGTGGAGGGGAGAAGAAAGCAATCAGCGGTGTTTAATTAATCAGTTATTAGTGCTGAGGCAGTGGGGGTCCAATGCAACATTGGATTGATGCTGCTTCCACCTAGGTGGGTATAAGTTTTTTTTTATATCCCATACTTCTCTTTAAAAATGTTACTTTGACATTTTATTCTTACGTATTGGTTAATTTAATATCATTTACCTTTAACAGTCATTGACTGCTTAAAGAAGGGCTCCAGGCCCCCCCAAAAAAATAACAGTCAGAATCTACAAATACTGTAGCTGCTAACTTTTAATATAAGGACATTTACCTGTCCAGGGATCCAGCGATGTCCTCATCTGAACCATTTCTTCAATTGGCTTTGGGTGCAGGCACTGGAGCTGGCTTACCAAGTAAGGGAAACAGGAAATGAAGCCTTGCGGCTTCACAGCTGTTTCTTACTGCACATGCTAAAGCCACACTGCACCATATGAAATGTCCCATAGCCTTCTGGGACCTGTGATGTGACGCAGAACACTGCAGGGGAAGAAGGGGGCTGAAATTCTGGCTCAGATCGTTGCGGCGATCTGTGATGGAAGTGGGAGTGGGTATCTGTCAAAACCAGGCTCCCCACTCCTTCCCCAAAAAGTGCCAAATGTGGAAGTGGAGGGGCCGAGAGTGCAAACAAGCGGAACTCCCCCGTTTGGGTGGAGCTCCTCTTTAAACTATTTCATGATTAGATGCGATAATTTAAATGTTGAATTTTGTTTGGCAAATAAGATTAATGAAATTAATCTTGAATTTCCTGAAATTATTAATACGATTTAGGATCAGATTGCATTTTTAGAAGATATTCATAATAAAATTGGATAATTCCTAAGGATTCATTTTTTTTTTTAAACACATACTTTCATTGCAACTTTAATGATACTTCCATTCATAGCCAATAAATTAAAATTAGACATTGTTTCCTCTTTAGTATTTAATTTCTGTACTGTGTTTTACTTGTTCAAACAGCTTCTGTAGAGTATGCTATGCTTTTCTTTCTCTTAGATTAATATGTTTGGGTGAATGAAATGGTAATTTCTGAGAAGATATACTGCAAAGCAGTAAATAGACAGTCATTTACAAAAATATCTGCCTCCCTACTTCCCATCGATTTGAAAACCTAAATAACTCACTCAATACAGGTTAGACATTGACAGGTCAAGGAGAAACTCGAAGGTATAATTAGTAGCAACAGTGATGAATCAGTGGCTGTCTAAATGCAATGTTCTCATCACACAGTGGAAAGTCTGTAGAAAATGTTCATGGTGTAATGGATAGTCCTTCTCAATAATTTAAATGCCTTCCCCATGAATGATCTTGATAACAAATACAGATAACTCAGATTTTAATTACCAGTATCATTATGCTAGCAGAAGTTTTTGAAGATGTAATGTTAACAAGAATGTCTATAGGAAAATCTCAAAAAAGTAGACATGCAGCACAACCAATTATACAAAGTTATGTTTACTTCAACAATATTTTGGGGGAATCATAGCACATTCATAATAAATAAAACTGGTAATTATATAAATATGTCATTGTTTGTTATTATCCGAGAATGCTTGTTGCCTGGCTGTTCTCCTTTAGAAAATTCTGCGGTTGCCTATCAGTCTATGTCTACAATATTTTTTCATTTACCCAAAACAAGCATGCAACAAGTTTATAAATAATTTCTATTTTTGTTGTTTCCCTTGAACCAAAAACTCAAAAATCAACTGAAGCATGGAAACCTGTTAGTCGGCATTTTCAGAAAGAGTGAAATTATCTCCTCATCCATACTGGGCAACCTTAAATCAAACTCCATGATTAGTATGTACGAAGAACAAAGAACAAAAGAATAAATGGAATGTCCTCTCACATACAGGCATATATTCTGAAAGAAAATTTAAAAAGTGCTGTTGTGACCTATTTTTAATAAAGGTGTCTATACTTTTCAGCTTTTGGAGGAAGAAGCACATTGCAATGTTTCTTACTGTGGAGTGGTCTGTTTGAAGTTGAATATTTAAAATGTTACTTTTTTGGACACTGGTATTTGAATTTTATTTCTTATAGTTGTTTGTTTTATTTTAGCATATTTATCTGCCATGATTTAAACTTAGGAAGAAGATTATTTTGTAGTGCTGTATATCATTTATTGTTTATACTGTAAAATGAAGACTATTTGAATATTTGTTGGACATACATAGGAAACAAGTACCTATTGCAAATTAAAATAAAAAGGCGAGTTGTAGTAACACTATGATACTAAATAGGTTTTACACAATTACAGTCAGGTCCATAAATATTGGGAAATCGACACAATTCTAATCTTTTTGGCTCTATACACTACCACAATGGATTTGAAATGAAACGAACAAGATGTGCTTTAACTGCAGATTTTCAGCTTTAATTTGAGGGTATTTACATCTCAATCAGGTGAACAGTGTAGGAATTACAATGGTTTGTATATGTGCCTCCCACTTTTTAAGGGACCAAAAGTAATGGCACAGATTAACAATCATCCATCAAACTTTCACTTTTTAATACTTGGTTGCAAATCCTTTGCAGTCAATTACAGCCTGAAGTCTGGAATGCATAGACATCACCAGAAGCTGGGTTTTATCCCTGGTGATGCTCTGCCAGGCCTCTATTGCAACTGTTTTCAGTTCCTGCTTGTTCTTGGGGCATTTTCCCTTCAGTTTTGTCTTCAGCAAGTGAAATGCATGCTCAATCCGATTCAGGTCAGGCGATTGACTTGGCCATTGCATAACATTCCACTCCTTTCCCTTAAAAAACTCTTTGGTTGCTTTCGCAGTATGCTTTGGGTCATTGTCCATCTGCACTGTGCAGCGCAGTCGAATGGGTTCTGAAGCATTATGATGAATATGAGCAGATAATATTGCCCGAAACACTTCAGAATTCATCCTGCTGCTTTTTTCAGCAGTCACATCATCAATAAATACAGGAGAACCAGTTCCATTGGCAGCCATACATGCCCATGCCATGACACTACCACCACCATGCTTCACTGATGAGGTGGTATGCTTTGGATCATGAGCAGTTCCTTTCCTTCTCCATACTCTTCTCTTCCCATCACTCTGGTACAAGTTGATCTTGGTCTCATCTGTCCATAGGATGTTGTTCCAGAAGTGTGAAGGCTTTTTTAGATGTTGTTTGGCAAAGTCTAATCTAGCCTTCCTGTTATTGAGGCTCACCAATGGTTTACATCTTGAGGTGAACCCTCTGTATTCACTCTGGTGAAGTCTTCTCTTGATTGTTAACTTTGACACACATACACCCACCTCTTGAAGAATGTTCTTGATCTGGCCAACTGTTGTGAAGGGTGTTTTCTTCACCAGGGAAAGAATTCTTCGGTCATCCACCACACTTGTTTTGCGTGGTCTTCCGGGTCTTTTGGTGTTGCTGAGCTCACCGGTGCGTTCTTTCTTTTTAAGGATGTTCCAAACAGTTGATTTGGCCACACCTAATGTTTTTGCTATCTCTCTGATGGGTTTGTTTTTTTCAGCCTAATGATGGCTTGCTTCACTGATGAGTGACAGCTCTTTGGATCTCATATTGAGAGTTGACGGCAACAGATTCCAAATGCAAATAGCACACTTGAAATTAACTCTGGACCTTTTATCTGCTCCTTGTGAATGGGATAATGAGGGAATAACACACACCTGGCCATGGAACAGCTGAACAGCCAATTGTCCCATTATTTTTGGTCCCTTAAAAAGTGGAAGGCACATGTACAAACTGTTGTAATGCCTACACCGTTCACCTGATTTGGACGTAAATACCCTCACATTAAAGCTGAAAGTCTGCAGTTAAAGCCCATCTTTTCAATTCAAATACATTGTGGTGGTGTATAGAGCCAAAAAGATTGGAATTGTGTCCCAATATTTATGGACCTGACTGTATATAAGCATAATTAAATATATATATATATATATATATATATATATATATATATATATATATATATATATATATATATATATATATATATATATATATATATATATATATATATATTTTTTCATTTAACAGTTAGACATCATTAATGAGTCTTGGTTTCCTTAAAAGAGGACATTGTAATTATCACTGAAAGCAAGGGCATATCTCCTTTTTAATATCTTCCCAGACTTTTTACCCTAATGTGCCTCCTGTCCCTTTGTTTCCCTGTATGAATGACATGATGAATTTTCATCATATGTGAAAGCAGAGTTCATATGTTCAATCCAATGTACTGTACCAGATGAAGATTTGATTTATTGACGTGCTTAGATTAAAGCAGAACACTTTCAGCCAAGTAGAGTTTTCTTACCATCCACATTATAAGTGAAAATAGTGTGCTTCCTAAAGTTTACAGACTTGGCAGCTTTGATCAATATGATAAGTGGGCTATGTCTGTACTAACTGAAAGGGTTTTACAATGTCCTTCAAGAGATACAAATAACAGACATGATTAATATTTCCAGACAATTATATTGATTGATGATGTTCAAAGAATTAAATTAAAGTTTCACATTTAGATGTTTTGAAGAAATATGTCAAGTATTCACAGTTAGCATTTCCTGTTTGATGTTAATTTCCAAATGAATGGTATGAGACTCCTCTACAAAACGTGTGTGTGTATATATATATATATATATATATATATATATATATATATATATATATATATATATATATACATTGTATCTATATTGTTCTATACACTGGGGTCCTCTGGAAGTGATATATAGCTGAGGTCTTGTTGTGCTACAGAGAAAGTAATTTTTTTTTAATTACTCAATATTTTTATTCTCCACTCATAGTTTAGTATAGTGATGAGCCAGATTTACCTGGGTTAGGTCTGCAGGAGGTTTGTTGATCTGTGCTGAAGTTCTGAATGTTAATTCAACCCCCTTTGAAGTCAATAGAAACTCAATCTTTAAAAACAGTTTTGCTCATTTTTCAGGCTAATAGATTAGGTATTGTCAAATAAATGGGATGGGGAACTGGACCCTAGGAACATGTATTCATGTAAAAACAGTTTTTAACCACCTCAATACTGGGTACTTTCACCCCCTTCCTGCCTAGGGCAATTTTCAACTTTCAGTTCTAATGCGCTTTGAATGATAATTAGTCATGCAACAGTGTACCCACATGACATTTTTATAATTTGTTTTGAGACAAATAGAGATTTCTTTTGTTGGTATTTGATCAGCACTGTTTTTTTTTATTTTTTTGCGCTATAAACGAAAACAGACCAAAGATTTGGAAAAAAGTGTGTTTTTCTTTGCTTCTGTTATAAAATGTTGCAAATAAGTAATTTTTCTTCATAAATTCAGTGCCCTGGAATGTTCATAAAGATAAAAACTCATAAAGGGTATAATTAAGAGAATTGTACATAAGAAAAGAGCATAGCAATCCCACAAAGGGTTAAAATTCCTTGACAGGTTCTTTAACAGGATGCTTCTTAAGGATTTCTCAATTGACATTTGCTAGGAAGTGTTGTGAATGACCTCTGTGACCTCAAATAAAGAGCAATGCAAAGACTTTATTGGGGAAAACATTACAAACACCCTTAATAAAAAATGTATCACTTAGACATAAGATAAAGCACTTTCCCTGTTCTATGGCCAGCAGTATGGGGGTTAGGGGAACCAAAATCAAATGAAGCAATGAAGCAAGCTGCATAGAAAAGCAGCCTGATGACACATACTATGCCATTCAGTATATGGAGAGACCTGGTGGCAGTCGGCTTGTCAGATAACTTCAGGGGACCACAGGAAGCATCAGAGGCATACGGTCATCTTCCAGGCAACACGTTTCAGGTACCTGCCTTTTTCTCAAGCCAGCCATATGTTGATTCTACAAGAAACCCCCTCTACAATGTCTTCTTACCCTTGTTTTTCATACAAATAACCAACGGCTTCTAAGTAACTCACCTATTAGGAAATAAACCCTGAACAGAGATACTGTATGTATGATTAAAGGTACCTTATATAACCATAAGGTTACTTTTACTATAGTGCATGCCCCAAATACTTGACAGCTAGCCTTTCTTGATGAAGTTGCTCAGATTCACTTTACTGGAGGCCTTTTGGTTGTGGGTGGAGATTTTAATTTTCAATCATTTTTATTGAATATTTTCAAATGCTGAATGACCAGTATAAACAGAAAGCCAAAACTGACAGTTGACATGGATTACACTGAGATGAACTGAGTACAGCCTGATCTCCAAGGACACATAGCAATCAGGAAGCAAGCATTGTATGGAACATAGAATAGTTAATCCCCATGCCCTGGGCCATCACCTGGTTAACCTGAATTAATGGGTGGGGGAGCCAAAGGGCTGTGCACCTAGTAACGGTTGCAACACATATGGTTTCTGGGTGCCCCCCTAGCAAATAATCCAGAAAACCCTGAATGAAGGAACATTAAAGCTCCTTTAGGTATTCCAGATACTATTGTGAAGGGCACAGCGATCAAGCAGTAGGGTAAACCCTTGGGATTTATGTACTTGGTCACATAAGGTGAGCGAATGCACCAGCGTGGGTGATAGAATTGGGGGTCGAAGCTTGGAAGGGCTCTAGGCAAGGTAATCTAATGTGAAGTTGGGGAATTGCCTGTCGTTCCATGTGGATCCAATCTGGTTTAGTGTATTGAGGGTAAACCAAAGAAAATTGTGCTAACTGAGCTGCCTGGTAGTATAACCAGAGGTTTGGGGGGGCCAGGGCCGGATAAAAACCAGCCCTGGAAAAAATCTCATACCAGCCCCATAGCATTATTATACCAGCCCAACAGCATTACGTCATTATTTTCTTGTTCATAAAAGGGAAAAAAATGCATTTTAAAGCACATTTGAATAGTGTATTATATATAGATAACACAGATATGAGAACTAGGGATGAGCTTCGAGTTCGAGTCGAACTCATGTTCGACTCGAACATTAGCTGTTAGAAAGTTCGGCGAACAGCGAACAATTTGGGGTGTCCGCGGCAAATTCGAATGTGCGTGGAACACCCTTTAAAAGTCTATGGGAGAAATCAAAAGTGCTAATTTTAAAGGCTTATATGCAAGTTATTGTTATAAAAAGTGTTTGGGGACCTGGGTCCTGCCCCAGGGGACATGGATCAATGCAAAAAAAAGTTTTAAAAACGGCCGTTTTTTCAGGAGCAGTGATTTTAATAATGCTTAAAGTCAAACAATAAAAGTGTAATATCCCTTTAAATTTTGTAGCTGGGGGGTGTCTATAGTATGCCTGTAAAGGGGCGCATGTTTCCCGTGTTTAGAACAGCCTGACAGCAAAATGACATTTCAAAGGAAAAAAGCCATTTAAAACTACTCGCGGCAATTACATTGCCGGTCCGACAATACACATAGAAGTTCATTGATAAAAACGGCATGGGAATTCCCCACAGGGGAACCCCGAACCAAAATTAAAAAAAAAAAATGACGTGGGGGTCCCCCTAAATTCCATACCAGGCCCTTCAGGTCTGGTATGGATATTAGGGGAACCCCGGCCAAAAAAAAAAAAAAAATGCCCCCTAAATTCAATACCAGACCCTTCAGGTCTGGTATGGATTTTAAGGGGAACCCCGTGCCAAAAAAAAAAAAAAAACGGTGTGGGGTCCCCCCAGAAATCTATACCAGACCCTTATCCGAGCAAGCAACCTGGCAGGCCGCAGGAAAAGAGGGGGGGCAGAGAGAGCGCCCCCCCTGAACCGTACCAGGCCACATGCCCTCAACATTTGAGGGTGCTTTGGGGTAGCCCCCCAAAACACCTTGTCCCCATGTTGATGAGGACAAGGGCCTCATCCCCACAACACTGGCCGGTGGTTGTGGGGGTCTGCGGGCGGGGGGCTTATCGGAATCTGGAAGCCCCCTTTAACAAGGGGACCCCCAGATCCCGGCCCCCCCTGTGTGAAATGGTAAGGGGGTACAAAAGTACCCCTACCATTTCACTAAAAAACTGTCAAAAATGTTAAAAATGACAAGAGACAGTTTTTGACAATTCCTTTATCTAAATGCTTCTTCTTTCTTCTTTCTTCTATCTTCTATCTAAGCATTATTAAAATCACTGCTCCTGAAAAAACGTCCGTTTTTAAAACTTTTTTTTGCATTGATCCATGTCCCCTGGGGCAGGACCCAGGTCCCCAAACACTTTTTTATGACAATAACTTGCATATAATCCTTTAAAAATAGCACTTTTGATTATTCGTGTTCGTGTCCCATAGACTTTAACGGTGTTTGCGTGTTCGTACAAACTTTTTTCCTGTTCGCATGTTCTAGTGCGAACCGAACAGGGGGGTGTTCGGCTCAATCCTAATGAGAACACATAGAACTAGGGACTTTCAGTTAAAAGTAGTAAAAGTGGAGCAATCATTAAGGGGGACACCTGGAACTCTGGGAATGTGGGGGGGGGTCTGGTGACCAGAGATCACCTTCCGCAAAAAGAATACACTGAGGTAAGGGGGGGTGGGTTTACTGATATAGGGGGAAACCTTTATATCAGTGCCCCCTTACATCAGTGACCCCCCTCAGACTGGCCTGGTAGCACTGTCACTGACTTCCTCTCAGGTGCACTATGCAGGGCTCAATCAGTCGGCTCCAGCTTGGTTGGCGCTGGTTTTCCTATAGTCTCCTCTCCACAGTCCACACAGGTCTGACTGCTCCCATGACCCCCATCCCAGTGGCACTCCCATTCTTGACTCCTCCCCAGACTCCCTCAGAGACTGCAGACATGATATAAGACAAGAGATGGTCAGAGGTTGTGGACATGATACAAGAGTCTGCAAGCATGGTACAGGAGATGGTTAGTGACTGAGGACATGATATAAGAGATCAATTCAGCCTCACCAGTGCCCCATCAAATACAGCCTCACTGTGCCCCATCAAATGCAGCCTCATTGTGCCCGTCAATGCAGCCTCACTGTGCCCATCAATGCAGCCTCACTGTCAGGAGAATTAGTAGACCAGACTGTGTGGACTGGACAGAGATAACCAAAAACGCATGAAAAGTGAATAATAATGATATTTATTAAGATAGGTGATAAATAAGAAAATACAAACAGTGCACAACCAAGCCAACAAACCCACCAACAACAACAGTATATACAAAAAGGGACAGTACCAGAATCACAGATGTCAGCCAGGTCAAGGTCATACACAGCAGATCAGCAGAAGGACAAGGGATATTCCAGAAACATAAACATTAGCCAGGCCAAGGTCATACACGGAGAGATCAGTAGATGAGGGACTGGGAACCAACAGGACAGGGAGGGGATGGATCGGACTGAAGGGTAAGGAAAGGGTACAGGAACACAGGAGGGACCGGGTCAGGATAAGCTCGGGAACAAGGTCAGATGCAGGCTTAGGTTTGGGTAACAGGCGAGGTCAGGGCTCAAGGAGAAAGATGTGAGGGCTTGCCAGGTATTTATGAGACTACCAATGATTGACCTCACGTAACACCTAAACGCAGGAGGTGCTGTCTGCTCCACACTGCCGATATACATCCGCTGGTGGACACAGGTACTACGGCCCAAAGATCCAACAGTGCCACCAGCAGGTGAGTCCTCTTATTACAGGTCCTGGGTGTAGGAAGACACCTGCTGGTGGACACTGGTACTGCAATCCAAGAGACCGACAGCACCACCAACGGGTGAACCCTTTCATGACACTCACTGCCCATCAATGCAGCATCACTGTGCCCATCATTGCAGCCTCACCATGCCCATCATTGCAACCTTACTGTGCCCCTAATTGCAGCCTAATGGTGCCCATCATTGCAGCCTTACTGTGCCCATCATTGCCACCTCACCGCGCCAATCATTGCAGCCTTACCATGCCCATCATTGCAGCCTCTGCAGCTTCACTGTGCCCATCATTGCAGCTTCACCGTGTTAATAATTGCCACCTCACTGTGCCCATCATTGCAGCCTTACTGTGCCCATCATTGCAGCCTCACCCTGCCCATCATTGCAGCCTCACCGTGCCCATCATTGCAGCCTTACTGTGCCCATCACTGCAGCCTTACTGTGCCCATCACTCACCATGCCCATCATTGCCACCTCATCATGCCAGTCATTGCAGCCCTACCATGCCAATCATTGCAGGCTCACCGTGTTAATAATTGCCGCCACACCGTGCCCATCATTGCCACCTCACCATGCCAATCATTGCAGTCTCACCGTGTTAATAATTGCCATCTCACTGTGCCCATCATTGCCACCTCACCATGCCAATCATTGCAGCCTTAGCATGCCCATCATTGCAGCCTCACCCTGTTAATAATTGCCACCTCACTGTGCCCATCATTGCCACCTCACTGTGCCCATCATTGCAGCCTTACTGTGCCCATCATTATTGCAGCCTAAGGGTGCCCATCATTGCAGTCTTACTGTGCCAATCAATGTAGCCTCACCAGTCAGTGCCAGTGGATTATGTACAGCGGGCATCTCCCGCTGTGTCATGGAGCTGAGTGTGAAATGTTATGCCGCGCTGTGACAAAAGTCCCGCCCTCCTCCTAGACCAGCTCGTGTGATAGACAGAACAGGACTTTTGTCACAGCGCAGCCGAAAGTTTCAGTCAGCTCTGAGACACAGTGGAGTCTCCCGACTCCCGCTGTGTGACAAGAGGAGGAGGGGGAGGAGGAGGGAGGGGAGCGCTGCAGCCACAGCATAACTCAAAGCGCCCCCAGGGCAGGCAGCCTACCAGGAAATGTCTCAGTATCCCGGTAGGCCAGTCTGGCCCTGTGGGGGGGCTAGCACCCCTTGGGTTCGCATTCTGAAAAAAGGTTGCTTTAGATCATCGGCAACCCTTTTTCCCCCAAACAAATCATATCATTTTGGATTGGAACTTCTTCATATGCTCTCTCCTAATCGGGATGGGCAATGATCTGAATAAATAGAGCAACCAAGGGAGGAGGGTAATTTTCATTGAGTGGATACTGCCTATCCAGGATAGATCATGTTTGTCCCAGGAATCAAGGTCCTCTCCAAGTTTTTTATAGAGAGGGGGGTAATTATCCCTATACAACTGATCAATGCTGGGAGTCAAGTGTATCCCCAAGTATGGGATGGAGTCAGGATTTCAAGAAAAAGAGAAATAGGTCCATAAACAGTCAACTAATGGGGGATCTACTGAAATGTTCAGCACTTTAGATTTAGAGATATTCACTTGGAGGCCAGAGGCTTGCCAAAGTCCTACAGCAGTTTAAAAATGTTGGGGACTGAGATAAGGGGTGAGGAGACAAACAGGAGAAAGTAATCAGCAAACAGTGCGCATTTATCTGTGGAGCCACAATGTACTCCCTGGATGTCAGGGTGGTTCCTGATTGCTATAGCCAAAGTCTCAATGGCCATAGCAAAAATAAGTGGTAAAAGGGGGCAGCCTTGTTGTGTGCCTTTCACTATATTAAAGGGGTCAGAGTAGCATCTCAAGAGGCGCACCTGTGCACTAGGGTTAGAGTACAGAGCCAGGAGAGTTCCTAGAAAGCATGGGCCAAAGCCCCATCTCTCCAGATTTTCATAAAGGTAAGGCCAAGTCACTATATCAAATGCTTTCTACAGATCAATTGATTACAAAAAGCCTTCTTGCGGAGTCTTCCCGTCCCACCTTGAGTGGAGTAAAGATATGACATTGACCGCTCTACATATCTGATCAGAGCCCTGCCTCCCCGGTATAAAAACCGATTGATCCTAGCGGATGTATTTAACTATAAATGCCAAGAGTCTATTGGAAAGAATTTTGGTTAAGATTTTTAAAGTGGGGGTCCACCTATCTATTGTTTTTTTTTTTTTTGAGTTCATTCACAAACTTTTCTTCTCAGCAGTACATACTCACATATTGTGTCTAATATGTCTGCCTGTGTCAGATTTTGTCGGAAAGAATAACTTATATTATTCACTGCAGGCGGTTTCCATCTTCATTGTGGGCATTTGAAGCTCACAAGCATTTATTTCCTGGATGCGGTGAATGCTGTGCTCCCAGCATTCACCACTCTTTCCTGCACATGCTCAGTGGCATCCTGGGAAGCCTGAGACTAGCTCCCAGGAGACTGTGAGGAGTCTGGGAGAGGCTAGAAACACGCCTACTCCCATGGGAGGAGAACCAGGAAGTGCAAAGAAGAATAGAAAAATAAAAGGTAATTACGGCGATTTAAATTTTTTTAAATGGCACGTCAGCATCTAGGCAAGGAAGAGAATACATACAGATATTGTTCAAAATTTGGGTGGAACCCCGCTTTAAGTAGTTATTAATTAACGAGATTGGGTGGTAATTGCTGACATCACTAGCATATTTCCTGGTTTACGGATGTCCGTCATGTAGGCTAGGTTCAAGATTCTGTGGACAGGATTACCATTGTGGAGGGAGTTAAAGAACCTGGTCAGATACAAAGGTAGGGTCAAAGAGAAGGATTTATAATAACATACTGAGAATCCATTGGGGCCTGGGGCTGAGCCCCTTTTAAGAAATTCAATCACCTTCAAGACCTCCAACTCTGAGACCGGCTGTTGTAGGCTAGAGCGATGTGAAGAAGGCAACTTCGGAAGAGGGATGTCCTGGAGGAAATCCGCAAGTTGATCAGGAGGGACTGTATCATCTGCCTTATAGAGTTTTGTCCCGAGTAAAAGTCCCTAAAAGATTGCATGACAATCTGGGAATTCTGAGTTAGGGCTCCGGAAGTGGTGCGGATTTTAGGAAAGGAGAAAGAGCAATGTTTGGGAGTCAGTTTAGTCTATTCTGTCCTTTTGAACATAGAATCAGGCTCCAGACCATCTGAGATTCTTTTTAGCCTCCGTAGTCAGGGCCATATTCAGAGCAAGGCGGGCTGCATCTAATTGGACCAGTGGGGCATTTGTGGAGTGCCGCTTATGGGATTTGCTCAGTGTTAGGAATTTCCTTCTCCTCTGTTTGTGCTATGTCTGACCTCCTTTATCTCTTGAGTCTAGAGGCAATTTGAATATTTTTACCCCTAATCAGAAGTCTTATGGACTACCCACAGAGGAACAGAGTTAACTGAACTTTATATTACACTTAGTTCTTTCCATGTTAAACATGGGCCGGCTGGAAGAAAAAAAGAAATCACTTTAGTAAATGGAAGGGAGCCTGGATGAAAACCCTCCTGGGTTAGAGGCAATTGGATCAGGGGGGTTAGAGTCCTTGGATCTCTTCTTTTGTTATTTCTGCCAGGCAAGAGTAAGTAGACTCAGTGGAGAGGGCCTCTTGGATGCTCCAGAGCTTTTGAGGGAAGAAGCTAAAGGGGGTCCTTGGAGATCAGGCCTAGTTTGTTCAGGAGTCTTTTGCCTTCCTGAAAAGAGGAGAATCCGAATGTTTTTTGTTGAAAATTGAAGATCGGGTGGAAGGGAAAGGACCACTAGTACTTGATGGATTTTTGTGTAAGGGCCTGCAGTAGTGGTTTTAGGGTGCGCCTCTTCTGAATGGTGGTAGGAGAAAGGTCTGCGAAGATCTGAATTTGATGTCCCAGGATGGTTAGCCAATCCATATTCCTGGTTGTTTTTATGACCTCCTCCTTCACCCTGTAAAAATGCGGCTTAACAACGATTTCCCGTCAGGATGAGGGGGTGTGAGGGCCCTATGTGCTCTGTCCAGTTCAGTAGTTAGGGATATTTGGAAACAGCTCCTTAATGAAGATACAAACCGCAGAGTGTACATCTTGAACAGATTCTGGGAGCCTCCTTATTCTGAAGTTGTAGCGCCAGGATCTGTTCTCTAGCTTGTCAATTTTAGAGAGAGCAGTGTGCAGTTGGTCTTGGAGATCCTGGATTCTAGCAGTATTCTGATTAGCCCGTGCCCAGTTTGGTCTGTTTTTTGCTGTATAGCCTCAATCCTTGCTCCCAGATTATGTAAATCCGCTTGGATTGCTGAGCTGATTTGTGTAGCAGTTTGTGCTAGTCTTCTGGCTAGCATTTTAGAGAAGGAGGACATTAGAGAAGTCAGGTCAGCTGGGCTGGGCGGGCAGTGTAGTGGTATCCCCCCTGTAGAGCTAGGGCTGGCTGACATGTCCCCTGTGGGTGACTGGAGCAGTTTATCCAGGGTTCTCTCCAGCAAGGGCACTGTGGAGGCTGGTGAGAGGCAGGCAGGGGCAGAGGAGCCTATGGCAGGACTTGATGGGACTGACCTGTGCAGAGGTGCAGGGTCCACTTCCGTAATGTCCTCTTCTCCCTCTTTCACCACACCATGTTGTGTAGCAGCCACCATCTTGGATGTCTCAGTGGCTGGAGATACAAGCTCCAACAGCTGGGAGTGGTCCCTCCTCGCTTGCCCCACGGGCATAAAAGTATTCCCCAGACCCTACAGAGATGCGGGGATGAGATGTGGTGCAGGGCCGCAATGTGTGGCTACAGCGGGTATAGTGGTGCCAGAGCGGTACAGAGCTCCCTGATCAAGTGGCCATTCAGGGAGCTGCCGCGCATGCGCCTCATAGGTGGAGATTTTTATGTGGGCCTGGAGTTCTCCCACGACATCTCCTTGGCATGATCCTATCTGCAGCAGCCTGAAAATGTTTCAAGAAAGACCAACAATGTGCAAGGTTTTTGCACTGCTTGAGCCTTCTCCATTTTTCTTTTTTTTTTTTTTTTATTTCCCATAAATTATTTTAAAATTGATTTTATGCTTCTAGACAGATTTATGCCACAGATTATTTAAATATGATGCAATAATAGATATTCATCATATAATTATATTTGATCACAAAACGGTTTCTTCACTCCTAACACTCCCTGAAGGGCACACCAGTGGGTGAACCTGGAGATTGAATAAGGACCTTCCTTATGATGTGGTAATAGAAGCAGATATAAGACAAACTATACCTTACTTATTTTCAGGAAACAGATCCAGAGGAAGTGAAGAGGAGAACTCTATCGGAGGCCCATAAAGCTGTTGTATGGGGAACTTATAGCTCAAGGTGTTTGACCTAAGAGGAAATGTCCGGCTCAAATCCTCAAATTGATACAATAATAAGAGAAATAGACCAAGGCATGAGGTGTGGGGAACAGAGGAATTCTCACATTTATATTCCATGCACCTACAATATCACTGACATTTTTATCAACAGGCCAATATAAAACTTAATTTCTTGGAACAAAAGTTCTATGAACATCAAAATAAAAGCAGTAAGCTACTCATGAGAATGCAAAAAAATCCCCAAAATGACAACAGTTTCAGGTCACTCAATTTTTCAGATTTCTCATATAGATCAACAATTTTAAAGATTTTTATCAGCACTGATATACCAATAGAACAACCTCATGAAGCACAGAGATATAAAAAATTAAGGAATATCCTAAAGCTGTGTTTTTCTTAGGGCTTACGAAAAAAAAATCGATAGCATTAGAACAGGACATTATAGTGGAGGAGATTAATTTGAAAGCCATCCATGGCTGCTGGAAAAATCTACAAGTGTATAACTAAATTTTCAGATTTATTGGAGTTTCTGTGTGCCTACTTTAATTTTGTCTCTAAGGCATAGCAAATGCCTTCTGAGGCCCTAATGGCTCTTATTACCCTTATTAAAAAAAAAGGGCAAAATAGTCATTAAATGCCAGTACTTTAGGCCCAAATCCCTTGTGAATTAGTATATGAAAGTCCTGGCCAAATTTCTTGCAGGTAGATTGAAATCTTGCCTCATAGGGTTTATTCACTAGGACCAGGGATAAATAATTCACAGAGGGCATTTTCCATTGTTCACTGAGCAAAAGCTAACAATATCTCATGCCCACTTCTATCAACAGTTGTTGAAAAAAAAAAACATATGATAGGATTTCTGCATTTTTAAAAATACAATATTTGCAAAGATTAGGATTCATTTAGAATATGTTTAGGTGAGTTGGAATGATATAGAGCCTTTTATTTTGGCGCTGGATGCCTTCCTAAATTCACAAAATATCACAAACTATTACCATCTACAAATAATAACATTGATTGATTGTTGATCTGGGAATAAGATTGTTAATCTGAGCCTTAGAGGATCAGAAGGGATATTTTTTTTCCTTGGTGGAGCACATTTTTCTATGTTTTGAATGTTTTTTCTTTTTGCTTTCCCCTGGATCAAGTGTGGGTATAAGGATCTGTATGTAGTGGTTTTCATATAATTTATACATTTTTTTCCTGATGATTAACTGCTTGCTGACCGCCGGCCGTCAATTGACAGCCAGGCGGCTCAGCTCTCGTGGCGGGCGTCATATCACGTCCTCGCTTTCCCAGCCCACTGGGGGCGCGCACGCACCGCCAACGGCGATCGCGCGCCTGCCGTGTCACTGGGCACCCGGTGTGCGTGCCCGGTGGCGGCAATGTCCCCCGGGCACCCGTAATTACCGGTAACACAGCAGGACCGTGGATCTGTGTGTGTAAACACACAGATCCACACTCCTGTCAGAGGAGAGGAGACCGATGGTGTGTTCCTAGTACAGAGGAACACCGATCAGTCTCCTCCCCTAGTGAGTCCCCACCCCTACAGTTAGAATCACTCCCTAGCAAACACAGTTAACCCCTCGATCACCACCTAGTGTTAACCCCTTCCCTGCCTGTTACATTTATACAGTAATCAATGCATTTTTATAGTGCGGATCGCTGTATAAATGTGAATGGTCCCAAATATGTGTCAAAAGTGTCTGATATGTCCGCCGCAATATCACAGTCACGATAAAAATCGCAGATCGCCGCTATTACTAGTAAAAAAATTTTAAAAAAATTAAAATGTTATAAATCTATCCCCTATTTTGTAGACGCTATAACTTTTGTGCAAACCAATCTATATAAGCTTATTGCGATTTTTTTTAACAAAAATATGTACAAGAATACATATCGGCCTAAACTGAGAAGAAATTTGTTTTAAAGAAAAAAAAATTGGATATTTATTATCGCAAAAGTTAAAAATTATTGTGTTTTTTTTTTAAACTTGTCACTCTTCTTTTGTTTATAGCACAAAAAATAAAAACCACAGAGGTGATCAAATACCACCAAAAGAAAGCTCTATTTGTGGGGAAAAAATGATAACAATTTCATTTGGGTACAGTATTGTATGACCGCACAATTGTCATTCAAAATGTGACAGTGCTGAAAGCTGAAAAATGGCTTGGGCAGGAAGGGGGTGAAAATGCACTGTATTGAAGTGGTTAACCAGTTGCTGACTGCCGCACGCTGATGTATGTTGGCAGAATGGCACCGGCAGGCATAAGGGCTTACCTGTACATCCCTGCCTCCCAGCGGTGCCTTCGGTGGTCAGAATAGCTTCAGGAGCGATCCGTGCTGAGGGGGAGGCCACTGATTCATGGCCACCCCCTCGCGATCTCTCCTGGCTAATGAGAAGCTTCCTCTGTATTCTATTCTGAGTATTTTGCAGATCTTGCTTTTTGTCACAAAGTTTTGAAAATTAAAAAAAGGAAAAAAAATAAATTTTTCTTTTCTTTCTTAATTTTCAAAAACAAATGAGAGCTGCAAAATACTCACCAATCCTGAAGGTGGTGCTTGGTTTTCAGGGCCCCATATGCGGCCAGGCTCCCAGAAAGTCCAACACATATGGTATCCCCATACTCAGGAGAAGCAGCAGAATGTATTTTGGGGTGTAATTCCACATATGCCCATGGCATGTGTGAGCAATATATCATTTAGTGACAACTTTATGCAAAAAAAAAAGTTTGTTATTTTCACGCAACTTGTGACAAAATATAAAATATTCCATGGACTCAACATGCCTCTCAGCAAATAGCTTGGGGTGTCTACTTTTCAAAATGGGGTATTAGCCTCTAGACTGCTTTTACAAGCAGTGGGAGGGAATGTTGTCCCCCCCTCCCACTATCTTCCACCGTCTTTTCTCTGGCTCTCCTGTCCCAACAGGGAACCTGAGAATGCAGCCAGTGGTTCCGCTAGCTGACCATAAAGCTGATCAGAGACCAGAATAGCTCCAATCATCTCTATGGCCTAAGAAACCGGAAGCTACGAGCATTTCATGACTTAGATTTCGCCGGATATAAACAGCACCATTGGGAAATTGGGAAAGCATTTTATCACACCGATCTTGGTGTGGTCAGATGCTTTGAGGGCAGAGGAGAGATCTAGGGTCTAATAGACCCCAATTTTTTCAAAAAAGAGTACCTGTCACTATCTATTGCTATCATAGGGGATATTTACATTCCCTGAGATAACAATAAAAATGATTAAAATATATATAAATGAAAGGAACAGTTTAAAAATAAAATAAAAAAGCAAAATAAATAATAAAAAAAAAGCACCCCTGTGCCCCCCTGCTCTCGCGCAAAGGCTAATGCAAGCGCCGGTCTGGCGTCATATGTAAACAGCAATTGCACCATGCATGTGAGGTATCTCCACAAAGGTCAGATAGAGGGCAGTAATTTTAACAGTAGACCTCCTGCATAAATTGGTAACCTGTAAAGGCGTTTAAAGGTTTTTAAAAATGTATGTAGTTTGTCGCCACTGCACGTTTGTGCTCAATTTTAAAGCATGTCGTGTTTGGTATCCATGCACTCGGCCTAAGATCATATTTTTTATCTCATCAAACATTTGGGCAATATAGTGTGTTTTAGTGCATTAAAATTAAAAAAAGTGTGTTTTTTCCAAAAAAAATGCGTTTGAAAAATCGCTGCGCAAATACCGTGTAGAAAAAAAAAATGAAACACCCACCATTTTAATTTGTAGGGCCTTTGCTTTAAAAAAATATATAATGTTTGGGGGTTCAAAGTAATTTTCTTGCAAAAAAAAATATTTTTTCATGTAAACAAAAAGTGTCAGAAAGGGTTTTGTCTTCAAGTGGTTAGAAGAGTGGGTGATGTGTGACATAAGCTTCTAAATGTTGTGCATAAAATGCCAGGACAGTTCAACCCCCCCCCAAATGACCCCATTTTGGAAAGTAGACAACCCAAGCTATACGTCAAGTCCATGGACTATTTTATATTTTGACACAAGTTGCGGGAAAAAGACAATTTTTTTTTTGCCCAAAGTTGTCACTAAATGATATATTGCTCAAACATGCCATGGGCATATGTGAAATTACACCCCAAAATACATTCTGTTGCTTCTCCTGAGTTACCACATGTGTGGGACTTTTTGGGAGCCGGGCCGCTTATGGGGCCCCGAAAACCAAGCACCACCTTCAGGATTTCTAAGGGCGTAAATTTTTGATTTCACTCCTCACTACCTATCACAGTTTCGGAGGCCATGGAATGCCCAGATGGCACAACCCCCCCAAATGACCCCATTTTGGAAAGTAGACACCCGAAGCTATTTGCTGAGAGGTATGGTGAGTGTTTTGCAGATTTCGCTTTTTGTCACAAAGTTTAGAAAATTAAAAAAAGGAAAAAAAATACATTTTTCTTTTCTTTCTTCATTTTCAAAAACAAATGAGAGCTGCAAAATACTCACCATGCCTTTCAGAAAATAGCTTGGGGTGTCTACTTTCCAAAATGGGGTCATTTGGGGAGGTTTTGTGCTATCTTGGCATTTTATGGCCTTCGAAACTGTGATAGGTAGTGAGGAGTAAAATCAAAAATTTATGCCCTTAGAAATCCTGAAGGTGGTGCTTGGTTTTCGGGGCCCCATACGCGGCCAGGCTCCCAAAAAGTCCCACACATGTGGTATCCCCATACTCAGGAGAAGTAGCAGAATGTATTTTGGGGTGTGATTCCACATATGCCCATGACATGTGTGAGCAATATATCATTTAGTGACAACTTTGTGCAAAAAAAAAAAAAGTTTGTCAGTTTCCCGCAACTTGTGGCAAAATATAAAATATTCCATGGACTCAACATGCCTCTTAGCAAATATCTGGAGGTGTCTACTTTCCAAAATGGGGTCATTTGGGGGGGGTTGTGCCATATTGGCATTTTATGGCCTTCAAAACTGTGATAGGTAGTGAGGAGTGAAATCAAAAATGTACGCCCTTAGAAATCCTGAAGGCGGTGCTTGGTTTTCGGTGCCCTGTACGCAGCTAGGCTCCCAAAAAGTCCCACACATGTGGTATCCCCCTACTCAGGAGATGCAGCAAAAGGTATTTTAGGGTGAAATTCCACATATAACCATGACATGTGTGAGCAATATATCATTTAGTGACAACTTTTTGTAAACATTTTTTTTTGTCATGATTCAATCACTTGGGACAAAAAATAAAATATTCAATGGGCTCAACATGCCTCTTAGCAATTTCCTTAGGGTGTCTACTTTCCAAAATAGGGTCATTTGGGGGGTTTGTACTGCCCTGCCATTTTAGCACCTCAAGAAATGAGATAGGAAGTCATAAACTAAAAGCTGCGTGAATTCCAGAAAATGTACCCTAGTTTGTAGACGCTATAACTTTTGTGCAAACCAATAAATACGCTTATTGATATTTTTTTACCAAAGACATGTAGCTGAATACATTTTGGCCTAAATGTATGACTAAAATTGAGTTTGTTGGATTTTTATTACAACAAAAAGTAGTCTAAATTTTCAGTCTTTTTCCGCTTATATCACAAAAAATAAAAATCGCAGAGGCAATCAAATACCATCAAAAGAAAGCTCTGTTTGTGGGAAAAAAGGACACAATTTTTGCTTAGGTACAACATTGCATGACCGCGCAATTACCAGTTAAAGCAGCACAGTGCCAAATTGTAAAAAGTCCTCTGGTCTTTGAACAAACAAATGGTCCTGGGGCTGAAGTGGTTAAACTAGATAGACTTGTGTTTTTTTTTTTACCTTACTAAAGCCGGTCATACATGGATCAAAATTTTGCCAGTACTGCAATCGTGCACATGTATATAATAAAAATGTGCAAACAAAATTAATCAGAAAACACAGGAAGGGATATCACCTTATATACACAAACCTGAATCAAATGTCTGGCGCTACAGATAAAAAAATAATATAAACTCCATGATAGTGAATAAATCGATTAATGCACACAAATGTGATTTAAGCTAACAGTCCCCAAGATTTGCATTATAGGGGGCTGACTTATGCAAAGTATAGGGATTGGAGATGTAGCCAGTCCTTAACCAGGAAGCCCACCAATCAGAGCCACGCCATGCCAACCAATGAAGCATCAGCCTGTAATGATATACACAGACTAGATGGGAGGGAAACACACACTTTAAGGTAGAGCAGCCATTAGAATGGAACCTTGGTGGAAATGGTAACTATGGGAAAGGTCTGCCCTTTACTTGTAACTAAATATGTTTATCGTATGTCTTTTATGTCCTACTGTTTGTAGATTAATGCTTTAAGGAATATAATCTGTATTCCTTCATGTAATCCATGATTTTTACCCTTTTCCTGTACTAATAGATAGATTGTGTGTATTAGTCTAGGCCAGCAATCTCCAAACCACAGCCCTCCAGCTGTTGCAGAATACACATCCCATGAGGCATTGTAAAACTCTGACATTCACAGACATGACTAGGCATGATGGAAATTGTTGTTCCTGAACAATTGGAGGGCCATAGTTTGGAGACCCCTGGTCTAGGCCATTTTACTATATACCATTAAATGTTTGTAATTCTGTTAAAGCTTTCACTCATGGTCAAAGAAATCTCATTTAACCCAAATCATATCTGAGATATATTAAAGGGGTAACATGAGAGAGCCATGGCCTGGGCAAACCCCCCTATGGGAGATGCAAAAACCCATTGTCCTGAGTTACCCTGAGTTTGTGGCTTCCCTTAAAAGGGTATTTGACATTCCCACACTCTCCACTTCTGCTGCCAATAGCCTCATGTCCATCAAACAGAGTACGAGAACTGTTGCCGATTACGCCATTGAATTCCGTATTCTGGCAGTAGAGGTCACTTGGAACAATGAGGCCCTTGTGGCTACTTTTTTTCATGGTCTCTCGGATAATATCAAAGATGAGATAGCAGCCCGAAACATACCTAAGGTTCTAGAGTTGATCACATTTGCCATTCTCACTGGCTTCAGTCTCCGAGAGAAACCTTTTTTTAAGGTGCGCTTGCGTAAGCCTCCAATACATTTGGCTCCAAATTTTGCAGTCCCACCCTTGCCTCCCTCACCTCCAATGCCTTCTGATACTGAGTTCATCAGTGAAGTACAACCCATGCAGTTGGGCTTCACTCATCTCTCTGTGGATGAGCGGGCTTTTAGGAGGAGGGAGAGATTGTGCCTTTATTGTGGCCAGGCAGGTCACTTTTTGAACTCTTGTCTTACCCGCCTGGGAAATGCATTGCGCCTGAGGTCCTATAGGGGACAGACCTTAGTAGGTGTTTTTACATCCCCAGTTATCCTGAAGAATAAGCCTTTAGTTCTGGTTACCCTTTCTTGGTCTGAGTCGTCCATCGAGACACAGGTTCTAATCGACTTTGGGACTGCAGGCCTGTTCATAAATAGTGCCTTTGTGTTTAAGCACACGATTCCACTGCAGCTTTGTGCCACTCCACTTGCCATTGAGGCTTTTAATGGGAGACCCCTACAGCCTGCCCATGTGACTCATGAGACTGCTCAGTTGACTATGACCCTAGGGGCTCTTCACCATGAGATAATCTAGTTCCAAGTAATTTCCTCACCACATTTTCCAGTGGTTAGTGGTTGTCCTTGGTTACAGAGGCAAAACCCCTCTTTTGATTGGCTTCGTCCTGAGGTTCTTTCCTGGTCGCCACAATGCAGTGAAACATGTTTTCAGAAAGTGGCTAAGGTCTTGTGTACCTCTTCACTCTCCTCCTTGCCAGAGGAGTAACGCAAATTTAGCGATGTCTTTGACAAAGATCAAGTTTGCCCCCACACCGGTTGTATGATTGCACAATTGACCTTCAACCTGGTGCCATGCCTCCCTGTGGCCGGGTTTACCCTTTGTCTGTCTCGGAGGATAAAGCCATGGAGGAGTATATTGCTGACACCCTTTCTCAAGGGTTCATCCGTTAATCCTTGTCTCCTGCTGGTGCTGGCTTCTTCTTTGTGAAAAAGAAGAGTGGTGAACTGAGACCTTGTATCAATTATAGGGGTCTCAATCGCTTAACGATTAAGAATGCGTATCCGATTCAGTTGATTACGGAATTATTTGACCACCTCAAGGGAGCAACGGTTTTCACGAAGCTCGATCTGAGAGGGGCATACAATCTTGTGAGGATCAAGAAGGGCGACGAATGGAGAACTGTGTTTAATACCAGGACAGGATATTCCGAATACCTTGTAATGCTGTTTGGTCTTTGCAAATTGTCCTACAATTTTTCAGGAATTCATCCTTGGATGTTCTCCGAGATATGTGTGGTAGTTTATCTCGACAATATACTCATATATTCTAATTCCCTAGGGATGTCTTCTGTGCGCTACAAAGGCTGAGAGCTAATAACATGTATTGTAAGTTGGAGAAGTGCGAGTTCGATCGTGAACAGGTTACATTTCTGGGTTATGTAATTTCTACTGCCAGTTTTTTAATGGTCCCAGAGAAACTATCTGCAGTTCTACAGATGCATTGACCTGAACGTTTTCTTGGCTTTGCCAATTATTATCGGTAATTTATTGGGAACTTCTCTTCTCTGGTCAAACCCCTGACTAATATGACAAGAAAAGACGGCAACCCACAGAATTAGTCTCCAGATTCCATTAAAGCCTTTGAGTCTCTCAAGGCTGTCTTTGTTTTAGCTCCTGTTTTGGCACATCCTGATCCTATGTTACCCTTCATTCTTGGGGTTGATGCATCCGAGACTGGAGTAAGCACCCTTCTGTCTCAATGTCCCACCTCTGAGAGCACTATGCATCCTTGTGGCTACTTTTCTAAGAAATTGTCTCCTGCAGAGTGCAATTACGAGATTGGGGACAGAGAATTGTTAGCTATCATTTTAGCCCTGAAGGAATGGAGGCATCTCCTTGAAGGTACCACTGTGCCGGTCCTCATTTTGACTGACCATAAGAATCTCACATTCTTGTCTGAGGCAAAACGCGTATCTCCCAGAAGGGCACAATGGGGTCTTTTTCTGTCAATCTTCAATTACATAGTCTCATTCTTACCCAGTTCTAAGAATGTAAGGGCTGACGCATTGTCGCAACAGTTTTCCAAGATGGAGTCAGTTCCTGTTCCTGTGATAACTCCCGATTGTATTGTGGCCACTGTTCGTACTGGTCTCACTTCACCTTTTGGTGACAGAATTACTGCCACTCAGATCCATTCTCCTCCCGAGAAACCTGGTGACAGCTGCTTTGTTCCTGAGAATCTCCGCACTGCTTTGCTCCAGACTTAAGATTCTCCCAAGGCAGCTAGCCACCCGGGGAAGAATCAACTAATTTGGGCTATTTCTCAATAATTCTGATGGCCTAGTCTCCACGCTGATGAGACCGCCTTCATAGCCACTTGTTCTTGTGTGCTCAGTGTAAGACTCTACGATACCTTCCAATGGGCCTCCTACAACCCATACCCAATGGAGAGCAGCCTTGGACCCACCTGTCTGGATTTTATTGTGGAGTTACCCAACTCTTAAGGCAACACAGTTATTCTTATGGTGCTTGACCGTTCCCGAAAATGTCTCATTGTATTCCACTGGAGAAGTTGCCCACATTCAAAGAACTGGTGTTGATTTTTGTTTGGGAGATCTTTCAGTTACATGGGCTACACAAGGTTATCATCAGGGGTAGCCAGTTTGTCTTCAGGTTTTGGCGAGCCCTTTGTGCATCGTTAGGAATTCATCTTTTCTTCTCCTCTGTTTATGACCCACAGTTCAATGAGCCGCAAAACAAGTCAACCAAGCCTTTGAGCAGTTTCTACATTGCTATACTTCTGACCACCATAACAACTGGTCAAACCTTACCTTGGGCGGAGTTTGCTCACAATAGTGCCGTCAATACCACTTCCCGATTGTCTCCGTTTATGGCGAATTATGGTTTCCAACCATCCATGTTGCCTGACTCTTTTGTTCCTCAAATAATTCCTGCATTAGAGGAGCATCTCCGTGATCTTTGTTCCACTTGGGTTCAGGTCCAAGAGTCCTTGCGACATACCAGTGAGAGGTACAGACTCCATGCTGACCACAGACACCTACCTGGCCTTCCTACCAGGTTGGGGAGAAGGTCTGGCTGTCATCTCATAACCTCTGACTTTGTGTCCCCTCACTGAAATTGGCACAATGTTTTTTTGGGCATTTCCGTATTCTCCTTAGGATCAACCCAGTGGCTTACACATTGGACCTTCCTTCTAACAAACATAATTCAAACGTGTTCCATGTCATCTTATTAAAAACTTTGGTGTGCAACCATTTCACTACCTCGGTACCATGTCCTTGCCCGGTTCAGGTTGAGAACCATGAAGAGTATGAGATACAATTAATCATTGACTCCTGTAGGTTCCGTGGGCACATAAGTACCTGGTTCATTGCAGAGAAATGCTCTTGGGTCTAATTCTCAGACATACAGGCTTCTGTTCTCCTCTGTGCTTTCCATAGACATTTTCCCCTCCAACCTGGTGGTCCTCTGAGGGGAGGGGTCATTGAGGAGGGGGTACGGTCAGGGCTGGGCTCTCAGCCCTCCCTTCTCAGTGCTCAGGTTGCTCAGCTGTCGGTTAATTGCCAGTACTCATCGTTCCACAGTGGCTCACCTGGTGATCATTTCCTGCTCATCAGTCCAGCCTACAGCCAGCCCCTTCTGGCTATTTAAACTACCTAGTTCATTTATTCTGTGCCTTCGCTTTGGTCAAATATATCTGGAGACTCTCTGCTCATTTCCTGTTGAAGACTTATCTGGCTGATGTCTCTTCTGGTTCCTGATCCTGTCTGCTGCCTCACACTATGCTGATCTTTGGCTTCCTGATTTACTGGCTTGTTCTGACTAGCCACTTTGGCTACCATTCCCTGGCTATGTTTTGACTCTGTTTACTATTTGTACCATTTTTTAACATTATAATAAAAGATGCGATTTTTACTTAATTTTCTGTCTCTGTTTGATTCATGGTTCCTGACAGCTTTTCACTGTTTTTGCAAAGCAACGGCTTGTACAGACAGCACTAGAAAGAAAAGCAAGCATAGAAGTATGATTTCATAGGATAATTGGAGATGTCAATCCATACATCTTTCATCTCGAATCTTTAGTGGTGATTAAGTACATTAATTAGTTATATAGAAATAGACATATTGAGAGACAGTTTATTTGACTAGAGTTATTACAAGGAACTGGAATTAGTTCCAACACCTTCTGTATCAGGTAACTGAACCTAATAAACTAATCAGGTTTTGTTTGCACAAAATCAATGGGGCGGTTTAAAAAAACTCATACTCAATTTAATTGTTCTAAAATAGTGCAGTAGCAAAGAAACATCAAAGCACCCTTTGAAATGTTTCTGTGTTTTTCAGTTATGCCTCTGGATACATTCTTGTAGCTTTTACTTCTACATCTTTATTTTTCATATCCTCCATGAATTCAATTTGTCATCGTTGTTATTTTATTGGTTATTTTTCAATGAAAAAAAAAAGAACTGCACAACATGCATGGAAGATAAAAAAACAAGTACTTTTAGTTTCTGAACATTACCCTGTTTGGGTGTTTTCATAATGAACATCCATTAGTGGATAATAAAATCTACTCTGTCATTCTTTGTTCTGGAAAAGCGGTTAAAAGACAGAAGTACAAGCTTCTTGGAACTTTTTGTATTTTTGTGCTATTCACAAGCTACTAGTAGCAAAACAATATTTGCCTATAATTCTGCAGACAAAATCCAAATGTAGACATAAACAATGATATTGTTTCAGGCAGTAACATGAAGTAACAGGACTAAAGAAAAATATATAGTTTGTTGTTCTAGGGCTAAGACTCAGTGCTGGTGCTTTCTTGTGAAAAATCTAGTTAAATTAAAAATTAAATACCTTTCATAAACAACCCATTGCCAAGATTAATACATATGTGAACTAATTTGTGTCATATTTACATAACAGTGTAAATATGACACGTATTATTGCAGTATAACAACCTGGGTTTTGTCATCCCAGCTACCTCAGAGGATGATGTCCACTATCCTCTGAGGAAGCATAGATGATCAATCCTAGTCTAAAAGTAATTTCTTATACTGTTTTTAATGTTCCCTTCATGAATATAACAGCCTAATATATTGGACATCTTTATTTTTCATATCCTCTATGAAGTCAATTGGTACATGTCATCATTGTTATTGTATTGGTTATTTTTTAATGGAAAAAAAAGAACTGCACAACTTGCATGGAAGATTAAAAAAACAAGTACTTTTAGTTTCTTAACATAACCCTGAGTGAGTGTTTTCATAATGAACATCCATTAGTGGATAATAAAACTTACTCTGTCATTCTTTGTTCTGGAAAAGCTGTTAAAAGACAGAAGAACAATTTTCTTGGAACTTTTTGTATTTTTGTGCCATTCACAGGGTATTAGTAGCAAAACAATATTTTTGCCTATAATTCTGCAGACAAAATCCAAATTTAGACATAGACAATGATATTGTTTCAGGCAGTAACATGAAGTAACAGGACTAAAGAAAAATATATAGTTTGTTGTTCTAGGGCTAAGAGTCAGTGCTGGTGCTTTCTTGTGAAAAATCTAGTTAAATTAAAAATTAAATACCTTTCACAAACAACCCACTGCCAAGATTAATACATATGTGCACTAATTTGTGTCATATTTACATAAAAGTGTAACTATGACACATATTATTGCAGTATCACAACCTGGGTTTTGTCATCTCAGGGGATGATGGCCACTATCCTCCGAGGAAGCATAGATGATCAATCTTAGTCAAGGTATGATTTCTCATACTGTTTTTAATGTTCCCTTCATGAGTATAACAAACTAATATATTTAACATGCATCCAGATCTATGCTATTTGGATTTTATCATCCACTTATGGTCAAATTTTGAGAGCACTCAGGGAGGAGCATATCAGTGGTGAGACTTGAAGTACTGAGTGAGAGGACCACCCCCATCAAATCATTCTCTGCAGCTATTACCTTTTGTATCACCACCCCCTCCCTTTAGAATGTAAGCGCTACGAGCAGGGCCCTCCTGTACCTTTTGTATTGAACTGTACTGTAATTGTGTTGTCCCCCCTATACATTGTAAAGCACTGCGTAAACTGTTGGCGCTATATAAATTGCGTATTATAATAATAATAATAATAATAATAATAATAAAGTGAGTGGAACTGCTTGTCACTACACTACAGCACAACACACCATGCCGCAGTGTGGAGACTTGAATGAAGTATTATTATGTGACACTTCAAATAAAAAAGTAAACAGGGTGATGCCCTGAAAAGCCACACATCAGATTTTCTGCTGATTTTTGTCTTCAGATTTACCAAAACCATGTAGTGCAAGGGCCTGCCTGATTGCATACAAATTGAAACTCCTAAGGTTTGACCTCATATTATATGGTTTTGGTAAATCTGAAGGAAAAAATCAGCAGAAAATCTGATAGTATGTATGGAGCTAAACTCTGCCAGACCTCACACTGACACCTGCCCACATGGTAAAAAGCTTAATTTTACCATGGAGGCTATTGTAAAGGAGCTCTTAGCAAGATTTACTACTAAGAATGTGCTGGTAGTGTTTTATGAGGAGAGTAACATTTGAAAGCTTATTTTGCCAGCCATAACCTTTACTTCTTAAGCTGGCCATGAACTTGCTGAAATTGTGTTTGACCCTGTTGGCACACTCATCCAGCAAATTGAAGGAACTGGGCAGAAAATTGTCAGCCAAGCTAAGGACCCATTGGGCACCTTTAGAAAATCCTGTAAGCGCAAGCTGTGAGAGTAGCCTAGCCATCTCAGTATGGGGGTCAGAGGCATGCATGAAGGTATATATATATATATAGTGTGATGTAGGGCACAATCTGAGGTGTCAAACACTGTGGAGTTCCCTCAGACTTTGAATACACATCCCCTCTATGTCCAATGAGTGTGTTAGTAGTGGTGTTATCAGGTGGACCACATATAACCTTAAGGCCCCCCCCCCAGAACACAGAGGCTGGTGGATGACATGTGAACCAATACATATATAATACAGTGCTCATGCCAGCATCCCTTCAAACATTATACACTGAAGTGGTCAAGCACATCCCGGGCATACTACAACAACAATCCCAATATGCCCCCTGACCCTCACCTGGACCACCACACTAAACATGCAATAATAGAAAATAACAAACATGTAATCTCAGCTGCATAGCAATTGTCCATGGAAGGCAAAAGGGAGGAAGGGGCGTTACAGTTCATAAAAGCCAAATAAAATAGTCCCAAAGAAATACACAAAAAGAAAGTCTCTTGGATGGCTTCTGAATGTGCATCAAATTCACAAAAAACGAAGGAAAAGGAAATGTCCACATTATAACTCTCATTCTCCTCAACTTTTCCCAAAACCTTTGGTTCAATTCTGTGATCATTCATATGTACAGACATGAATTCTCTACCCCAAGACACTGCCTCTTTGTAAGGACAGAACTTGATATCCACAGACAAACTGGAACTGATGCGTTGGGTTAGAGCTGGGTCTTCAGGTTGGCACATCTGGATCTCTTTCCTGTGGTGCTCACTAGAATTTCATACCTCGAGTTTGTGTCATTTGGCTCCCCCTCAAGGTGTCATTCCCAGGAACACTTTCTAACAGGAGTCCACCTTTGATCATCTAAGCACCTCCTATGGTATTTGAACAACAAAGATGAACAACAAAGATTTTCATGTAAAAGCTGTAGTCATCACTTCATCCGGATAGGGTATAGGGCAGGGTGTGAATGGGGTGTAGGGTATGACTGGGGTGGGCATTTCTTCATGTGTATGGGGCTGTGGGTGAATTCTGGCTGTCTGGGGCAGATACTCCTCATCCGACATGAGTAATCACAGAATCTACCTGATCAATTCAGGCCTTAACCATTGGAGGTATTAAAAATAATATTCTTCATTGACTCAAACATAAGTAAAGCATGCAGGAATGAAAATGTTTCTCTGCAAGGGTTTTCACTATATAGATTCAATATTTTTAACTTAACATTTTTCCAAATCCAGTATTACAGCAGAACTTCAACAAAACTTAAACCCCTTTAGTTTCTTCTATTGCTGGGACCCAAGGGGACCTGAGGTACCTGGAACAGAACATTTTACCAAAACACATATTCTGACTCAGAAGTCTCCCAACTTTGCAAATATGTCTGATCATCAACAAACAAAACATTGATGGATAAACATCATTACATGATCAACACTTCATGACTTACACTCTGGGAATTCAAAAGGTAAATATCCAGAATAGTCATTCTGATTGCTTATTTCAAACAAATCCTTCCTATTACATTTTAGTACCCCATGGACTCAATATATGCAGCAATGTATTTTGATTCCAGTTACTTAATTTTAGTAACTCTTCAATCATTTTTCCCAAATTTCACCCTTCTGTTACCAAAATCCCTTTATCACTTTTTTAATTTAACCCCAAACTTTTTGTGAAAATATAACATGGGCCTGAACACAACACGAGACAACTTGTTGTGTACATTCTAAACACACACTTAAAATACTTTACTAATCAAAATGATACCCTATGCGTGCATTAAACACAATGCTACCACTTTCTCATTCCACATTCATTTGGCCAATCCATTCACCATTCACTCTCCAATGTTTCATATTTTCCCTTTGAACACCTCTAAATACCTTTTCTCTAGTGCATAGAATTATACAACACAGTTACTTCTCTATTTCATTACTAACCACAATTTCTCTGACGTAGCCCCTATAATACATAACTTCCTCATTCTTAGCATAATAATATTCTTAAACTTGTATTTGGTTAAAAAAGACAAAATTAAACATTTTAAGATCCCCAGTCAAGGTAAAACAGCTTAAACACAATTAACCCCTTTTGCATAAATGATCAATCCCTTGCTTTATAACAGGCAATGTCCCTATACAATGCAAAACTACCATTTTTTCTTTTTCTTTTTCGACATCAACAAATGTGCTTGTCGGCCCAACTTCCCCTTAAACGTATAATCTATTGTTTTATAACATATTTTTTTCCCTACATAAAACACCACTCTAGGTTCTGTTCTTTGATAACAATATAATGACATTTACTAAACACCTCGGAACCCAGGGCAATTATATCAATCCGATCTATAGCACACTTGCCGATACCGAAAAACCACCTTTTAATTTCAATAACGCAAGAATAAATAACTTCCAGACTAAACCAGTCCCTAAAACCAGACTTCTAGGCTCCCCATTCCAACAGGGGTGATCCAAGTCGCAGCAACTCCAAAAAAGGCTCTTGCGCTACCTTGTTCCAACCTTGCCGTGACTTGTTCCCACACGGTTTTCACTGGTTTCATGAAATCGCACTGCAAAGTTGCATTGCAAATCACATGACTTTGGGGCTGCAACAGTGGAAACAGAGACCAACTGAAACAATCCCATGTATAAGTTGAAATGTTGCTCCCAAAGAAATTGTATCTGATCAGATTCCTCAAAAAAACAAAAACATTTGGTACCAGTGCATACATATAATTTTATCAGTGACGTGTCACATTCCCTTTTAATGTTCCCAATTAACTATGCAGTGGGCATGGGCTTAATATGTGCCCAACACATTTCATGAACAGAATGATGATAGTTGCATCATTTTAACAATAAACATGTACTTTTATAGATAACTTTTCTGAATCAAATCCTTCTTTAACATTCATTCTCCACCTCAGCAAGTCTCTCTGACTCGCTGACTATGGAATGCAAATATAGTAGTATGCTCTCCACAAAAGCGGTGGTGAAGGCCTGGTCAGTGGTTTGATCCCCTCTTCCAGCACCACACACAGATGGGTACCCTACTCTGTCCCTCTCACCTGCCCACTTTAGCAACGCTCTCTGTCTTGGCAGGATCATAGGACATATATCAACTACCCAACAATTCATCTGCATTCAGAAGAAAAAAACAACTTATACTCTAAATTGGAATTCCAAGAGAAGACAAAAATTCATATACACATAAAATTAAGCGTTTCTCTCTACTAACAACAACTTTCCTCTACCTAGGTGTCGGTCTTATGAAACTGCAAACAGCGGCGATCCCAAGGATTGCCACTGATCACAGTCCACAAACAGTCCATGAATCAGAGACAATCGCGGGAGAAGTGTTTGAACATGTTCTCTCTCCGATGATCTCAGTACACCGAGAATACTCAGTGATTGACACAGAAACGGTCAGTCCACAAAGCTGTGACCTCATCGCTTCACTGGAAATCATTGTCAGAATTCACACCCAAAAACCCCCCAGCTCAGAGGTGGAGAATCGGGGAGCAAAGAGGGAATCTGGGGGGATCCGAGGGGGAAGGAAGAAGATTTTTAGCTTCCCTCCACCTCATTCAGACCCCCCAAAACAGTAACCATGTCCCCCTGTCAGTGCATCCAGCAGCGACAATTTTATCACTGCCCAATAAATTGACATCTCAGTGTTTCTGTGAATCTCTGGTACCATAATTCCGCAAAGTCTCACAAGACCCCAGCATCAGTGGCTGCTTATTGCATGAGGTGGGATGCTTTCAACAAGGGTTCTAACCTCCCCACCAGCTCTCTCTCTTTTTACCCTTAGTTGAACCTTTTCCTGTACAAGCAGGAGTGGGTGCCCTCCCCGAAGCCTTGTCTCACAGTCCTCCACCCCCACATCAGATATGTCTGGTGTAGTAGAGGCATCATGTCCCGATGCCACCTGGGAACCAGTCCCCACCACCCTCTGTACCTGTGCCTGTTGCCGAACAGTGATCTGCACTGATCTGCACATTTTACTGACCCACCTGTACCGACTCATTATAACATCAGCAAACAACAATAAACAAACAAACAAACAGACAGAGTAAGTCTACACAAAAATCCTTATTTTAATAACACCTTTTATCTGATAATCCAAATTTTAAACCTGGCTGTGACACTTTAAATTCTTTATTTTAAACAAAACTCTTTCTGTGTTAATTTCCTTAACTGCTTAAAAACTCCTATCTCGGCTGTCCTTTAAGGTCATTTCCTCAAAGATACTTCATGATCAATAAATACATGACCACGAAAATCTCTCGCATTTGCTACAGCAAACATGAAAAAAATCAATCCTTCAAGCTCGGTATGCCATGCCAGTAAAATGTCCAAATATTCAACGTCCCCTTTAAATCTCAAACAACTCTGACTGCTAACTTCCCATTTTTTAAAAGTACTTTGCTTCACTTTTTTTCTTTCTCTATGTGTCAGTTCTAAAACAGCTTTGAAATCGGCTTGTCTAAAAAGCACAATGCATTGAAAAAACCTTGTAAAATGCAAACCTTCTTAAATAAATAACTCAAATCTCTCTTTACCTTCTCAACTTCACTTGCTTTACCCTGTACAATGTAGGATGTTTTTATTAAAAAACATCTTTTAAACTACTCACTTTCCAAACTCATCACACCTTAGGGTGTTTTCCGAAACATCCCCTTACCTTACAACAACCCCCACCCATCTAAACACATTTCTTCACAAGCTTCAAAATACCACTCCGATACCATTCCAAGAGTCACCAAAACACATGTTAAACATGAACAAATTATGCATTTTTCAAGCAAAATCAGGCACTTATCATTCTAAAGCTCTATAACCAAAATACTAGCAAAGGGGAGAAGTCATATTATTCAAAAGACTAAGGTTTTATCAGAGCCGAGGCAAGAAAAACCATGCCACAGGTGAGCCTTACATAAATTCAGTCCTAACTCCAAAAATCCCAGCGGTGCCTCCAAACTGAAGTGGAATGAAACAGTATTTCTATATACCTGACAAGACCAGCTAGGTATAATCATGGCAATTACCACACTCACAAGACCCACTCAGTACTGCAGTACTGAGGAGATAGCTTCTTTGTGAACACAGGAAGAGATGAGTCAAAGTCGATGTTCAAAAGCTATCTGATTTAATTCTGGGCAGGTACACAATTTATATACAATTTATATATGTTATTATCAACCAGTCATTGCATAGAACATGGGAGTGATTTGATACAGAGGTGTACATTTCAAATCATTACATATGATTACATGTCATTAATTGCCATCTGCTTTCATAACTCATAGTCATGGGTCCTGCTTCCCTGTTTTATGTTTCATTACACAGGAAAGGGCCCAGACATCTCTTACCACAAAAACTTTATATAGAAAGATGCTGCTGTAAGCTATATTTTCCTATATGTGTGCCTTGCAAAAACTGTTACAGTCGGTGAATACAGAACTTAAATTAACTAGCAGATTAACCCAAGTTAATCTTATATGAACTTATAAAGATGGACTCACTCCGGTTCATGGCCAAAAAAACATATATAAATGCATATATAGAAAGATGCAGACTAGCATACAGATATAATTAATTACAAAAATAGACTAAATAGTGGTATAGAAAATTTTATTGAATAATATAAATTACAACAATATATAAAAAAATTGGGAACCACCGACCATCACTAATAAAAAAGACAACATTGTCTTTTGAATAAATGTTGAATAAAGACAGTAGTCCATCCAGTTCAACCTGTGTAGGTGTACATGTGTCAGCGTTGTATAATTATTTCCCATATTACTGTATGTTGTGTTTAGGGATGGTCCCAATCGAACATCGGGTGTTCATTTATTCCCAAACGAACCAAACATATGGGGTGTTTGCAGCAAATTAGAGCACCGCGGAGCACTCCATAATGCACTGTGAGATTGCAGTGCATTGACGGCTGCTGATTGGCTAAAGCATGCATCTGACCTGCATGCTTTGGCCAATCACAGCGCAATCTGCTGGGAGAGCCATGATTGGCCAAAGGCAAGGTTCACTTCGGCCAAACATGGCTCAGGGGGCTAAGTACCCCACACTATATAAGGCTGCTTGCATGGCAGCCGTATGTAGTGTGATAACGTGGAAAGATTGAGAGAACTTGAGCTAGATTAGGCAGGTTAGTTAGTGGCATGCAGGCAGTTTAATATATATATATATATATATATACAGTGCAGGCAGTTTAGTACATATCCTTCTACCTGTTCCTGCGGCCTGGTGAGTTCACCTGCAATAAACCCGCAGGCCAAGTCCTGTGTAGACGTCACTTGGTTTACTACCAAGACCATTTCATTCTCCATCTTGCAGTATCCAAAACCCAGCAATCAGGCTCCGGAGTAGACATCCACCTCTACAAAACTAACAATAGCTGGTGTCCAGTTACCATACTTAACTGCCTACTGTCACTCCTGCCTGAACAGTCAGATTCTAGTCCCCTTCTACCCTTTCTGGTAAAACCTTTAAGTGCCAGCCAGTTCGTGGAACACGTGAGGATCCTTCTCAGCAACCTACACCTCAACCCCACTCAGTACTCCGGTCACTCTTTCCGTATCGCAGCAGTCTCGACAGCATCTCGGCATGGGGTCCCAGATCATGTTATTAAGAGACTAGGCAGGTGGAAGTCTGCCTGCTTCACCCGGTACATCCCCAATCCTCAGGTGGAAATGTCACAAGCATTTTCCAAACTCACTCAATGAATAAGACTAAAACCAATAAAACTTAACCCTACCTGAATGTTTTTGCCCCCTTATTTTGGTATGCCGGCCATCAGACCAAGGCACACTTCAGGTGCATTTCATGTTGTAAGTCTTATCATAAGTCTATGTTGTTCATATCCGTATCGGCCATAGGGCTTCAACCATAAGTAAGAAGGCCAGTATGCTGGCCTGAATTTATGGGAGGAGCTCGGGGGGGTATTTAACCAGTCTGCTCACCTGTGGTCTTTGTCGGTTTCCTGTGCACGATACCCACCCTCCCATCCCCTTTTTGGGGCATTTCTCAAATCATTTCTCTTTCACACATATTCATTTCTAATCTTGGGTATGCCCCCTTATTTTGGTATGCTTGCCATCAGACCAAGGCACACTTCAGGTCCATTTCATGTTGTAAGTTGTATTAAAAGTATCATAAATCGGCCACAGGGCTTTAACAATAAATATATATATATAAATATATATACAGTGCAGTCAGTGCAGAGTATATAATACAGTGCATTGAAGTGGTTAAGGGGAACCCTATGACAAAATTAAGAAAAAAAACAGCATTGGGTCCCCCCCAAAATCCATAAATCTATACCAGGCCCTTTGGGGACCCCCTCAGGCATGATATTTAAAGGAATATTTCATTTTTATTGTTTTACTTTTTGATGTTTCACTTTAGACATTATTAAAATCACTGCTCCTGAAAAAACAGTTGTTTTAAACATTTTTTTTGCATTGATACATGTCCCCTAGGGCAGTACCCAGGTTCCAATACACTTTTTATGGCAATAACTTACATATAAGCCTTTAAATTGAGCACTTTTGATTTTTCATGTTTGTGTCCCATAGACTTTAATAGGGTTTGCATGTTCGCTCAAACCTGTTTGCATGTTCTGGTGCGAACCGAACCGGGGGGGGGGGGGGGGGGTGTTCGGCTCATCCCTAGTTGTGTCCTTTAAGATGCACATCCAAGAGTATTTTGTGGAAGAGCGTTCCGCTGCCTTATTGCCCTGATAGTGAAAAACCCCCTGCGCAGTTTAAGGTTAAACCGCTACTCCTCCAATCTCATTGTGTGGCCCCATGTCCTCTTACACTCCCTGAGATTGAATAGTTTTTTTCCTATGCTGGGTTTACCATTAACATATTTGTAAATCAATATCATGTATTCTCAGAAATATTACCAGTACCTTGAGCCACACCAGAAAGGCAGAGAGGGAGATTAGGGAAGTAAACAAGTGGCTGAGGAACTGGTGTAGAAAGGAGGGGTTTGGGTTCCTGGAGAACTGGGGCGACTTCTCAGTCGGTTACCAGCTCTATAGAAGGGATGGACTGCACCTTAAAGGGGAAGATCTGCAGATCTGCTGGGAGTGAAAATGGCTGAAAAGTGAGAGAGGCTTTTAAACTAGGTGATGGGGGGGAGGGTCCAGAGGTAGAGATAGTCAGAGCGGAACATATTCCAGAGGGTAGCATTGGGGGCATTAGTGGTAGGTTGACCAAAGCACCTAAACCCAAAGTAAGTATAGTAACAAGTCCTATTTGCAACCCTGGGGGACCCAATAAGGAGATAGTATGTGACCGGTCTAAACTGTGTGGCATTTTCACCAATGCCAGGAGTCTGACGGACAAGATAGGAGAGCTAGAGCTACTGTTGTACAAGGAGGATTTTTATTTTGTAGGAATTACAGAGACTTGGTTTGGCAGCTCTCATAATTGGCTGGAAACCATTCAAGGGTATTCCCTATATCACAGGGATAGAGAGGGTAAAAAAAGGGGAGGGGTATGCCTGTATATCAAAAATGATGTACAAGTGAATGTGAGAGATGACATCACTAAGGGAGCAAGGGAGGAGATGGAATCCTTATGGGCTATAGGCCAGTGATGGTGAACCTTGGCACTCCAGATGTTTTGGAACTACATTTCCCATGATGCTCAAGTACACTGCAGAGTGGATGAGCATCATGGGAAATGTAGTTCCAAAACATCTGGGGTGCCAAGGTTCGCCATCACTGCTATAGGCCCTCTAACTAGAGGGAGGAGGTGGAGGCACACCTCCTATCACAATTTGGATTAGCGGCAAGAATGTGAAGTGTCATTATAATGGGGGATTTTAATAATCCAGACATAGACTGGGTGGAAGGAACCACACATTCATCTAAGGTTTGCCAGTTCCTAAATGTCTTGCAGGACAATTTTATGGGATAGATGGAAAATGCACCAACTAGAAACAAAGTGTTACTAGACCTACTGATTACCAACAATACAGACCTGATCACGGAAGTGGAAATACGGGGCAATTTAGGAAACAGCAATTACATGTCAATTCTTTTTAGTATAAATCACACAAATAGGAAACATAAGGGGAATACAAAGACACTGAATGTCAAAAGAGTCAATTTCCCTAAACTCTGATCCTTGCTAGAAGATAATAATTGTGATAAAATCTTAGGAACAAAGAACATGGAGGAAAAATGGGTATGTTTAAGAGCATATTAAATAAGGGCATTAGCCAGTGCATCCTAATGGGAAATACATTTAAAAGAACTAATAAAAGTCCTGAGTGGCCTAACTCCAATGTATAAATGCATATAAAAGCAAAGGAGAAGGCCTTTAAAAAATACAAGGCTTAGGGATCATCATCAGCATTCCAACTTTCAAACAATGCAACAAGAAATGTAAGGGCGCAATCAGGACGGCTAAGTTAGAACACGAAAGGCACATAGCGGAGGAGAGTAAAAAAACAATTCCAAGAAATTCTTTAAGTACATAAATAGTATGAAAGGGAGGTCAGATCATATTGGTTCCATAAAGAATGATGAAGGGAATCTGGTTACTAAGGATGGGGAGATGGTGAAGGTATTGAATTTATTCTTCTCCTCAGTCTTCACGAGGGAATTGGGGGGCCTCAGTAACCAAAACTGCAATGTTTATCCTTATGACATGTCACAGGTAGCAAACTCATGGCTAGCAGAGGACAGAATTAGAAATAGACTTGGAAAACTTAACATTAATAAGTCACCGGAACTAGATGGCTTGCACATCAGTACAAACCCCCCCAAATGACCCCATTTTGGAAAGTAGACACCCCAAGGAAATTGCTGAGAGGCATGCTGAACCCATTGAATATTTTTTTTTTTTGTCCCAAGTGATTGAATAATGACAAAAAAAAAAATATATACAAAAAGTTGTCACTAAATGATATATTGCTCACACGGGTCATGGGCCTATGTGGAATTGCACCCCAAAATACATTTAGCTGCTTCTCCTGAGTATGGGGATACCACATGTGTGGGACTTTTTGGGAGCCTAGCCGCGTACGGGGCCCCGAAAACCAATCACCGCCTTCAGGATTTCTAAGGGCGTAAATTTTTGATTTTACTCCTCACTACCTATCACAGTTTTGAAGGCCATAAAATGCCCAGATGGCACAAACCCCCCCCCCAAATGACCCCATTTTGGAAGGTAGACACCCCAAGATATTTGCTGAGAGGCATGTTGAGTCCATGGAATATTTTATATTTTGACACAAGTTGCGGGAAAGTGACATTTTTTTTTTTTTTTTCCACAAAGTTGTCACTAAATGATATATTGCTCACACAGGCCATGGGCATATGTGGAATTTCACCCCAAAATACATTTAGCTGCTTCTCCTGAGTATGGGGATACCACATGTGTGGGACTTTTTGGGAGCCTAGCCGCGTACGGGGCCCCGAGAACCAATCACCGCCTTCAGGATTTCTAAGGGTGTAAATTTTTGATTTCACTCTTCACTGCCTATCACAGTTTCCTGTGGAATGCCCAGGTGGCACAAACCCCCCCAAATGACCCCATTTTGGAAAGTAGACACCCCAAGCTATTTGCTGAGAGGCATGGTGAGTATTTTGCAGCTCTCATTTGTTTTTGAAAATGAAGAAAGACAAGAAAAAACTTTTTTTTTTTCTTTTTTCAATTTTCAAAATTTTGTGACAAAAAGTGAGGTCTGCAAAATACTCACTATACCTCTCAACAAAAAGATTGGGGTGTCTACTTTCCAAAATGGGGTCATTTGGGGGGGTTTGTGCCACCTGGGCATTCCATGGCCTCCGAAACTGTGATAGGCAGTGAAGAGTGAAATCAAAAATTTACGCCCTTAGAAAGCCTGAAGGCGGTGCTTGGTTTTCGGGGTCCCGTACGCGGCTAGGCTCCCAAAAAGTCTCACACATGTGGTATCCCCATACTCAGGAGAAGCAACAGAATGTATTTTGGGGTGTTATTTCACATATTCCCATGGCATGTTTGAGCAATATATCATTTAGTGACAACTTTGTGGCAAAAAAAAAAATTGTCTCTTTCCCGCAACTTGTGTCACAATATAAAATATTCCATGGACTCGACATGACTCTCAGCAAATAGCTTGGGGTGTCTACTTTCCAAAATGGGGTCATTTGGGGGGGGGGTTTGAACTGTCCTGGCATTTTATGTACAACATTTAGAAGCTTATGTCACACATCACCCACTCTTCTAACCACTTGAAGACAAAGCCCTTTCTGACACTTTTTGTTTACATGAAAAAATTATTTTTTTTGCAAGAAAATTACTTTGAACCCCCAAACATTATATATTTTTTTAAAGCAAATGCCCTACAGATTAAAATGGTGGGTGTTTCATTTTTTTTCACACAGTATTTGAGCAGCGATTTTTCAAACGCATTTTTTGGGGAAAAAACACACTTTTTTAAATTTTAATGCACTAAAACACACTATATTGCCCAAATGTTTGATGGAATAAAAAAGATGATCTTAGGCTGAGTACATGGATACCAAACATGACATGCTTTAAAATTGAGCACAAACGTGCATTGGCGACAAACTAAATACATTTTTAAAAGCCTTTAAAAGCCTTTACAGGTTACCACTTTAGATTTACAGAGGAGGTCTACTGCTAAAATTACTGCCCTCGATCTGACGTTCACGGTGACACCTCACATGCATGGTGCAATTGCTGTTTACATTTGACGCCACACCGACGCTTGCGTTCGCCTTTGCGGCGAGAGCAGGGGGGGACAGGGGTGCTTTTTTTTTTTTTTATTTATTCTTTATCTTATTTTTAAACTGTTCCTTTCATTTTTTTTTTAATCATTTTTATTGTTATCTCAGGGAATGTAAATATCCCCTATGATAGCAATAGGTAGTGACAGGTACTCTTTTTTGAAAAAATTGGGGTCTATTAGACCCTAGATCTCTCCTCTGCCCTCAAAGCATCTGACCACACCAAGATCGGTGTGATAAAATGCTTTCCCAATTTCCCAAGGGCTCTGTTTACATCCAGCGAAATCTTGAAATGCTCGTAGCTTCCGGTTTCTTAGGCCATAGAGATGTTTGGAGCCACTCTGGTCTCTGATCAGCTCTATGGTCAGCTGGCTGAATCACCGGCTGCATTCTCAGGTTCCCTGTTGAGACAGGAGAGCCAGAGAAAAACACGGAAGACAGTGGGGGGGCATTCCCTCCCACTGTTTGTAAAAGCAGTCTAGAGGCTAATTAGCCACTAGGAATGCTTTTACATGAAAGCCGACCGCTGGCTGAAAAGAATGATACCAAGATGATACCTAAACCTCCGGCCTCATTCTGGTATAACCACTCAAAGTTGTGAATGGCGTACCTGAAGACAAAAAAATGGTTAACAATAAAACACAGTAAACGGTAAAGTATGAAAAATTGCATACCTGAAAAGCAAACATGATAAAACATAATAACAATAAAACATTGCAGAATAGAGTACAGTAAAAAAGAGCAGAACAATAGAGAGAGAATAGAGAGAGAGAGAACAATAAAACAACAACTATTTTTTTTTATTTTATATATTTTTTTTTTTTTACACTTTTTTTTGTAACTAACTTTTATAGCTGTAACCGGTTCCAGGTTCGGGTCTCTCAAAATGCGATGGCATCTTGGGAGACCCTGTGAAAGTGTGCCTAGTCTGTGCAATGCTGTACCCTACGCTAATACTCAACTAGTGAATGGTAGCGTTCAAAACATTCACCAATGCAAAGACCAGGATTGTCAGGACAGGAGGGACAATAATAGCGGGCGTCACGCCTATATCCGCGCTTTCTACAGACACAACATCTTTTTTGGGGGGGTTTGTTGGGTAGAGGTACTCGGGAGGACATAAAGAAAATGCCTCTCATGCAGCTGGCTGCATTTGGTTGGGGATGTGAATGGGGGAAGTATGGGTGCTGCAGAAGTGGTGGGTTCCCAATTAGGATTGGCGAATGCAGCAGGAAGGGCACTATGGGCACGACGGGCCTGTGTTTGTCTTCTTCTTGGTGGCAGCGGGACATTACTTGTGCTTGCCACCTCACCAGCTTGAACTGCACTTATGGGACTCGACACGTCACCAAGTGTTACTGCAGTGCTGGTTTGACTACGACCAGGGTGTACTAGGCCGCTGGTGCTTGCCAGTTCACCAAAACGCTACCAAAAAAACTGTTAGCGATCACAGGGATCAGGCCTGACTCTGCAAACGCTGCAGTTATGCGTTTAGTGTTTTGTAAGTGACAGTGATCGATCGATACTGTATTTGGGTGGGCTGGGCTGGGCCAGGCGGAGGGGCAAAACGCAGGTGCTAGCAGGTATCTGGGCTGATCCCGCTAACACTGTGTTTTTGGGAACCCTAAACTGCTGGGGACGCTAGTATAGATCTGATCGGATCAGATATTGATCCGTACAGATACTATACCACTAAGGGAGGCGTACGCTGCCTGGGGCGACGCATATCACCGCCGAGCGATCAGGGGGCTAAACCTTTATTCGGTAATAAACGGCGGGTGCCCTGACACTATAAAAAATAAACTAACTAACCAGCGTCACCCGTAACGGTTATACGGTGATCAGTGGTGAAAGGGTTAACTAGGGGGCAATCAAGGGGTTAAAACATTTATTCGGTAGTATATGGGGGTCCCTGTCGCTATAAAACGCTGACAGCGAACCTAAATATTTACCTCTCTAACTAGCGTCACCAGTGACACTAATACAGCGATCAGAAAAATGATCGCTTAGCGACACTGGCGACGGGGGGCGATCAAGGGGTTAAAACTTTATTGGGGAGGTTAGTGGGGTACCCTAGACCTAAAGGGGGCTAACAGTAACTGTCCTACCACACTAACTGTCACAAACTGACACCATGCAGTAATCAGAAAAAAAAAAACTGCTTGGTGTCAGTGTGACAGGGAGGGGGAGGGGTGATTGGGGGGTGATCGGGGGCTAAAGGGGGGTGTTTTGTGTGCCTGGCAAGTTCTATTGTGTGTGTAGTGTGTTTTCACTCACATTGCAGTCTTCTCTCCTCGGCGCCGGAACGGAAAATACCGAGCCGAGGAGAGATGATATCATTTCCTTTGCTGCTGTTTAGCATACAGCAGCATAGAAATGATCTGATTGGCCGGTGGCTATCGCGAGGGGGGCCAGGAACGGCATCTCCGATCACCTCTGGACAAAAGTGGAGCGCCTCGGGCACCGGGGGGGGTCCAATTGGACCCCCCGCCCGCGGGAGGCAGATCACGTACATATACGTGATTCTGCCTGCCCGTGCCACCTTGCCGACGTACATCGGCGTGAGACGGTCCTTAAGTGGTTAAGGGGCCAGACCCCGTTTTTATTTTAGATTCCTATCACCTCAGCAGACCTTATTAAGCATTTGAACTCTAACCAATCTTTCCATTTTTCTTCATACTCTTCCATTCCCACTCCCTCGCTATATCTCAGATATTTGAGACTTTGGATTTCATTTGTTTTATCGTACCAATCCTGCAGTGTTGGGCACCTTCTATCCTGCCAGTATCTCGGTAAAAGGCTTTTGGCTGCTTTCAAAAGTTGTGGTAAGAGTGTTCTCAGATATATCTCGGTTGGCAATCTAAAACCATGAAATAAGCACGCCCATGGATCATCAGGGACCTCAATGTGAGTTATCTCACTAATAATTTGCCTGATCTCACCCCAGAATTTTTTGATTTCCAAACAGTGCCACCAAATATGCACCATTGTCCCGATCTCATTACATCCCCTCCAGCAATATTGCAAGGTTTCGTTCTGATACTTAGATGCTCTATCTGGGGTAATATACCATCTTGCCAAGCACTTGTAATTTAGTTTGGACATCTTATAGTTTACCGATGCTATATGTGCTCGCTTTAGTAAAATCCCAATCTCTGAATCTGTGAGTTTTGATTTCAATTCCAACTCCCACTTCTTAATAAACGCCGGTATTTCTATTCCCTTCAATTCTATTAACACCTTATAGATCCTAGAGATCCCCTTCTTCCCTACTTTGTTGACACACAGTTTCTCGAAGGGGCGAAAGTTATCATCAGATCTGACGGGTTGAGGAAGTGTTTTGATTGACTGTACCGCCATCTATCTATGACTATGAGTTCCCCTTTGTTTTTTAACTCCTGGTATGTACATAGTTTGCCCCATTCCACCACGTCCTTTAATTGTGCTTCTTCTTGTAAGATCCATTTCCCAAACAATACCTCCATTCTAGGTGCAAAATAATCTGTGTCCTTTAGTGGAATCAAAGGAGAATTGTACTCCCATTTCTCCCTTTTGTGCAAGTTGTCCCAAACTTTTAATGCATATCTAGTGATATAATGTGTCTCAGTACTGAGTTTTCTAAAAGGTGGAGGAATCCATATTACTTTACCCATTTTTGCTTTACTAATCGTGTAATCCATTTTCACCCAGCGCTTTTCCTTATTGTTTTTTGCCCATTCTACTATTCGTGATAAAATAATTGCCTCGTGATAACATCTAATATCTGGTGCCCCCAACCCCCCTTCTCCTTATCTTTAACTAATAATGCAAAACTTATACGTGATTTTTTCCATCTCCAAATAAATTTTGAGAAAAGTGTATGTAATGTTTTAAAGTAAGCTTGTGGGAGTGGGATAGGAAGCATTTGCATTTTAAACAGGATTTTTGGTAAGATTGCCATCTTGAGGATGTTAATTCTTCCCCCCCATGATAACTGTCCTCTTGTAATTCTGCTCAGCTCCTCTTTGATCTCATAAAGGAGTGGAACAAATTTGGACTGATACAATGACTCTCTTGATCTGGTTTTCTTAATCCCAGATATTTAAGCTCTTTTTTCCCCCAAGCAAATGGGAACTCTTTATAAAAAGAGCGGTCCCCTTTTTAAATCTCGTTTATTTCTAATATTTCTGATTTGGACGGGTTTATCTTGAAATTAGAAATTTCTCCATACTCTTTTAAGGTTATAATCAAGTTAGGGAGGGTTATCCTTGGTCTAGTAATGTAAAATAGGCTATCATCTGCAAAGGCTGCCAGTTTGTGAGCCTCTTCCCCATTGTTTACTCCCATGATATCCGGATTCTGCCTTATCTTTGTTAGAAGGGGTTCAAGCGTGAGTACAAATAATAGAGGGGAAAGTGGACAAACCCTGTCTAGTGCCGTTAGACAATTCAAACGGCTCAGAGAGTGTTCCATTGACCTTGACCCTTGCAGAAGGACGTACGTATAATGCCTTTATCCATCTGATCATATTAGGACCAAATCCTATCTCTTCCAACGTACTGTACATAAAGCCCCAGTCTACCCTGTCAAGGCTTTTTCAGCATCGATTGACAGGAATAGACCTGGGGCTCTACTATCCTTAATTCTCTGCATTACCAAAAGTGTTCTTATGCCGTTCTCCCGCCCTTCCCAGCCGGAGATGAACCCTACCTGGTCTGGGTGTACTATATCGTTCATTATATTTTTCACTCTCCCTGCCAATACTTTCGCAAACAGTTTCGTATCCGTATTGAGAAGTGATATAGGTCTGTAACTGGAGCAGAGTGTACTGTCTTTGCCCTCTTTCAAGATAATGGTAATAATGGCCTCTAACGATTCTTTCCTATTTTGCTCCTATCCCGTTCATGTAGGAACATAGTTTAGGGATTAAGAGGTCCTGAAATTTTTATAGTATAATACAGTTAAATCGTTGGGCCCGGGACTTTTCCCGACCGGAGTTTCTTTTAATTTTTTTTTTATCTCATCTTCTGTTATGGGGGCCTCTAGTTTGCTATATTTATCTTCTGCTATTTTGTTTAATCTTATGTCTTTTAGAAAAGCTTTGGTGCTCGCCCTTTTCTTATCCGCTTCTCCTGTTGTAATCTTCTTATTGATAGAGCATAATCCCTCATAGTAATCTTGGAAAGTTTTGTCAATTTCACTAGTTCTAGATCTCATGTCCCCAGCTGTTGTCTTTATTTTCTCAATATAGTTGATAGTTTTCTTTTTTTTTTAGTACCTCAGCAAGATACTTCCCCGGTGTATTACCACCCACATACCTCTCCTTCTTTATTAAATTGTAAGCCGCTTGTGTTTCTTGTTCTACTAAGTCCCTCATGGCCTCTCTTTTATAGTAGCGTCCTGAGAGCGCCTCCTTATCTCTAGTTGACTTGTGCAACTGCTCTAATTCAAATATCTCTTTTATTAAAGTAAGTTTATCTTCCTTGATCTTTTTTTTTCCGAACCAGCTTTGATCAGGATCCCCCTAATAAAGGCTTTATGGGCCTCCCACACGGTAGCTTCTGATATATCCACTGATTCATTTATCTTGAAATAAAATTCTAGTTCATTTTTCATAAGTTTTCCTATTTCTTCATCATTTAGTAAATCTTCGTTTAACCACCAGATGTTACTCTTATTTTGAGGCTGTCCTATATTCAATGTTAAACTTACAGGCGTGTGATCAGAGAAAGTCGTTATTCCGATATTTGAGCTAGTCACAACCTCCAGCCATCTATGCTCAAACAGGAAAAAGTCAAGTCTGGAATAAGTTCAATGCACGAGGGAGTAGAACGTATAATCCCTGGAGTTAGTATGCTGCGTCCTCCATGCATCTACCAGTTGGTATTGATGCAATTTCTGTTTCACTTTATTATTCCATGCCATGCCCGTCCCTCGTGCATGGGACGTGTTATCCCTTTCTGGTTCCAGGCAGAGATTAAAGTCGCCAGCCATTACGGCCATCCCTTTCTTAAATTCCATAAATTCGGCCAACCTCGCTATCATAAACCTATTTGGATTCTTATTAGGGCCATAAATGTTTGCCAGTGAGCAATCAGTTCCATTTAATTTCCCACTCAAGAACAAGTACCGTCCGTCCGGATCTGTTCTTCTCTCATGCAGGTCAAACCTTACTCCACTGGCAAACCCTATGGCTACTCCTTTCGATTGACTTACAGGTGATTCTTGCCCAGGAATGTGTTTTCTGCAGCAGAACTACGTCGGCTCCAAGGAATTTTAATTCATGCAAGATATTGGCGCGCTTTGTGGGGGAATTTATACCGCGTACATTGTATTATAATATTTTTACATTAGGCATTCTTTCCTCTCTAGGAAGTCTCTGTCTTGAGCCCTGCATCAGATTGGTGGTCTAAGTATCTTTGTGGCATATTAATCTGGTAGGTATCCTTTCTTGACATGAGCCCGCCCCCCGCCTCCCTCTCCCTCACTCTCCCTTCCACCCACCCAACCCCCCACCCCCCTCCTACCCGATTGGGGGTAACAGGCCTCCCCGTGGCCCAAAAAAACGTGGCCCCACCGACACCTCCCGGCCCCTTGGTTATCCCCCTGGAGGTTGAGCTTGAAATGGTTGTCACTAGGTCCGATACCCCCTGAATTTGGGAGGTTCCCATGCCTGTCCACCCCTCCTGTCCCCCTCCCCACCGCCCACCCCCCCCACACCCATGCCCCCCTCCAGGCATCCCCATCTAATATATTTATAATCCAATGCTTATTTTCTGTTTCCCTTAAGCATAATTCTTCTTCGCTTCTGATTGTTTCATTTTAAAGACTAGTTTCCAGGCTTGCTGTTCCTCTGTAGTATCTCTATTTACTATTCTTTCCCACCAACCCAGAATTTCCACTAATGGCACGTCTAAGCCTTTACAAAATTTTGGTGTTTCTTCCGGGAATCTTAACCACTTGACGACCGCCTCACGCCGATTTACGTCGGCAAGGTGGCACGGACAGGCAAAATCACGTACATATACGTGATTTGCCTTCCGCGGGTGGGGGGTCCGATTGGTCCCCCCCCCGGTGCCCGAGGCGGTCGCCATTTCTTCCCGGGCGATGAGAGGTGAGGGGGAGGCCATCCATTGTTGGCCACCCCCTCCCGATCGCTCCCGGCGAATGAGAATGCTTCCTTTCCCTCTGTAATGTAAACAGAGGGAAAGGAAGTGATGTCATCCCTCCTCGAGTCGGTCTTTTTGATCCGGCGCCGAGGAGAGAAGACATCAAGTAAGTCTGCACAACACTACACTAACAGTAGAACACACCAGGCACACTTGTCACCCCCCATCACCCCCCGATCACCCCCCGATCACCCCCCTGTACCCCCTGTCACTCTGGCACCAATAGCATTTTTTTTTTTGCATTGGTGTCAGTTTGTGTCAGTTACAAGTGTTAGGGCAGTTAGGTTAGCCCCCTTTAGGTCCAGGGTACCCCCCTAACCCCCCCTAATAAAAGGTAACCCCTTGATTACCCCCCGTCACCAGTGTCGCTAAGCGATCGTTTTTCTGATCGCTGTATTAGTGACACAGGTGACCCTAGTTAGGGAGGTAAGTATAGAGGTTCGCTGTCAGTGTTTTATAGCGACAGGGACCCCCATATACTACCTGCTAAAGGTTTTAACCCCCTGATTGCCCCCTAGTTAACCCTTTCACCAGCGATCACCGTATAAGTGTTACGGGTGACGCTGGTTAGCTAGTTTGTTTTTTGTAGTTTATTACAGTTTATTACAGTTTATTATAGTTTTAGGGCACCCGCCGTTTATTACCCTATAAAGGTTTAACCCCCTAATTGCCCGGCGGTGATATAAATTACATTTTTAGGGTCAGATAAGGTCTGCGTCGCCCCAGGCAGCGTCAGGTTAGCGCCAGTACCGCTAAAACCCACGCACGCAGCATACACCTCCCTTAGTGCTATAGTATCTGAGCGGATCGATATCTGATCCGATCAGATCTATACTCCCCAGCAGTTTAGGGTTCCCTGAAACGCAGTGTTAGCGGGATCAGCCCAGATACCTGCTAGCACCTGCGTTTTGCTCCTCGGCCCAGCCCAGCCCAGCCCACCCAAGTGCAGTTTCGATCGATAACTGACACTTACAAAACACTAAGCACACATAACTGCAGCGTTCGCAGAGTCAGGCCTGATCCCTGCGATCGCTAACAGTTTTTTGGTAGCGTTTTGATACAGTCGCTGACAGTCAGGAGCTTTTTTGCCTGTGAGTCTCACTAGTGTACCCCTAAATTTAGAGCCCAAAATGGCAAATCGAAGGTACACTAGTGAAGAGGCCTACACATTTCTGAGTATGACAGATAGTGAAGAGGAAGTCACTCATCTGTCAAGTTCAGGCTCAGAATACGAACCTGTAGAGGACAGCGGCTCCATGACAGATAGCTCTGATGACAGAGTTGTGGTCCCTGCTAAGGTCAGGCGTACCAGACCCCAATCTTCTTCTGTCCTTGAAGTGCAAGAACCGCAGGGCTCTCGTATGGAGCAGAGAAGTACTAGCGCCGCTATTCCTTCTGGTGAACTGGCAAGCACCAGCGGCCTAGTACACCCTGGTCGTTCATCCAGCACTGCAGTATCACGTGGTGACGTGGCGAGTCCCATAAGTGCAGTTCAAGCTGGCGAGGTGGCAAGCACTAGTAGTGTCCCGCTGCCACCAAGAAGACAAAGACAGGCCCGTCGCGCCCATAGTGCCCTTCCTGCTGCATTGGCCAATCTGAATTGGGAACCCTCCACTTCTGCAGCACCCGTACTCCCCCCTTTCACTGGCCAACCCGGAATTCAGGTGGAAACAGTTGACTTTACGCCACTGGATTTTTATTCACTGTTTTTCACCGAAGATCTCTATAGATCTATTGTGGACCAAAGCAATTTATACGCTGGTCAACACATCGCCGCTAATCCCCAGTCCTCCCTTGCCAGAGATTGGAGACCAATTACGGTCTCCGAATTTAAGACCTTTCTGGGCCTTTCCCTCCTCATGGGGTTGAATAAAAAGAGTAAGTTGCGGTCATATTGGTCCACTGACCCAATTTACCATTCACCCTTGTTCTCTGCTTCCATGGCCAGGGCACGATACGAGCAGATTTTGCGGTTCATGCACTTCAACGACAATGAACTCTGTCGTCCTCGTGGAGACCCTGCATACGATCGGCTCTACAAAATTCGGCCCCTCGTAAACCACTTCAACCAACGTTTTGCAGACTTGTTTACCCCCCATCAAGTTGTCTGCATTGATGAGTCCCTGATTAAATTTTCTGGCCGCTTGTCATTCAAACAGTACCTTCCCAGCAAGCGTGCCAGATACGGGGTCAAGATGTATAAGCTCTGTGACAGGGCTACAGGCTATACATATAGTTTTATGGTTTACGAGGGCAAAGATAGTCACGTAGAGCCGACAAACTGCCCTGACTACATAGGAAGCGCTGGCAAGATAGTGTGGGACTTGGTGTCACCCTTATTCGGAAAGGGGTACCATTTGTACGTGGACAATTATTATACGAGCGTGCCACTTTTTAGTCACTTGTTTGATCAGCAGATTGGAGCATGTGGCACCATGCGACCTAATCGCCGGGGCTTTCCCCAGCGGCTTGTAGATTCCCGTCTTAGGCTGGGGGAGAGAGCCTGCTTGAAGTATAATAATTTGCTCGCTATGAAGTGGAGGGATAAGAAGAATGTTTTCGTTCTCACCTCCCTTCATGCAGACACGACGACCCAAATTCCTACGGCGACTGGTGTTGTGGAGAAACCCCTCTGTGTCCACGAATACAACCTTAATATGGGAGGGGTGGACCTCAACGACCAGTTGTTGGCGCCGTACCTAGTTGCCTGTAAGGCCAGACGCTGGTACAAAAAAGTGTCTGTTTATTTATTTCAATTGGCTTTGCTGAACGCTCATGTGCTATACAGAGCTTCAGGACAGACTGGATCCTTCCTTAAATTCCAGGAAGAGATCGTCAGAGCCCTTCTGTTTCCAGACGGTACTCTACCTCACCTTCCCCAACCAAATGCAGTAAGCCGGCTGCATGAGCGGCATTTTCTTTATGCCATCCCGAGTACCCCTACCCAACGAGCCCCCCAAAAAAGATGTCGTGTCTGTAGCAAGCGCGGATTTAGGCGTGACACCCGGTCTTATTGTCCCTCCTGTCCTGGCAATCCTGGTCTTTGCATGGGTGAATGCTTTGAACGCTACCATACATTAGTTGAGTATTAGCGTAGGGTTCAGCACTGCACAGACTAGGCACACTAACACAGGGTCTCCCAAGATGCCATTGCATTTTGAGAGACCCAAACCTGGAACGAGTTACAAAAGTTAAAAGTTACTAAAAAAAATTTAAAAAAAAAAAATTTTAAAAAAATTAAAAAAAATAAAAACACAAAAAAAAATATAAAATAAAAAAAACAAAAATAGTTGTTGTTGTTTTATTGTTCTCTCTCTCTCTATTCTCTCTCTATTGTTCTGCTCTTTTTTACTCTATTCTATTCTGCAATGTGTTATTGTTATTATGTTTTACCATGTTTGCTTTTCAGATTTTTTATACTTTACCGTTTACTGTGTTTTGTTGGTAACCATTTTATTGTTTTCAGGTACGCCATTCAGTTGCAGCGCGGATTTATTTATCTTGACAGCAACAGCGTTTGCTCCCACGATATATAAAGCCGTGACTCCAGCGCTGTCGGAGGTGATTTCACCACCACAGTTACATACTTCAGCATATATGCCGAAGCGTGGGGGCAGCAGTGGGTGGAGGAGCAATTTGCTCCTGCCTTTTGCGGGAGGATGCCCCCATGCTTCGGCATATATATATTTTAGGCACAGGTTGCGTTAAATGTTTTATTTTTTACTATGTTTTTTTTTTTGTATTTGCTTTGCAGGTATGGTAAGTCTTACTGTTATACTGTAATGTTACTTTGGTTTATTGTTAACCATCATTTGCTTAGCAGGTACACCATTCAGTTGCAGCGCGGATTTATTTATCTTGACAGCAACAGCGTTTGCTCCCACGATATATAAAGCCGTGACTCCAGCGCTGTCGGAGGTGATTTCACCACCACAGTTACATACTTCAGCATATATGCCGAAGCGTGAGGGCAGCAGTTGGTGGAGGAGCAATTTGCTCCTGCCTTTTGCGGGAGGATGCCCCCATGCTTCGGCATATATAAATGGTGCATGTATGCCCATCATTAGAAGTGGGTGGATGAAGGGAGGTATTCTAATGGTGGGCATACCCACCGATCAATATCTTTTTTTCGTTCAGCACACAGGCTGCATGAAAAAAAAGTTTACAATATATGCCTAACAAGGACCAGCAACGTACTGGTATGTTGCTGGACTTTGAGTGGTTATACCAGAATGATGACTGCAGGTTTAGGTATCATCTTGGTATCATTCTTTTCAGCCAGCGGTCGGCTTTCATGTAAAAGCAATCCTAGCGGCTAATTAGCCTCTAGACTGCTTTTGCAAGCAGTGGGAGGGAATGCCCCCCCACCGTCTTCCATGTTTTTCTCTGGCTTTCCTGTCCCAACAGGGAACCTGAAAATGCAGCCGGTGATTCAGCCAGCTGACCATAGAGCTGATCAGAGACCAGAATGGCTCCAAACATCTCTATGGCCTAAGAAACCGGAAGCTACGAGCATTTCATGACTTAGATTTCGCCGAATGTAAACAGCGCCATTGGGAAATTGGGAAAGCATTTTATTACATCGATCTTGGTGTGGTCAGATGCTTTGAGGGCAGAGGAGAGATCTAGGGTCTAATAGAGCCCAATTTTTAAAAAAAAGAGTACCTGTCACTACCGATTGCTATCATAGGGGATATTTACATTCCCTGAGATAACAATAAATTTAATAAAAAAAAAAAAAAAATGAAAGGAACAGTTTAAAAATAAGATAGAAAAGCAAAAAAAAATAAAGAAAAAAAAAAAAAAAAAAAAAAAAAAGCACCCCTGTCCCCCCCTGCTTTCGCGCAAAGGCGAATGCAAGCGTCGGTCTGGTGTCAAATGTAAACAGCAATTGCACCATGCATGTGAGGTATCACCGCGAAGGACAGAACGAGGGCAGTAATTTTAGCAGTAGACCTCCTCTGTAAATCTAAAGTGGTAACCTGTAAAGGCTTTTAAAGGCTTTTAAAAATGTATTTATTTTGTCGCCGCTGCGCGTTTGTGCGCAATTTTAAAGCATGTCATGTTTGGTATCCATGTACTCGGCCTAAGATCATCTTTTTTATTACATCAAACATTTGGGCAATATAGTGTGTTTTAGTGCATTAAAATTAAAAAAAGTGTGTTTTTTCCCCAAAAAATGCGTTTGAAAAATCGCTGCGCAAATACTGTGTGAAAAAAAATATGAAACACCCACCATTTCAATCTGTAGGGCATTTGCTTTAAAAAAATATATAATGTTTGGGGGTTCAAAGTAATTTTCTTGCAAAAAAAAATTATTTTTTCGTGTAATCAAAAAGTGTCAGAAAGGGCTTTGTCTTCTAGTGGTTAGAAGAGTGGGTGATGTGTGACATAAGCTTCTAAATGTTGTGCATAAAATGCCAGGACAGTTCAAACCCCCCCCAAATGACCCCATTTTGGAAAGTAGACACCCCAAGCTATTTGCTGAGAGGCATGTCGAGTCCATGGAATATTTTATATTGTGACACAAGTTGCGGGAAAGAGACAAATCTTTTTTTTTTTTTTTTTGCACAAAGTTGTCACTAAATGATATATTGCTCAAACATGCCATGGGAATATGTGAAATTACACCCCAAAATACATTCTGTTGCTTCTCCTAAGTATGGGGATACCACATGTGTGGGACTTTTTGGGAGCCTAGCCGCACACGGGACACCGAAAACCAAGCACTGCCTTCAGGCTTTCTAAGGGCGTAAATTTTTGATTTCACTCTTCACTGCCTAGCACAGTTTCGGAGGCCATGGAATGCCCAGATGGCACAACCCCCCCCCAAATGACCCCATTTTGGAAAATAGACACCCCAAGCTATTTGCTGAGAGGTATAGTGAGTATTTTGCAGACCTCACTTTTTGTCACAAACTTTCGAAAATTGAAAAAATAAAAAAAAAATACATTTTTCTTGTCTTTCTTCATTTTCAAAAATAAATGAGAGCTGCAAAATACTCACCATGCCTCTCAGCAAATAGCTTGGGGTGTCTACTTTCCAAAATGGGGTCATTTGGGGGGGTTTTGTGCCATCTTGGCATTTTATGGCCTTCAAAACTGTGATAGGTAGTGAGGAGTGGAATCACAACTTAACGCCCTTAGAAATCCTGAAGCCGGTGCTTGGTTTTCGGGGCCCCGTATGCGGCTAGGCTCCCAAAAAGTCCTAAACATGTGGTATCTCCGTACTCAGGAGAAGCAGCAGAATATATTTTGGGGTGTAATTCCACATATGCCCATGGCATGTTTGAGCAATATATCATTTAGTGACAACTTTGTGCAAAAAAAAAAAAAAAATTGTCACTTTCCCGCAACTTGTGTCAAAATATAAAATATTCCATGGACTCAACATGCCTCTCAGCAAATAGCTTGGGGTGTCTACTTTCCAAAATGGGGTCATTTGGGGGGGTTTTGTGCCATCTGGGCTTTTTATGGCCTTCAAAACTGTGATAGGCAGTGAGGAGTGAAATCACAACTTTACGCCCTTAGAAATCCTGAAGGCGGTGCTTGGTTTTCAGGGCCCCGTATGCGGCTAGGCTCCCAAAAAGTCCCACACATGTGGTATCCCCATACTCAGGAGAAGCAGCTAAATGTATTTTGGGGTGCAATTTCACATATGCCCATGGCTTGTGTGAGAAATATATCATTTAGTGACAACTTTGTGCAAAAAAAAAAAAAATTGTCACTTTCCCGCAACTTGTGTCAAAAAATAAAATATTCCATGGACTCAACATGCCTCTCAGCAAATAGCTTGGGGTGTCTACTTTCCAAAATTGGGTCATTTGGGGGGGTTTTGTGCCATCTTGGCATTTTATGGCCTTCAAAACTGTGATAGGAAGTGAGGAGTGAAATCAAAAATTTATGCCCTTAGAAATCCTGAAGGCGGTGCTGGGTTTTCGGGGCCCCGTACGCGGCTAGGCTCCCAAAAAGTCCTAAACATGTGGTATCCCCGTACTCAGGAGAAGCAGCAGAATGTATTTTGGGGTGTAATTCCACATATGCCCATGGCATGTTTGAGCAATATATCATTTAGTGACAACTTTGTGCAAAAAAAAAAAAAAAAAGTGTTGCTTTCCCGCAACTTGTGTCAAAATATAAAATATTCCATGGACTCAACATGCCTCTCAGCAAATAGTTTGGGGTGTCTACTTTCCAAAATGGGGTCATTTGGGGGGGTTTTGTGCCATCTTGGCATTTTATGGCCTTCAAAACTGTGATAGGTAGTGAGGAGTGAAATCACAACATTACGCGGCTAGGCTCCCAAAAAGTCCCACACATGTGGTATCCCCATACTCAGGAGAAGCAGCTGAATGTATTTTGGGGTGCAATTCCACATAGGCCCATGGCCTGTGTGAGCAATATATCATTTAGTGACAACTTTTTGTAAATATTTTTTTTTTTTTGTCATTATTCAATCACTTGGGACAAAAAAAAGAAATATTCAATGGGTTCAACATGCCTCTCAGCAATTTCCTTGGGGTGTCTACTTTCCAAAATGGGGTCATTTGGGGGGGTTTTGTACTGCCCTGCCATTTTAGCACCTCAAGAAATGACATAGGCAGTCATAAACTAAATGCTATGTAAATTCCAGAAAATGTACCCTAGTTTGTAGACGCTATAACTTTTGCGCAAACCAATAAATATACGCTTATTGACATTTTTTTTACCAAAGACATGTGGCCGAATAAATTTTGGCCTAAATGTATGACTAAAATTGAGTTTATTGGATTTTTTTTATAACAAAAAGTAGAAAATATCATTTTTTTTCAAAATTTTTGGTTTTTTTCCGTTTATAGCGCAAAAAATCAAAACCGCAGAGGTGATCAAATGCCATCAAAAGAAAGCTCTATTTGTGGGAAGAAAAGGACGCAAATTTCGTTTGGGTACAGCATTGCATGACCGCGCAATTAAAAGTTAAAGCGACGCAGTGCCAAATTGGAAAAAGACCTCTGGTCCTTAGGCAGCATAATGGTCCGGGGCTCAAGTGGTTAATGTTGCCAAACGGCCATCTTTACGTCCAATTAGGCAGGCTGGGAAACCCCAGGAACATTGAACATCGTGCGTTTTGAGCTGGACCAATAGTGGTTTCAGGATTCTTCTCCTGGCCAGCGTCTCTGCTGCCAGGTCCGGAAAAATCTGCAGATTTGTCTTGCCAAACTTCACTGGGTGGTTCTTTTTCATACAAGCCTTGATCTGCTCTTTATCTTGGTAGTTGTGGAATCTTACAATAACATCTCTTGGGACATCCCCACTCATTTCTGCAGGCTTTCTGATCCTGTGCACTCTTTCAAACTTTATTTTACTACTTGTATCAAGTGGATTTATCAGACCTCCAAAGATTACATCCATTTTTTCTTGTAGATCCTCTTTTTCTCCTTGTATCTCTGGTAGGCCTCTAATCCGAAGTCTTTTCCTTCTGTTCCTGTTCTCTTGGTCTTTCAGTCTGTACAGTATGTTTCTCTGTTCTTTCTGTATCTCTTCCATCTGGTTCTTGAGCCCTTTAATCTCGACCCCTTGCCTGTCCACCGTTATTTCTACGTCTTCAACTCTTTTTAGGATATGATTCATGTCTTCGCGTAGAGATTCTATTTCTCCTTTTATAGATGTTTCGAGCTTTGCGAACATTTCTGCCATTTCACCCTTTGTTGGAAGCTGTTTTTTTTGTTGGGGTTCCATTGTTACATCCTCTATTGTCTCACTGCTTGCAGTGTGGATGTCTATCTCGGCCAGCTGTCTTCTTGTCCATATGTTTGATAGGCACTCTGGGGTTTTGCTTTTAGTCCCTGTTTGTTTTCCCGGACTTTCTTTGCCGCTATCGTGTACCATATATTTTCTGATGGTTCCCGGGCTTGCACTTGTTCTAGGTGGGTTAGCTGTCACCCCCTTCATTGATTTACCCCTCATTTCTTCCTAACTCCTGCGTTTAGTACAGGTGCCCGATCCCCTCCTGCTCTTCCTCCCACTTTTTTTTTCCCTTTCTCTCTCTCCTGCCCACTCTCCTCCAACCGCAATCCCGGGCAGGCTCCCTTTAATGTTGCCCCGTCTGGGGTAGGCTCCTGGGTGTATTATAAGTGAAGTTTGTGGATAATTCACAGGGAAAACCCAGTTCTATAGAAGTGGAAGTTCAAACTTTTGTCCTCTTGCAGTCTGTACACCTGCAGCTAGTTATATAGATTGTAGATTGTATCAACTCTAGCATCAGAAACCACTATAGTACACCTACAATCGCAAAACTAATTTTTTTTTTTTTTCCTCTGAGTTATTATGTCTTCTTAACAAACTTTGACACTTAACTTCTGTAGGATTCTGTAAGATAGATCAGAATAGTCCCAAAAGAGTCGCTTTCATAGTATGCAGTTTTGCACCTGATACACCAGCCTGTACACTCAACTTGCTTAATAGTCCATACAAGAGTCCATACAACAATCTCACAGTCCGCACAGTTGTTAATGCAGCAATGCAGCAATATCCTGTATTTACAGCCTGTTATACTGCAATGAGTTTGTCGTCACCTGTATAGATGTACCCCCCATAGCATTTCATTTCACAATGTGAGATAGACCCTGTCCAACTTGCTTCCACAAACAGGGTGTGTTTTTACTAACTAGGTGTACAGACGATATGTGGGTTTATGGCAGATCTATGGCTTGTACAACAGAGATAATATGAGATAAAATGACCATCAGATCAAAAACGCCACAGGTCTCATAATGCATGGATCAGTCTAAAATTTACGGATGGTTGACTTAACTTTACTTTATAAATTATCCTTGTGCGTTAAACATAAAATCTCCTTAAATAATGAGCGATCAGAGTTGATTAAAGTTGATTAAAGTTGAACTACTTGCCGCTTTCCATGTGTCCGCTGTACAGGGGGTCGGTACATCCCGTAGCTCCTTATAGCACACTTACCCCATCGGATGAACCTGAGCGATTCACCAGACTCTCACCTCCTGCAGCTTTGCTTTCACCTTTTCCCCACTCCGCTGCCTCCACTGTCACCTCGCTGCCGTATACGTATGACAGCTTGCGGTTCCGTTTCCCAGGCTCCCGAATACCGTGAGCGCCGTGTCAGTGGCTAGGCGCAGGGCTAGGCAGGCTAGATCGGGTGAGCGTTGGCTCTACCTGATGCGCCTGCCAAGATCCTACTCGGTTCATCTCCCACGCTTTAATGAGCCGGGAGCTAACTGCACTCGGTCCCACCACAGCAACACTCACAGCAGGGATACCCAGAGGGCAGGGAGGCGACCTCTGCCTAAGCCAAAGCCGGCATCACAGGGAGGAGGTCTCCAAGCATCCCGGGCTCAGCATCGGAACCAGCCCAATGCCCACATCTGGCTCCTCCCTCCTACGACCTCTGTGCACTGACTTCTTCTACAAACCCACAATCAGGATGGCTAAGATAGAACACAAAAGGCACAAAGCAGAGGGGAGTAAAAAAAAAATTCCAAGAAATTCTTTAAGTACATAAATAGTAAGAAAGGGAGGTCAGATCATATTGGTTCCATAAAGAATGATGAAGGAAATCTGGTTACTAAGGATGGGGAGATGGCAAAGGTATTGAATTTATTCTTCTCCTCAGTCTTCCTGAGGGAATTGGGGGGCTTCAGTAACCAAAACTGCAATGTTTATCCTTATGACATGTCACAGGTAGCAAACTCATGGCTAGCAGAGGACAGAATTAGAAATAGACTTGAAAAACTTAACATTAATAAGTCACCGGGACCAGATGGCTTGCACCCGAGGGTTCCTAAGGAACTCAGTCAAGTAATTGCCAGACCATTGTTCCTAATTTTTACAAACAGCCTACTGACTGGAATGGTATCAGCTGATTGGAGAAAAGCCAATATAGCACCATTATTTAAAAAAGGGGCAAGATACATCCCTGGGAATTACAGACCAGTTAGCCTAACATCAATTGTATATAAGCTCTTGGAGGGGATGGTGAGGGACTATATACAAGGTTTTAGTAATGACAATGGTATCATTAGCAGTAATCAGCATGGATTCATGAAGAATTGTTCTTGTCAAACCAATCTATTAACCTTCTATGAGGAGGTGAGCTGCCATCTAGATAAGGGAAGGCCCGTAGATGTGGTGTATCTGGATTTTGCAAAAGAATTTCATACAGTTCCCCATAAACATTTACTGTACAAAGTAAGGTCTGTTGGCAAGGACCATAGGGTGAGTACATGGATTGAAAACTGGTTACAGGGGCGAGTTCAGAGGGTAATGATAAATGGGGAGTACTCCGAATGGTCCTAGTGGAAAGTGGGGTCCCCCATGGTTCTGCCCTGGGAACCAATCCTATTTAATTTATTTATAAACGACCTGGAGGATGGGATAAACAGCTCAAACTCTGTATTTGCAGATGATACTAAGCTAAGCAGGGAAAGAAATTCTCCACAGGATGTGGAAACTTTACAAGGAGATCTAAACAAATTAATGGGGTGGGCAACTACATAGCAAATGAGGTTTAATGTAGAAATATTTAAAGTAATGCATTTGGGTGGCAAAAATATGAATGCAATCTATTCACTAGGGGGAGATCCTCTGGGGGAATCTAGGATGGAAAAGGACCTGGGAATCCTAGTAGATGACAGGGTCAGCAATGGCATGCAATGCCAAGCTGCTGCGAGCAAAGCAAACAGAATATTGGCATGCATCTAAAAGGGGAATAACGCTAGAGATAAACCGATAATTCTCTCACTCTACAAGACTCCACACCTGGAGTATAATGTCCAGTTCTGGGCACCAGTCCTCAGGAAGGATGTGCTGGAACTGGAGAGAGTCCAGAGAAGGGCCACAATAATTAAGGGACTGGATGACCTTAGTTATGGGGAAAGGTTACAAGCACTGAATGTATTCTCTCTGGAGAAGAGATGCTTGAGAGGGGATATGATTTCAATGTACAAATACCGTACTGGTGACCCCACAATAGGGATAAAGCTTTTCCGCAAAAGGGAATTTAATAAAAAAAAATTAGAAGAAAAGTGGTTTAACCTTAACCTGCGTAGAGGGTTCTTTACTGTAAGAGTGGTTAGGATGTGGAATTCTCTTCCACAGGCAGTGGTTTTTAGCGGGGAGCATCGATAATTTCAAAAAACTATTAGATAGGCACCTGAACTACCACAACATACAGGGATATACAATGTAATACTGACATAAAATCACACACATAGGTTGGACTTGATGGACTTGTGTCTTTTTTCAGATGTCCTCTCTCAAACGTTGCTTCTCCAGAAAGAATACATTTATTGCTTGTAGTCATTCCTCATAATTGAGGTCATCCAGTCCCCTTATTAATTTTATTGCCCTTCTTTGGACTCGCTCCAGTTCCAGCACATCCCTTCTGAGGACTGATGGCCAGAACTGGATGGAATACTCCAGATGTGGCCTAATCAGAGTTTTATGAAGTGGCAGGATTATGGTTTTGTCTCTGGAGTATAGTCTTTTTTTATGCATGCTAAAATTCTGCCAGCTGTGGTAGCTGCAGCTTGACATTTCATGTTATCGCTCAGTCTGTCATCTACTAGAACCCCAGATCTTTCTCCATCCTTGATTCTCCTCCTAGTGAGTGGTTTTCATTTATGTTTTTTGCCTCCCCAAGTGCATTACTTTACATTTCTCCACATCTTTTCTTTGACACCATTGATATGGAGGCGTAGCTTATAGACCTTGGTCAGGTCCATGGTGGATATGAATTGGACTAGTCCTAGCATCCCTATTCATTAATTAAGATTGACCACTCACTCTTGGACATCATCCCAAGAGCCATCATTTTCTGTACCTCATCTGCTATAACTTGTCTTTGTGCTTCTGTAATTTGATAAGGCTAAAAACAAGCATGGGATTTTGTGATTCTCATGTGTTATTACAGAGCTACAACCTGGGAGATTTGAGACAACCATTTGGTTTTGCTGCAGCAACTCGTTCACTTCCTGGTTTGGCACTTTGGAAAAGGTATCAGACACTTTAACTTCTGAAACCCAAGAACCAGTTGGCAGCAGTGGGCTAACTAGACTGGCCACACACACCATTCATCCTTCTAAGGTTTTTCATCCTTCTAAGGTTTTTCATCCTTCTAGGTGATTCACAAAGTAAATTGGTTCTGGCTTCTGCTTACCTGGCTGAAACACTATATAGTTTACCTCCCGGACTTGTTCAAGGATCTCAAACAAGCCTTTTCACTGAGCCAGAAATTTACTGTTTGAACTAGCACCACAACCCTGTCTCCAGGTTAAAGGATTCCTAGTCATTCCAACCTATTGTAAAACCTGGTTTGAGCCTCCATGCAAATCCTAACAAACCACAGGCATGGCCACTGCGATTTGATCTTACATCTGAGATACTCAGTTATAGGATGGCTCAAACAAAGAAAATGTCATGGTAGACTGCAGAGCCTCTTTTGCTATTTTACTGACTATGAACATATAGAATGGTTCTTTATTGATAGTTTTTACTGTGGTGTTTCTCACACAAATTATTTCTGGATAGCGGGTCACATATTCTAAGATAACAAGAATACACTGGAGGCTAGGGATGAGATTTGAGTTTGTGGCCATGCAGAGTTTGACCCAAACCCAACAGTTAATATGGAGTTGGGACTGGTTCTCAACTTAAGCAGGGTGGTATGGAGAACCTTTAGCCTCTGATAGGTAAGCTGCTGCTTGGGTTTCCCTTGTGATGACTTCCGGTGTGGTGCAAAAGTGAGCAAAGAGACCAGAAGCCAGTCCTTGGTAGCAAGATAGCTTTCAAAGCCTGCCAGAAGCTTCTCTGCTGTTTTGGAATTGGTGTGACCAACCCACTCATATATAGTGAACATGAGATAGGGAAAAGGGCCATCCCGGTCCTGCCCATTGTTGCCAAATACCTTACATAGGAACTGAAGTCTGCTCACATAATTTTTAATACAAACATCTTTGCCATTCTGAAGCTTCCCTCCAACCACTTTGCATATTATTTTATATATACTGTGATTCTGTACTTGCCAAATATGCTGCAAAAATTTCCTTCCACTAAGTCTGGCTGCATCCATTTTAACTGTGGGCAGCTGAAGCTGCTGCCTGTTCACTTCCTGGATTTACATAGACACACAAAGGCACACCTCTAGCTCTGCAGCCCTGCAGCCCTGCAGCTCTCAAATACTGTAGCTGCTGACTTTTAATATATGGACACTTACCTGTCCAGGGAGCCTGCAATGTTGCCTTACTAAGGGAAACAGGAAGTGAAGGCTCGTGGCTTCACAGCCTGTTTCCTACTGCGCATGCGCGAATCACGGTGCACATTCTGAATGGTCCCTGCTGTCTTCTGGGACCTGTGTGTCTCCCAGAAGGCAGAGGGGGGAAGGAGGAGGGGCCTGACATTGGGTAGTTCGCCACACAAAGTGGGGCAATCTTTCCACGTAAGTGGGAGCAGATACCTGCATTTGACAAGTATCCGCTCCCCCCTGAAAGGTGCAAAATGTGCCACCGGAGGGGGGGGATCCGATCTGTGGAAGTTCCTTTTCTGGATGGAACTCCGCTTTAAGTTTGTGGCCATGTAGAGTTTGACCCACTTAATGGGAAAGCTAAATGGTCAGTGCTTCCATGCTCCAAACCTTTAGATGCTGCTGCCAAATGTCATTAATTTACTTTTGGTGTCAATATTGGCATTAACCTAATGACTTTCCTGCATCCTAACAACCAAGGATGCTATTCAGGCTGTCTGCCTGTATTCTAGCAATTAATTATGTCAGAGAGAAGAAAAATCAACGTGAGCCTCACCCCAAAATCTATATCAATCTATATAATCAAAAGCAGAGAAAGCTGTAACGAAAATGTCTACAGCTATTTCTGTCTTTGTTTACAGAGCTTGGACTTTTGGACTATTGTTTGGTGTACACACTACATACCTGAGGGATATCCTCCCATGGGCCCGTAGGCATGGAAAGCTATTGGCTCTTTCCTGTATACCTCTGCATCCTACTTTTATCCTTTTTAGGGTAAGAAGTTTTACAATATTAATTGACATGGGATGTGGTTTTTGGTGTTTTTTTGTCTATATCATACATAAGGAATGTATAAACCTAGATGAAATATATATGTATATATATATATATATATATATATATATATATATATATATATATATTTTTTTTTTTTTTTTCTTTTTTTTTCTTTTTGGTTGGTACTGATATATCTGTGTATATCATGTAAAATGTGACCAGTCCTATACCTATGGAATATGTAAATTGGATAGTTTATTTTGTTTTGTTTATTGCTTTCTCTTTTCACCACACACATGAGGTTTGCAGGTCCTGAAGAAGCAGTAAATACACAAATAGGCTTCATTTGTAGGACACAGATTGCTTGCCTTTGTGATGTATCTAATGTCTATATGGTTTTAAAATGTATTTAAAAAATTGTGCTTTTAATAAATTTATATGTTCTGTTGAATCATACATAAGTGACATTAGGAGTATATTTAAAGTCCCAAAGCGCCCCTTACCTTCCCTTTACTGTACATGTTGGGATGATACCCTGAGTCACTCCACTAGTCTATGTGTAAAATGTATACTCCATTACGCACTTAATTTTCTGTCTAATGTATCTTTGTTTTAACTCCGGTTAGGTTAAAGCTGACAGCATGGAATACTTGATCATCTCAAACTTGCTGTACTATGTGATTGGGATGCAAATGTCAACATATGTGCCATGTACCCAAAACAGTCACCCGAAGGTGAAGGATAAAAAATCCATGCATGTTTAGGAGCCATGAATCATGTTAGTAAATATTGTATCAGTGTTTTGCTGGCTCTAGGAAAAGCAGGAAAAGGAAAAAACTCAGCTACAGCAAGGGCCCTAAAAATCTATGAAGAGCTCACAGCAGACAAAGAAAGGTTCTGTTAAAACAAGAAGTTAAAAAGAATGCAGGCTTTGAAAAGGCTTCAGAAGTCATCAGAATTTACCATCCAAATAAAATATTGCACTACAAAATAATACACCTTTAATATGAGAGAACTTGTTTCAGGAATGTTCCTCTAAGCATTTTAAGTAGAATATCACATTAAAAGGGGATGTATAGTATTGTATCTATTTTCTTTCTTTATTATTATTGTTCAGGAATAAAATATATTTTTTGAGTTTTAGTCATATACGTATTTAATATTGTATACATTCATACTTAAAGTGTTTGTAACCCTAAAAGAATAATAGATCCTGTTCCTTTAACCACTTCAGCCCCGGAAGGTTTTACCCCCTTCCTGACCAGAGCACTTTTTACAATTTGGCACTGCGTCGCTTTAACTGCTAATTGCACGGTCATGCAATGCTGTACCCAAACGAAATTTGCGTCCTTTTCTTCCCACAAATAGAGCTTTCTTTTGATGGTATTTGATCACCTCTGCCGTTTTTATTTTTTGCACTATAAACGGAAAAAGACCGAAAATTTTGAAAAAAATTGATATTTTCTACTTTTTGTTATAAAAAAAATCCAATAAACTCAATTTTAGTCATACATTTAGGCCAAATTGTATTCGGCCACATGTCTTTGGTAAAAAAAATGTCAATAAGCGTATATTTATTGGTTTGCGCAAAAGTTATAGCGTCTACAAACTAGGGTACATTTTCTGGAATTTGCACAGCTTTTAGTTTATGACTGCCTATGTCATTTCTTGAGGTGCTAAAATGGCAGGGCAGTACAAAACCCCCCCAAATGACCCCATTTTGGAAAGTAGACACCCCAAGGAAATTGCTGAGAGGCATGTTGAGCCCATTGAATATTTATTTATTTTTTGTCCCAAGTGATTGAATAATGACAAAAAAAAAAAAAATTTACAAAAAGTTGTCACTAAATGATACATTGCTCACATAGGCCATGGGCTATGTGGAATTGCACCCCAAAATACATTCAGCTGCTTCTCCTGAGTACGGGGATACCACATGTGTGGGACTTTTTGGGAGCCTAGCTGCGTACGGGGCCCCAAAAACCAAGCACCGCCTTCAGGATTTCTAAGGGCATAAATTTTTGATTTCACTCCTCGCTGCCTATCACAGTTTTGAAGGCCATAAAATGCCATGATGGCACAAACCCCCCCCAAATGACCCCATTTTGGAAAATAGACACCCCAAGCTATTTGCTAAGAGGCATGGTGAGTATTTTGCAGCCTGAAAGCCTGAAGGCGGTGCTTGGTTTTCGGGGTCCCGTGCGCGGCTAGGCTCCCAAAAAGTCCCACACATGTGGTATCCCCATACTCAGGAGAAGCAACAGAATTTATTTTGGGGTGTAATTTCACATATCCCAATGGCATGTTTGAGCAATATATCATTTAGTGACAACTTTGTGCAAAAAAAAAAAAAAAAAAAATTTGTCTCTTTCCTGCAACTTGTGTCACAATATAAAATATTCCATGGACTCGACATGCCTCTCAGCAAATAGCTTGGGGTGTCTACTTTCCAAAATGGGGTCATTTGGGGGGGTTTTGAACTGTCTTGGCATTTTATGCACAACATTTAGAAGCTTATGTCACACATCACCCACTCTTCTAAGCACTTGAAGACAAAGCCCTTTCTGACACTTTTTGATTACATGAAAAAATTATTTTTTTTTGCAAGAAAATTACTTTGAACCCCCAAACATTATATATTTTTTTAAAGCAAATGCCCTACAGATTAAAATGGTGGGTGTTTCATTTTTTTTTTTCACACAGTATTTGCGCAGCGATTTTTCAAGGGCATTTTTTGAGGAAAAAACACACTTTTTAATTTTTAATGCACTAAAACACACTATATTGCCCAAATGTTTGATGAAATAAAAAAGATGATCTTAGGCCGAGTACATGGATACCAAACATGACATGCTTTAAAATCGTGCAGTGGCAACAAAATTAATACATTTTTAAAAGCCTTTAAAAGCCTTTACAGGTTACCACTTTAGATTTACAGAGGAGGTCTACTGCTAAAATTACTGCCCTCGATCTGACGTTCGCAGTGACACCTCACATGCATGGTGCAATTGCTGTTTACATTTGACGCCAGACCGACACTTGCGTTCGCCTTAGCGTGAGAGCAGGGGGGACAGGGGTGCTTTTTTTTTTTTTTTTTTTCTTTATTATTTTTTTGCTTTTTTATGTTATTTTTAAACTGTTCCTTTCATTTTTTTTTAATCAATTTTATTGTTATCTCAGGGAATGTAAATATCCCCTATGATAGCAATAGGTAGTGACAGGTACTCTTTTTTGAAAAAATTGGGGTCTATTAGACCCTAGATCTCTCCTCTGCCCTCAAAGCATCTGACCACACCAAGATCGGTGTGAAAAAATGCTTCCCCAATTTCCCAATGGCGCTGTTTACATCCGGCGAAATCTAAGTCATAAAATGCTCGTAGCTTCCGGTTTCTTAGGCCATAGAGATGTTTGGAGCCACTCTGGTCTCTGATCAGCTCTATGGTCAGCTGGCTGAATCACCGGCTGCATTCTCAGGTTCCCTGTTGAGACAGGAGAGCCAGAGAAAAACACGGAAGATGGTGGGGGGGGCATTCCCTCCCACTGCTTGTAAAAGCAGTCTAGAGGCTAATTAGCCGCTAGGATTGCTTTTACATGAAAGCCGACCGCTGGCTGAAAGGAATGATACCAAGATGATACCTAAACCTGCAGGCATCATTCTGGTATAACCACTCAAAGTCGTGAATGGCGTACCTGAAGACAAAAAAATGGTTAACAATAAAGCACAGTGAACAGTAAAGTATAAAAAATTGCATACCTGAAAAGCAAACATGATAAAACATAATAACAATAAAATATTGCAGAATAGAATACAGTAAAAAAGAGCAGAACAATAGAGAGAGAGAATAGAGAGAGAGAGAACAATAAAACGACAACTATTTATTTTTTTTTATTTTTGTTTGTGTTTTTTTTTTTTTTTACACTTTTTTTTGTAACTGTAACTTTTATAACTGTAACCGGTTCCAGGTTCGGGTCTCTCAAAATGCGATGGCATCTTGGGAGACTCTGTGAAAGTGTGCCTAGTCTGTGCAATGCTGTACCCTACGCTAATACTCAACTAGTGAATGGTAGTGTTCAAAACATTCACCAATGCAAAGACCAGGATTGTCAGGACAGGAGGGACAATAATAGCGGGTGTCACGCCTATATCCGCGCTTGCTGTAGACACGACATCTAATTTGGGGGGGTTCGTTGGGTAGGGGTACTCTGGAGGACATAAAGAAAATGCCTCTCATGCAGCCGACTGCATTTGGTTGGGGATGTGAATGGGGGAAGTACGGGCGCTGCAGAAGCGGTGGGTTCCCAATTAGGATTGGCGAATGCAGCAGGAAGGGTACTATGGGCACGATGGGTCTGATTTTGTCTTCTTGGTGGCAGCGGAACACTACTTGTGCTTTCCACCTCACCAGCTTGAACTGCACTTATGGGACTCGCCACGTCACCAAGTGTTACTGCAGTGCTGGTTTGACTACGACCGGGGTGTACTAGGCCGCTGGCGCTTGCCAGTTCACCAAAACGCTACAAAAAAACTGTTACCGATCGCAGGGATCAGGCCTGACTCTGCGAATGCTGCAGTTATGCGTTTAGTGTTTTGTAAGTGACAGTGATCGATCGATACTGCACTTGGGTGGGCTGGGCTGGGCCAGGCGGAGGGGCAAAACGCAGGTGCTAGCAGGTATCTGGGCTGATCCCGCTAACACTGCGTTTTTGGGAATCCTAAACTGCTGGGGACGCTAGTATAGATCTGATCAGATCAGATATTGATGCGTTCAGATACTATACCACTAAGGGAGGTGTACGGTGCGTGGGTGTTTGCGATACTGGCACTAACCTGACGCTGCCTGGGGCTGGTGCTTGCCATTTCACCAAAACGCTACCAAAAAAACTGTTAGCGATCGCAGGGATCAGGCCTGACTCTGCGAATGCTGCAGTTATGTGTTTAGTGTTTTGTAAGTGACAGTGATCGATCGATACTGCACTTGGGTGGGCTGGGCCGAGCCGGGCGGAGGGGCAAAATGCAGGTGCTAGCAGGTATCTGGGCTGATCCCGCTAACACTGCATTTTTGGGAACCCTAAACTGCTGGGGACGCTAGTATAGATCTAATCGGATCAGATATTGATCCGTTCAGATACTATACCACTAAGGGAGGCGTATGCTGCGTGCGTGGGTGTTAGCGGTACTGGCGCTAATCTGACGCTGCCTGGGGCGACGCATATCACCGCTGGGCGATCGGGGGGCTAAACCTTTATTCGGTAATAAACGGCGAGTGCCCTGACACTATAAAAAATAAACAAACTAACCAGCGTCACCCGTAACGGTTATACAGTGATCAGCGGTGAAAGGGTTAACTAGGGGGCAATCAAGGGGTTAAAACATTTATTCGGTAGTATATGGGGGTCCCTGTCGCTATAAAACGCTGACGGCGAACCTAAATATTTACCTCACTAACTAGCGTCACCAGCGACACTAATACAGCGATCAGAAAAATGATCGCTTAGCGACACTGGTGACGGGGGTGATCAAGGGGTTAAAACTTTATTAGGGGGGGTTAGGGGGGTACCCTAGACCTACAGGGGGCTAACACTAACTGCCCTAACACTTCTAACTGTCACAAACTGACACCAATCAGTAATCAGGAAAAAAAAAAAACAGCTTGGTATCAGTTTGTGACGGGGGGGGTGATTGGGAGGGGATCGGGGGTGTTTAGTGTGCCTGGCATGTTCTACTGTGTTGTGTAGTGTTTTACACTTACTCGGATGTCTTCTCTCCTCGGCGTCGGAACGGAAACTGCCAAGCCGAGGAAAGATGACATCACATCCTCTGCCTGTGTGTACTATACACAGGCAGGGGATGTTTCTCATTGGCTGGGAGCGATCGCGAGGGGGGGCCACGATCGGATGGCCTCCCCCTCATCTCTGATCGCTCCTAGACAAATGCCGACCGCCGCTGGCACCGGGGGGGGTCCGATCGGACCCCCCGCCCGCGGGAAGGCAATCACGTACCAGGTACGTGATTTTGCCTGCCCGTGCCGCTCTGTTCACGTATATATGCGTGAGGCGGTCGGCAAGTGGTTAATGCATGTTCTAGAGCACAGTGCTTATGCTGTGTAAATTGGCCTCCTGAAATACCTGGCTGATCCTGTCTGGTTCTGCCCTCTCAACCTGTAAACTGACCACGGTTTATCACGGCTGCTGAGCCCTGACACCTTGGTCAGTTTATGTTCCTCCATCACCTACAGCTCTCCTTTGTGCTCTCTCCCCTCTCTCCCTGCCTGTCAGCTCCCTGATCCTCCCCTACTAATGATAGAATAAAGTGTAAAGTCTCTCCAATCCCCTCTGTTAGATAATGCTATGTTCCCCAGAGTGTGTGATTTTTAAAATAAAAGCCGATGCGTACCTTATTCCATAGCGCCGATCGGCAATCACGTGACCACTGGGCTCTATCCTCTTCTCCTCTCCTGCTCCTGGCTGAGGTCAGCAGGAGTTCTCATCCCCTCCCACTGTAGCTGTCAGCCTGGGAGAGGAGAGAGCCAGCGGTCATGTGAGCAGTGATCGGCACTATGGAATAAGGTACACAGCAGCTTTTATTTTAAAAATCACGCACACTGGGGAACATAGCATTATCTAACAGAGGGGATTGGGGAGACTTTACAACCACTTTAACCACTTACAGACCAGAAGATTTTCCCCCTTAATGACCAGGCCATTTTTTGTAACACAGCACTGCATCGCTTTAACTGACAGTTACGCAGTTGTGCAAAGCTGTATCCAAACAAAATTGATGCCCTTTTTTTCCCACAAATACAGCTTTCTTTTAGTAGTATTTTATCTGCAGTTTTTATTTTTTACGCTATAAACAAAAAAGAGCGACAATTTTGAAAATAATATTTTTTACTTTTTGCTATAATAAATATCCAAAACAAATAAATAAATAAATAAACAAATGTCTTCATCAGTTTAGGCCAATATGTATTCTTCTACATGTTTTTGGTAAAAAAATTGCAATAAGTGTATATTGATTGGTTTGCACAAAAGTTATAGCGTCTACAAAATAGGAGATAGATTAATATCATTATGTCATTTTTATTTATTTATTTACTAGTAATGCTGCAATTTTTAGCAGGACTGCGACATTGCGGAGGACAGTCCGGACACTTTTTACACTTTTTTTGAGACCGTTGACATTTATGCAGTGATCAGTGCTATAAAAATGCACTGATTACTGTGCACATGTCACTGGCAGGGAAGGGGTTAACACTAGTTGGAAATCAAGGGGTTAAATGTATTCCCTGGGAGGTGTTTCTAACTGTGGGGGGATGGTACTGACTGGAGGAGGAGAAAGATTGCTGTTCCTCATCACTAGTAACAGACAATCTCTCTCTCCTCCCCTTTTAGAACGGGGCTCTGTCTGTTTACATTTACAGATCTCCGTTCTGGCTCTCTTTCCCGCGATCATGGGTGGCCAGTGGACATCGCGGCCATCGGCCACATGCAGCAGGTCCCCCACTATGCAGCGGGTGCATGCGCACCTCCTATGCCTCTTAAAGGAGCCTACGGCGATTTGCGGGAACGAGCCGACCCTACGCAGTATAATGACGGCGGCTGGTCGGCAAGTGGTTAAAGAATAATTCCAGCTTTTCTTCGCCAAAACAGCAGATGCATTGTCCATGAAAAAGAATCACAACCCCAGTGTCAGTTTGTGTGTAACTTAACTCCTTTAGCTATGTACAGCAGATTTCTATGATGTCATTCCTCCCCCTGGCTGAAATTCATAGTTCTCTGACCTCCTGTTTCTTTCCTTTTCCAGTCCTGATACCACATGTCTTGTGATCCTTTGAGCCACTGTAGCTTCAGGGCGGCTATGAGAATCACTTGTACTAGTTTTGGGAGTAGATGTGGGTGGATCCTAAGGTTACTGTGGGTGTTTCTGGGCCTTCGTGTGGGTGGTGGAAGGTGTAAATGTGTCATAACTTCTGTGTCATTTATGTCTTGCAGCATGCCAAAGAATAATGGCTTACTGCAAGACGACAGAGGAAGGGCTATGGAAGGTATTATGAAGGTGTTTCTCTCATATGTAAATGAATCACTTCACAGAGAGCAGGGCTCTGGGAGGGTGAGATCTGAGGGGTGTGGCATAATGCAAAATGCGTTTTCTGACCTGCAAGGGTCAGACTCTCTGGTAAAAGGCGAATCCCCTTAGTTTACAGTGGAGCACATTGTGGTGACCATTTACAATACAATCCAATTCGGAATATATCTGTAGAAAATCAAACACTACAAATAATTGGTTGTTGGGTCTTCTCCTTATTACACTTTATTGTTTTATGGGACTTTGCACTGTTTCATTTTTATATTAGCACTAATCAATATATATGCTGTACATATGAACTTTTATATTCTTTACAGGATTTGTTGTACTATATACTGTACATATATACACCTTATTAATATGTGAATAATAATCATTTTGGGCTAGCACAATTGCACTTTGATGATATATAGAAAGTAGTGTACATGGTACTCACTTTATGATTTATGGACTGCACATCAATTTTTTATCTATCGTCATGTATGAAGAAACATGCCGTACGGGGGGCTTTTTACAATATTTTGCCGGCTGTTCTTATTGATTATTGCGGTTGTACCCGTTCGTTCTTTAGCAATAAAGGCTACTCTTTTTAAATGTTACTACACCATTGGAGTCTTTTTATCTTTCCGCGCAGGTGAGTCACGTCACAGTGCACCCCCCTTTTTAGACGTGACTTCTTATTTTCAAGTTGGATATTGTGGAGGACTTCCAGCCACTGTCAGAGAGCTCCAGTGACAAGGAGGACCTATAGACCCTGCAGAGGGCTAAGTCTGCTGGCGTATATGACCTTACTCTTTAGGGGGTCCACCAGTTTTGGTAAGAGTCCCCATGTACTGAGGGCATTCTTTCTATTCAAGATACCCCCATCTCCTTGGTGACAGTGGAAATGACCTGGACTTCATCACCCCATTGGAATCACCCTCTTTCACACTGTGGAATCTTTCTTGTGTGGACTCAATATGTTTTTTTCACCCCTTAATATCCATACCAGACCTGAAGGGCCCAGTAATGGACTGGGAAGGGACCCATGCTGTTTTTTTCAATGATTTTTATCTATATTGCTGGGATCGAGCAACACATTACAGTCGTGAGCAGTTTTAAATGACATTTTTTCCTTTACAAATGTCATTTTGCTGCTCTCATTCATAAAACTATGTATGGCTGCCGTGTAAGCAGCCTTACATCGTGTGGGGCATGGACTCAGTCCTCTGAGGTGCCTTTGGCCAATCATGGCTCTCACAGCAGAGCGCGCTGTGATTGGCCAAAGCATGAAGTTCAGGTGCATGCTTTGGCCTGCAGCAGCCATCAAAACATTGCAATCTCGCAGTGCATTGGCCGTCTCACCGTTCATTATGGCGCGTTCCGCGAGCGCTCAAATTTCCCGCGAACGCCCCATAATGTTCGGTATTCAGCAAATGGGTGAACACTCGATGTTCAAGTCGAACATTGGGCTCATCCCTAATAATGAATACTAAATAAACTAAAGTCCAAATAGAAAGTGAAGAAAATGTAAGAATTTTTGAAGACTTTAGAGTCCAAAGTGTGTGCCTTGGTGACAAACAGCACGGATGAAATTGAAAGACAGTCGTGATAATCCATTGCTGTAATCACCATGTGAACCATCACCGATAGGCAAAATGCAATCTTACTAGATTAGAATGACTCCACTATAGAGATTGTTGTAAACACTAATGTGTTCACAATGTATACACGAGCGGACTTTACGGCAGACTTGGTCCGGCGTACTGGATTTTGTCAGACAATTCGATCATGTGTGGGCTCCAGCGGACTTTGTTTGCTCAAAAGTTGGACGGACTTAGATTTGAAACATGTTTTAAATCTATCCGACGGACCGGTCGTCTGTGTCCTAGTCCGACGAACTCAAACTGATGCATGCTCTGAAGCAATTACAAGACGGAAGCGCTCGGTCTGGTAAAACTAGCCTTCGTATTGAAGCTAGCAGATTCCTCTTCTGTGATCTTTTAATACAGCACTTTTTTTTTATTTATAATGCGAGAGGAATGAAGTTGTTTTTCTGCTTCATATTCACACAGAGTTCTCACAAACTACTTTCTTCATGATTTATCCTCATGCCATGACTAATATATATTTAAAAAGCCAGATCTTCATAAATAAAGTATTAAATTAGATTTTGGACTCATATTTTTTTTTGGATTGATTTCCACACTATCTATTTTTCAATGTGTGCTAAATTATACAAACATTTTTTTTAATTTTATTTTTGTAGTTTCAAGTTACCACAATAACCTTAATATTTTGTGTTGTTTTAATTAACCTTAATGAGGTTGGTGTCCCTTGTTAATTAGACATAGGGGGGTTTATTTTCCAAAGGCAAATTCATTTTTCACTACAAGTGCAAATTGTACTTGGAATTGCACAGAAAGAGGATTTTGAAGTGCCTTCACTGTGGATCCGAGGGGCACATGCAAGGAACCACATGATTGCATTATAAAATCAGCAGAGCTTCCCCTCACTTCAGCTCTTCCCCTCAGATTTACAGCGACTGCACTTCAACCAGTGCACTTGCTGTGCAATTTCTAATGTGCACCTTTCACTAGTATTTAGCACTTGATTTTAGAAATGATTTAGCCTTTTGGCAAAAACAAACATAGGGGTTGATTTACTAAAGGGAAAAAGACTGTGCACTTTGCAAAGTGCAGTTGCCCTCTGCAAGAGCAGTTGCTCCAGAGCTTAGGAAATGAGCAGAAGCTCTGCTGACTTCCATCATCCAATCATGTGCAAGCAAAAATGCTGTTTTTTGAATTTTCCTTGCACAGGATTGGGTACTCTTTGCAAAGTCAAGCCTTACCTCATTTCCTAAGCTCTGGAGCAATTGCACTTGCAGAGGGCAATGCCTCTGCAAAGTGCACAGTCTATTTGCTTTTATTAAATCAACCCCATAGTCTTTTTGACCTGTACCTGCCTACTCCAAAACAAAATGTTGTTTTGGAATCAAAACACATATAGTCAATAATGTAAGATAACAAAAAAATCCATTTATTTTGGTTAACAAAAAATTAGGAAGGCAACACTGGAGACACTCTTAGAATCTGTGAAGCCTTTCGTCCCCCAGGACACACATCAAGTTTTAGGACAAGAAAATTGATATCTTGCGACTAGGGAGCACAGGGAGCACAGTCAGACCAGACAGAAACCAGGCAATCACTTTCGAGTCTTCCGTGGAGCCTTCCCTGCACGCTCCTCTGCAGCCTTCCCTCCACGCTTCTCTGCAGCCTTCCTCGGAGGCTGGGCCTCTGGTGGTGTACTTGGGGCAGGAGGAGGAGGAGAAGGAGGAGGAGGAGGAGTGGCTTCATCTGCCAGATACATTGTAGCAGTAAGCTCCCCTCTCAAGCCCTTCGGATAGGCCTGAAAAATCAAACCCTCACAAAGGAGGCGTTGCCCCTTTTCCAATTCCAGCAATCTGGTGGCCATATATGTCCCATACACCTCCTCTGCATTGGGTGGTGTACTCAGGATTTGGCTTGCTTCACGTATGAGGGCTAGAGATTCCTTCTCAGTTTGGGTCATTCTCCTGGGCCTTTTGCTGAGAATGCGGAGGGGAGGCACCTGACACTCCGTGCGGCTTCCACTCGGCCCAGCCACAGCCTCCTCCTCTCTCCCATTGGGCAAGGCCTCCTCCTCTCTCCCACTGGTCAAGGCATAGTTGTAATTTTGTGTTACGCAATCACACACATTTTACAGCTCATGACTTGCAAATATAATTCTCAACAAATAGTAAAGGCTATCTATTTGACACCATCATTATTACAGCTAATCAACAATATCTGAAGTACATAGGCGTGTGCACAGGGTGTGCCAGGTGTGCCTGGGTACACCCTAATCGCCTTGTGTGGTGCATATTCCCCACTGTTTAGACCACTGATATTTCATCCCCCCAAAAAATGTTATAAAAGAAAATTATTTTTTTTTAAATAAAATAAACAAAATTACACTGCCCACTGCCCTACTGACACCATCTGTACATATACACATGCATATGTATTTGAGCTTTGAGGTGCACACCCTAATGCAAGAGGCTGCGCACACCTATGCAGAAGTATATTTTTGGCCACTACTGTCCAGTGATATGTCTTCCTATTAATATTTGTGATGAAGTAATTTTTTATGAAGCACTTAAAAATTTGACACGTTAACATCATTAATAACATTTACACAATCACAAATTCCACAAAAAAGTATACCTGGCTGAAACTGGGCGCATCCACTTCATCAACGCTGAAAAGGCCCAGTTCTTCCTGGGACTCCTCAGCTGGGGTGGAGGTGGATGGAAGGCTGAAGGGAAGAGTGGGGGGAAGGCTGGAGGGAAGGGTGGGGGAAAGGGTCGAAAGTGATTGCCTGGCTTCTGTCTGGTCACCCAGGAATCGCATTTTGTGGTAGTACCACAACTTGGGTACATAAACTTGGTCGGCTGCTGCTCTGGATCTGAGCAACTCCTGGATTTTATTGTGTTCCCGCTTATACATGTTTTGCAAGATACCAATTTTCTTGTCCACAAACTTGAGGTCTGCCTGGGGGACTTGAGTCTTCACAAATTCTAAAAGTGTGCCCAGTGTTGCCTTCCTTACAGCTCGATTGAAATATAGTGGGTGTTTGACACCTCCCACAGGTTTTTGTTTTCCTGATATAAGTCGATAAATCTCGACAAAAAATCTGCCTCTTTAAAGGGATTAATTGTTGCTGAAAGACAAGACACAAGATCAAAACTGTAATGTCAGTCAGAACTCCCAGGATTATTTTGTGAAGAATCTAGGGGACACATATACACACACACACACACACCCACGTTTAATCTTACCTTCGTTTCTGACACTCGCTACTTCCGCACGGACATACGTAGGCCATCGTAATAGCTTTATATACACTGCACATGTGTCATGCTCCACCTGTGTCGCCCGCCCCTGACGTACTTTAGTACGATTTGTCCCCGCCCCTTCACTCTTCGTTGCGCAGTGGGAGAAGATAGATAAAGATGGCGGAGAGAATCAGTGGAAGTAGCGCGGAGGAAAGCTCGGAGCCACAACCATCCACATGCCGGAGGAGATATAAGGCCACCAACATGGCTTTTGAAGAGATGGTGGAGATGGTGTCCATATTGAGAAGAGAGGATTACGATGGCAAAAAAGGACCATACACACGCCTGAATATGCGGAAGGACAAAATAATGTCCTCAGTTGTAACCGCTCTAGAAGCTAAATTTGGCACTAAACGTTTAAAAGAACAATTGAGGAAGCGGTGGTCTGACATCAAAAGTCGGGAGCCAGAACAATATTGGCGAATAAAGAAGCTGCTTAAAAAAAGTAAGTACTTGTTGTGTTTTCCTATTGAGATACTTAACTTGCATGCTGATCCATATTTTTTTCATTTATCCAGCATCGTTCGTAAAGACCGTTCTTCGTAAAAGACATATGATACTAAAGAAAGTTACGTTTTTTTTTCACCAAATACGATGGTACAGGGTTGGACATATACATTTATGTCTTGATAATTTTTCATATTCCAATAATTTGTGGATGTGGTGTAGATGTGTCTGAAAATAGAATGCTTCTTCAAAAATGATTCAGTGTAATGTAAGGATAGGACACAGCAGCTGGTTCCACATCTGGACTCACGAACACTAGTGTACTATGTGACCATAAAGAAATTTTAGAGGGGTAATACACATAGGAGATCATTGAGGTGTCTGCATCTGTGAAACTTGCATGAAAATGTGTATTGTTTATAATTGTTGTTCATAGGTAATGTTCATCCTGTCTTCCAAATTTTTGAGGACAAAAAAAGGCAATGGTCCATAACTCATAACCAACGTTTCAGATTCTTTTAAAAAAAATAAAATATCACTGTGTTTTAACTATACCTTTTGTTGAATTATCATAGGAGAGAAAAGACTCAGACAACAGTCCAAGGATCCCAGGCCCCCCCCAAGTCACCAGCCTGAGGCTGAAGATACCCCAAGCCCCAGCCCAAGACCATGCCCACCCGACGAGCTGGAGGAAGGAGAGGTGGAGGAAGTGTGCGACCTTTCAACCCCACCAAGTGAGTGACTGACACCCCAGCGTAAGGTAATGTATTTAGGCATGCATATTTTAACCCTTGTTTTTTTAACACATTTTAGGTGTGCTTCTGGTTGTGGAAGGCCAAGTGGCAGAGCCATTCACCACAGACAATGCCCAAAGACTAATTGGTCAGATAATGCTGTGGAATTGCCAAATTGATCAAATGCGTGACCAAATTCACAGCATGCAACTTCACCTGGACTCCATGCAACAGGAAATGAAGAACATGATTGATGTTTTGGGCAGAATATAATAACGTTTGGCCTAAAAACATCAATCATGTTCTTCATTTCCTTGTGAAGTTTCCTTCTTCTTGAGATTTTTGTTTCAAGTGTTTTCGTTACAAAGACATTTTTATGATGCACACGGTGTGTCATCATGTGCTATCTTCCATCATGGGATATCAATGTACTTGTTTTGTGTTTGCAACCACTTCATCCTCAAAATTATTTAGTGGTGAGAGGAACAAAGGGATTGCACACACAAAACACGTACATTGCTCACCCATGATGGGAGATAGCACATGTTGACTTGACCCTTTTGTAATGCTCAATTTTGAGCATCTTAAATATTATCGATTTACAAGGGTGACATCACCAGCACCGTTCTTACAATGTTGAACTTTGTAAGTTCTTTGATTTTTTGGTATGTTTTTCAAAACACTGTTGTGAATTTAAAGATTTTAAACAAGGTGTATTTTTGTTTAAATATGCCTTTAATAACGTTTTATAAAAAATAAAATAAAAAAAAAAATAAAATTAACCAAAGCAAAAAAAAACAAACAATGTTTCAAAAAATGCACCTTTCAATGTGCACACAGTAAAATGTTTTTATTACTACAATGTGTGTGGCTGATTATTTCTCAATAATATGTTTTGCAAATTTTTGTGTGGTTACAGTGACAAAGGGCCTTATTAACTAAAGATAAATGCACTTGCCACTACTACAAATGCACTAGGAGACAGACCAAAATAAATGCAAACAAGAAGAAAAACAAGAGATTTTTTCAAAAATTTTTTTAAAATTTTTTTTGTAAAATTAAAGCTCTTCTTGAATAGCAATGGCCCCCCGACCATTAAAATAATTCACATATCACTCACGCACTTGACGTGCAGTTCGGGGAGCCAAGCCAATACGGCCAATTTCCAGGCCTGTCAGTGTTGGATCTTGTACAAGTCCGGCCTCAGGCCCAACAGAGGTAATATATGTAGCAGAATGTCTACGTAAAAAGTTATGTAGTATGCAGCAAGCAAGTATGACGTGATTAATTTTATAGTCCGCCAGATTTATGGCTGAAAGGAAAAAATGGAAGCCGGTAATTAAATACCCTCCTCTCAGGGGTGAGTGTTCTTTGGGGGAACGGCCTCATCAAGTGCTCACCGAGAGCAAACGCTTCATCAGCAATAAAAACTGAGGGGAGCCCATCCACATTCTGGTCATCAGGTGGCAATCCCAGGCCACCAGTCTGGAGACGATGGCACAGCTCGGTCTGTGCAAACCCTCCTCCGTCAGACATCCGGCCGTTCTTCCCCACATCCACAAACAGAAAGACCAAATGTGCCGAGACCACCGCCATCAAAACTACACTATGGAACCCCTTGTAGTTATAGAAATAAGACCCCAAATGCGGTGGTGGCACAATGCGGACATGCTTTCCGTCAATCGCCCCAACACAGTTGGGAAAGTCCCAACGGTCAGCGAACTGGGAGGCCACAGTCTGCCATTCCTGTGTACTGGAAGGAAACTGTGGGTTGAAAACAAAAAAAAATTAAGATAAGGAATTTTAAACATAACTTGGATATCAGTTTACACAAAAACATTAGTGAACAACAGCAGTCAAACATTCTTAATATGTGTGTTTGTTATTTCAATTTGAAAAAACATAAGGCCCACTTATAAGATTAATCACCCCCTCTGATGGCCCATTGATCAATTTGAATGTGGGGGGAGGGGTTCTAATTAGGTTAATAAACACACCTGACAGTTTCAAACATTTGAGGGGTGGGGGAGGGGTTCTAATTAGGGTCAAAAACACACCTGACAGTTTCAAACATTTGAGGGGTGGGGGAGGGGTTCTAATTAGGGTCAAAAACACACCTGACATTTTCTAACATTTGAGGGGTGGGGGAGGGGTTCTAATTAGGTTAAGAAACACACCTGACAGTTTCAAACATTTGAGGGGTGAGGGGGGGGTTCTAATTAGGGTAAAAAACACACCTGACAGTTTCAAACATTTGAGGGGGTGGGGGAGGATCAAACAGTACAATGGAGCTGACAATATACATTGTTCAAGGGACTATAGGCTAGAGATATAGATGGACCCAGGATTGCATGGTGGGGAGGTTATTAAATGTAAATATGCATGTAGGGCAATAAATGATTAATGTCCAAAAACAGGCATGCATGAAGGGGGGACATTCACAGCATATTCCAAGCATGGTAATTAGGTAAGGAGGACATTTAGACTATACATTAGCAAACATTTAATACATATCATGTAATGTTAAAGGATAAAACTTACCTTCATATATTCCTTCTGCAGGACCTGAATGATGGCAGAACAAGTCTCTGGGATTATTATCCCCAGAGCCTGGGGGGAGATGCCTGTCGAGAACTTCAAGTCCTGAAGACTTCTCTCAGCCGCCAAGTAACGTAAAGTGGCAACTAGCCTCTGCTCCGCACTGATGGCTTGCCTCATGCAGGTATCCTGCCTGCTGATATAGGGGGTCAACATAGCCAGCAGACGCTCAAAAACGGGGTTCGTCATCCGGAGATAATTCCTGAAATCCTCAGGATTATTCTCACGGAGCTCACGGAGCAAAGGCATATGCGAGAATTGGTCACGCTGGCGCAACCAATTCTTCATCCATGAACTCCTCCTCGCCCTGACTGGACTCGGGTCAAAGTATTAACCTCAACACCAAATCCCCATGCAGCACGAACTCGAGAACGAGTACGTCCATGCGACATGGCTTCAAAACGGTTGGCTGGTCAAACAAACAAACTTATAATAAATGCACTGAAGAACAGCAAGGCCTATGAAGAACAACCTGAAAATCAGGAACGAGCGGACCAGAACGGCCTGCAAGGCAGTTTACTAACTGACCAACACGCACTGAAAAGCAGATACAAACCTCACAAGCACAAACTGAACCACAGAAAACGATCGAAATAAGCTGAAGTGTGAAAAGCGCGAATCATCTCTAACCAAACTTCTACTAACACGAGATAAACAGGAGATTAGCAGAGGGAGCCCAAAGGGTGCCGTAGTGGGGCTTGAACTTCCTTTTTATAGTCCTGTCGTACGTGCTGTACGTCACTGCGTTCCAAACCAGTGGACTTTTGCAGTGATCGTGTGTGTCCAAGTCCGTCCCTTTTTAAGTCCGGCGCAAGGAGCTGACAAAGTCCGGCGTAAAGTCCACCGAGCAAAGTCTGCCGTAAAGTCCACTCGTGTGTACGCGGTATTAGGGGGCAATCCGGTTTGCATCACTTGTTTGCAGTATATCGGACTGACTTACTCTCCAAGGGGTATGAAGTCAGTACTACCATATAATGCAGACATCTTTAGGCAGGTATGAACAGAGGTGGGTGAACTCCGCATAGGTAGCTGAGTTTCCAAAATAGATGCTGGCATTAACCAGTGCAGAGAATCTGTATCTGAAGGTTTTGGCACCAGGAAGTTGAAACTTAAGAGCGTCTTCTACAGAAGACGTCCTGTGTCACCTCTGTACAGTCATACAGAGGGCTGAATTTTTTTGCTGACTGTCTGATACATGTTCTGGCACATGCACCTTGCTTTAAAAAGCTAGTTATTGATTGCTGAAACACACTGGAAAGTTTTTGACCGCTCTTGTGTTGTTCTGGACTTCTGGTGTGTCTCTGCACCTTTCAGAAGTAATTGCTTACCTCCAGGCATACTCTCCTTTAATCTATTTATTGCAGTATATTTCCCAGGATGAGAGCTCTGTTAAAGTTAAAGACCACCTTTTTGCCCCTTAGGCCCCTGTTTGGCAGGAGCTGAGCATCATATATAGTAGTGATATTTTGACTGTTTCTATATATGGCAGCTTCCCACTGTCAATAGCACCTAAGGAAGCAGTGGGTACTGGCACCTGCTGCATCTGTAGCAACAGCCTCAGTCTCTGACACAAGCAGAGGGACGGGGATAGAAGAGACATCACTGACCAAATATGGTCACTGGCAGACCCCTAGGGGGAGATTTAATACAACTGGTGCACTCAGAATCTGGTGCAGCTGTGTATTGTAGCCAAATTGCTTCTACCTTTAGCTTATTCAATTAAGCTAAAAGCAAAAAATCCTGGAAAGGGATTGGTCTCTTTGAGGGTCTGCATCAGATTTTGCACCATCTAGTATTAGCAAATAACCCCCTTAGAGTCTGGTATGGACTTCCTTGGGAAACTCATACTTCATTGTTGTACTCAAAGGGTCTGCTATGCATTTCTGGAGGGGGGGTTCTAAGCAATTTTTCTTTCACATCCTGTAGGATGTGCTAAAAAAAATACAGTTTAACCGGTTCAATACCGGGCATTTTCACCCCCTTGCTTCCCAGACCAATTTTTAGTTTTCAGCGCTGTCGCACTTTAAACGACAATTGCGCGGTCGTGCGACAATGTACCCAAACAAAATTGACATTCTTTTTTCACCACAAATAGAGCTTTCTTTTGGTGGTATTTGATCACCTCTGCGGTTTTTATTTTTTGCGCTATAAACAAAAGAAGAGCGACAATTTTGAAAAAAACACAATATTTTTTACTTTTTGCTATAATAAATATCCCAATTTAAAAAAAAATAAATAAATTTTTCCTCAGTTTCGGCCGATACGTATTCTTCTACATATTTTTGGTAAAAAAAATCGCAATAAGCGTATATTGATTGGTTTGCGCAAAAATTATAGCGTCTATAAAATACGGGATAGATTTATTGCATTTTTAAAAAAAAATATTTATTTACTTTTTTTACTAGTAATATGGGCGATCAGCGATTTTTTTTGTGACTGCGACATTATGGCAGACACATCGGACACTTTTGACAGATTTTTGGGACCATTCACATTTATACAGCGATCAATGCTATAAAATTGCATTGATTACTGTGTAAATGTGACAGGCAGTGAAGGGGTTAACCACTAGGGGGCGGGGAGGGGTTAAATGTGTTTCCTAGGGAATGCTTCTAACTGTAGGGGGAGGGGACGCACAAAGGGAGGAGACCGATCAGTGTTCCGCTGTTCTGGGAACACAGATCGCTCTCCTCTGAACTGACAGGATGTGGATCTGGGTGTTTAAACACCCAGATCCACGGTCCGGCCCGATTAACGGGCAATCACGGGTGCCCGGCGGACATCGCGGCCGCCGGGCACACGCACCAGGTCCCGAGCAACGCGGCGCACGCGCCCCCTAGGCGGCCGGGAACCCGAGGCTGTCATATGACGTCCACCCAGGATGGGAGATCCCATCTGTGGACGTCATTTGACTATAGGCGGGTAGGGAAGTGGTTAAATTGTCAGCAAAATTAATTTAATTGCCGGATTCATTTTCAGAAAAAGACAGTCAGGAAAGGTACATACATGTGTGCAGGTGCATTACTGTAAGGATCTCCATTTGTGGCCAATAAGCGCAAATGGGTGAATGTGCGTGTGTGCATGTGAGCAGCAGTGTCAGCAGCATACCTGTAAGGCATGGGCCTGGGGCATGGGTGATTTAAATCACTGGTTGTTGTCATAAACTGTTTCACTTAAAATCAAGGAAATTAACATGAAACAGTTATCCACAATGAGTTATATTTTTTGCTGACATGGTAGGTATGGGAGGCTTTTGATGTAGCACAAAACCACCAAACTTATTTGTCCCTTTTCAAGTTGAAGAAAGATTTTATAGCCGAACACCCCCCTTTATTCTTTGGGTTAATAACTCATCCTTAATTATGGCAGTTTGATCCTTTCTTTCATATTGAAATAAGTGTTTCTTTTAATTTGAAAGTGAAAATGTCTTTTAACCCAAAGCTTTGTGTCACTGACCTCTGCCAATTTGTTTGCTGCCTTAAAATATTTTTTATTAAACTGTTTTTGAAATTAACATAGCTATGATGAAGCTTTTTTTTTTACTTTTTGTCAGGATCTGACAATTCATTACAGCCGCGAGCAGTTTTAAATTGCAATTTTTCCTTTAGAAATGTCATTTTGCTGTGGTACTGTTCTAAACACGGGAAAGATGCACTACTTTACAGGCATACTAAGGACACCCCCAGGCATGATATTTAAAGGAATATTTCATTTTTATTGTTTCACTTTAAGCATTATTAAAATCATTACTCCTGAAAAAAATGCCTTTTTTAAAAACTTTTTTCTGCATTGATACATGTCCCCTGGGGCAGGACCCGGGTCCCCAAACACTTTTTATGACAATAACTCGCATACAAGCCTTTAAAATGAGCACTTTTGATTTTTCATGTTCGTGTTCCATAGACTTTAACAGTGTTCACGTGTTCGCACAAATTTTTTGCCTGTTCACAAGTTCTGGTGTGAACCGAACCGAGGGGTGTTCGGCTCATCCCTATTCATTATTACTGCTTTAGTGTGGCGACATACATGTTATATAATGTTGCATAGTTTTGTCTTGCTATTTATTTTCCAGCAGCTGTTTATATCAGCATTTGCTAACACTAGCGTGGTTTCTATTTTTTATTCCCATTGACCAGTTCAATAAAATAGTAAAATTTTAAGATTTGAAGATGGTATATGAATGTTGCACATGTATGTGCAGCCTGCCTGTTACTGACCCCTGCCAAACTCTGACTACCTGCCTGCTAGTGTATCTATACCAGACCTATCCAATCATTAATGACCTCAGCTTGAACCTCAAATTTGCATTTGTCTGCTATGTCTGCATTATGTCCACTTACTCTTTGCTAGCAGTAGTCTATACTGACAGCACATCATCTTATTATTCTGATGACCAATAATTTGCCTGCTATCATCCAGGGGGATACATTTTCTTTGTTACCTAATGGTGTCACCTGTCTATTAGCATTTCCATCACGCAAACTTGTGAAGCATTCATGCCACTCTGTGTACTTGCACCACCTGTGAGCACTACTGGACATTCTGGTCTTGACGTGTATGGGAGGCTATCCTTACCTCACTAGGCTCCTCCTCCAGGTACATGACATGGTCAGTAATGGTGAAAAAATCAGCTGTTATCAGAAAACCACAGACAAATCTGGAAACTAGTCCTTTGTGTTTGCCTGCTCTTATTAGTATAGCTTCCAGAGCTCAGTTCCTCTTTAAAGCCTAATCCTGAAAAAAAAAATTAGTTTTCAAGGTGTGTGGAAGGCCCCTGTCAACTTTTTCTTTTATTTTTTTATTGGCGTCTGCATCCTCATTTGTGACTTTTCTCATTTTCTATATGATAGATGTCAGATAAAACAAGTGAGGGGGAAATTTCCCAAGAGGAACTCTGACAGCAATAACACACATTTTCTAACCAAGTAAGGAAAGTTCACTTTCTATGTCTCCATGAGGGATATTTCACCTCACTCTGTCCAAAATAACTCTTTTACATCTGTCAGACAGAATAGTAAGAGAGAAAGAACCGCTTATATGTGAACACAGAGAGCATTTTTAAATTTAACAGAAAAATCTCCTCAATGAAGACAAAGACCGTACTAAAAATCTGGGTGGGAAAATGGTCTAACAAATGCTATGAAAAAAGTTACTCCCTGGAGTCGAGTTTTAATCTTCTTGGCCTGTCTGGTGAACTCCAACACACAGGGGCTGGTTTACTAAAATGGGAGAATGCAAAATCTGGTGCAACTGTGCATGGTAGCCAATAATTTTTAACTTCAGTTTGTTCAATTATGCTTTGACAGAAAAAAAACCCTGGAAGCTGATTGGTTTCTATGCAGAGCTGCACCAGAATTTGCACTCTCCAGTTTTAGTAAATCAACCTCATATAGTTCCTTCTCCTAATGATGCTGGATACAGTAGTTATAGGTAGAAAATCATTGACTGAAGAGAACTTCACTTGGAGTGCCATCTGTAGAAATGAATGTGTAACTCTCGGGACATGAACAGTACATATAAAGTCCAAATCCAAATATGACACATACTCTGTCCCCGGTCCTTTTGCCCCCCTTACCTGTTTTACAGCCTGCATTTATTTTAAGCATTTGTAATACAGAGACCTTTTTTTGGTGGGGCAAGTATTTTTTGGACTTTAGGACTGATAAATTAGCCAAAATAAAGGCATGACCTCATTCACGTTGTCAAATTTAGCACACAAAAAACTTTAAATGTCTGATTTAAACATGTTACTCAAAGAATACAAGATGACTATAATCTTTGCAATTCAGTCCTCATTATTGTACATGTACTTAATTTATAAGAAGTTAGTATAAGAAGAAAACTTAACTTAACTCAAATTAATGTAATGATCGGATACTAAAACAATGCTAATTTTAAAATAGAGCAAATATTGTGTGGCCAACACCACAACAGAACAGTCTTTGTGTGTACTGATGATGAAGCAAAACAGTTCAAAATATTATAGGTGATTGTCCAAGTGTGCACCTTCCACTAAACTCTCGTATTTTTCACTGCGTGAAGCACACTCCCCCAGGGGATTAAACTCACCAGAAACCTCTAATAAACCAGCCTTAAGGAAAGTGTTCCTCAACCAATTAGATCTGTATCATCATCATCCACAGAGTTCCAAATGTACAAGGGCTCCAAAGAATGTCATAAAATGCAAGGAAAAGTGCACATAGCGTAAGCCTGTTTATTTACGACACATAACCCAAATACCAAAGCAATCCCCTTATATCAAACTACGTACAAAGTATAAAAGAATTTGAGCAAAATACATGAGCAATATATAAATTTATACTTTGTACGTAGTTTGATATAAGGGGATTGCTTTGGTATTTGGGTTATGTGTCTTAAATAAACAGGATTATGCTATGTGCACTTTTCCTTGCATTTTATGATATTCTTTGGAGCCCTTGTACTTTTGGAACTCTGTGGATGATGATGACACAGATCTAATTGGATGAGGAACACTTTCCTTAAGGCTGGTTTATTAGAGGTTTCTGGTGAGCTTAACCCCCTGGGGGAGTGTGCTTCACGCGGTGAAAAATACAAGAGTTTGGTTTAAAATCACCTATAAAATTGAAAAAAAATGAACTGTTTTGCTTCATCATCACTACACACAAAGACTGTTCTGTTGTGGTGT